>NW_027187391.1:3064015-3151513 GCF_028583685.1 Petaurus breviceps papuanus
ATATATATATATATATATACATACATTTACTCTTACATTGGTATGTGTACTACTCATATAGTATAGTATATGTGTAAGCTACATATGAACCCCAGAGCCCTGAGTGATACACACATACACACACACACATACACCCATACACCCAACACACATATATTATATTTCTATACAATATATACAGGTAAATCATATATATATTTATATCTCCAGATAAAAGAAATCAAGCTGTGTGTGTGTGTGTGTGACAGAGAGAGAGAAAGAGAGAGAGAGAGAGAGAGAGAGAGAGAAAATGTTTGCACACACATAAGTCTATATGCTACTCCCTAACTTTTTCATTTTTTTTATACTAGGTGCAACACAATGAATGTATACATTCTGGTATTTCTTTATAACTTCCTAAACTTGTGCCATTTAACTCATTATCCAATTATCTTTGGGCTTCTACTGTCATCAGTAGTTTCTTATGTATAAAATAATCCACAGAAAAATGTTTTTTTTCCCTAATAAATTTTGCTTCTTTCTCTTTATATTGATTCTTTAATACCCTACATCTAAATAAAAGCTACTACTATATGATCTATTAACTGTAACAAAAAATAAGACCAAGGCACAAACAATAATTTACAATGTATCAGTTATGAAAAATATCATAGCCACAGTCACATTTAATTATTATTATATTGTCAACTTCTCTTCATTTCTGGAAACGCAGTCCTACCATTTCACTCTTTCATAATGGCAGTTGAAGAATCTCAGGAACTTTCTCCATATGCATTTTTTGAAACCTAAGTATTAACTTCTGTCTCTTGAGACAGAAGTTCTCTTAGTATTTTCTCCAGAGATTTGCTGGCAAAGATTAACAACCAGCTCTTTGGGGGGGGGGGGGATGCATATGTTATATTTTTTAGTTTGATTTGAATTATTACAATTTTTCTCCATTATGTTCTTAAGTCTATACATTCAACAGAATAATAAATCATCTCAATTTATAATATCTTCTATTTTTCAAGGTATAAAAGTTCATATTGAACATTAAAAACCAGCTCTCTCAAGCAAATTTTAATGAACTCGAGCACATCCCTGACATCTGTACTGCACTTAGTCTTTCCAACTTTGGCACTCTACATGTTAAACTCCCAGCCACCTCATATATTCCTCAGAAATCACAGCTAAAATATGACTCCCAGAGATCCATTTCTCCTTAAATATAAAGTAAAAGTATCCATAATTTCTGTGGATGAGCTTGTTGAAACTGATATTATATTTGGTAATTGAAAGAGGAAATGAGTACTAACATCTGATGAGGGCAGGGGAAAAATAGATATTAAGGACACTTCTTAGAGGAAGTTGGCCCTGAAACATCTTAAAGGCTGGTATGGATTTAATAGTTAGAAGTAAAAGAGAGGAATAAAAATGTTTTGAGCATAGAAAGCTTTCTTATACAATTCCACAGAGCCAGGAAACAAATTATCAATTGTGAAAAACAGTTAGTGGTCTTCTTTGGATAAAATAACATGCCATTTAGAATTACAGTGCAAATAGAAGGTAAATGCATGAATTTGCTAAAACATTCTTCCCTGGTGATATCAGCTGGCATTGGGTATATAGATTTAAAAGGTCTCTTCTCCATGAAAGAAATTATTTTTATCAGTGACTTGAATGAAGACAGTAAATCTACTTATAGCATTTTCAGATTGTAGAATGTCAAAGGTTTCACAGTGGTTCTTAGATGAGTTTTGGGGAATCTGGACACAAGTCACGAAAATAAACATTTTGACTTTGGTAGAAAGATCAGGAGTTAGTTGTAGTTTTAGTGGCAACTATGAAGATGTGGAGGAAGATTCACTGGAGGTGAAGATACCTACAATGTGTTTGGCAATGATAGTGATTTTGGAGATTATATTGGAAAAATCCAAGTTGACATGAAGTTATTGAAACTCGAGCAGTAGCCATTCCTGGAATGGCAGTAAGATACTTGCAAATCTTAAAATTCTCAGTTATTATCATTATAAATATTGTTATTAATCTTTGTTTCAATAGTAATGAAAGTTATGGAAACTGAAGGAAGGATATTTTAGATACTACTAGGAAATAAAACTTAGTAGGAATCAAACTATCATGATTCCATTATCTGCTTTTCATTATCCAGACCATAATTTGTGTTATTTTGTCCATGTTGACCACAACACTTTTAGGGAGATGCTGACAAACTAGAATGAATATGAGAGCAACTAGGTCAATAGAAATCATTGTACTTTTTTTGGATGGGGGAAAGCAAGGCAATTGCAGTTAAGTGACTTGCCCAAGGTCACACAGCTACTAATTGTGTCAAATGTCTGAGGTCAGATTTGAACTAAGGTCCTCCTCACTCCAGGACCAGTGCTCTATTCACTGCACCACCTAGCTGCCTCAGAAATCATTATATATTAAGAATAGTAGAGGGGTGCAGTAAGGTTGTTTAGTCTGGAGATTGAAGTATTGAGTGATGGGAGCAGTAATCACTATCTTTAATTTTTTCTACATAAAAATGCAATTTCAGAGAGCAGAACAGGATTTTATTGATTACAGAGAAACAAGTGTCAGTTCAATGTAAGGAAGGATTAAACAACCGCAGAAAAAACCACCACCTCAAACAAAAGTAGAAAGTTGAAAGGAGATGCTAGCAATTTTTTACATAGACATATGAAAAAAAATCTATTTGATGGAAAACAATAATAATGATAATTGAATTTTAAAATAAGAAGCAAATCTTTTAGTTGGTTTTTAGTGAGAAAATTGTAATTGTGGAAAGTCAAGATATTTTAACAAATTAGAAGGGCTCTGCTAGTTCACAATGAATGGTGTGGCAATGCTAGTCTCTTTCAAAGAAGGCTTCCCAGCTAGTTGTAGTGAAATAGTTGTAGTGTACAACTGCTTTCTGGCATTACCACTAGATCATCATTTTCCCTTGTAGTTGCACTTGAAAATGTTCATGTGTGCCAAGAATTGAGGCAATTAACTGATATGAGGCAACAAGTCAGGATACTTCAAATTTCACATTCTAATGAGGAATGGAACATTTCTGATTAGGTTTATTGGGATTTCCATACTGTTATATACTCCTCTAGCTGGGAATTAATGCTTTTTGTGAGCAGCCATTGAATTGTATTTTCATTAGCATTATGTTCACCTTTCTAAAGATAGAAAATTTCAGCTGTTTTAGATGTTCTTTATGTGAAAGAAATTGATTTTTTTCATAACTAATCATTTCAAAGAAATGGTGATGAGTCCAAGAGCAGAACTCCCTTTGAAAGGAAATGTTGTTCCACATTTTGCAACCTCTCTTGATGTTGTAGAGAAGAAAAGTAATGGTCCCCATAAAATTCTTTTCCTACAGGATTTAATCTTATATTTGTGTAAAATAAGTTGTCCACTTTAATATTTTTCTTTGGTGGTTTTTATTCTTCTTATTATCATTGCTTAAAATATGCATGAAAATAGAATTTTTATTATTTAGTTCACTTGACTTCTACTGCATATTCCAAAATCATATCCTTCTGAATATGATATCCTTCTTTGTTCCTATGGAAATGACTACTGTGTCAAAGTATAGAAGAGCTTGGTATTGAGTGGTTAGAATAAATGGATGAAAATGTTTTAATAAAGAAATCAGAAAAGAATGAGTTTTAAAGCCTGCATGACAGAGAGGAAAGGTGGGGCATTTAATAGAAATAAGGATGTCCAGAAAGAAGCATATATTGTGGGGGGGGGGGTATGATTTTGTCTATAATTCTTTTTTTTAAATTCCAGGCATTTAAGGAAATTCAAGCAGATAAGAGTAGCAGACATTTTGGAAATAGGAGACAGGAGGAAATGGAGGTGTAGATCTGAGAGTGATTCACTGTTTCAAAGGGATTATAATATTGGATATTTTTTTTACAACTCTTCAAGGTTACAGATTGTCACTGTACCTATTTCCATAGGTGCTGGGCTCTCCTTCCCAGCTCTGGCCTTGTCTTACCTTATACCCGGTCTTCGGACGTCTCCGGCTTCTTGTCTACAAGAAGAACTCACCCCCACAGAACACCCAAGGACACGGAGGTTGCCAAGTGAGGCTGCTCTTTATTCAGTTACATCTTAACAGTATGGCCATCAGAACAAAGCAGAATGGAACTGTGGGACAGAGAGAGCGGGGCAGAGAGAGAGAGAGGGAGGGAGAGAGAGAGGGGGAGCCTCCCCTTGCTTTTTCCTTAATATCCTTATCATTATTCTTACTGTAACATGCCATGTGGGATCCAATCATGCACTCTCCCGAGTGCAGGGCAAAGGAGTATGTGTTAAGAGGAGTCCGTGTTGATAAGGCACATTCAATGCCATGTCGGCCTTTCCCAACCTGGCAAAGTCGGCTCCCACAGCCCTGCACTCAATGCCATGTCAGCCTTTCGGCCCAGCAGAGTAGGCCTACACATCTCCAAGCTCCTGCCCCTCAGAGGTCACGTGCACCCCCTCCAACATCTTGTGACTGCCACAGTGTCTCTCACACTTGTGGCTCTATCACATAGGTATTATCAATTTCATTTTCAGATGAGGAAACTGAGCTTCATGACATTCTCATGGGCATTAAAGAGTGACTTATTTTTATTAATTTTTTTGACATTTTTATTCAAAGTTTTGAGTTCCAAATTATATCCCTCCTTCCCCCCTTTGCCTCCCTTCTCCCTTAGAAGGTAAGAAATCAAATATAGTTTATACATGTGCAATCATGTAAAACATTTCCACATTAGATATTTTGTACAAGAAGACTAAAGTAAAAGAAAAAATGGAAGAAAGTGAAAAATAGAATGTTTTCATCTGTATTCAATCAATATCAGTTCTTTCTCTGGAGACAGATAGTATGCGTCATGATTAGTTCTTTGGGATTGTCTTGAATCATTGCATTGTTGAAAATAGTTGTCATTCACAAGTTCTTCATCAAACAATATAACTGTTACTGTGCATAATGTTTTCCTTCACTATGCATTAATCCATGTAAGTCTTTCTAGCTTTTTTTCTGAAATCCTGCTTCCATTTCTTACAGCACAATAATATTCCATTAAAATCACATACCACAGCTTGTTTATCCATTCCCCAATTAATGGACATCTTTGATTTACCAATTCTTAACCACTACAAGAGCTGCTACAAATATTTTTGTACAAATACTGCCTTTTCCCTATTTTTGGATGTCTTTGGAATATAGGCCTAGCAGGAGCACAAAAATTTTAGGTTTTAGAAGTAGGATTGAAAAATCATCTTTCTTCTGGGTGCTCAAAGTCCAACATTCTTCCCAATACCCTAAATTAAATCTAGGATATGGATGAGGTAACTGAAACTACAGAATGAATGAACAAATGAAAGAATGGGGAAAAAACAACAAGCTTTTTAATGTTTTACTTCTGTGCCAATCACTGTGTCAAATTATAGGGAATACACAGGCAAAAGATACAAGAGCAAAGATTGTCTTTGCATTCAAGGTGCTTACATTCATTCTAATGGAGAAACAACATGTAGGAGAATTGAATACAGGGATGGGTACTTTAGACCAAAAAGCTTTTGTTTGTCCTTCTTTTCCAAAGAGGACCAGTGACAGGGTTATGTTTTGACTTGCACATTAATTAGATTTAAGTGAGGCAGAGTTGCACATATTCATTAGCCTTTCTCTCTATTTCAGAGTCATCAAAGTACAATGGTAAGGGAAAAGTCTTGACTGGCTATGGTTCAGGATGCATTGAATAACTAGATGTCTGACTAGGCTTTAAGCATTCCATAGCACCTGCTTCAGTCATCTTCATGGCTATTGAAACAAAATGTTTTCATCTGGCCATTTCTCAGGGAGAAAGTTCAATGGATGGTGAATGGACCCACCAGATGGTACATTGACACAATTCAGAGACAAAGGTAGAGTTGGTTTGATCTCTTTTCCTGATTCCAGAACTTGAAGTTAGGAATTGAGGTAAAAGAAAATATGTGTATGCAACAGTGAGGCTGTTGCAATAAGATTATAGGAAGTTGGCCAAAAAGGAGGAAATAAAGGAAGGCTTGACTGAGGCTTCCTGAAATAGTGTTGTAAAAGATGAAAGCCCCAATCAATACAATGGAATAGTGGAACTGCAGGAGAAATTTCAAAGGATATAAAAACCTAGAGGATTTTTTTGTTGTTTTTTATAAAGTATGAAGTAGGGGAGAGGGAGAGGGTGAAGGAAAGGGGGAGAAAGAGAGAGAGAGAGAGAGAGAGAGAGAGAGAGAGAGAGAGAGAGAGAGAGAGAGAGAGAGAGAGAGAGAGAGAGAGAGAGACTGATTTAATAAAGAGTTGGAGGAAACATAAAGGAATGGGGTTGAAAGTTTAACTTTAGAAAATAAAAGTTATTTCTTCATTTTCTTCATTTAATGTTAGAGAGAAGATGGTAGAAACATAAATGTGATGACACCCCAAACTGTTATAATTTAGTGGCTTTCTGATCTTATTATCAATGTGAGTACTCATTTCACTGGGTCAGATAGGACCTTTTTCATTCCCTAGCATCCCGAATAATTATTGCCTATAATGTTCCATAAAACTCTTATGGAGTTATACAAAATACGCTAGAGGCTTTTAACTAAATCCTTTAAAATTTATTGGATATTCATCCAAAACTATTAACCCAATACCTTCCTTTTACTAATCTCTCTGTGGTATTGACACCATTGATATATCCTTCTTTTTGAATACTTTTTCCTCCCTGATTATTCATGAGACTATTCTGGCATGATTCTTTTACTTTTTTTTTCAGCTCATGCCTTCTCAGCCTTTTTTTTTTCCACGTTCATCATTTATGTTTAATGTCCTATTCATGGTTATACCATTGGACTATCTTTTGAACATTTTCCTTTTGTTTTCTTGAATTCTCTCATTTAGCTCATAAGAATTCATATAGTAAGGTACCACAGTGAGTAAGAGCACCAGCTCCAGTGTTGGGATGACCTGGGAATCAAATCCTGGCTCAGATACTTAGCACCACACTCAGAAATAACTGGCTGTGTAACCTTGAGCAAGTTACTTAACCCCTATTGCTTTTAAAAAAAAAGAATTCATATAGTCCTCTAGTATCTTAATGCTGATGATCTCTGGATTTATATGTCTGTTCCTTCTCTCTTTCTTGAGTTCTTAAGCATCTTCATTTACTTCCTTGCCATCTCCATTTTCATTCCATAGGTATCTCAAACCAAACAAGTTCTAAACAGAAGTCACTCCCCTTCTTCCTAAACATTTTTTTCTTACCTTCTTTTAATCTGTTGTGTACACTGCCATTTTTCCAGTTTTTCCAACTAATAATCTACAAGGCATGACCCTCCATTCTTTTGCTTCTTTGATCTCCATTTGGTTAGATGCAGATTTGTTGATTCAGTTTCTTTAGTATCTTTTGTATCTGTCCCATTCTCTCTACTCATACCGCAACCATCTTAATTCAAGCCCTTATCACCTCTTACCTGAACTTCAGCCTCAGTAAAGCATCCAGTCTTTTAACTCTGATGCATTCTCAACCCAGTTGACAAATTGGAATCCCGAAAATGAAGCAATAATGTCCTAGCCACTTCATCGCCTACTCAAGAACCCTCAGTTGTGAAAAATATGAACTGCTTCATTTGGAATTTACAATTTGTCTGTAGGCTTATTATGCAATATCCTCCCTCATAATCTTTACACTCTAGCCAAACTGGCGTATAAACTCTTCACCAGAAAGGATACACATTCCATCTTTTGCTTCTGTGATTTTGTGCAGTTACTTGTGTCTCTACCATAAGTACTGTTCACTCTGTTCCTTTGGTCCCTTATCTCACTTCAAGGTTTATTTTAACTGCCACCTCCTTCAAAAATTTTTTTTCCCAGAATCCTGCAGTTGTGACTGCATACCAGCAAATAATTGTTATATATTTTGTCTAATTCAGGGTTTAGATAACATAGATAAACATGTATTTTTTTACCACCTAATACAATGTAAGCTCCTTGAAGACAGGCACAGTATCTTTTTAAATTTTTTATCCTTAGTGTGTAGCAAAGTTCCTGGTACATGGTAGGTGCTTAATAAATGTGTGTTGATTGATGATGATTATTTTACATATTAAACTACCCTACAAAATATGGTCAATGAAAATGCTATTCCTTTTATCTGTTTGACATTTTTCAGAGTAAACACTGTTTTATAGGTCAAGTGTTGCTTGGTTACATTTTATGCAGAAGCTTCCTTTCCTTATGCTTTCTGTTAATATTGGATTCATTTTTACCCTTTCTCTAGATATTATTTGTCAACACTTTATAAAGAATTATAAAATAGCTCCTACATCATTAGTCAGTCATTTCTTGAATTTTAAGAAATAATCAAATTCTTTCCTTCCTTCAATGAAATTTCTGAATAATATATAACACTTGATCTTTTTTTTCTTAACTTACACCATATATTTTACCATCTTCACCTTTGCTCATTTTTATTCTTAAGTTACTTTGCCTCAAATTCTATGTTGACTTAATTTCAGAAATATTTCTTTGGTAAATTTTAAACTACTTGTTCCTCTATATATCACATATCCTGGGCTGTTAACCCCACTTATACTCACTGACATGTTAGATCTCCAGCCCTCCAATACTTTTTCTTCTTTTGTGGTTCTAGACGTCCCTGAGGTGCTGGAGTCTCTTTATATTACTTTACCTCATTAGCACCCAATAATGTACTTGTAAGTCCAGACAAGCAGACACCTTTGGAGGGGTTAATAATTTTACTTTATTCTAGTCTAGTCTTCTCATAAAGGTTGCTGATAAGGGGAGGACAAACTCTTACTGCATTCCCTAATCACCTTTCTCACAGAGGCTGGCAAGAAGGGGAGCAACTACCCCTATGATTTGGTGGGGTCAATTGAGGCAGACACAGCTTGTGCACTCACCTAAGTCCCCTGAAGCCTCAGTAGGGGCCAACTGAGAGGAACACAGATCTCCCCCATCCTCCATCAAGTCAAAGTACACACAGCATTCTAGCTTGTGCATTCAATGCTGTGTTTCCCCTTTGGTAACATCATCCATTTGTTTAGAGGAAAGATCATTACCCTGAAAGTGGAGAAAATATATCACCAGACTGTGAGAGTGCCAACATATTGGTTCACATTCTCAGGGTCGGGGTGGGAAATAATGGCTACCCAAAGTCCCATATGGGAAATAAAAATGGTCACAGGTGAAGAATCCTTCCCATGATTGAGCCCTAGGCAAAATATCAATTTCCCAGAATACATAGTTTCAACTGATAGGCTCAGTGCCAAAAGGTGTGAAAGCCTGTGACTCAGCACCTGATTGGCTTTGTGTGACTTAGCACAAGATGTGTTACAGCTGTGAACTGGTCTAGAGTTCAAAGGAGTAAGGCATCTGTGATTGGAAGGCAAAATACCTGTTTTCTAAAGGGTGCAGGAGTGATTCCATATGTTCCTAGAAGTGTGGCCAACACTTTAAGGAAGAAGAATCAGTCATATATACTCTTACCTTTAGATATGGGAATGCGGCCCCTTTTCCAATGAGAAAATTTAACATATGTAGTCACATAAGCCTATAAATATACAGGGAGGATTTTGTAATCTTTCAGATGTTTACAATTTTGTATGAGTCTGGGAAACTGAGATTATTATGTCTATGGATACTGGGAAACTGAACCCTATGAAAGAATAACAAAAATCCACCTTACACACACTAACATCCACCCTACTTACACCAAAAATTCGCCCTGCTTACAATACTTTAACTATATTTGTTAAATATTGTCAATTATCCAGTCACTTCATTAGTCTTTAAAAATGGTTACTTAGGGGCGGCCAGGTAGCACAACGAGTAAGAGCACCGGCCCCAGTGTAGGTTTGAACTGGGGATCAAATCAGGGCTCAGACACTTAGCACCCACCCAGAAACACCTGGCTGTGTAACCTTGAGCAAGTTACTTAACCCCAATTGCTTTAAAAAATGGTTACTTAATAAAATAGTAGCTTGAGAACAGTTGGTCCAATACATCTTCCTAAATGTCTATGACACATTGTCTCACCAGTACATTAAAAAAAATGGGAAAGTTAGCATACATGTGAAAAGGGGGATTAATAGCAGGTTTGGATATCCTTTTGCTGGAGTCCTCAACATATTCCTGAGATGCACAGCTTTCTGGTGGGTTCCTATGTGGAATCCCCAAGTTGTTTTGTTTCATTCGCTTGTTTTTGGGTATGTCTCTTTTATCTTTCATTCTCAATCAAAATACTGTTTCTAGGTGCCATTGGGCCAGGAGACAGTTCCAGGATAATAATGAGAAGTCCACAAACCTTCTGCAGTTTACAAGGTTATATTCTCGTCAAGAGGTGGTAGGAGGGAGAATGTTCTTTTTTACTCCTCCAAAGTGATTTCCTTCTCAGTGTCATGGCTGGAACGGCTTCCACAAATAGGTGGTGAGACATTGAAATTATTAGATGTCAAATTCACTTGCTGTTTTTGGGAGAACCTTGTGGTATGGCTAATGTAGCAGCAAGCACCCCAAGCGTGCTCGGGGTGGCTGCCCATACAGGTTCTTGGATCTGCTTTGTTAAAGGAAAGCAACTCAAAATGGGTTAACAAGCTTACTTTAATCAGTCAGACATATATCATTTACCTTGTTCAGGAGAAAAGGTCAGCACCCCGAACTTCAAAGTATACAAGCAGAATTATCAAGACAGAAACAGATCAAGTAGACAGATTTCCAAACTGTCCAACCATTACATCCATACCCAGTCAACATCTGGGTTTCCACATCTGGGTTTTTCAAAGCCGGGGGGGCCCTGGACAATGGCTTCCCAGAATACAGATCAAATCACAGAACACTTCTCAAAGTGAGCCCCCCAAAACAAAGCCTCACATCAGGGTTTCTATAGCCTTCTCCCGGCTCAGAGAATGTAACAACCTTCTGGACCCATTGGCCAATCAAGAAGTATCTACTGAAAAACAAGCCTCCCACCCGAGGCTCCAGGTGCACTTTAGCCTAGGGGCAGGGAAGATCTTTAAATTTGCATTTCCATTACAGCTATCTATAAAGCTAATCATGCGCAGCTCTACTGAGGACAACTGTTAGGAATAGTTTTAAGGCCCTAATCACATAGTATAGTGAACTATCTATGCATTCAGCATTAAACTAAAGAAAAACATTCAAGAAACTAAAGCACACCATTCACAACAATATAACATAAAAACTTATTACAAGGAAGCCTCATAGTCTTAAACAAATCATATCATTCAGTAAGTCACAATCTCCTCAATCAATATAGAGTGCATAAGTAAAATATTCTTTCATCTTGACTCCAGTCTGGTTTCCAATCATCCTTAAGCCAATCATCCTTAAGGGGTAGCAGAAATTATAAATACCATCTTTCCCTAGGTCACAGTAAGTTATAATATTAATCAGCACTGATTACCCAGGTAAAATCCTCATTCATCTTAACCTGAGACTGACTTCTGAACTCCACAGCTCCTCTTCCACCCACTGGCCACTCCCAACTCTTGCCAGGATTCACATGCAGGCAGCTCTCTGCTCCTGTTCCATATTGCAGATCATAGGGACTGCTCCACTCCAAACTCTTCACAGTTTCTAGGAAAACAAAGATCAACAGGGCTACAACAATATTTATACACATTACTGGTGCTGTCATCTCAATTCACTTTCTGTCTGAGAAACCAATACAGAACAACAGGCAGGGCTCCTTTCTGAGAAATCAACACAGAGCAAGAGGCAATACTACTGTCTAATAAATCAACACAGAAGAACAGGCACAACTTCTATCTGAGAAATCAAAATAGACCAACAGATAGGACTTCTGTCTGAGAAATCAACGCAGACAGACAGAGCATCAACATCACAAACATTCTCTCTCAGTTCTGCTTGGTCCCAGTTCATGTTTGAACTTTTATCTGCTCTGCTCCTACCTGTTCCACCCTTCCTATTAAGCTCTTTTGGCAATCTCCTCCCACCATGGTCTCCATGTGATGATGTTAGGCCTTTTAAGGGCAGTGAAGGTCTCCAAACTCCCATAGGCCTATTAATGGAAACACAATGTATACTGTTTCCAACAAAGACCTGATGCAATCAAAGGCGAGGCTCAAAGGCACTTGAATAACTGAAAAAGCAGGAAAGTACTGCTTTGCTGTCCATTAAACTCTCTCTTCAGCTATCTTCTGTAGTGTGTCACTATGTTTTATCTAGTGATTTTCATGAACTTCCTGGAGTTACGCTAATGCCCTTGGTTGATTGACCAATTTATTAAGGGTATTTTATACCCAGTTAAAATAGTTAGTTAATTGGTCTTAGGCCATTTGTTTGATTGATTCCATAGAGATGTTTAGGCCTTGTTCACACCTGGTTCATAATTTTGATGGATGAATCTAATAAAGAAGTTGTGTTGACAGCACCCCACCCCTACCGAACCTTCAGCTATGCATTTCTATAATAAGCTTCAAATCAACAAAGTCCCGCTTGTTTATATTTATGAGCATTGCAATGAAAGGTTACTAAGTGTCCCATGAAATTATGTTTTATTTTATTTCATATTGCCCTTGGGACATGATGAAGCCCACTCCATCAATTCCTTAATTCCTTAGTCTGAGGAAAACCTTCCACTTATCTGTAGCTTCTTTATACCATGGACAGCTAGGTGGTGCAGTGATTAGAGTGCAGGGCCTAGAGTCAAGAAGACTGATCTCCCTGTTTTAAAATCTAGCTTTAGACACTTACAAGTTCTGTGATCCTGGGCAAGTCATTTAACCTTCTTTGCCTCAGTTTTCTCATCCATAAAATGAACTGGAGAAGGATGACAAACTGTTCCAGCATCTTTGCCAAGAAAACCCCAAATGGGATCATGGAAAACTGGGCATGGGTAAAATGACTGAATAACAGCAACAATAACTTTATATCAAGACTTTCCATTTACCACTGAAATGTCCAAAGTACTGCATTTAGCCTCTTCCATCATATCCTTTTTTCTTTGGCTTGTTTGTTTATTTTTGGGGGAGGGTTTATTATCGGGGAAACACGGTAGCACTGGCCCTGGATTCAGGAGGACTTGAGTTCAAATCCAGCCTCAGACACTTGACCCACTTACTAGCTGTGTGACCTTGGGCAAGTCACTTAAATCCAATTGACTTGCCTCCACCCCCCCCCGGATGAAACGCATGCCGCGCTTCGAGCTGCATCCAATCAGAGCTGCAGCAGTGAGCGCGTCATCCTGTTCTTCCCCAGTGATTTGCTTATTGAATAAAGGTACATTTTTTTGTTCACATTTACCTGTTTATTAAAATTGCTGTCAATGTTCATTAAAATAAGCCCTCCCCTGAAAATAAGCCCTCTGGTGTTTTTCTGTCCAAAAAATATCATAAGACAGTGTCTTATTATCGGGGAAACACGGTATATTCCCTGTGCCACTCAGCTGCCCCCTATTCTCTCATATCTTAAACAATTCCTTTTTAAGATAAAGGTCTTACATTGATAGTACATAAAGGTAAATAATGTTTATAAATGATGAGTCAGATTAATATATGACCTTAAAGTCATGAAAACCTTGTTTCACACCCCTCCCTTATCACATATTGGCTTTTTGATCCTTGGTGAGTCACTTAAACACTCAGTGCTCTAGAAAACTCAGGATAAATAAAGTTATAGAGAAGATAGCAACCTTCTTAGGCATGGGGTATTTCCTCTCTGAGGAATTCCATAGACACATATGTGAAGATGAAGATATTTTTGAAGATATAGAGGAGGAATATTGAGAAAGCAGGAATAAAATAACATTTTTTTTGTTATTTTGAGGTGTACAAAGTGCTTTCTTCACAATAACCCTCACTACTACCATTTTAAATACAAGGAAACTGAAAATCTGATAGGCTAGGTAACAACCTCTCTTAATAGCAAAGGTTTTTTTTATTACTTAAAACCCATACTTTCTTTTTAAATTCACTGCTGCTTCACCCTACATTCCATTTTTTCCCATTCATTACTGCTGGTCTCACCAACTGAGTCAATGAGGGCTACTGCTGTAATAAAGCTTTAAAAGACAAGGTAATCCACTGTGAAGAATTTATACAATATAAACTCTGAGGTGTACTTTGGGCTGGATATTACATTCAATCATTTTAATAGAAGTTTCTATTTTTGTACATTTCCCATTGATCCAAAAATAGTCATGTCTTATGTATACTACTGGTTTATATGAAGATTGAGTATGATATTATCATTAATATATTTTTCAATGTATGAGTATTATTATTTAAAATTTTAATAATACCTTATTCTAATTCAATATTTTAAGTTTTACAAAGTAAAAATAAAGAGCTCAGTTGGATTGGTCTCTATTTTTAGTGATACACTATATTAAGATCAATTCAATAAATGTCTTGTGCAACCTTATTTGCATGATTCTAAAGGACAGTAAATAAATTATTTGAGAAGGATTAAATTGATTCACATGTATATACTTTAATGTTTCACCTACGTTCTCCTTTATTTCCAAGTTTATTTCAAAACATTTCTGCATATTTGCAGAGTCTTGTAAACTAAAGCATTCTGGTAGACTGTCAGTGAAATATGCATTACCTAAACAATTAAATGGCAAAAGAGAATTCACTGAACTAAAAAAAAACAAAACAAACAAACAAAAAACTTTAAGGAACATCAAGAACAAATAGTTCAACTATTTCTCTGCAAAGATGAGTAAATAGAGACCAAGAGAATTTCATTGACTTGAGATTGCACAGCTAAGTTGTTGGGCAGTGGAAGTGGCATGGGGAATGTATATAAGAGCCAAATCTGCCAAGTATTTTTCCGTGTAATGCCAGCCAAAACTGAGTCATGGAAAGGAGTTATATTTTTTTCTTTCTAGATTATGCTAGACTTTATGTTTAGCAGACATTTTCATTTCATTGTTAATATGCTATAAATATTTTGGATGGTTGAAGTATCTTTTATTCAAACACCTATAGAATTTAACAGATATTTCATTTTTCATATTACCTATACAATTAAATGGCAAAAGAGAATTCACTGAATTAAAAAAAACAAAACAAAATAAACAAACAAACAAAAAACTTTAAGGAACATCAAGAACAAATAGTTCAACTATTTCTCTGCAAAGATGAGTAAATAGAGACCAAGAGAATTTCATTGACTTGAGATTGCACAGCTAAGTTGTTGGACAGTGGGAGTGGCATGGGGAATGTATATTCTATTACATATGTATATTCTAGAATGTATATTCTATTACATATTCTATTACTCCAATCACCTATCTTGGTATGTCTATGATACTTGGTTGTCAAAGGTCACTCTAGCAAAATACAAGCTAGGACAATCTCTACCCCCTAGAAAGGTTATGATTATGAATCTCAAAAAGACTGAGACTTTAGTACAAAGATCATGCTAACTGAATTTGAACAACCAGATAATTTTGTTTTGTTTTGTTATTCTTCCACAATATCTCATGTTCTTCATATACTAAAGCAGAGGGAAGATGTGATGAATTAGTAGAATGGATTGGGGGTTTGGGTGGTATTTCTGGGGTGAATTCAGGCTCCACTGAAATTATATAGCCTGGGAATTTGAAAATTATTTAACAAATCTTAGATTGTTGAATTTAGTTTAATTAGTAATATATAGAAATGCTGATGATTTATGTGATCTTATTTTATATCCTGCAACTATACTAAAGTTGTTAATTATTTAAGGTAGATTTTTAGTTCATTCTCTAGGATTCTCTTAATATACCATCATATCATCTGCCAAGAGGGTTAATTTTGTTTCCTTATTGCCTATTCTAATTATATTAATTTCTTTTTTGCTTCTCTTATTGCTAAAGCTATCATTTCTAAGACAATACTGAATGAGAGTAGGGATAATGCACATCCTTGTTTCACCCATGATCTTATCAGGAAAGCTTCTAGTTTATCTCCATGACTTATAATGCTTGCTCATGATTTTGGATAGAGATTGCTTATCATTTTAAGAAAACCTTCATTATTCCTATGCTCTCTATGATTTCAATGATTTCAATAGCAATGTGTGTTGTATTTTTAAAAAAAAATTAAAACAAATAAAAGCTTTCTCTGCATCTATTGTGATAATCATATGGTTTCAGTAATTTTTGTTATTCGTCAATTATGGTGATGGGTTTCCTAATATGGAACCACCCTACATTCCTGGTGCAAATCTTACCTTGTCATAGTGTACTATCCTCATGATAAACTGCTATAATCACTGTTCATATTTTATTTAAATTTTTTGTATCAATATTCATTAGGGAAATTGGTATATACTTTTCTTTCTCTGTTTTCACTCTTCCTGGTTTATGTTTCAGCACCATATTTTCATCCTAAAACATTTGGTAGGACTCCTTCACCTGTTTTTCCAAATGCTTTATATAGTATTGGAATTAATTATCTTTAAAAGTTTTGCACAATTCACTTGTAAATCCATTTGGCCCAGGAGATTTTTTCTTAAAGAGTTCATTGATTATTTGTTCATTATTTTTTTCTAAAACAGGACTGTTTAAGTATTTTATTTGCTTTTCTGTTAATCTGAGAAAATTGTATATATTTTTTGTAAATATCCATTTCACTTTGATTGTCAGATTTATTGTCATACAGCTAGGCAAAATAGCTCCTAATTATTGTTTGATTTCCTTTTCATTGGTGTTGAATTCACCCTTTTTATTTTTTATATTTTTATTTGTTTTTCTTCTGTTTTATTTTTAGTCAAATTAACCAAAGGATTTTCTACTTTATTCCCAACCCCCCCCCCAAAAAAAAAGTACTAGGTATTAGTTGTATTTGTGATTTCAATCATTTTCTTGCTTTCAATTTTATTGATTTCTCCTTTTATTTTCAGAATTTCTAATTTGGTATCTAATTGAGGGTTTTTAATTTGTTCTTTTTCTAGCTTTTTAAATTGCATGCCCAATTCATTGATCTACTCTTTTTTATTTTATTCATGTAAGCATAAAATTTCCCCTAAGAAATGCTTTGGCTGCATGTCATAAGTTTGCCATGTTGTCTTATTATTGTTATTCTCTTTAAAAAATTGTTTCTTTTTTTTGCTGTTTGGTCCCTCATTCTTTAAAATTAGCTTATTTAGTTTACAATTGATTTTTAATCTTTCCCTGGACCTCTACTACATGCATTTTTATTGCATAATGCTCTGAAAATTATGTGCTTAATATTTCTGACTTTCTGTGTTGGGTTGAGAGATTTTTATACCCTTGTACATGATCAATATTTGTGTACATGTCCTGTACTACTGAGGAAAAAAAAAAGGTATATTCCTTTCTATTCCCATTCAGTTTTTTTCCAGAGGTTTTTAATAACTAACTTTTTAAAAATTCTACTTAATACCTTAACTCCTTCCTTGTTTGTTTTTCAAGTTAAATTTAATAAGTTCTGTGAGAAAGAGGTTGAGGACCCTCACTAGATAGTTTTGATGCCTATTTTTTTCTTCCTGTAACTCACTCAACTTTTTCTCTAAGAATTTGTATGCTATGTCACTTGGACAAACCTGATTAGTATTGATATGATTTCATTTTTATAGTCCCTTTTAGCAAGATGTAATTTCCTTCCTTATTTCTTTTAATGAAATTTATTTTTGCTTTTGCTATTTCTGAGATCAGGATTGCTACCCCTGATTTTTTTTTCAGCTGAAGCATTATATATTCTCCTCCATGATTTTCCTTTACTTTGTGTGTATCTCTCTGCTTTAAATGTGTTTCTTGTTAACAGCATATTGTAGAATTATGTTTTTGTGTGTGTGTGTGTGTGCTTTTTTGCAGGGTGGGGAGGCAGGGCAATTGGGGTTAAGTTACTTGCCCAAGCTCACACAGCTAGTTTTGTGTTAAGTGTCCAAGGCTGGATTTGAACTCAGGTCCTCCTGACTTCAGGGCTGGTGTTCTATTCACTGTGCCACCTAGCTGCCTCAGGATTATGGTTTTTAATCCACTCTGGTATCCACTTCAATTTTATGGGAGAGTTTAATCCATCCACATTCATGGTTATGATTATAAGCAGTGTCTATCCCTCCATCCTATTTCTTTCTGTATATACTTTTATTTCTCCTTTCACCCTGTCCCTTCTCACCAGTACTTTGCTTCCCTCAATATGCCCTCCATTCTATCTGCTACCTTCCTTTCCCTTTTTGCTCCTACTTTCTGATAGGTAAAATAAATTTCTATACCCAACAGAGTGTGTTAAAATATATATGGTCTTAGTCAAATATGATGAGAGTATAGTTCAAACAATGCTCATGCTGCCTCTTCATTCCTTCTACTGTAATTAGTCTTTTTTCCTCTTCATGTGATGTAGCTTGCTCTATTTTGTTTTTCCTATGCTATTTTTCCAGTACATTTTTTATCCCCTAATTGTTTATATCATCACATCAAAGTCAATTTATACTACTACCCTCTGGCTAAATATACCCTTTCTTCCTGCCCTAATAAAGATACAGTCCTCAAGAGTTACAAGTATCATCTTCCTGTGTAGGGGTGTAAACAATTTAACTTTATTGAATTGCATTTTTTTCTCTTTCTGTTTACCTTTTTATGTTTCTCTTGAATCTTGTATTTAAATATAAAATTTTCTGTTTAGCTCTGATCTTTTCATCAGGAATGATTGAAAGTTCCCTATTTCATTGAATGTCCTCTTTTCCTCTGAAAGATTATGCTCAATTGTATTGAGTAGTTTATTCTTGGTTGCAACACTTACTCCTTTGCCTTCCAGAATACCATGTTACACACCCTATGATCCTTTAATGTAGTAGCTACTAAGTCCTGTGTAAGGCTGTCAGTGGCTTCACAATATTTGAATAATCCCTTTCTGGCTACTTGTAGTATTTTCTCCTTGAACTGATGATTATGGCATTTGGCTAAGATATTCCTTGGCATTTCTATTTTGAGATATTTTTCAGGAGGTGGTTGGTGGATTTTTTCAACGACTATTTTACCCTCTGACTCACTGATATCAGGGCAGTTTACCTTGATATTTTCTTGAAAGATGCTGTCCAGTCTCATCTTTTGATCATGGCTTTCAGGTAGCACAATCATTCTCAAATTATCTCTCCTGGATCTATTTTCCAGGTCAGTTGTGTTTTATTTTCTTTTCCCAATGAGGTGTTTTATATTTTATTCTATTTTTTCATTCTCTTGATTTTGTTTGACTGATTCTTGCTGTCTCATAGAGTTATTAGCTTCCTCTTGTCCAATTCTATTTTTTTTTGGCCTTTTGGAGGGCAATTGGGGTTAAGTAACTTGTCCAAGGTTACATGGCTAGTTTTTTTTGGGCGGTGTGTGTATGAGGGGTGTGGGGGGGTGTTAAGTGTCTGAGGCCCAGAACCAAACATGGGTCCTCCTGACTCTGGGGCTGGCGCTTTACTTACTGCACCACCTAGCCACCCCCAATTCTAATTTTTAAAGAATTATTTTCTTCATTTAACTTTTCTACATCCTTTTCCATTTGGCCAATTCTACTTTTTAAGAAATGGTTTTATTCAGTAAATTTTTGTCCTTCCTTTTCCAAGCTGTTGACTCTCTTGTTTATCCTTTATTTCTTTTCCCAATTTCTCTTCTACCACTCTTATTTGAGCTTTAAAATCCTTTTATGAGGTCTTCTAAGAAGGCTTTTGGGATTTGAGACCATTTCACATACCCCTTTGAGGTTTCACATATAGGCACTCCAACAATGTTGTCCTCTTTTGAGTTTGTGTTTTCATTCTCCCTGTCACTACAGTACCTTTCTATTATCAAGGTGTAATGGTAATGTAATTTGAATTTGAAGATCCCTTTATATTGGCAAATAAGCAGGTAATTAACACTTTGTAATTATTGAGCAAGCCTCTGTGAAAGAAACAGAAAGTATTAACCCCTGTTCCCAATGTAACAGGAAGGGGTTGGTTGAAACAGGAAGTAGCTAATGCTGTGCATATAAGGAAAGTGCCAGAGAAGAACAGTCAGAATTTCTTGGAGCATCGTGGAGGCAGAAGCAGCTGCTGGGAGGAGCCTAGGAGCCCAGGAGCCTAGGAACCCAGGAGCGCTGGAGTCCAGGAGCCCCCTTCCTCCAGGCTGGATAAGATATATTCTGATTTTTTGAACAAGCTGCAGAAGACTGAGGAAGCATGACTGGGATGCTAAGACTTTGTCTGTTTGTGGCTTAGTTGAGCCTTAAATTCCTGGGAATAGAAATTGTGAAGGATATGAGATGGACTAGACCCTGTGAACTTCAGTGTGGAGCAGGACTTACATGGAGAGCTGGACAAGGAACTGGGAGCTGTCTGCATTTGAATACAGATGACTGTTTGATGGATTTAGGAGTTACCTGCCTTGAGTCAAGATGAAAATATCTCTCCATGGGTATTGAGTAGTGATGAAATTGTAGTTTACTAGTGACCTAGGGGTGGAGGGTTTGTGTATTTTCTAATGACTGTACTTAGTGATTAATGATACTTAGTAGTTGATTGCTGAATAAGTGACTGATTGAGTTGATTTAATGTGCCCCATGAGTGGAAGACTTTGACTATTGTATTTTGAGATGATTCTTTTTTTGGGGGGACCACTTTGGTGGAAATTATGTGGGCATTTTAATGATAAGCTGTTGTGAATATTGTGATTTTTTTGATAAGTTGTAATATTGTGAATGCTGTATCTTAATTTTCTGTGAATTTTTAGCTTTGAATTGTTATGTAGTAAATAGAGTGTTCACTATACTATGTGATCAGAAAATTAAAAACTGTTCACAGTAGCATTCTTCTGGAAAGCTACTTGTGCATGATGTTACACAAAGTCATTTTTTGCCTCTTGTTTTTAGGTTTGTTTTTTTTTTGGCCTATTTTGTGGCTATTAAAATTGAGCTCTGGTCCAGGAGCACATGGAGTATTGTGCCAAATTTCTTGTGTTGGGTTCTAGGGATTCTGATGGCTGGTTTTGTGCACTGGAGCCTTGGGCACTTCTAGCTTGCTCACTAAACTGGGATGTTCCAGCCTAGCCATCCCTGTTGTTGCCAGGTTTCTAGGCCTAGAAATTTGCCTTTTGTGCTACGGCTGGAGGTCTTCACATATGGCCTGCTTTGGCACTGACCTGCTAATCCAGGACTGAGAGGCCTTGGTTGATGATCTCTTCTGTGGCTAACAGCCTTCCACTGGCTTTGCTGGACAAAGTCCCTGCTGGGCTGAGCTGCCCTTTAACCCAAGTGAGATAGACATTTCCTGTAGTCCTTTTAATTTATATTAATCTGGAAATTTGTTTTGCTATGTCTTTTTGTAGTTTCTGTCACTCCAGCATATGTTTAGAGATGGGTTTGTATTGTTTCTGATGGAAAGTGGGGATCAGTCAGGCAGTTTCCTTGCTTCTCTCCATCTTGGCTCAGCCCCCAACACTAAATTAATACTACTTTTGGATGTGTTTTTTTTTTAAGCAATTGGGGTTAAGTAACTTGCTCAAGGTTACATGGCCAGGTGTTTCTGGGTGGGTGCTAAGTGTCTGAGCCTGGAATTCGATCTCCAGGTCATCCTGACACTGGAGCCGGTGCTCTTACTCGCTGTGCTACCTGGCCACCCCAGGATGTGCTTTTAAATGAAAAAAGAAAAGTAATAATTGAAATTCTCTTTAAGGGAGATATTTTAAAAAGTGGGAAAACATAAAATATATAAGTAAGTATTTTGGAAGAAGCCCCTTTAAGAAACCCGAAGGGGGTGGAGTAGAAACAGGACTTCCATGGGTCTCCGGGTTCCACCTCCTCCAATTCATGTGAAAGGTGAATCTGAAGAAACTGTGGAGCTACCAAACCCACAAAATGAGACAGAGAAGCTAATCTCCCACAGAAGACAGCCTGGCAGGCTGGCAGGAAATGGCCAGCACAGTGCTCTCAGAGTCGATGCAAGCCCTGTGTGAGCTGAAGGTTTTTACCTCATGGCAGGCCTGACCAGCTGCCAGCTGGAGGGACTTCAGATCACCAGCAGCTGTGGGAGTTTCCAGAATTATTAATCCATAGATACTAAGGACAAAGTGAGAGGTCTGTGCATTGTGGACTTTGGGATCCATTAATTTGGGAGTGTGGTCAGCCTTTGCCCACAGGGCAAGAAGTGGCTGAGGTGCAACAGCCATGGAGCCACAGCCACAAGGCAGATTCATCCCTCCTGTCTGGTAGAAGAGTCCTAGTGCGATAAAAAGCCCAAAAGTCAAGTAATCGAGTGGCAACATGAGTAAATGAGGGAAGCAGAGCAACCCAACTTTACACTCCTATTTTGGGGAAAAAAAGGATCAAAGCATGAAAAAGGAGGGAGATAGCGAAGTCAGACCTCCTGCACCAAAAGCTTCCAAGAAAAATATGAGCTGGTTACAGGCCATAAAGGAGCTTAAAAGGATTTTGAAAACCAAATAAGAGAAGTGGAGGAAAAATTGAGAAGAGAAATGAGAACTATGCAGGAAAATTATGAAATGAGAGTCAACAACCTGAGTGAAGAAAATTATACCTTAAAAAATAGACTAACTCAAATGGCAAAAGAGGCTCAAAAAGGCAATGGGGAGGAGAATGCCTTAAAGAGTCAAATTATCCAGATGGAAAAAGAATCTCAAAAGCTCACTGAAGAGAATCATTCCTTCAGAATTAGATTGGAGCAAATGGAAGCTAGTGACTTTATGAGAAATAACGATAAAACTAAACAAATCTAAACAAATGAAAAAAATAGAAGTCAATGTGAAATATCTTATTGGGAAAACCACTGACCTGGAAAATAGATCCAGGGGAGATGATTTAAAAATTACTGGACTACCTGAAAGTCATGATCAAAGAAAGAACCTAGAAACCATCCTTCAAGAAATTCTCAAGGAAAATTGCCCCGATGTTTTAGAGCCAGAGGGCAAAATAGAGGTTGAAAGCATCCACTGATCATCTCCTGAAAAAGATCCCAAAAAGGAAACTCTTAGAAATATTATAGCCAGTTTCTGGAATTCTCAGATTAAAGATAAAATATTACAAGCAGCCAGGAAGAAACGATTTTAGTATTGTGGAGATATAATCAGGACAGCAGAGGATCTGGCAGCTTCCACACTGAGGGATCAAAGGGCTTGCAATATGATATTCTGGAGGTCAAAGGAGCTGTGATTAAAACCAATAATCACCTACCCAGAAAAACTGAGTATCGTGTTTCAGGGGGAAAATATGGTCATTCGTTGGAATAGAGTACTTTCAAGAATTCTTGATGAAAAAAAAAGAGTTGATTAAAAAATTTGACATTCAGATATAAGAAGCAAAAGAAGCATGAGAAGGTAAACAGGGACAAGAAATCATAAGGAACTCATCAAAGTTGAACTATTTACATTCCTATTGGGAAAACCTATAATTGTAGCTGATGAAACTTTTCTCAGTATGAGAATAGTTGAAGGGAATAGAAATGTGTGTGTGTATGAGTGTGTGTATGTATATATATATATATATATATGCGTGTGTGTATTCATATACAAATATATATATGTATATATATACATACATATATGAAATGGTGGTATGAATACATATGTGAATATGTGTATATATGTTTACAAGTATTCATAGATAGAGGGCACAGGACCAATTTACAAAGAAGGGATGATACTTAAAATGTGACATTAAAGGGTGAGAGAGGAATATAGTGAAAGAAAATGGGCAGAGACAGAATAGGATAAACTATCTCATATATAAGAGGCAAGGGGAAATGGTTACAATGGAGGGGAAGAACAGGAAGGCAAAAGGGAATGGGTCAAACTTATTTTCATTTACTTTGGCTTAGGGAGGGAATGACATACACACTAAATATCCTACATGAGAGTATGGGGGGAAGGGGATGAGAAGGGGGATGATGGAAGGGAGGGTAGGCTGGAGGGGGGAGGGAAGTTGGAAGCACCTACTTTTAAATAGGAAAAGGTTCTAAGTAGAGAATAAAACAAGTGGGAGGTGGGACAGGAGAGAGGGAAATATAGTCAGTCTTTTAGAATATATCCACTACGGAAATATTTTGCATAGCTATACATGTACAACCTATACTGAGTTGCTTATCTTCCCAGTAAGGGTGGGTGACAAAGGAGGAGGGAAATGAATCTGAAATTCAAACTTTTTAAATCAAATGTTTAAAAAATGTGTATATACATATTCATATATTATTATTATTGTTATTAATATTATTTTACATTTACCTGGGATATAAGACATATAGGCACTGGGGCATAGAGATTCATCGTATTCTATTGGAAAATCGGATGGTGTATGGGAGAAGATGTTGGTGAGTGCAGATTTGAGGAGGGGATATCCAGTGGTATTGTCATTTTGAGGTTGTGGGTAGGGGGAAAATGGGGAGAATATTTGTAACTCAAAATCTTGTGTAAATGAATGACACAAACTAGAAGTTAGTAAAGCATTTGATTAAAATAATAGAAGCCCAAAGGGAATGTCTCCCTTGTTTACTATCTGTAATATAATAAATACTTCTCCTAATTTGAGTATCACTAGATGCATTAAATATGAGTTGAAATTTTGCAAGAGAAAATATTAACTGACAATTTCAACAACCAATTTTTAAAGTGGTATATGAGGGATCTGCAAATGTGTACTTCCAAATTGGTATTAGGATCATGGTCCAAATAATATACAACAAATTTATAGCTCTGCAGAAATCTTAATGAAGTTTTACTGATATCTGAGTACTTAACCTAGCTGAACACAAAACCGTTTCAACATTAAAACATATATATATATATGAGTTATTTTACATAGACATTTTTAGCTTCTTCTAAAATACTTCTTACTTTCCCTTTTCTATTAATCCTCTTCTTTTTGAATCAGTCATCATTATAAATGTCAGTTATTCAAAATTTATGTGATACAATGATAAGTTGGATTCAGTATTTGTATTCAAAACTAAGTGGCCCTAAACATCTGTGCTTTTAAATTTTCTCTTTTATTCCTTTGTAGGTATTTTATCTCATATTGTGCTATTAACTGCCTTGTCTAATTTTCATCACTATATCTGTTTATGATATCTAATCTGATATATAGCAACATGTGACAAAATTTGTCACAAGTCTCTATTGTACAACATAATGTGAGTATATTCTGAATGAGAAACTGAATTTCTTTCCTATGAATACAATGATTTGACTTTAATGCATGAAAGTTGTGATATATTTTTGGCTTCGTTGATGCCGGGTTTTTGAGGTTTCTATATCAAGGACTTCAGATATGGAAAACTGAGCTGCCTTCATACTCTTTATTTCTTCAAATTTGGATATTCTGTCCAGGCAGAATGATGAGGATCTAGTTTCAATCATCAGTAAGGGGTTCATTCTTCACATTATTATCTCTTAGCTAAATGATTCTTTAGGAGTGAGTGGGGGCACCAGAATATTCATCCAGCAAAAGTGTCTTTTCTCTTTATAACAGTAGCCCTGCCTTTTCCTCTGTTAAGTAACAAAAACAAAATCTGGCATTTAATTCCACCTTGGGAGAATGTGTAAGATTCAAAAGAAAGGGGAGATGATAGAGTTGAGGGTTTTATGCATGGAGAATCATGTTTATTTTATTTTATTGGCATAGATTATAGGGAAGTATGTTTAAGGGACAGGGTAATATCAATTAAATGAAATATAATGTACCATAATGGCATTAATGTGAGCTAAGCTTAGAAGGACAGGTTAGAACCATATGGTGGAGGGTATTGAGTGATTGTTTTTGTTTTTCAAATTAAAAAAGCAACAAAACTGAGCAAATACATATATTCTCTATAATTTAGATGATTATATCAATACAAAGATGTGGGCTGTTACAGAAAACTTCCTGTAATTGCCTTCCTATTTTTTAGCATATTATTATTACAGAATATATTTAATATGTGTGCAGGTCATTCTTGTAAATATTTGACAGAGAAGAAAAACGGTGACATGTGACTTGGCATTTACTTATATCTTCTCAGTTGATATTATTGATGTTGTTAATTATATGTCCATTAATTTTTTTTTATTTTTTTGGACTTCCTATATGTGAAGACAAGGGAACCATTTTTAATTTTCCTAGCAGAATTCTACTAATTTGAGTATGTGTCCTAAAGAATCTGAAGGCCACTAGTGAAGAAGGTGGTTAGAGACATGAACTATCTGGAAGTGTTGCTGTACCTAGATGGCCTCATTTTTTTAAAGACCTTGTAAAGCTATGATAAATGAATGAGGCATGTATTAAATTGCCTTAAAGAAGTTGTTATAAGACTTTTAATTGAAAAGTGTCACTTTTGCAGAATCTCTGCCAACTATGAATATGACATGGTTTCACAGCAGGGAGTAAGCACTGATCCAGAGAGGATAAAAGTACTCACCAGATGGCCATATTAAAAAAAAAAATCTTTGGTAACACAAACTTTAAAATTTTTTTAGTGTTTTGTGGCAATTAGATAAAAATAATTGCTAACTTCTTACTTTAGAAGGCAAATCTCAGAGCATTGAATGGGAGGTGGAGAGAAGCATATTTTGAATTAATTTGAGGAAAAATTTGCTAACGATTAGAAATCCACAAAAGTGGGAGAGATTATATAATGAAATGATAGATTCCTCATCATTGAAGTTTTGTAAGGGTTCCTCAGTAAGATTCCCCTTATTTTTCTGCTTTTAGTCTTTACCTTTGGAATCTAGCCTGATCTTGTCAATGTCACTTAGAAGTCAGGTCATTGAGGCAAAGAGTATGAACAAGATATAAGGGCTTGGCTATCTGCCTCAGGTTTATGTAGTTGGTTTATGTAGAACAAAGGAATTACTTTTTGCTCAACAATTATGCCAGGCTTGGGGATAGTCTTAAACCAAGACAATGAGCATCACATAAATTATCGTATTTGGCCGTGGAGGATTTAATGATGGTAAATTTCAGTATCTCATATACTACCTGGAATTATTGGTGATCCCAGAAAAGTTCTGTATATGGAACTAAATTTTCCATATGGACAAAATGCAATACACTAATTTCATTCTAATCAATGCTAAGTCAAGCTTTGGTAATGCATCATATACTATCATCCTAGGAAGACTTACACTGATATAGATATTTTGTTTTTGAAGGGCTTGTGAGTTTGAAGTCATGGTGTCCCTCTTAGTAAAAGAAAATACGGTATATGATGTTCAGAGCAATAGACCTTTGTTATATTAAAGTCCAGCAGAGAATTAAAGACATGCCATAGAGAGTGTACAGCCTATATTTGTTAACTAGGTATCTTTGGAATGCTATTCTCTGTAGCACTTATCCTTAGCCATTGGGCCCTAAGAGCAACTGAAGGGTGAAGCATTATAAGAAATGATGAAGAAGCAAGGAATTAACTTTCAGGTCACCTTAGAGGCAGGGTCATGTAAATGCAATTGTAATGGCAAGCAAAGAAGTAGTTAACAACATGTTTCAGCTATTTAATTATTTAGCACCTTGTTTCAGTTCAAGTTTCTTGCCCATGATTATATCAAGTCTTTTGTTAAGAAACAGGATTTGTGAACCCCTGTTGCTGATGCAACAGGAAGGGGCAGAAAAGGGAGGAGCTTGATGATAATATAGAGGAGAAGCCCAAGCTGAGAGAAGAGAAACTGGGAGGAAGCATGGCTGTGGTGCCAGTATGTTGTCTGTTTGTTTTGATGATACTTTGTCAGATTAGTCTGTTGATAAAGGACATTGCTGTTGTTACAGAAGCCCTTGGACCTGTTCCCAGATTGCTGGTTCAGAAGCCTTGAAAAAGGATTTTTTTGTTGTATGTTTATAGAAGTCCTAGAGGAGGGTCTTACTGACATTTTCAGAGGTCCTGGGACTACATTGATGATTTGTGTTGATTCCTCAGATCTTGTTGGTAGGTCTGTGTTGATTTCACAGGAAAATATTGAATTGAAGATG
Source organism: Petaurus breviceps papuanus (assembly GCF_028583685.1). Taxonomy (NCBI): domain Eukaryota; kingdom Metazoa; phylum Chordata; class Mammalia; order Diprotodontia; family Petauridae; genus Petaurus; species Petaurus breviceps. The sequence goes on from NW_027187391.1 coordinate 3,091,955, forward strand.
GTGCCAGCAATATTTATGAATGTTATTGTGGCTTTGTTAAGCTTTGTCTTCCCAGGAACAGAAACTGGTGAAGGACTTGAGGTGGACTGGACACTGTGAGCTTTAACATGGAACAGGAACTGGACAAAGAGATGGACAAGGAGTTGGGTGCTGCCTGTCTTTGAACCTAGGTGACAGTTGGGTGGATTCAGGTAAGAGCTGGATCCACAGAATAGGAACCATGGAGTCTGAGAGTCAGCCTCTAGTCAAGAAGAAAAGACCTCTCCTTGGGTATTTAAGGCAAACTGAGAAGATCATGATTTGCTACAGCCTAGGAGTGGGAGGAGTTCATATTCTGTATCCTGTACCTCTTAAGAATGATTGAATTAAGGATGATTGGAAATGAATTTCCAATTCAGAAGAAAGAAGACCTTTTGATGGAGAGATTAAGACAGTGTGACCTAGGGCTGTAGAACTTAGACCTTTGTACTTTGTGTCCATTAAGGAGGCTTGCCTCCTTAAAGATGATTGAATTAAGGACTTACTGAATGATATCTTTTGCTTAAAACTATGTGACCACTTTGGTGAAAACTATGTGGCTCTTTTAGTGATGAGTTGTTATGTCATAACATTGTGAATGATGTACTTTGATTTATACTTTGATTTAACCACATACTGTTGGATTAGTTTTATTAAAGGGATGTTTACTTCAAAGAATTAGCAAGTACAAACATACAAACATTTCTCCCAACATTTAATTGACATAATCCTATCCTATGCAGTTTAGTTTTGTTTCTATGTAACATTAGTCCCATCAAGTTTGATGGGCTCGAGTTCCCCTAAGGGGTCACTACTAATCTTATTGCAGTATCTAGACTGGTTTCCTGGACTCTGAGCTCCCCATGGTTCATACTCCCAGGTCAGATCAATGACTCCACTACTTTCACCTAGGACAAGAAATAAATGAAAATGGCCCAAACATGGATCCATTTTTCATAACTATATGGCTTCAGGGTGAGGGTGGAGGATAAAAGAGGCCCTAGGTATCCTGCCCTCCTTGCATCAAGGTCTGATAAACTACAATTCAAAGGAATCAACTTAATCTTCAGATATAAAACTAGCAAAAACTTGCAGATACTGACTCAGGCTATTTTAAAGACATTGACAGTTCTGGCTATACATCCAATGAAAAAGGTTGTTCCTAATCATACAGTAGTCTAATACAGAGTGTCCACACATACTTCAGTTCTTCCCATATCCTAGCAAAAGCTTCCAAATATCTTTCATGTGCTGTGGTAGCAAATGGGTAGTTTCTGAATATGCACCAGACCCCTCACTATATTGTGATATGTTGTCAGGATCCACAAATTAGATCAGACTCCCTAATGAAAGGACAAATATTGTGGAGGACTTTTCATACCACTGCCCCATGAAAATTAGAATACTTTTTTTTTAACCTTAGTATGTATTAAAACCGTTCTGAAGCCTTGTTTGTCTCAGGAAACTGAAGACTGAAGCTATTGAAATCATTTCCTTGATGCCTAAGTATAAAAACACAGAGTATTAAGAACTCTAAGGATCTCTCTGGGTACTCTTTGGTGGTCCATTAGTGGAACTCAATGGAATATTCAGGGAATGGACTTAACTTTGGGTGTCCTCAATGAATAGACTTTTTGGATATCCTTTCCATGTTAAGGATGAGTAAATTTTCTTTTGTCAACTCTTGAATGACTTACAAATCTTTCATTTCATTTCAGTATCAACCATAAACCACCAGGTAACTGACCTGAATCTGGCCCATTCCACAAGAGGAGCGTTGATCCAGTTAGGTTCCAGTCAAACTTTAATGTTTACTTACATTATTTGTTAAGCATTCTTTCCAGGTAACCATATAACAAAGATTATAGGAATCAACATGCTTGGCTTATCCCAAATATAACTGTATATTTCTTTATCATATTATTTCTGATGTTTTTAGTTTGATCAAAGCTGGGATAAAAAAGCATGATTTCAGGGGTGGCTAGGTGGCACAGTGAGTAAATCACCGGCCCTGGAGTCAGGAGGACTCAAGTTCCATTCTGGCCTCAGACACTTAACACACACAAAAAATACTAGCCATGTGACCTTGGGCAAGCTACTTAACCCCAAATGCCCCAAAAGGCAAAAAAAAAAAATCCGTCCATTTTTGGGGTGGCCAGATGGCTCAGTGAGTAAGAGCACTGGCTCCAGTGTCGGGATGACCTGGGGATCATATCTGGGCTCAGATACTCAGCACCGCACCTAGAAATAACTGGCCGTGTAACCTTGAGCAAGTTACTTAACCCCTATTGCTTTAAAAAAAAGTATGATTTCAATTCTTAGTTCCTGCCGGAAAAAAAAAAGCAAACATTAAAAACTTAAAAAAAAATCTACTGACTAGATAAAAGTCTGGGGTCAGTTAACTGCCATAAGTTAGGAAAAAATAATCAAAGAGAGGAGTTTTCTATACTCTTTGTAAGAATCTCAGTTTCTTTCAAGTTGGCATCTTAAAGGGGGTCTTCATAATGGAACTGACTGAAAAGGGAAGATCTGTAAGTGCCAATCCTCCTATTTTCAATTATTTATATTAAAATAGTATTAATTAATTACTGTCAAATACTCCATTTTGTAATCTGTCATTTCAGGTCTTTAAAATGTGTGTCATCACAGTGAAGTATAATAAAGACCTGCAAAAGATGGTTCTTTGGAAAGTATGACAAAAGTCTTTAAGAAGTAAATTTCTTTTATTGAAAGATTCAGTCAGTTGAAAATTGTTTTAAAAATCTTTGACTTTCCAAAAACTGTTCTTTTAAAATCATGCTGAACTTTAGAATTATTTGTCCTTTAGGAAAGTGAGACAGTTTTAAAGAGAGTGAGCTAAATGTCTATTTTACAAAGTACCAGGAGGAAAATAACCACCCAAAATAACCAAGGCCGTCACAGTTGCCCATTGAAAAGGGAAATGAGTCGTCTAGGTCTGACACATCTTCATTGCCAGCATTTCTATGACACATTCAACCTCCACAGTCCAAAGACAGAAGTGATGCATTTTGTCTTTTCATCTAACTAAAAATATATCTCTCCCATAGATAATGTGTTACTGATTGCACAGCTTCTGTATTATGTAGGTTTGGGTTAAAATACTTAGTATTTTTAGGAAAGGACAAATTATAAAACAGCAAGTAGTCTTTAAACTTTTCTGATATGCTTAACTTCTTTAATGAACATTTTTGGGGAGGACTGTGGTCTATAATAATATGTAACATTTATGATTATAGGATCATATTATTAGAATTAGAAGGGACCTTAAAAGTCACAAAATCTAACACTCTCTTTTTATAAATGATGTAATTGAGAACCAGAGAAATCAAGGGACTTGATCAGAATCACACAACTAATTCAACAATATTTTAATATGAAAGAATACATTTTTGCTTAGATTTTGACCTGGAATACTCTAATCACTTATATGTTAGGTGGCTTCACCCAAAAGAAATAGGAAAATTAGAAAAGATCAGAGCATCCCCATCCCAAATGATTATTAGACTTTTGCCACTGATGTGATTTTCCCCTGGCTATTTGTTACAATGAGCTCCCCCTACCTCTTTTTAGGGATGGAGATTGCTATTCTCTCTATATCAACACAAAGTAAATAAATAAGTTTTAGTCACATTCTTGACCACACTGGTACCATCTTGAGGCTCCCTCCCCAGTTCTCATGGCACTAACATATGACCTTGACTTGTTGGCATTATTTTCTAAATTCTTACCACCAGTATCTCTGATCTCTGAAAAAGGCTCCGTAAGTATGTAGGAAAGGACACATACATTTTTTTCTTTCTTGCTTTCTCTGTTACTTAGAAAAAGCACATACTGTTCTTTGGATTTACTTAGGGTTTCAATATAGGGGAAAATAGAAGAATTTTTTAAATAACAAATAAGAAAAAATATATAATCTGGCAAAGCTCTTATCAATTATTTCTATCATGCATGCAAATATGCAGCACTTATTATTGCTTAATTTATCCCACATCATATTTAGCCCCTTTTCCCAGATGTCATTGCTAGATACTTTAGTGCACTGAAGACTTATAGTGACTTTCATCTTTTGGGTTGTTCTTTTCTAGAATAGCTTCTTTCCTTTGCAAAAGAAAGTTATGTGCAAAAATCCCTGCCTCCACATCTTTCTTCTACCATATCCACTTCATTAGCACCCATAGTTACATTGTAGGTACACATATAAATATTCTACAGTTGGTACAGTTTGGATTCATCTTTGCTTTGGTAGTGTATATTTTCATCTAAGAGGGACTTTGGGAACAGAGATCCCCATGTTAATAAAAAAGGACCTGGTGTCAGGGAAGTTTCTTTTTCAGATAGCATTGTTCACAATGAACCATATTTGATTCAGTGACTTACAAAATAAGTAGGATATATGTGTTAACACAATAAGCCTGGGAAAACAGCAGAGCTGACTGGACTGCATAGTTCATAATTATGCCACCATAACCACTGAGGTAGATAAGGGACATTATGTAAGGAAGATGAGAGGTAGCTTCTGTCAAAATTATTTGTCTGGTTATAAATCTGTTGTGGGAAGATCTGGAATTTAGTAGAGAGAGATTGAGACCCAGATGAGCTTCTGAGGCTTAGAGAGTGAATGACCATGTTGTCTGGACCTATTTTGAGTGTTTCATTTACATAAGCAATGGTATGTATGTTTTCACATGGCACTGGGTTTGTGTCTTCTCCTAGTCTTGCCATGAAGTGTGTCTGTCTTTTGTACTTTTCCTGATAGAAGGAAATATTTTTGGGATTCTCTGATATTCCAGTTATTCATATATATTCCAGGCTATATTTCTGAAATAGAGATTGTTCTCAGCTTTTGCCCCTTTACCAAGAGTATTTTTGAAAGCTTCAGGATAGTCTATTTTTGTAAGGGGTTTTGTGAGAAGTCTATGGAGAGAAAGTTCAGACACTGAAGTACCAGGAGTTGTGAATTACTTTTCTAAAATAAGTATCCTGCAATGTGCCTTCATACTATTGTTTTTTTTTTAATTTTGAAACTACTCTTCCCATGGAGGATATATATATATATATATATAGTGGGAGAGTGTCCTCAATGTTTATGGGAGGAATGATTTATAACTATTACTCTTGGTATTCAAGTTTAGTAAATACCTTGGCTAAGAGCTAATAGAATAGAGAGTCAACTGTGCTATAATGACCTGGAAGTTAGGAAGAATAGAATTTGAATCCTATCTCAGACAGTTACTACTAACTGTGTAGCACTGGACAAGTCATTTACTATTTCTGGTCCTCAGTTTCCTAGGTATAAGATGAAATTGTTTCATCTGATTAAAAAAAAAATAATTCCAGTCCCAGTTAGATGATCCTCAGTCTAGTAGCTGTCTGTTTTTTTTTTAATGGAGAGCATTCCAGTGGGAGTTTCAGAATTATATTGTTAGAAGCTGGATTTATAGGTTTATTCCAAGAAGTGAAGGTAATAGTCTGCCTCTAGAGATCTAATACACATGTATGAGAACAAGTTGGGAGAATACCATAGAGGCCTCTTTAAGGAAGGGTAAAGAGAGGAAAGGAGAAGATAAAGAAGGCAAAGAAGGAGTGAGGAAGGGAAAAGGTCTATTTTTTCATAAAGATAATTCATCTCATGAGTGTTCTGGAACTCCCCTTTCTTCCTATTCAAACAGTTAGCCAACTATGCAAACTCAGAGGAAAATTAGTAGTGATCCCTGCCGACCCAGTTGACAAGGAAAATGGTAAAAGCAAATATTTTGGCAGTTAACCTGTGGTTTTAGATTTAAATTTAGGAATGCTTTGCTGAAAATGTCAGAAATTCAGACTATTTGGCAGACTACTTATTTTGAATTTCCCCACTTATAAAGTAAGATCAGTACAGTAAATGAGCCAACTTTCTACAGTCATTGTGGGAGACAACACTTTGCCATGTCATCTCAATGAAATTTGTGTCTGGACAGATCAGTAAAAGTGAATTTAATGTAGATATTTTGTTAATTATGCTTACCTGGTTGGTGTCTGAATAGACTCTTATACCAATAGCATACTTTTGTAATGACATCACACTATATTCCAATAGAAAACTAGGATATGAAGATTTATTCAAAAATAATTCATAAGTATTTATTAATATTAATAATATATTAAAATAATAAACACCTAGTGTATGTCAGCCATTGTACAAAGTTAGGATGTGGAACAATAAATAGAGTTTGGCCTGAAGTAAAGAAGAATTGAATACAGATCCAGACTCAGACATTTACTTCCTTTTTTTTTTTTTTTTTTTTGCTTTTTGGAGGGCAATTGGCATTAAGTGCCTGAGGTCACATGGCTAGTTTTTGTGTTAAGTGTCTTAGGCTGGATTTGAACTCAGGTCCTCCTGAATCTGGGGCCGGTGCTCTATTCCCTGTGCCACCTAGCCACCTGCAATATTTACTTTCTTTGTGACCTTGGGCAAGTCACTCCAACCTCTCTGCATCAGTTTCCTTATCTGTAAAATTAGGATAATAATACTTCCTAAGGTTGTTGTGAAGATCCAATGACTTAATATTTATAAAGTGCTTAGCACAGTGCCTAGCACATAATAGATGCTTAATAAATGTTAATTTTCTTCCTTTCTGAGGATAAGAAAACAAAAATTAAACAGTCCCTGAAATCAAGAAGCTCACATTCTTATGGGTGAGACAACATATGCATAATGAGTATAAGTGAAATATATGAAAAGAAACCCAAATCAACTTCCTTTACTAATATTACCCAACCTACAATTATTGAGCACAATACCTAATAATGAGTTTTGACTCATGCCACTCTATCCCTTATTTTTAATCATCAAGGTCTATCAATTCTTCCTTTGAAATTTTTCACTGATTTCTTCCCCATGAGCTAATCTGACTGTAATCCCTCCTCATCTATTCATGCCTAGTTAATTCAGGATTCCATGACTCTACTTTCATCCCACTTCAAACCACTTTAGTAACCAAGCTAGTTTTCTTTAAACACAAATGTTATTGATAAGTCACTGTCTTTCTCATAACTTTTCTACGACTGTTTTTTTTTTTATGACATTCATCTAAATTAGAAATTCTCAACCTTTTTGGTGTCATAGAATTCTTTTCCAGCCTGGTAAAGCCCCATGATCCCTTCTCAGAAGTATGTTTTAAAAGGCAGAAAATTATATATATATATATATATATATATATATATATAGGATTAAATCAGATCAATTCAACAAGCAATTATTAAGTGTCTGATATATGCCAGACAAGAGTGCTAAATACTTTAAGATACAATAAAAAAAGGCAAACTAGTCTTTGCCCTCAAGGAACTCACAATCTATTGGTGGATGGTAGGGAGAAAAGAGGTACAAATTGCTGTGTAAAAATATATACAGTATAAATTAGAGACTATATCAGAGTTAAATTCTAGTGAATTATATTATTAGCCAGTATTGATATTAGTATGAATGGAATATACTTCTTGCCGAAATCTGAGACTTTAAGGGAATCAAGGAAGTAGAGATGAGTAAGGAGAGAATTTCAGATATTGGCGGACAGTCAATGAAAATAAATAGAAATGGGAGATGGAGTGCCTTGTTCAAGGAATGCATGATATTAGTGCTGCTGCATCATAGAGCATATGGAGTAGAATACGGGTTATGAAGACTGTCAAGACAGGAATAGCACAGGTTATAAAAGTTTTTTAAATTAAATTGGATTATTAAAAAAATAACCTAAAATGAATGATGTCGAAATACTGTTACCTATTTTTTAAACAAACACAAGGACCTTAGGTCCTAAACTATGTGACTTTCAAGGGCCTGCTTCAGCTGACTAGACTACCTATTCGAGGCCTACTACTTTTCCCATTCTCCCTCTGGTCTAGTTGCACCAGCATTTTCATTATGCCCTAAATATGCAATTCTATTTCCTTTCTCTGTAAATTTACCATTTTATTGCCTGATCCTTGAAGTCTCCATATTTCTGGGTATGTGGTCTATGCCTTTAATTCCTGCTATTGGGGAACCTGAGACTAGCAGACCACTTGAGCTCAGAGTTCTGAACTGCAATAGGAATACAACTAACCAATTGCCCATAATAAATGTGGAACCAATATGATGAGCCGCTGGGAGAAGGGATTCAATAGACTGCTTATGAAAAAGGCTGACCTGCCTAAGTTGGAAATGGAATAAGTTAAAACTTCTGTGCTAATCAGTAGAGGGTTCTGGGCTGCATGTGCTCATTGAACTTCTAGCATGGGCAAGACAGGCAACCCCACACTTAAAAAAAAAAATAAAACATTTTTTAAAATTTCATACATATCATATTCCCCCTTTTGAGATCTTTACTAAACATACTACCTACCTGCTCCAAGTGGATTGATGGAACTCAAAAAAAGAATGAGACACTTATTTTTGGACATAATTAATGTGAAAATGTGTTTTGATTGACTGCATTACTATTATGAGGTTGGTTTTTTCCTCTTCTTTAATAGGGAAGGGGAGTAAAAGTAGAAATAATAAATTCCTGTAAAATAATTAAATATATAAAATATACTCTTTCCACAAAATACTGAACCTTTAAGGTTTTTTTGTGGAAAAAAAAACAAAACAAAACAAGGATTTGAAGGGTTCCACACCCCTCCCCCTTCCTTTCATTCTGTAAGGCTTAACTCATTTGTGACCTCCTCCTGGCTGGATTTATCTGGTTGAACCAGTTTGAATTGACTCATGGAGCCTAGATTTATCTCTCTCTCTTATATGAATCCCTATAAAATTTATCTATTCTCTACAACTTTAGTGTTTGCATTGTTTGCTGTATGTTCATGTTTAATGTCTCCAACTAAACCATAAGCTACTTGAGGTCAGGGACATTTCATGCTTCTTTATCCCCTATTATATATGGACTACAGAAGGCACTTTACCCTAAGCAGTACCCAAACTGACAAACATACTTATTATTGGTTGGCCTTAGGGAACAAGACATCATTAATAGTCTGAATTTAGCTGATGGATCAATATTCATGAGCTGCTCCATAGCCCCTTGCCTAGCAGGAGGGACAGTTATCTAGGGTATAATAATTCCCTGGATAAAGAGTGTGGCTGATATCACAGGCATGTACTGTGAATATGTAGCCAAGGCCACATTCTTATGTAGATTTGGACCTCTCAGTGTGCAGTGAACCTGAAACTAGTACAAGATGAGTAAATGTAGGTCCCTTTTCAAAATTCCCAGACTGAACAATTGAATAGCTTAGAAAAATTAACTGAACTTTAATCTTATTTCTCAGCAAGGATAAAAAAAGGCAACCTCCTACTGTATTATTCTCACGCATGCATATGACTTCAGAGAAAAACTAAACAATCCCTTTCTGGAGCAATTTAATAATATATTTTTTGTATATAAAAATATTTGATGAATCAAACCAAACCCATTTTGTGGACATAATACTCACTGTGCATTGTTTTGTCATTAAGACTCCCAGTTTTAATCAGTGGTTTACTCTGTCTTTAATATAGGAAATTATTTCTCAAGGAAATAATGAGGCCACTGTTAATATGATCATAATATCTCCTATTTAGAGCCAGAAAGGATCATAGAGGTCATCGAGTCCAGTTGCACAATTTTACACATAAAGTAAATTGAGAAACTGAGTTCCTTAAGGAACACATGACAAGTGTGAGAGGATGCCAATAAAAGTTTGATTTACAAAACAATGATTTGGTAGAGTTGGCATATAAGTTTTTTATTTGTTTATTTGTTTTTGTTGTTTTTTTAAGGAATTAAAGGAACTAAAAGCAGTTCATACCTTGTCAGATGCTTTGTACAGATGCATTTGAAAAGGAGTTCCTCAAGGTAAGCACAATGGGTATATAGCTGAGACCATACTTTCAGACATTTTCTTAATAATATATGTGATATTAGATGTGACAAGAGTCCTCTAATATAGGGGATGGCTAGCTTTTTGTTTTATAATTTCCTCTGTTCATGGTTTTAAGACCATGCTTACTTGTTAGAAATAATAAGCTATGACTCACCTTCATTATTGCTGATGTTATATATTAGAGCCAATAATAAAATTAGCTAGAGCCCGTGAATGGATGGCAGCCATTTCTCCACAAGTGTCCCTTCAGAAGGTGTTGGAATGCCTTAATGAATGACTTATTTTTGCTTTTTGAACTTTTATGAGTCAGTGAGTGCCTTTTTAATTCCCAGGGGCGTTCTTACTCATTCTTCCCTGATTCAAAGCACAAATACCCCATAGTGACTTCATCATTGACTTTGTTCATCTACTTGCTTGACAGCTATGTCAACTTCTTTACTTCTCAGAATGCATATGCTCACTTGCATCCTTACTTCCTAATTAGGACCAAGTATTTGAGCCACTTTTTGGTAACTTCTTTTAGATTTGACTTTTTAGTAATTTACAATGTACACTGAGACACAAGTAATATGAGAAATATAATCTGGAATATATTTTACATAAGAGATAGTATCACATAGTGGATAGGGCACTGTATTTAGAGTTAGGAGTTTTGGAGTTATGTGACACCATTATGTGATTGTCACTTAATTCTCCTGTACTTAGTTTCCTCAGTTTCTTCAACTGTGGAAAAAGAGGGTTGCATACTAGCTTCAGATATCTTTTCCTCTAAAATCAATGATACTATAAAGAATAACACTAAATCTACAGAAAAAAAAGAAAGAAGGAAAGAGAAAGAGAGAAGGAGAGGAAAGGAAGGAAGGAAGGAAGGAAGGAAGGAAGGAAGGAAGGAAGGAAGGAAGGAAGGAAGGAAGGAAGGAAGGAAGGAAGGAAGGAATCAACAAAACATGAATAACCCCTTCTGTACCATGTTCTTTTCTAATAGCATCAACTGAACTTGGGATATTTTGAAAGGCTAAAATACACTAATATTGAACTAATTATTATATTTTCATTAATTTTTATAGAATTTAGATAGAAAGGCTTATGATAAGTAGCTAGCATCCTATTCTATTGTATTTATGGCATTTCAAGCAGTTGTAAAGGTAGATAAGACATGTTTTCTTTTGTTTTTTTTAAGTGATTCTAGCTATTATGACATAAGCTCATTATCATTAATAATTTAGTCATTTAATTAAAAAAACTGACAGGTTTTAGGTTAAAATTATGCAATAATTATCAAGGTTCTGAAGTACCCTTCAAACCTAGTCCCATAAAAACTATTCTGAGACTATCCACTCAATTCAGTTCAATGTAATACACTTTGATTTTATGCAAAAATATTATCTCAACTTATTATTAAATTGCTTCTGGGTACTTCCATTTTTGGGACAGTCACAATATAGTCATTCTTCATTCTACTCCCAGCCATGATTCTGACTTTCTGGATTTCAGTATCATGACTCAAGTGTCTTCTCATCCTGGAACTTCCCTCTTTCATTCTTCCTCCTTTATCCTTGTGATGAGTTCCTTCCAGGGACTTCCCTTATCCATGCGGATATCTTCTCTGCCCTTCCTACAAACATTTTCTAATTTTTAGGTTGGTTTTTTGGGTTGTCTTCTGTCATTAGAATGTAAGCTACTTGAGGGAAGGGACTATCTTTCTTTTTACTTACATTTGTATCACATACTTATGACAGTGGTTAATCCATAATAGTTTTGGGTAACTGCTTATTATTTACCTGCTTGTTTCAATTAAGTTTAAAACATTATGAAAGGAGATAGGATTATAAACATGATATTCTTTTGAACATAGAAAGTTAGGAAACAGTCTCTTAGGGAAACTAAGATATGTACACAACTATAAGGATGTGATAGAAACCTAAAGGGTGCACAGATCTGGTAAAGAAGTCATGTTTCTTTCAGACTAAATTCTAAATGCTAACAAAAAATATAGCTAACTGATATTTCACAAGGGAACTGGAGCACTAATTCTTCCCTCTTTGCTACCGTGGTCCTGTCAGCTTTGGGAATATGCATATGTGGACCAGGATCAATCATAAGAGAGACTAATCCATATGAGAAAGAGGAATCAGGCTCCTTATTGAATTCTCTAGCTCTTTAATTCTCTACCCTAGAGGCCCCCTGAAAATTTAGACTTAGTTCATGTGTAAGTTTTCCAAAAATATTGAGGGGGTGGATTGTGAGTAGAAAAGAATTATATATAAAATTAATGAGGATTAAACAAAAAAGCAGTAAAACAAAAACAAAAAAAACCATAACTGTTGTTATCCTCTACTGGGATGCTCATACTTAAAACATCTGTATTTGAAAAATTCTGTGTGACTATTGATTTGGCATTTTAGTTTCACCTTGGCTCCCCCAACTACTTTTCATGTCCCTGTCTTCTGGCCAGCTTGGTCAAAATTTTGGCACTACTAGTTCCCTTACACTATAGTGATCACCTTCTCTCACCTACTAGTGATCACTTTCTCTATGAAGGGCTGAAGTCTGATACTCTTCTGCATCTGGTTCCAACTCAGAGTTCAGAAATTCTTGACCTCTCCAAGTTGCAGTTAAGACTGGAAATGTCCATCTCAGTATTAATTTTCCATTAATCCATTTTGAGTAAAGAAATGTAAGGCAAAAGAGGCAGTCAGTGCTTTGAAAGATAGTCTGACGCTAGGCTAAACCAACTCAGCCACTTCAGTTGACATGTTCTTGTAGTCACTATGTTGCTATTGTAGGAGATATGAAGTCAGTCTCCTACTTCATATGAGAAAACACTGTGATTTCTGATGGTTCAGCAAATAAGAACAGATAGATACTTAAAAGTTGAGTTCACTGTCATTAAGACTCCCTGAGAGGGCCATACTACCTGACTTAGCGAACAATGCTCTCTTGCATGAACTTCTCCATCCTCCCCCTCCCTCCCAACTTTGGGCTGGGAGACTGCTTTATCCTCCTTTTAGAAGTGTATTGGTTGGTGACCATGCAGCTCTCAGACTCTCATTCTTGATTGAATGTTTTTTTGAATACATAATCTAAAAGTGTGCATCTGTATATGAAATATCAACACACGAACAACAAGGTGATTAGTAATCTGATTCATATATCCATGTGGTTTTTTATGTATTTATTTAATTGAACAAATATTATTTTCAAAAATAATGTGGATTTCAAAAATGTGTGGATGTGTGCGTTAATGTTAGTACATAGAGTATTAAAAATTAGATTCTATTATACAACATTTAACAGACAATATAGCATATTTGTCCTAAAACTATCCTTTGAGACCATAAGGCCTGGATTAATGCCCTGGCTCTAATATATAATAACCATTAGACCATAGACAGATAACTTTAATAGCTAATAACTATCTTATGCAATACTCCAAAACAGTAAGATGAAAACAGTCCTGTTCAGCTACATTGATGTAAGGAGTTTTTATATCACAAGTGTAAAATCACTGCCCTGCCTTTTTTTTAATAAATGAATTTAGTGGTGGAGAACTTGAAATGAAAAATATTTCCAGCCTTACAGTGACGTAAATTGAACCATGTTTTATGTCATAATCTTTCCTTTGATGCTTCCTTTTAACACGTAAAGTCCTAGTATTACTTCCAACCCCCTAGTACATAAATTTGTCCTAATAAAAAATTTGAAACATTAGTACTCTAGTACTAATTATGTTCTTTATATTCAACATTTTTTTGTAATGGAGAACTCTCAAAGGACATTTACAGGTGCTATATTATTAACAAAATAGGTCTTCCATTCTCCTCTGACTATCATGGAAGAACATTAAGTAGTTCAAGTTTAAAATTAAATTTTCAAATTTAATATTTGATTGAAAGAGCTTATTTTGAGCATAATAAACAAGGTATGCAAATAAGATTTAATTTATTCTGTGTTGTGCTTCTCCAGTTTGATGATAGCTCTAAGTTTACCATCGATTTCAATATCTGAAGTTGAATTCTGTGTGCATATTCAAAAACCACAAATTCCAGGACATGGTGTTGTCAAGGCAATAACCTAGATTCCCTATTGAGCTCTGTCCTGTAGAGTGAGGAATAACTGTGGGTTTCTTTCTTTTTGGGGGAAGGAGGGGTAAAGTCACTGCAATGTTCCTCACATGTCTAAAGTAAAAAGGATAAAATATTTTTTCTTTTATTAGATGAAATAATGATTCCATATCATAATAAAATTACAATTTGATAAAGGTACTTCAGGTAGATTTCTCCTGACTTCTTTTTCTGAACATTACTGGAGTTACACCTTTGTAAAAAGCTGAAAAAATTATCCTCAGCATGGATCTGCAGCATCATGCAGTGACTCTGATTAAGCCATTGCCAACAATAACATGGTAATTTAAAAAAAAATTCTTTGAATCAGGAAATTTTCTTTGTGTTTTAGCTAAATGGGGGTAATAGTCAAGGTGAAATGCAGACAGAGAAGTTGAACATTTTCTTGGGAAATGGCTTTCATGAGCTTTTAAGCAAATATAAATGTTTTGAAGGTGCCCCACTTAAACATTTGTTGAGAGAAATGCTGTTTCACTTTGTTTAGATAAGTTAAAAAAGTGACAATAGACTAGAGTGAAAAAGCCAAAATATAGACTGCATATTCATCCTGAATACTTAATTTAGAACTCCTCCCTCTGCCTACACCCAACATTACTGAGGTATTTTTTTCATTGAATCACCTGTCAAATCAAGTTATTTTAACTTGTCTATCAAATTATTAATACTTCTGTGTTGCTACTACCTGAAAACTATTACTTTTGCTTCAGTAACCAGATAACTTTAACTGTGGATCTCATCTTTTGAAACTTTAAGAAGGCCAACATGTTTTGACTGCATAACTGAAAATAAGGTTTAAAAAGGTTATGTGTGATTTTCCCAGGATCATTCAGTTCACAATTTCAAAGGAAGGTTTAATTTATTTTTTCAATGAATGAAAATGTTTTCTTTTCCTTCTTCCTTTCTTTTTTTTGGGGGGGGGTTAGTAAGGAAGAAGAAAACACACTTATAACAAAGGTGCATCGTCAAGCAATAGAAATTCCCACATTGGTCATGTCAAAAAAAAAATTTCTGTGTCATTTTGCATCTTAAATCCCCAGCCTTGTAGGTGGGGTTTTAAATTAGCTGTTCCTGACTCAAAATCCAACAGTCTTTCCAGTACATCAGTGCAATGAGACTGCTTAAATTATGAATATATGTGATCAAATGAGTTTGTGAAAACCACACTCAAACTTTAAGTTCTGACTCAGTCATTACTCAGTTGTTTCTCAATATTGTTTTCTAGAAGCAGAGGAAAAGATTATCCATGGGAATAGAGGAAGGAAAGGTGTAATTAAAACAACAATAACAACACTTCACAAGATATATTGTGTTAGTCAAAAATTTTAAAGGAAATGGCAGGAGAAATGACTATCAGGAAGAGAGGTGTTTGGTGAAGGGAGAGGCAGAAATTAACACAGAGGGAATATATGCATATATAAGTATTTCTATGTGTGTGTGTGTATAAAACTTGTGAAAGGTTAAAGAATGATGTGTTCCCCTCAATACGTTGTATTTTGGGGGGAGGGAAGAAGGAAAGGCTATTGCTGCTTTTGCATATCATTCTTTATTGCAAAAATTCTAAAATGATCCAGCTCACATTGTTTATACTCTCTTTCCAGCTGAATGTATTTATGTCATCATTGGAACTCCTTCAGTTACACAATGAAAAATAATCTATTTCCCTTTAAAGACTTTGTAATGAATTTTTCTAAAAATAAGAGTGCACACACATTTTTTTTTGGAAGAGTGAGAAATTTGCATTAGATCTGTAATTTGAAATAGTTTTTTCACTCCACATTTTCTCAAGTTTTGTTACTTTTGAACTGATTTGCATGAAGCATGAAAGTTACCCAGCTGTTCAAATGAATACATTATTTTGTGCTTTCAATGAAAATGGAAGTGATATTTTCTTCCTTAACATAGCTCTTATAGTTAATTTGAATTTAAATAACAATAAATGTGACCAGCTCTAAGTCAATGTAAACTGAGCAAAAAAAGGCTACAGAAAGGAAGGTTCAATGCAAAGGTAGAAAACATGAAAATACTGATTATCTGATGTAAACAATGCAGCATATTATTGGAATATGTTGTAGACTTGAAACCAGGAGAAATGGTTCCAAATCTTTGATTCTGAAACTTACTGACTATATGAACAAGAGCAAGGTATTTACCATCTTTGTTTCTCAGACTTGTGATCTGTAATATGGAAATAATAATACTACCACTACTTGCAAAACCTATTTTATGAGATTATTGTGAGAAAAATAATTTGTTATGTAGATAACTGAGCTAAATTTTATAAGAATATGATTCATTCCCCAATTGACAAATGGTCACAGGATATGAACAGGCAGTTGTCAGATGAAGAAAGTATAGCTATCTGTAGCCACATTAAAAAAATACTCTACATCACTCTTGATTAGAGAACTTCAAATTAAAGCAACTCTGAGGTACCACCTCTTACTTATCAGATTAGCTAGTATGACAGAAAGGGCAAATGTTTAATGTTGAAGAAGATGTGGGAAAATTAGAACACTAAGGCATTGTTGGTAGAATTGTGAACTAATCTAACCATTCTGGAGAACAATTTGGGACTATGGCCAAAGGGCTATAAAACTGTGCATACCCTTTGATTCAGCAATGCTACTACTAGGTCTGTATCCCAAAGAATCATAAAAAAGGGAAAAGGTCCCACATGCATGCATGCATGTATGTATGTGTCTATCTATCTATCTTTCTATACATACACATATATACATGCATGCATACATGAATATATATTTATATCTATCTATCAGCTCTTTTTGTATTGGCAAAGAATTGGAAATTGAGAGAATGCCCATCAATTTGGGGATGGTTGAACAAGTTGTGGTATATGAATATAATGGAATACTATTATCCCATAAGAAATAATTAGCAGGAGGACTTGAAAAAACCTGGGAAGACTCACATGAATTTACACTGAATGAAATGAGCAGAACCAGAACACTGTGAATAGTAACATTACCATTAAGGGATAATCCACTAAGATAGACTTAGTTCCTCTCAGGATTATAATGATCGCAGATAATTCCAAAAGATTCATGATAGAAAATGCTACCCACATCCAACGAAAAAACTATGGAATCTAAATGCAGATTGAAGTATACTACTTTCACTTTTTTCTGTCTTGTGGTTTTTCCCTTTTGTTCTGATTCTTCTTTCACAACATGACTAATGTGGAAATATGATTAACATGATTATACATGCATAACCTATATCAGATTGCTTTTAGTCTTGGGGAAGAGGGTAGGAAGGAATGGAGGGAGAAAAACTTGGAACTCAAAATCTTACAAAAATGAATGTTGAAAACTATTTTATATGTAACTGGAAAAAATGAAATGCTATTAAGTTCATAAAGGACAGTAATTTATAAACTTTAACATTCTTTATAAACACAAAGCTGTGACTATGGAATTTCATTGGAAACATATTATAAGGAAAACCAAAAAAACCAGTAAAGATTGTGGAGAAATACACATTTATTTCTTAATAGTCATATTAATTTATATAATATATGTATGAATGTATCTACAGTACATTCTACATATTATCTTTTCTAGATATGATCACACAAATTTGGATATTGCCTCCAGTGATGCAGTTCACTTTCCATTCTTGCTTGTTCTATCCATGAAGCTGAATAATATCCTCTTGTAAGCTCAATATATCAGAATTATCCATCATTCTGGGGGCCTTCCTTACTTTCTACTGATACAATGAGAACATTAATGCTTTTGCTACATGAATAGACTATCTTTTACGATCATATATTTATTTGATGATGCTGGGCTACAAAATCCTTTGGTTATAATGCAGTGCTTCTTACACACATCATATGTTTATAGAAGCTTCTAAACTGAGAATGGTCCTCATTTCAGGGTGGAGATTCTTTTATTAAGTACATATTGCACAATAGTGGTTATGATGGATCAATGCAAAATGAATGAGTCAAACTTAGACCACATGAGAGGCTTCTTTTTCTTTGTTAAATAAATTTTATTGGTATATTTGCCTTTATATCACTTACATTATCCCTATGTACTTTTCCCTCTCTTATCCCAGAGAGGTATACTTTAAAATAAAGAATAAAAATAAGAAGAAAAAAAGTTAATAATACCAAAGAACACATACACAAAACATAAATTTGCTTGTGAAATTACACACTTATGGAGTACTGCTTCTGCAAAGAAGTAGACCAAAGTGTCTTCTCATATCTCTTCTTTTTGGCAAAGCTAAGTATATTTAGTTTTGCAATAATCAGTTCAGATATTTTACAATAGTCTTCATATTGATATCATGGTAGTTATTTTGGTCTTTACCTGTCTCTTATTATTTTACTTTGCATCAATTTATGTAAATAATTCCATGTTTCTTTATAGTAATTTTTAGAGGATAGTAATGATTTGTTACATTCATATACCACATTTTGTTAAGCAATGCTTTAGTCTATTAACATCTATTTTCTTTCTAGCTCTATGTTGCCACAAAAAGTATTCCTATAAATATTTTGATATTTATGGAGTTTTGATTACTTATATTGTAATGGCCTTCTTGTCTAATAATGGAATTAGGCCAATGGTTTTGGATATTTTTTCACTTTATTTGAATGATTCTAAGTGTTTTTTTTTTGAAAATGATTTTTTCAATTAACAGCTCTACCATTTTTCTGGCTTCCCATAACTCTTCCAATATTTTCTATTTTAGTCTATTGTCATCATTAGCAATTTACTTGGTGTCAATGGAAATATCAGTGTTGGTCTGATTTGAATTTATTTTATCATTGTTAATATAGAACATTCTTTTGTATGGTTACAAATAATTTCTGATTATTTTTAGAGAACTGTTTATTTATATCTCTACTTGAAAATCATGTTGCTTACATTCCTGTTACTTGTTTATGTATCATAGATATTAAGCCCATGCAAAATATATTTATTATATATTTAATATTTTATTATTAATAATTAATATGAATAGGTTATTAATAATATTTTGTATTGATTATATAATTTTCCACAGCAAAGTATTTCTCTTTATATCCTCAAAGTGTTCATTTTATTTATGTAAAAGATTTTCAATTTTGTTATTCAAAGTTATTGATTTGTCTTTTATTATTGTTTATATCCTTTGCTTGTTTTCACATTCATACAATAACAATAGCTGGAAAGTTATATGATCTATTTCTCTTAAAGTTTTTGTGGTATGGTATTTAATGTTTAGATTACTTAAGCACTCTTAATTTACAGTAGACTTGTAATTAATCTTAACCCAATTAATACTTAATCCAAGTCTAACTTCTGCCAGATTGCTTTCCAATATTACCTGGATTTCTTATCAGATAGGGAGTTCTTTTCTAGACAATTGATGTTTTGGGGGTTTATTGAATACTAGATTATTGAGTTAAAGTCTTTCTTTCTTCCTTGTCTTTTATATTACATTCATCTAATTTTATGTTTTGTTTTAAATCATCATCAAATGGTTTTGATTTCTGCTTTATAATATGATTTGAGTTTTGGGAGTTCTATTCCCTTATCTTTAATTCCCTTGTCTCTCTAAATCTTTTGTTCTTCCAAAGAAACTGTTTTTTTTTTCCTTTCTTCTGAAATACCCCCATGGTAATTTGATTTATTTAGTAGCATAGAAGCAAATCTATATTTGGACTCTGAAAATGATGTCATTTATATCATGCCAAGCACTATTTGTAGATTAACAAATGTTAGTGGTAAATGTAATAACATATTACTGTGCTTCCAGAAATGACAACTACAATGAATAGAGAAATATACAGAAAATTAAAAGATCTGATACCTTGTACAGTAAGTCAAGCAAAGAGAACTATATATTACTGAAACCATGTAAATAGGAAGAACCACAAAGCAGTAAAAAAGTAAATGCTTCAAAATTAAAAATTACAAGCATACCCTCAAAGAACAGATAGAAAAAGAAACCCCCTCCTCACTTCTTTGAAGACAGAGGAGGTCCACAATTTTGTACAATTATGCACATTTTTGGAGGGGTGGGGAGGCAAGGCAATTAGGGTTAAGTGACTTGATGAAAGTCACACAGCTAGTAAGTGTGACAAGTTTTTGAGACTGTATTTAAATGGTCCTCCTGACTTCAGGGCCAGTGCTCTACTCATTGTGCCTTGTAGCTGCCCCAATTGTATACATTTTTAAAACCTTTCCATTGCATTGATAACTGTTGCTTAATCATTGTTTCTTCCTCTTTTACTCATTTTCTTTCAAATATGGTTTGTTATGTAGGGTAGTTCCCTGGGGAGGAAGAAGAGTAAGTATGCTGAGATAAATTGTAGTGATATATAGATATTTCTTTTCAAATTATCTATTAACTAGCCATGATACTACTGTCTTGTACTTGTGAATCCAATTGTATGAATACATATTTATGGTGATTTTTTTTCTCTTGACTATCAAGATCCCTTTGGATTTTGATTCTATAGTACCTCTCTGCATGGTGTCATTTGATAAGTATGCCATCTGTACCTTTAAGTCACTCAGAAAATTGTCAAATAATGACCAGAAAGGGATGCCTGTGTTATTTAATTAAAACCTCCTTTCAAGTTGTCATAGAAGTTTTAAGTACTACTTTTAGGGAATAATCTATGTGTTCTTAAATATACCTAACTGTAATAGACTGTGCTTGTGTAATGGCAAGCAAAGAAGTACTTACCATCTTGTTTTAACTATTTAATTATTTAGCACCTTGTTTCAATTCAAATTTCTTTAAAGCCTTGCCCATGATTATATCAAGTCTTGGTTAAGAAAGTGAACTTGTGAACCCTACAACTTTTAAACCTCTGTTGCTGATGTAGCAGGAAGGGGCAGAACAGGGAGGAGCTCAATGACCATATAGAAGGAGAACCCCAAGCTGGGAAAAAACAGAACTGAGAAGAGAGCACTTGTGGTGGCAGAATTGAAAAGGGGAACTTTGTGGTGCCCAGGCACTCTGTTTGTCTGTTCTGTTTGTGTTAATTTTGGTTTGTGATACTTTGTACAGAAGTCCTGGAACCTTATTGGAAGCCCTGAAAGATAATTTATTGATGTCTGTTTGCAAAAGTCCTGGAAGAGGGATTTAGAGATCCTGGTACCATACTGATGATTTGTGTTGAATTCTGAGACATTGTATGTGGGTCTGTATTGATTTCACAGACAGATAGGGAATTGGTGATGGGATCAGCAATGTGGATGAATGTTGTTTTGGCTCTGTTGAGCTTTGTCTTCCCAGAAACAGAAACTGTGAAGGACTTGATGTAGACTGGACAACATGAGCTTTAATATGGAATGGGAACTGGATGAGGAGCTGAAAACTGCTTGCCTTTGAATCCAGGTGACAGTTGAGTAGATTTATGCAGGAGCTGGGACTATGGAAGAGGAACCATGGAATTTGAGAGCAAGCCTGGAGTCAAGAGGAAAAGAGGTCTCTTTGGGTACTTAATTCTGATTGAAAAGATTATGATTTACTCTGGCCTAGGGGTGGGAGAACTTTGTACCTTGTACCTCTTAAGAATGATTGAGTTAAGGATGATTGAAACTAATCTCCAATTAAGAAGAAAGACTTTTTGGCTGAGAGATCAGGACAATGTGACCTAAGGGTGGAGAACCTTGACCTTTGCACTTTGTGTCCCTTAAGGAGGTGTGTCCTCCATTAAGGAAGCTTGCTCCTTAAGGATGATTGAGTTAAAGACTTAATGAACAGGGGTGGCCAGGTGGCTCAGCGAGTAAGAGCACCGACTCCAGTGTTGGGATGACCTGGAGATCGAATCCTGGGCTCAGACACTCAGCACCACACCCAGAAATAACTGGCCGTGTAACCTTGAGGAAGTTACTTAACCCCGATTGCTTAAAAAAAAAAAAAGACTTAATGAACAATATCTTTTGTTTAAAACTATGTCGCCACTTTAGTGACAACTTGTTATGTTATAATATTACTAATGCTGTACTTTGGTTTCTCTGAATCCGGTGCCAGTGTCTCCCATGTCTCACAAATCAGTGCTAAAATTCTTCACAGAAACCTTGATAGTGTTCTTGTACCACTTCTTCTGACCTCGGTGTGAGCACTTGCCTTGTGCTAGTTTTCTGTAAAATAGTCTTTTAGGTAAAAATGCCTAGAATTCTGTTTACATAATAAGTCCATCAGAATGGCACTTTCTGCAGTAGACTATGAATGCTTGGCAATTCAGTTTGATAGAAGGCCTACAAAGGTAAAGGAATGTGATCCCAAATTACCTGAGTGGTAACTAAGCAATAGAACTAAGAGTTAAACTCAAGTTTTCTGACTACAAAACAGGTCCTTTTTTTTGGTTCTACCACACTTTGGGAAATCTAAAAAATAAAATAGGGAGGATGAAACATCTCAATAAATAACTGTGATACATGGGAGGGTATGGTGAATGAAAAGAGAGATAAAAGAAAAAAATATAGAATTTATGGAGGGCAAAACTGATTTAACCTAGAGATCAGAGGTTTCTTAGAGTGAATATGATCTGAATTATGTCTTGAAGGACAAGCAGAGATGGGAAAGTTTTAGGAGAGGGTTGAGTAAATATAGGGATGGGACAGTATAATTTGACTGGAATGTATGAAAAGGAAAATCAGGTAGTATAAATTAGCTTAAAAATGCGAGTTGTAGTTTTTGAATGACAGGAAAAAGAACTTAAACTTTAGGTAGCAAGAAAGGAAAAAATGAGGTGGCTAGGTAGTGCAATGAATAGACCACCAGCCCTGGAGTCAGGAGGACCTGAGCTCAAATTTGTCTTTAGACACTTAACACTTACTAGCCATGTGACCTTGGGAAACTCAACCCCAATTGTCCTGCCTTCCCCCCTCCAAAAACCAAAAAAAAAAAAAAAAAAAGAAAGAATTATAGTATGTTTTTGAGGAGTAGAAGATGCTTAGATCTATGATCACATGAGAAAAAATTTGAATTGTGCCTTTGAAAGTCAATAGCTGTATGACCCTGAACAAGTTACTTGATCCCTAGGAAACAGTTCCCTCAGTTGTGATCTTAAAAGGGCAATATATAATCCAGCCCTTCTTATTAATTAAGGACATCATTTACAACGAGTGTGTTAAACAGCTTGGGTTCTCAATCTAGCTATTCCTCTGCCATGAGAAGGAAGTAGAAATGTAGGGGGTCAGGAGTGAATCATTTGAACTTTCTACGATAAGTGGAATTGAATATAATAATTAGCAGTAGACTGAGACTTTCCAGAGGTAATTATGAGCTTTATAGCAGTTGTATGAACCTCGAGCAGGCTTATTGGAGAACCAGATAAAAATTTAATTGGAAAATATTTAATAAAAGAAATAAAATATAATATAACATAGATAATGTTAATCTGTGGTTTTCTAAGTCAATATAATGGTACAAGGATCTGGTTCCATTTCAGTTTGACACCACTGCTTTATAGGAATCCTACCTAGAAGATGAGGAATAATATGCCCAAGATGCAATAAGAAGAGTGAGCTTTTAGGGCATTTATGTTGCACTGGGCCCCTGGGGTCACACAGGAGATATTAGATACCATATCATATGACAACTGAAATGAGTTACTCAACTTCTAATTAGTCAGTAAGTAGCTATCGTCTTATTAGGAGTCAGTGGGGAATTGTATTCTACCATGTGTTGAAATTATTTTCTTTGCTTTTCTTCTTCTGTCTTCTTATATTCTTGCAGGATAGTTAGAAAAGTTTATACATATTAGTTCAAAGCTACTTTAAGAAAAAGTGTGGAAAATGAGAAAGCAGTGTTCACATCCTCATTAGATTTCTGTGACCATTTATTAAGATCTGGATCTGTGATGACCGCTGGGTTTCTACCACTTGTGTCAGGCACTGTGCCAAGCATTTGATAATTTATTATCTTATTTAATAACAACTCTGTAAGGTAGATGCTATTATTATCCACATTTTACAAATGAGGCAAGTGAGACAAACAGCAATTAAGCAACTTGCTCAAGGTCTGAGGCCAGATTTGAATTCAGGTCTTCTTAATTTGGGGCCTGACTCAATATCCACTATGCCATCTCACTGGCATTTATCTGCTTATTTCCTTTTCATAATTATTGCTAACCTTGTTGTAAGGAGTCACTCTGATTTCTGTGGATAATCTTGTTCTTTTTTTACTAGGTAAATATCAGATTTCCTTTTGAATGTGTGAGGACCATAGCAAACACTGAAAAAGGCAGAAAGATAGAAAGTTGATTCTTTCACATACCAAGATTAAAACTTGGCTTAAATCTTCAGAAAAAAATGAAAACCACAGTGAGAAGGAATTGAAGTAAAGGTATATATGACTAGCCCAATGGCATAAGTGACATATTATTATTCAAAAATTAACCTTTTTTAAATAGTATTTTATTTTATTCCAATTACTTATAAAGGCAATTTTCAACATTTATTTTTTTTTAAAGATTTTGAGTTCCATTTTTTCTTTATCCCTCTTTCCCATCCCTCCTTCCCAAGAGAGCAAGCAATCTTATGTAAGTTATACATATGCAATCAGGTAAAACATATTTCCATATTAGTCATATATTAAAGGAAGAAACAGAACAAAAAGAATAAAACACATTAAAGGAACAAAGAAAGTAAAAACAGTGTACTTCAGTCTATATTCAGATTCTATCAGTTAAAAGTTAAGCTTTTAAGGGATAAACAGACATTTTAATTAACAGACATTAATTAGGAAAGTTGTCTGTGGAAGTTGTCTCTTTTCTTTTTGTCAGGGGTATTGTCTCCTCCATTTACCCTGCATGACCAAAAATGAAGAAATCACTCTAATATAGGCATCCTTAATCTTTTGTCTTTTGGAACCCTTTTGCCTTTTGATGAAGCCTATGAATCCCTTCTCATAATAACATTTTTGAAAACATAAAATAAAATATGGAGGATCAAAGGAAATTAATTGTTTTGAAACATAGCTATTTGAAACATAACATCTATTCGATGTTAGTATTTGTAGCTTGTTTATCATAGTTGTTTGCACATTTTCTCCCCATTAGAGTGTCAATTTCAAGGACTATCTTCTGCCTTTCTTTACATCCACAGCCCAGTGTCTGGTTCATATTTGTCCCTTGTATATGTATATTGACTGACTAACTGATGAACTCATGTTAAGAACCTCTGTTCTAATGATTTAAAATCCTTCTTTCCTTGTTTCAGGTGCTCCCTTCTGTTAGGGGAAAGTGTATCTGGAGGACCTGGGATGAATGCTTGTGTCCTTATAGGTGTTTAAATTAGGGAAAAGGTGTATATGAAGGTAGGGAGAAGAAAACATGATTTCTTACCTCTTTGATATTAGGTAGACTTCTAATGAATAGGACATTTCCTATTTACTTCTTCTCCTATGTGCTAGAGGAAAGAATAGGGAGCCTGGTGTCTCCATGTGTAGAGTACTAGGCCTGAATTCAGAAAAATTTGATTTCAAACACTGCCTTACATATTTACGGGCTATGTTGACCTTGAGCAAGTTACTTAACCTATTTTTGCCACAGTTTACTCAAATATAAAACGGGAATAGTAATAGTACCCAGGGTTAGTATCAGGATCAAATGATATAATATTTGTAAGGTTCTTTGTGCATAGCCTGGCAACTTTTATAAATGCTAGCTATTACTATTTACAGAACTTGTCATGTGAAATGTTTTTATTTGATGAAAAAGAGGTTTTATTCTCTCTACAAGCATGTAGCTACAGGTCACTTGCTCTTTCTTTTATAATCTAATTGTTTTTTTTTATTTCTCTGAGCACTTTAATTTGCTATTGCAGGTAGTGGTGATGAAATCTAAAAACTTGTATTTTGTACCCTTTACTGGGTATCTCTTCTAATATTAAAGATACTAAATCAAAAGGTGAGAGTAGAATTCTCTCTTCTCTTTTTATAATCTGATTTGAAAAGTTTTAGTGCATATGTGAGAGATATATGCATTCAAACTATAGAGTATATATGTATGTGTATATATATATATTTGCTTAACTATCATTTCACACATCAAGTTATGAACTGCTTGCCACAATACTATGGATACACAGGGGTCCTTGGTTGACAGGTCGGAACCTCTGAAACAGAATATAATATATAATCACATTTAATTTTATGATGCAGTATATTGTGTTATACAAATTCTTGTTGTAAAGATAAAAATAAATAATAATTGTAAATCACTTAACACAATGCCTGGTACATAGTAAATGCTTTCTAGATATCATATATTACTACTGCTATTACTTATAGTAGAAGTAGTACTAGTAATAGTAGTAGTAGTAGCAGCATTAATTATATATAAATGAAGAATATCAGGGTGAATGTGTGTAGTCATTGGCGTCCTATACAAAGTAAGAGTTTTAATTATGATTTGGAGAGAGAAGGAAGACATTCCATGGTTGGGTCACAGAATATTTTTTAAAAGTATTTGTGTTTGTGTGTATATACATATAGAAATAGATGTATGTATACACATTTACATATAAACAAATAGACATATGAAGAAAGGTTTGAATATACATATACATGTTGTATATGTGTAGCATAATCAGAATACTGGCATGACTGGAGAAGAGAGTGATAAAATAGTATGGTAATCAGGGTGCCTAAAGCATATTGCTCATACTGACTTCAAAGTCTTAAGGATTTGTGATCTTTTGTTTTTGACCAGCTTAAAATTTTAAAATATAACAGCTTTGAAAGGCATCCAGCTGTCAGTGGTTATGGATGACAGACGAGTCAGAACAAATGCTATGATTTAATTAATAGATGTGGGAAAATGATTATCAAATAGGGGTATCCCAAATTATTTATATTCCAAAGGGGACATCTGTTATGGGAATGGGAATCTGAAGATCTTCCCTGTCCCTAGGCCCTTTGATAGGCTTAATTGACTCTGAGAACCTTCCCTGATTTGAAAATATACTCTGCCCCCTAACAGGCTGAATGTGGTCAAATGGAGACTGTGGCAAGAGCCTTTTTTTTTTCCCAAAAATGCCCAAACCTTGTTCCTTTGTGATTGGGCAGTGGGTCAAGAGGGTTGTGACTTTCTCTGAGACAGGAGAAGGCTATATATATACACCCTAATGTGAGATTTTGCTTTAAGGCTCACTTTGAGAAGAGTTGTGTGATTTGACCAGATGAGACTCTGGACAGCCATTGAGTTCCTGGTTTGAAAACCCAGATGTTGGTGCTTCCCTCTCTGGTAACTGACTAGGTATTGATGTAATGGTCAGATAGCTGGAAGCCTGTCTGCTGATCTTTCTCTGGGTTTTTTTTTGTCTGTTTGTAACCTGTTTGTATTCTCTGAAATTCTGGGTGCTGACCTTTTTCCCCTGAACTAGGTCAATCACATATGTTTGATTAAAGCAAGATTGTTAACCCATTTTGAGTTGCTTTCCTTTAGAAAAGTAGACCTAGGAACCTGTGCTAACAGCCATCCTGGGTATGCTAGGGTGCTTGCTGCTACAACATCTTACTGAAATAGGTTAGAAAATATGATTGCAATGTGCTGTTCTCTAATTGTCTAAAGTATAAATGTCTGGTTTCCATAGCTAGCTTGTAAGCTTTTTGAGGGTAGGGATTGTTTACATTTCTTCTACATTCCCCAAAGCACCTACTATAATGCTGGGTACATAATGCTGCACCTGCTTTTTCAATCAACAGGTACAAGTGTAATAATTACTATGTGGGAAAACTTGTAATGTTAAGATGTTTAAAAAATAAAAAGGCACATGCTACTTTTGAAAGTAAGGAAACATTATTCTTTTATATTGTCTTCCAATTTACTTAGGTTTATAACATGTAGTAGGCACTTAGCACATGCTTTTCTATTAACTGACTTATAATGGTAGTGAGTATTAATTAATAATTGGTCAATAGTGTCAAATGCTACAGAGACAGCCAGGATGTTAAAAGCCTGAGTAAAGAAAAAAAAAAGATTTAGTTAAAGGAGGCCAGGAGAGGATTACTTAAGAAACCTGGGAGCTATGGAAACCAGGACTCCAAGGAAATGAGGAGTATGTGGTAGGTGATTAATGCAGGCAATGTGTATTCTACTATTTGTAAAAGTTGAGCCACTGAAGAATGGAAAGAGAAAGGATCATAGTTTTTAGGGATTTTGGAGTTGAGGGAAGGCTCAACATATCTCCACCTTCACAAGAATACTATGTAGGGGTCCCTATATGAGAAATTTATTTAAAACATTTGTTAAAGTTAAGATGAACTGCTTTCATCATATTCCCTTCATCAACTAATGCCTTCCCTCTGAGATGCCTTTTATTTACCATAATTTTGAGAGTACCACTATCATCCCAGTCACTAAGGCTCTCAAATTAGATATCATGCTTGAAACTTCCCTTTCTCTCACCACCCTCACTACCATATTGTTGATTTTGTCTTCATAATATATCTCATATATGCCCCTTTGTCACCTTGGACATAGCCACCTCTGTTACAGGGCTTTATTACCTCAGCCCTAAACTATGATCATATCCTATTGGTGAATGTCCCTGCTTTAAGTCTCTTCCCATTATAGGCAATCCTGCACTCATCTGGAAAATGAATCTTCTTAAAGTTCAGGTCTTATTAATTCACTGTTGGTGGAGGTGAGAACTGATTCAACCATGCTGTAGAGAAATTTGGGACCAAGCCCAAAGTGCTACAAAACAATGTATGCCCTTTGACTTAGTAATACCTCTACTAGGTTTGAGTCCTGCAAGAGACAAAAAAAGGAAAGGGACCTATATGTATAAAAATACTTACAGCAGCTCTTTTCTGGAGGCAAAAAATTATAAACTGAGAGAATGCCCATTAATTGGGGAATGGCTGAATAAATTGTGCCATGTGATTATGATGGAATACTAATATACTATAAGAAATGGATGCTCTCAGAAAAACCTGAAAAAGACTTACATGAATTGATGCAAAGTGAAATGTATGGTTACAAAGTCACAGCAATATTATAAGATGATCAACCATGAATGGCTTTGCTCTTCTCAGCAATACAATGATCCAAGACAACTCTGAAGGACTTATGATGAAAAATGCTAACCATTCCCAGAGAAAGAACTGATGGTATCTGAATACAGATTGAAGCATACTTTTTTTTGTACTTTATTTTTCTTGAAGTATTTTTGTCTGTTTTCTTTCACAGCATGACTAACATGGGAATGTTTTGCATAACTACACATGTATAACCTATATCAAATTGCTTATCTTCTCAATGAGGGAGGTGCAGTAAGGAGGGAAGAAGGAAGAGAATTTGGAACTCAAAGTTTTAAAAATGAATGTTAAAAGTTGTTTTTATATGTAACTGGGAAAAATAAAATACTGAATACATTTTTAAAAATACAGGACTGATCATTTTACATTCCATTCAATAAACTCTGATTTATTTTTTTAAACTTGTTTGGATTTTTAAGCCTTTCGTGACCTGACCCTTTCTTGTATTATGTAATACACTGACACTTGACAGACCAATCTCCTTGCTCTTCCTTAAGCAAGATACTATTCTCCAAAACTGGGGCCTTTTAATTGACTATCCCCCCGTGCCTGAAACTATCATCTTTCTCTCTACCTTCTGGTTTTCCTAGCTCCCTTTAAGTCTCAGGTAAAGTTATAACTTCTAAAAGACACCTTTGCTGTTCTTCCTAAATCTCAGTGTCTATCATCTGAGATTTGTCTCTAATATATCCTCAATATTTTTTGTCTTCATATAGTTGTTTCACATTGTTTCTACCATGAGTTCATGAGCTCCTTGATTCATGGCACTGATTTTTATTTCTAATAATGAACCAATGACTGGCACAACTTAAATCTTTTTGACTTGCCTTGTATATATTTATCTTAAATTTGCTTCCAGAGAAATTCTGCTCATTGTACAAACCCATTGAACAGAAAATAAGTGAGTGTATTTTGTGGACATGGTGCTAAGAGGGATAAGAAATTGATTATATTGAATCAGCTTTAAAATAGCTATGGGAAGAGAGCCACTTTCAAATGCACAATATTTTCAGACCAAATTTTGTATATGAACAACAACAAAAAAAAAAACTCCTACCAGTTTTTTTTTCTGCATAGTTTTATCTTAGTGACTCAAAAAGTCATATATCAGTGTACTAGTTCTACTACTACTTTCTTATCCCAATAACTATGCTAGTGTACTATCTTTTTACCTCATAGTATCTGTAGATCTTTGACCTCAAAATCTTTCTTACACATTTTATTCATCCACTTTTTCCTGTTATATTCTATTTGAATTAACCACAGGCTCACTTGTCTGGCCTTTTATTAACTAACCTAGCATCTCATTTCACATTCTTGATCTCTTTTATCCATTCCCCTGTCTAACCCTAGTATCTAATAAAATATAAGTTCCTTCTTCTGCTTACCAGGACAATTTGGAGATACTTTTCAATCAGAGAAGCCTTGAGAGAAGATAACAGCAAAAGTTCAAGCAGATATCCTGTTACAATAAATATTCCATACAGAACAGCTAAAAATTTTCTTATTTATATAAATTATAAGTGAGAAAGAGACAGAGAGAGAGTTTACTTGAACTATTAAAGGCCAATAACATTAAATTCTGGGGGTGATGAATCCTCCATAAATTTGTGCCCATAAACTTCATAGGGTCCTCAGGTCAAGTTCGGAACATTAGAATTCCTTGATAGGCCTAGAACAAGAAGCAGACCCTGTTTACTATTAATCTGAAATAAGAACTTTAAGTCAGAAATAAACAATAAATATATTGCTATAAATATTAAAAAAATATTTTTCTTCGCAGCTTATCTCAAAATTCAAAACCTTAAAGAAAATATTTTTCCCTTGGACAAATATTTTTCTTGGGGGTGGGGGGCAGGAAGACATTTTTTCCCCAAGGAAATCATTGCAACATCCAGACATTTAATTGAAGATGACACATTTCTTTTTTCATGCAAGAGGATAATGTAGAGCAAACCACAAACTATTCCATGGTCCAAATATTTCTGTGACTTGGTCCTTTTTCAGAAAAGTTGTTTATCCTTTTTCAACAAGTTGGTGTGCAGATGCCCAACATTCCCACATAGTTATTTAAATGGCAGTAAGTAAGAGTCAGAGTGAAAATGTATACTCTTCATTTTGATTGATCAGTTTTCTGGGGGAAAAATATGCCTAGGGAGAAAAAAAAGAGGGATAAGCAAAAGAAAGGTTAACTTTTATCCCCCTTAATTCCATTTTTTCTTGTACCCCATATTTCTCAAAGACATCCTTGTATTTACTATTATTTTTCACTAATTGAATCCTGTACCCACCACTGCTACATCCTGGATTACCCCATTAATTGACCTCAATTTTCCTCTTCCAGACCACTGAGTTATTCTTTTCCTCCACAGTCACACACATTTATGTAGATATATAAACACCTTACCCAGAAAGCCAGTTGGTTCTCTCTTTGCCAGACCTCAACTTTGTGGCTGAGGTCAAAAGGTGGCCAGCATGCTTTTTGAAAGGGAGAAGGAATGGCAAATTAAGCCAAATTCCTCTTATCTGCTTGGTGGAAGAATTAATTTTTATTATTTTATCAGGAAGGAGGATCAATTTTAAAGTTCATGATTTTATATGTTTAAAGCTAGAAGGAACCTCAGAGGACACTGAATCCAACTCAGTCATTTTACAAGTGAGAAAACTGAGGTCAATGAACTTGTCCAACATCATAACAGTACTACTTATCAGAGACGGATTTTGAACCCAGATCTTTAATTCTAGAGTCAGTTGGGGTATTTGTAAAATTGTAGAGTTCATTCCTAGGAGAAGGTAAAGGTATTTGTAGTTCAGGGCTTGTGAAGAAAGTGTTTGTCAAGTTGACCTAAAAGCAGAGATGCATTCCACTGGTTCATGAAGACTTGCTTGTTGGAATATTACCAGTTCTACCATCTTAAAGATATATCACAGTGAGACATTCTGACTTTTACTTTAACCCAATAGACTCTTTTGCCTCCACGATCATGGGAAGTTGCTTATTGTTATTCTTGCTTCAACAAGACTGGGATGACTGGGTCCTTTCCTGAGGCAAAAAATGTCATGTACCTTTATAATATCTTTCCAAAGTCTCTCATCTCTGGCCTATCTCTACTCCCAGAAGTAATTTTCTTACTCTCCTTAACATCTGCATTTTCAATAACATTTAAAATCTCACAGTGTTCTAGATTGTGCTTCCTTAAAGCAGGCAAGTGTTTCTTCCTTTACCCCTTTGATGGTGTAGGCCAGGTGATAGCCTGCCTAGTCTCCTCATGACAACATACAAGGCACATTGCCTCAGATGAAAATGTTTCTATTTATGGTTTTGGATATATTATACGGATTGCATATGTGTGTACATATAAACACACATGCACACACACATACACACATTTATATATTTGTGTACTTATATAGGTGTGTCTGTGTGTATATATTCCATGAACAAAATGTTTAAAGAAAAGAAAAATAGGCAAGAAAATCATTCTAAAATAGAGACTGAGAAATGCAAGGACACATTATCAGTAACATATTTTTCAAATAATTTTGCCATATGTCAACAGAATGGAAAGAAGTATTTTCTAATGTGAGTCTTCTGAAATTAACATTGATCACTGCATTACACCCGAATTCTTCTGTCTTTTAGTGTTATTAGCACGTACATCATCTCTGTCATTATGTACTTTTTTTATCTCTTTCATCACTTCATGCCAGTCTTCCTAATTTTCTCTAAATCCTCCACATCTTTTTTTGAGCTTAAGGCAAAACAATGTATATTAACACTTTAAAATGTGCAAAGGATTTTACACACATTGCCTCATTTGAGGCTCAGAACAACCTTGAAAAGTTGCTTATATGAATCCTGTGAAGCAAGCATGTATATTCTAGTTGGTACTACATGTTTCCAATAGTTTAGAAGCAAAGACCATATTTTTCTATAACTATTTTTCCCAGTAGCATAAGCCTGAATACATGAGGAGCACTTCAACAGATTCACTATTCTTACTACACAGGATCTGGTTTACTATAGATCTACTTATCTCTATTTTACACATAAGAAAACTGATACTCAGAGAGATTCAGAGACTTTCCCATGATTATCAAGTCAGTAACATCAGAATTAGCATTTACTTTCAAATGTTCTTGATTCTAAGTTGAACACTTTTTCTATGCCACTACAGTTTGAATGGATAAAATTCACAAAGAGGCAAAATTAGGCTTGACGGAATTATTTCAAATAGCACGTATCATCATTTTCTCCATTTTCCTTTTCTCTTTTTGTGTAGGATGCTCATAGGTAAAAATGTGTTGTCATATGTTGTCAGAAAGATGTGGCTTCTGCTGTGATAGAATGCAATTAGATCATGTATTCAAACAGATGAGGTTGAATCATAATCAGTATTCCAAATTCATCCTAGAGCAGCTTTGTGCAACATCTTATGGACAACAGAAGTAGAGTAATCAGTGGAACGCTGAGAAGAGACAGAATTGGGCTTGATTTAAGGGGGGGGCAGAATTCATAAAGTAACCATACTTTTTTCAAAGAATGACTAAATTTCTCCTATTTACTTCTTATCTGTCACAAGGTCATACTTAATTGTCTGCTGTATTGTGTGAATACAGTAAAGGGAAATTTTTACCTCATAGGTCTCTCTTTACTGCCAGATTTGAGATATAAGAACAACTCTCTGAAGTTCAGAGAGCCAGTGAGGGTTGTCCTTTCCCCCATCACACAAGGCCTAGCTTCATGACTACAGGGATTCTGAGCCTGCCTCCCCTTTAAATCTTTTTTTTTTTCTTTTTTTCCTTTGGTGCAGGGATTTATGAAATCTTACAAATCAACTAATTTCCTCCCTCCTCATTTCCTGGGCACATGCATGGCAAGATATAGCCTGTGAGGGCATTTACAATGGCAATAGCAATAACATAGTACTGACTAAGAGGGAAAGAGTTGACCACAAAGAGAGAAGCCGCCAGAAATATAAGAAGGAACCCACTTAGAAATTAATGGATTATGCTAGATAATAAGCAGCTATGTTGCTGATTAATCAATGAACCTTATATACTACTCTCTAGACTGATTGTAATCACTCTTTGATTTTTTAGCATTTAGCAATCCCTTTCAGTGTGGGAATAAAACTCCTTGTTCTGTACCTGATTTTTTGGTTATGCTCGGGATTCATTTTTTTCTACTCCTTACTCCACAGTAGAAAGTATCCTTTTAGCTAGAGTTGAAAATACAATCATTCCTCAGGTAGTTAAGGTATGAGTAGAACAAAAACCCTGGAAACCTAGATTACCTGTTAATAATAGGGTGAATGACACCAGACTGATGAACAGCAGAAAATCATGAGAGGAGATAAAAGACAGGGATTGGCAAATACCATCAGCTCTTAACAGAGATGGAAAAAATATGTACATAACCCTAAATGTGCACACAGTGGATAAAGTGAACTCTTCCTGAGATCAAATCTGGCCTCAGACACTAGCTATGTGAACCTGCCTCAGTTTCCTCATTTGTAAAGTAAAATGGAGAAGGAAGTGGTAAGCCACTCTAATATTACTGCTAAGAAAACTCCACATGAGGTCACAAAGAGTTGGATTTGACTGAACAACAACAACAAATGTGTAATTGGCTGCCTTGGCATCCAGTGCAATCCCCCTCCCAAGAGATCTTCAAAGAAAAGACTGAATTTTGTTTACATATTGTTTTGTTTACATAATTTAGCATATTGTCAATATTGTCAGAAATCAATATATTGTTAAATATATTGAATCATCTGAGATACAGTAATTCTGTGACTTCTTTCTACTTGTAATTTTCCTTGGGCAGATCATCACATCTTGGCACATATCTTCATTATTAAAAAAAAAAAAATCTTGTGAGTTGATAAAGCACGTTCCTCTATGAAAGTCATCAGTCTCTAAGACCACCTCCCATCCTTAAGTAGACCACTCCTTCTTTTTCCTCTCCATATCTAATTAGATCAGTTGAAATTGTTTGTATCTTCTCATCTCAGGCTTAGTTCCATGAAGTCTTCTCGTTAATAATTGATGTCTTCTTTTATGCTACCTTTCACACTACTTAATCTTACTTACATTTATATGCACACATACATACATGCACACACACATGTATCCATGGGTGCACACGTATCTTATAAGCATGCAGGTGTATGTTCACATATATGCCTATGTAGTGTATATATACATATGTGTGCATATATTTACATATATTTATGCATGTATGTGTATGTAAAATATAAATATACATGCATGCATGCGTACACATAGTGATTTTTTATCCTCATTTTTGTTGTTATTGATGTTTGATTCTTCATGAACCCATATGGGCTTTTCTTGACAAAGATATTAGAATGGTTTGCCACTTCATCCTACAACTTATTTTACACATGATGGAACTGAGGCAAACATCTAAATTCAGGTCTTACTGATTCCATGTCCAGTTATACCATCTAGCTACCCTATTATCCTTATACTTCACACCAATATAATGCTTTAAATGTTGAGAATGATTAACAAATGTTTGTTGAATTATAAAGACACATTCAGCAGCTTTTAGTGACAGGAACTTGGGAGACTACTAGCAAGAAAAGTATAATTCAAACTATATGAAGTTATGAGATTTTTTCCAAGGTTACTGTGACAAGAAATTCATATGAACTATATTTAAGTATTGGTAGAATTGTGTCCCATTAAAATATATTCTATTATTCTCAGTAAACATTTTAATATTGAACAGATTATTTCCCAACTAGAAAGATATTTCACAAATGTATTCTTTCATATTGTTGATGGCAAAATAGATATGAATTTGGAGAAAGGCAGTTTTTGTTTGCCTCCAAGGAAAATTGGTCAAATCCTCTTTGTCATCCTATACCTTTCTTGAACTCTGTGGCAGGTCCTATCCAACAGCAAGTGAAACAAGTATAGTCGCTGCTCTCACAGTACTGACAATCCAAGGCCAATTCTAACCAACACTCATCTTTCTGTCTCACTGTATGTGGTCAATCAAAGGCCACAGATTTTGAAGGGATCTAAGAAATCAACTAGTCCAATGCCCAGAAAGGGAAGTGACTTGTCTATAATCACCACCTAGTCAGTGGCAGAATTGGAACACCAAGCATTTATTAAGTGCCTTACTATATACCAGGTATTAAGCTCAGTAATGCTCATACACAGACAAAAATTAAACAATCTCTGACTTCAAGGACCTTACATTATATGGGATAAGAACTCACTTTTTGACAAAAACTGCTGGGAAAACTGGAAAATAGTATGGCAGAAACTAGACAAAGATCAATATCTTACACCATGTAACAAAAGATGCTTACTAATTTTGATTGACTTGGTTCTTTTCAGCAATGCAAGGTTCTAAGACAGCTCTAAAAGGCTCATGATGGAAAATGATATCCACACCCAGAGATAGAATTATGGAGTCTGAATGGAGATCAAAATATACTGTTTGCTCTCTCTTTTTTTATTTCTTTCTCTTGGTTCATTTCTTTGGTTATAATTTTTCTTTTCAACATAATTAATGTGAAAATATATTTAATGTAAATGTGTGTGTACAGCCTATATAAGAATGCTGACTGTCTGGGGGAGGGGAGCATATTGGGAGGGAGAGAAAATTTGGAACTCAAAAACTTGTGGAATTGAATCTTGTAAACTAAAAATAAATAATATTTTTAAAAGGAAATGGTAAATTCCTCTAATTGGTCTCATCCCTGATGAATGGGCCTCCCAGATGACTAGTGGACTGGGGCACAAAAGAACTGACTCTTGCCCAGAACAGTCCTTCTCTGTATGGTTTCTTATGAGAAAGAAAAATTATATCCTTTTCCTCAGTTTTATTTCTCTCTCTAACTTTTATTTTATTTTTAAAATTTTTTTATTAATTTGTTTGTTTATTTTAGTTTACAAGATTCAAATCCACAATTCCTTGAGTTTCAAATTTTCTCTCCTGCCCTCCCCTTCTCCCCCCTGCCATGACAGCATTCAATCAAGTATAGGATCTCCAAATACTTTCACATTAGACATTAGTCAGGCTATAAGACGAATTGTATCTGATGGAATGAAAAATGGGAAAGATGAAATAAAACCAAACAAGAAAACAAACAAAAAAAGGCATGCAGTTTGCTTCAATATGGTTCCAATTGCAGTTCTTTCTCTGGATGCGAACATCTCTCTCCATCATCAGTATTTTGGGTTTGACTTATGACTCTGGATTGCTGAGAAGAGTCCAGTTTATCAAAGTTGGTCGTCACACATACCTTGTGTCTGTAATTGTGTACAAATTCCTCCTGGCTACTCTTCTCACTCAGCATCAGTTTGTACGAGCCTCTTCAGGTAAATATGAAGTCCATCTGCTAATCGTTTCTTATAGCAAAATAGTATTCCATTACATGCATATACCACAACTTGTTCAGCCATTCCCCTATTGATGGGCACCTGCTTAATTTCCAATTCTTTGCCACCACAAAAAGAGTTGCTAGAAATATTTTTGTACGTATGGGACTTCCTCCCACTTCTATGATCTCTTTGGGATACAACCTTAGAAGTAATATTACTGGGTCAAAGGGTATATTTGTGCCATAAAATGAATTTAGTAAGACTCCTTCACTAATTTTCCCAAATAGTTTGTAGAGTATTGGAATCTATTCTTCTGTTTGATAGAATTCATTAGTAAATCGATCTGGCCCTGGAGATTTTTTCCCAAGGGGATTCACTGATGGCTTGTTTGATTTCTTTTTCTGAGATGGGCTTATTTAAGTAATTTACTTCCTCTTAAATTAACCTTGGTAACTTATATTTTTGTAAATATTCTTCCATTTCACTAAAATTGTCAAATTTATGTGCATACAATTGGGAAAAATAATTCCTAATTATTGTTTTGATTTCCTCTTCATTGGAAGTAAATTCACCCTTTTAATTTTTGGTACTCATCATTTGGTTTTCTTCTTTCTTTTTTTTAACATATTAACTAAGGGTCTATCAATTTTATTGTTTTTTTTTCCATAAAACCAGCTCTTAGTTTTATTTATTAATTCAATAGTTTTCTTAATTTCAATTTTTTTAAATCTCTCCTTTGGTTTTCAGCATTTCTAATTTAGTATTTATTTGGGGATTTTGAATTTGTTCTTTTTCTAAGGTTTTCAATTGCATGCCCAGTTCATTGACCTCCCTTTTCTCCAATGTATTCATGTATGCACTCAGGGATATAAAATTTCCCCTAAGAACTGCCTTTCCTGCATCCCACAAATTTTGGTATGTTGTCTCACTATTGTCATTCTCTTGAATGAAGTTACTTATTGTTTCTTTAATTTATTTTTTCACCCACTCATTCTTTAGGATTAAATGGTTTAATTTCCAATTAGTTTTTAGTCTGTCTTTCCATGGCCCTTTATTGCATATAATTTTTATTGCATTATGATCTGAGAAGGATGCATTTAATATTTCTGCCTTTCTTCAATGAATTGTGAGGTTTTATACTCTAGTACATGGTGGATTTTTGACTATGTGGCATGAACTGCTGAGAAGAAAGTATATTCCTTTTTTCCCCCATTCAGTTGTCTCCAGAGATCTATCATATCTAGCCTCTCTAAAATTCTATTTGTCTCCCTAACTTCTTTTGGTTTATTTTGAGGTTAGATTTATCAAGTTCAGATGGGGGAGATTAAGTTCCCCCACTAGTATAATTTTGCTATGTATTTCTTCCCATAATTCCCTTACATTCTCCTCTAGGAATTTGGATCTATACCTTTTGGTGCATATATGTTAAGTAATGATATTGCTTCATTCTCAATGGTGCCTTTTAGAAGTATGTAGTTTCCTTCCTTATCTCTTTTAATTAGATCTATTTTTGCTTTTGCTTTATCTGAGATAAAGATTGCTTCCCCTGTTTTTTTTTTTTAACTTTAGCTGAGGCATAATATATTCTACTTCAGCCTTTTACCTTTACCCTGTGGGTATCCCTTTGTTTCAAATGTGTTTTTTGTAGACAGCATATTGTAGGATTATGGTTTTTAATCCATTCTGCTATCCACCTTTGTTTTATGGGAGAGTTCATTCCATTCAAATTCAAAGTAATGATGACTATCTGTCTCTTTCCCTCTATCATTTTCCCTCCCCTGCTTATGTTTTTGTTTCTTCCTTCTCCCTTCCCCTCCTTAAGGGTTTTCCTTTTGACCAATATCTCCATCAGTGTCCCTCCCTGTGACCCCCCCCCCTTCTTTATCTGCCTTCTCCCCTTACTACTATTTCCCTCACTTCTAATCCCCCCTTTTTATCCCGCATTCCCCTTACCCTCCTACTGCCT
The DNA here is from genome assembly GCF_028583685.1 of Petaurus breviceps papuanus. Classification (NCBI taxonomy): domain Eukaryota; kingdom Metazoa; phylum Chordata; class Mammalia; order Diprotodontia; family Petauridae; genus Petaurus; species Petaurus breviceps. Next base: position 3,131,360 of record NW_027187391.1, read on the forward strand.
ATAGGACACCATAGATTTTTATAATTATCAGGTTATGTTATTTCCCCCTTAACCTCAAACCAATGAGAATAAATTTCATAGCGTGCTCCTCTCCCTCCCTTCTTTCCCTCTATTTAATGAGTTTTCATGTCTTTTCACATTAGAATCTTAAAATTAACTGATTATGTTGATCCCTCTTTGAATTAGAATCAGTGAGAATGATATTCCTCTCCCTCTTTCCTTCCACTCTACTATAGTGTTTTTATGCCTTTTTGTATGGGATAATTTACCTTTTTCTGTCTCCTTCTTTCCTTTTATCCCATTACAGTCCCATTGAACTCCTTAATAAGGTTTTTATTTTTTATCATCAGATTAGGTCATTTATACCCACACCCTCTATCTATGTATAACCGTTTTAAATGTCATGATAATCATATAAATTTTGATATTGACAGTTATCAGTTTTTATAGGGATGTAAACATTTTATTCTTATTGCATCCCAAGTTATGTACATGTGTGCATGAGTGTGCATGTGTGCATGTGTGTATGTGTGAGTGTGTGTTTTCCTTGTTTACCTTTTTATGTATTTCTTGAGTCTTGTGTTTGTAGATCAAATTTTCCATTGAGCTCTGGCTTTTTCATCATGAAAGTCTGGAACTCTCTTATTTCATTAAATGACCATCTCCTTGACTAAAAGGTTATACTCAGTTTTGCCAGGTAGTTAATCCTTAGTTGCAGTACCAGCTCTTTTGCCTTACGAAATATAAAATTCTAATCCCTCTGATTTTTAATGTAAAAGCTGCTAGGTCCTGTGTGATCCTGACTGTATTTCCACAATATTTGAATTTTTTCTTTTTGGCTGCTTGCAGTGTTTTCTCCTTAATCTTGTAATTCTGGAATTTGGCTACTATATTTCTTGGAGTTTTCAATTTGGGATCTCTTTCAGGTGTAGACTGGTGAATTCTTTCAATGACTATTTTACCTTCTGATTCCAGGACTTCAGGACAGTTTTATTTGACAATCTCTTAGAGGATGTTGCTGCTTTTTTCATTATGGCTTTCCAGTAGACTAATAATTCTTAGGTTATCTCTCCTGGATCTGTTCTCTAGGTCAGCTGTTTTTCCAGTGAGATATTTTACACTTCTTCCAATTTTCCAATCGTCAAATTTTGTTTGATTGACTCTTGGTGCATCATAGAGTCCTGAGTTTCAATTTGACTGATTCTAGTTTTTAGTGAATTATTGTCTTTGGTTAGTTTTTGAAGGTCCTTTTATAGGGAGGTATTTTCTCCAATTAGTTCGCTAATTTTACTTTTTAAGGATTTGTTTTCTTCAGTGAGACTTTTTTTTTTTCCAATTTGGTCACAGTAGATTTACATTTCTATTCTTCCTCTCTAATTTGGGCTTTAAAGTCTTTCTTGAGCTCCTCCAAGAATGCTTTTTGGGCTTGAGACTAGTTTATATTTCCTTCTATGGTCTCAGGTGTGAGTATAGCGTCCATGTTGTCCTCTGTATTTGGTTGTTCTTGCTCATTATAATAAGCTCTAATCGATTGTCTTGCCTTGCCCTTCTCTTTCTCAGCTTCCTGCCTTCCCATTGTAACTTCTTATTTCTAATTTCTCAGGCTGGGAGCTAAGGGCCTGGTTGTTGACTTTGCATGCTGTAGCTCCTGGGTGTCTAGATTGAGGCCAAGGCCATGACTCTCAGTGTTTCCCTTGAGTTATTCTGTAATCTGTGGTGGAGGGGTGGTCTGGCCACTTCAGATTTCTGCCTCTATGTCCCTGGGCTATAGCTCAGGCAGGCTTTTGTTGGTCAGGTGAGATGGGGCTTGTTGGGACCCCTCCCCCTCTTCTCTTCAGACTCTTTGCTGCCTCAGTTACACCCTTTCTCAGTGACTCCTAAACCTGAGGGTCTTTTCCATAATTCAGGATTTTACTCTGGGTGGGACCTTTATCTCTGGGTTTTCTTGGTCAGGGAGGGGGAATCAGAGCAGCCAGACTTCACTTTGCCATCCTGGCCCCTGGAAAACCAGGCAGGTGATTTTTAAACTTCCAGGCTGGGGGCTGATAGCCCCAGGAGAAGCTGCTGTCTCTGCTGCAGGGCCTTGAGCTTTCTCTTACCCAGCTCCAATGGATCCTCCTGTCCAGTGGTGAGATACTTTTGAGATGGCTGCAAATCACCCTTGGAGTGGGTGAGTCTGCTTGCTGGGGCTCCTTCTCTCTCTGCTGTAGTCTGCTCTCAAGCTGCTGCAGCCCCCACCTGCTCTGCGTTCCCCCTGCCCAGACCCACATGGGCACTTTCCTGGGCTGGATTTTGCCACTCTTTGTCTCCCAGTGGATTATGACACTCCAAAATCCATTCAGATTCACTTTTTTAAGCTTAATGATGGAATTCACAGAGGAGCTTAGAAAAGTTACTGCTTTCATTCTGCCATCTTGGCTTCACCTCCCTTTCTCTAAATTTTAGAGTAGAGTAAAACAGTGAATATAGGAGTAGGGAAATGATTTAACAAGAAGCATAGAGGCAGTAAAAGCAATAGGAGATAGGTGCCTGCCTAGGGAAGATCAAAGCCAGATTTACTGTTGTAATACCAAGCATGAGCATCCTCCAAGGTTCTGATTACAAGCACAGTAAACTCCATTTATTCAGTAACAAATAAAGGCAAAACATTCACAGAAAATCAAAATACAGCATTCACCATGTGTAACTCAATCATTTAGTACGTCCTCAATTCAATCACAAAGTACAAAAGTCAAAGTACTCCACCCTTGTATAGTACATTCATTTAGTCAATCACTAAGTCTTCTTTCTATTCAATTGGAGATTAGTTTCCAATCATAAACAAAGTACATTCATTTGGTCAGTTACAAAATACAAAGGTCAAAAGTTTTCCACCCCTGGATCACAAATGAATTACAATACCATTAGTCACCACCAAACACTGTCCCAAGGGGCAGTAGAAAGCACAAAAGCCATCCACCCCCAGGTCACAATTAGGTTACAACATCATCACACCATTCAGTACCCAAGGAGAGATCTTTTCTTCCTCTTGACCTGAGGCAAGTTCTTAGCAGTTTCTGTTCCTAAGAAGACAAAGCTTAACAAAGCCACCATAATGTTCATACTTCTGGCCAGCATGAGTATGAACTCACTTTCTTTTTCACTTAACCTTTTGCCTGTGAAATCAACCTAGGCATAAGATATGATGCCTCTATCAACAAACAAATTTGACAAAGTAACAAACAGACAAAGTACTGGTACCACAGTCATGTCTCCTCAGTTCTTGGCAGCTCCACTGTTCCTCAAAAGTCCTGGGAAGCTCTGGCTGGCAGCTCTATGTCTCTGTCTCTGTCTCTCTCTGTATCTGCCTCTCTCTGTCTCTGTCTCTCTGTCTCTGTCTGTCTGTCTGTCTGTCTGTCGTCTCTCTCTGTCTGTCTCTCTGTCTGTCTCTCTCAGCAACTTTGGCCCCAGCAATTCTCTCTCACTGCATTCTCAACCCAGGAAGTTCTCTCTCTTTCTCTGCCTCCAAGATGCTGTACCAAGAAGTTCTTCTGGCCTCTCTCCAGGTTGGGCTTTTCCCTCTACACAGCTCCTACCTGTTCAGCCCCCTCTCCTCACATCAACAAATCTATCCGACTTGTAGAATTCACAAGCTCTGGGTCTTAACACAATCTGAAAGCCAAGCCAATACACGGGGATCTTTAAATTCCATTACCATTACAACTGTACCTTCTAATTTCGGCTACCTTCTTTTGTACTTTTTTTTTTTTCCCTTTGTTGAGCTCAGTTAAGATGCTAGTGATCAGAAAAACGAATATTTACAGCCTTGTAAGTTAACTCAATGGTAATTATATCTAGAAAAGATTTCATTATTTCCCCTAAAATTCACCCGTCTACCAATCTCCCTTATTTCCCTTTTAGGCCTAAACATTCTTGTGAGCATCATCATTGTTGTGAGCATTATCACCGATTTCCCACAGTCTTTTAGATCATGTGACGAATCAGTAGCCAGATCCTACCATTTCTATCCCCCAAACATCTCTCATATATATTTTATTTGCACTATTTAGATAGTCAACACCTTAGTTCATACCCTCATCTTCTCTACCCTGGACTGCTGCATTGGCCTCTTGCTACCCCTGCCTCAAATCTCTTCCCTCTTCTATCCATCCAAAAACAGCTTTTAAATTGTCATTCTTCCCTCAAGGGCAAATCAGACTATATTGCTCTCCTATTTAAAAAGTTCTTTTGACTACCTACTGCTTTTAACATCAAATAGTTTTTAAAAATCTAGTTTTTATATCATTCACAGTGTCTCCAATTGATAGTTATTTGATAATTATTAGTTATTTTTCTTTCTCTATATTCCAGTCAAATGTTATTCACATTAAGCCCTCCATCCTTCATTTTCATGATTTTCTATTGTTCTTTTAAAGCACACTTTCCTCGCCTCTGTCTCAAAATATCTTTTAATTGGAGCGGGTAGGTGGCACAATGAATAGAGCACTGGCCCTGGAGTCAGGAGGACCTGAGTTCAAATCTGACCTCAGACACTTACCACAAAACTAGCCGTGTGACCTTGGGCAAGTCACTTAACCCCAACTGCCCTACCTTCAACCCTCCAAAAAAAAAAAAGCAAAAACAATCTTTTAATTGTTCTCATACTGCTTCTACATGCAACTTTTACTGGTTCTTCTATTGTTAGAACCCTTCAATTCTAATTCAAATATATTTTGTGTTTATTCTTTATATAATCCTTTGGAATATAAATTATTCTGTACATATGTTCACTTTCTCTAGAATGTGGGTTCAGTGAGAATGGGAACATATTTTTGTTTTGTTTTCTTTTTGATATACCCCCAAGATATCATCATACATGAAATATAGTAAACATTAAATGTTTGTTTATGAATTGTTCCTAATTTCTAGATTAAAATATCAGATGACAAGAATAATTTTCCTTTAATGTTATATTTCTAGGCAAAGAGAACTGCCAACAGAATTGCCAAAGTAGCTAAAGAAATAAAGGCATGCAATAAAAGGCAAGAAATCTGGAACTTACTGATAGTTCATAATCTATATTGTAAGTTGCTAGGGAAGGGAGGTCCAAGGTGAATGCAAAGTAGCTATTTAGAATGCTACAAAGAGGCTATATGTTCTGGAGCAGTACAGTGAGCATAATGGAATATTTGAGTACTTTATATTTCTTATTAGAAGATAGTGGGTAGAGAACCACCATTTATATGCTGCTAGTCTGCTAAAAATTATTGTTTCAATTAATTTTAGTTGGCTTAAGGCCTACTTATGTATGCATCTATTGAAGGAGATCTATGATTTTAAAATTAATATGTATCAATATATTTATTGTTTTTCTAATATTGAACAAATATTGAATTCCTTGTATAAATCCTATCTGAGCAATATACATACATATATAGACATATATGTATATGAATATATTAACACACATATACATATTGTGTAGTTGTGATTTGTCCATTCTTGAAGAGGACCATGACATGAGGGAGATGATGACATGATTTGCAATTGACTTTGATTTGAGTGAAACAGGGCTGTGCAAAGTTACCAGCCTCACTTTCTCCTCCAGAGCCCTGTGGGTTCAGTGGAGAGATATTGATCAGGATAACCGGAAATAGGAGACCTTGTCCCTTTCAGGCTAAGGTCTTTTCAGGTTCTCACTTTGAGTAAGGCAATATCCATTCATTGAATAGGCCTCTTTAAAAAGTGAATCAAGGAATGGCCCCTTTAACTTTAAAAAAAAAAAAGATCAAACTGGGAAGGGAAGACCCTCAGGGGTGCTAGCCAGAAGAGACATAGTTACTATTTACATGCATTCTGAGCCAGAAGGGCCCCCAAAATAACAATTAAGTGGTACTTGTACAGGGATCTATTTTTGTCCAATCCCTGAGAACCAGAGTAAATTCATATGTATACAATACATACATATATATATATATACATAAATACATACATATATATGACACATATAATAAGTGTCTATAGCAACACTAATACACATATATACATACAAACATTCATATATAAGTCTACACCTTCATATAGAAGTATAAAAGCAGTTGTATATACGAAGATATTTGTGTATGCATATATGTATATATGTAAAAATAAACAAGTACATACATACACATGCACACATGTATACATTAGTATTTCTATAGACACCTCTCATATCTGTCTTCCAGATTTCCTTGTTTCCTTCAAGTGCCGACTAAAAAACCATGTTTTACAAGAAGCTCCCAATTTCCTTAATTTTAATGCCTGCCTTCTGTTAATTATTTACTATTTATTCTGTTGAAAGTTGTTTTTTTGCGCTTGTATATTTGTTTACTTGTTGTCTTCCTCATTAGATTCTGAATAGTTTCAGGGCAAAGAGAATTTTATTTATATTCCTAGCATTTAGCTCAGTGTCTGCCACATAGCAGCTACTTAATAAGCATTTCTTGACTGACTCACTCTTTACTAATATTTTATTTTAAAATTTTACTGTGATGTTCTTTGTGGATGTGTTTTAGTTTTCTTTTCTGATTTTTTGCTCCTTGGTTTAGATAAGAGGACAATATTTGAATCATAGAAGGAACTAGTTCTGGGTTTTGGCAATGTCAGTGTTTTTTTTTTTTTCCATGTTTCTTTTGGGAAATTACTCATGCATTTTGGTACTAATAGATCATTTTTCATTCATGATTTTTAAATAATATATCTAGTTTTTTTTAATGGCAGATGTTTCCAAGCAGCCTGAAAATTCTTAGCTTATCTCCCTTTGACTTCAATTCTTGAGTGGAATGGCTTCAATGAATAACATACTGAAGGTGTTCTTTTCTTCCTGAGTCCTTTCTCTAATGTTTGTATGTTTTGTTTTTTCTCTGTCTGCCTTTTTTATGATATACTGGGAGTTACTGCAGTTACTATAGTTTTGTTCTTGGATTTCTTGCCCATTATTAAATGCAGGGTTTTTTTTTTTCCCTTATCCTTGATGAAGTACCAGTTGTGAAAGAGTTGTGTTAACTTGTATTCTCTAAAAAAAAGTCCTTACCAACTGCTTTTTTATTTATTTTTATTTTTTCAAATGCTTTATTAACTTTGGATTAACATTCATTTCCACCAGATTTTCAGTTACAAATTTTCTCCCCATTTTTCCCCTACCCACTGGCCCAAAATAACAGTCCCACAGGATATCCCCTCCTCCAATCTGCTCTCCCCCATATTTTCTCCCATACCCCTTTTGACTTTTCCAGTGGATCTCTACGCCCCAGTGCCTGTATATCTTATTTCCCAATTACATGTAAAATAGTATTAATAATATTATATATATGTATGTGTGTGTATGTATATATATGTATGTATATATATATATATATATTTGAATATTTGATTTTAAAACTTTGAATTCCAGATTCATTCCTTTCTTCCCTTGTCACCCACCTTTACTGGGAAGATAAGCAGTTCAGTATAGGTTGCACCTGTGTGGCTAATACAAAACAATAACATAGTAGATATATTGTAAAAGACTGCCTATATTTCCCTCCCTTCCTATCAAATCTCCCACTTGTCCTATTTTCTACTTTGATCCCATCCCTTTTCAAAAGTGGATATTTCCAACTTCCCTTCCCCCTCAGCCTGCCCTTCCTTTCGGAATTATTATTTGGATATTCTGGAATATCACATTCCAAGCCCTTTGATCCCTCAGTGTAGAAGCTGCCAGATCCTGGGTTATCCTGATTGTTTTTCCACAATATTCAAATTGTTTCTTCCTAGCTGCTTATAATATTCTCACCTTAATCTGGGAATTCCAGAACCTGGCTATAATATCGCTAGGAGTTTGCTTTTTGGGATCTTTTTCAGGAGGTGATTGGTGGATTCTTTCAATCTCTATTTTGCCCTCTGGTTCTAAAACATCAGGGCAATTTTCTTTGAGAACTTCCTGGAGATTATTTCTAGGTTCTTACTTTGATCATGGCTTTCAGGTAGTCCAATAATTTTTAAATTATCTCTCCTGGACCTATTTTCCAGGTCGGTGGTTTTTCCCATGAGATATTTCACATTGCCTTCTATTCTTTCATTTGTTTGGATCTGTTTAACAACATCTTGATTTCTCATAAAGTCAGTACCTTCTATTTGCTCCAATCTAATTCTGAAGGAATGATTCTCCTCATTAAGCTTTTGAGATTCTTTTTCCATCTGGAAATTTAGCTTTTTAAGGTATTCTTCTCCTCACTGCCTTTTTGAGCCTCTTTTTCCATTTGAGGTAGTCTATTTTTTAAGGTATGATTTTCTTCAGTCAGGCTGTTGACTATAATTTCGTAATTTTCTTGCATTGTTCTCATTTCTCTACCCAATTTTTCCTCCACTTCTCTTATCTGCTTCTTAAGGTCCTCTATGGCCTGTAACCAGCTCATATTTTCCTTTGAAGCTTTTGGTGCAGGAGTTCTGACTTGACTGTCTTCCTCCTGTTCCATGCTTTGCTCCTTTTTGTCCCCCAAATAGTAGTCTAATATCGGAATCTTCTGTCTGCTTTGTTTCCTTTGCCTGGTTATGTTGCCCCACAGTCATTTGACCCCTGTGTTTTTTGCCATAGTAGGACTCTGCCACCAGACAGGGGAGCTTTCGTCATTACTATTAATCTATTTTACACACACACACACACACACACACACACACACACACACACACACACACAGGGAGAAGGAGAGAAAGAGAGAAAGAGAGAGCAATATATATGTGTGTGTGTGTGTATATATATATATATATATATATATACATATATGCATATATAGTGTCTGTATATATGTATTGTTTAACCATTACAGTAGTGTCCAACTCTTTGTGATTCTATTTGGCTTTTTCCAGTCAAAGATCCTGGGGTAGTTTGCCATTTCCTTCTTCAGTGGATTAAGGTAAACACAAGATAAGTGACTTACCCAGGGTTACAGAACTGGTAAGTGTCTGAGGCTATATTTGAACTCAGGTCTTGATTCCAGGCCTGGCACTCTACTACCTAGCTTCCTGCTCCCTGTACATACACACACAGTGTATATATACACGTATACATACATATACACACACACATATGTACTACACACACATGCATACACATGCGTGTGTGTGTATTCAGCAGTAGCAACCTAAAATTAAGAACTTGAATTGGGCAATATTGCAACCTTGAACAATAATTATAAAAAATAAAATGACTGTTCTCTGTTAACACCCATTTGATAATATTTTATAAATGATAGCTACAACATAAAGCAAAGGAAAACAATAGAATATGCATAGGAAAGAAAGAGGTAAAATGATCTCTATGTACCATCAGATGTGAGTTATTTAGAGAACCCCAGAGATGAAAACAAACACACACAAAAAACCGCAGAAATATTTGAAGCAATTAGTAATGTCAACAAGGAGGCAAGCTGCAAAATATAGCTACAAAATATTTAACCATTATGTATATTAGTAAAAAATACCAGGAGAAAAAATATTCAAAATAGTAATTCCAAAGCATGTAATTTTGAGGTTTTATTCAAGTAAGGCACACTCAAAACTTGTCTAAACCTAACAAAACTCTTGAAAATAATGGAATTCATTAACATATTTCGTTTTTTAATCGATAAAATTCTTCATACATGCCTCCTCAAAACACTTTTACATAGAGTCATTCCATAAAGCAAATTATTTTTTATAGGAAATTTAAAAAAAAGGAAATAAACTGTGGATTCAAATTTCCAAATTTGTGTATTCACATACCTACAAACTATAGAACCTTTCAGTTTTATGGTTCTGCAAATGAGGGAATATGTGTCATAAAATGTGTGGTCCTCACCTATATATGTCTCTCTTCCTAAAATGATGGGGGTATAGTTGAGTGTTGACTTTTTTTGATTGGTAGAGTGAAATGAGGAACAGTATGTGCTGGAAAAGATTGTAGAATCAGCAACAGGGAAATTGGTGAGTGTGTCTAAGAGCACAGATCATTGGGTTAGATTGTACAGAAGTGGAAACTGATGGAGGAAGTTGGTGCTGAATGAATAAAGATTGATCTTTCATAGCATTAGTTTATTGTTAGCCTTTTTGGATTCTTGTACTATGGAGTTAGCACTGATCATTATACTTTTGGTACTTTTTTTTTTGCCTTTTTGGAGAGCAATTGGGGTTTAATAACTTGCCCAAGGTTCCATGGCTAGTTTTTTTGTGTGGGTGTTGTGTCTCAGGTCCTCCTGACTCCGGGGCCAATGCTTCACTAACTGTGCCACCTAGCCTCCCCAATTATTTTTCTTTTTTAAAATTTTGGAGATTTAGTGGGCACTGGAGAACATGTGTAATCTTCCATCTGGGTGGTCATAAATAAAATATCCCTTGCAGAAATACAGGAAGATATACATTAGTTACAGAAATATGTGTTCATCATTCTATTGCACAAGTATAGATAAAATGAGTATCTTACCCATGTAAAAAAGGTAGAAATGATACCATACAAATGAAAACATCAAAGGTTTCCATCAGATAATTTAGATAAAATAATAACAAATTCAACTGGAAGAGCAGACATTTAAGAATATCATGGAAAACAACTTAAATCATAATGAGGAGAACATAACATTGTCATAAACAAGTAATCATATAAAATATTTCATACTAGTTAAAAAAGAAAAATTGAACAATGACGCATCCCCCATAAACAAGTACCAGAGTCAACTCACCATAGTAGTTCAGTGTTTGTAAATAAACAGACAGAAACTACTACAGGGAAAGAATGTTCTACTTGACAAAACCTTTTAAGAAAATTGGAAAGCAATTTGGTAATAGATTTAGAACATTTTATAAAATATGGTACAATGAGGTCCAAATGCATACACAATGTGAATATTAAAAATTACATCATAAAATGTGGGAAATTGTCATTAAATTAAGAAACATGTATTAGGTACAAACTATATAACAAAATATGCTAAGTAGTAGTAATATGAAGAAAGACAAACAAAATAGCCCCTACTTTTAAGGAGTTTAAAGTCCAATGGGAAAGGTAGAAAGTCATCTATTATGTACAATGAAGACACATGCTGGCTAAGTCAGAGATAATAAGAGTGAAGGCACAGGTATCAAAAGTCAGATGTTGTCTTCTTGTAGAAGGTTGGATTTTTAGTTTGGAATTGAAGGGAGCTAGGGGATGGATAAGAAAGGGAAGAGAAAGCAGAGAAAGCCAGGTTTGGGAGTAAGGCAGTGATAAACCTGGAGTTTAGTGATGTGTCTTGTGTGAGAAAGAGAAAGAAGAATAGTTTATTATAATATTTAGCACTTATTATAGTTTACAATAGTTTGATGGAGGCTAGATGATACAGTGGATAGAGCTCTGGTTCTGAAATTATGAAGGCCTGATTTCAAACCCAACCTCAGATTTACTAACTATATGACCTTGGACAAATCATTAACCTCTGTTTGCATAATCCACTGGAGAAAGAAATGGCAAATGACTTCAATATTTTTGCTGAGAAAACCCCATGAACAGTATGGTCCATAGAGTCAAGATGTGTCAGACATAACTGAACAACTGAATATAGAGATGATAATTGAACCTCTGGGATGTAATGAGATCACCAAGCAATATATAGAATGGAGTAGAGAGCCCACAACATTGCTTTCATGGACACTACGTGGTTGTAAGCAGCTTGATGAAAATATATCAAAAGATAAAAGGATTCAGATATATGGGTATAAAAAGCAGGAGAGAAGACAGTGTTAAGGAGCATGGGAGTTTGATAGAGACAAATATGCAGAGAGAAGAAGGAAACAGAATGAAGAAAAGGGTCATTCAGGTTTTGTTTTGTATTTTTTTTAATAATTTGTTTACTTTTAGTTTACAAGATTCATTACCACAACTCCTTGAGTTTCAAATTTCCTCTCCCTCACCCCCCTCCATTGCAGCATACAATCAAGTAAAGTACTTGCAAATATTTTCACATTAGGAATTAGTCAGGTTTTAAAGAAGGATTGTAACAGATGGAATGAAGAATGGGGAAGAGGAAACAAAACAAACAAGACAATAAAGGGCAGGTAGTTTGCTTTAATGTAGGTTCAATCACAGTTCTTTCACTGGATGTAGACATCTCTCTCCATCATGAGTCTTTTGGGTTTTACTTATGTCTCGGGATTGCTGAGAAGAGTCCAGTTTATCAAAGTTGGTCATGACACATAAGTTGTGTCTGTAATTGTGTACAAATTCCTCCTGGCTCTACTCTTCTCACTCAGCATCAGTTCGTATAAGCCTCTCCATGTAAATATGAAGTCCATCTGCTCCTCATTTCTTACTGCACAATAGTATTCCCTAACATGCATGTACTACAACTTGTTCAGCCATTCCCCAATTGATGGGTACCCCCTCAATTTCCAATTCTTTGCTACCACAAAAAGAGCTGCTATAAATATTTTTGTACATATGGGTCTTTTCCCCACTTTTATGATCTCTTTGGGATACAATGATAGAAGTGTTATTGCTGGGTAAAAGGGTATGAAATTATTTATAGCCCTTTCGGCATAATTCCAGATTGGTTTCCAGAATGTTTGGATCAGTTCACAACTCCACCAGCAATGCATTAGCGTTCCAATTTGTCGACATCCTCTCCAGCATTTGTCAAATTCCTGTTTTGTCATTTTAGCCAATCTAACTGGTGAGATATGGTACCTTAGAGTTGTTTTGATTTGCATTTCTCTAATCAATAGTGATTTAGAGCATTACTTCATGTGCTTATAGATATCTTTAATTTCTTTCTCTGAAAACTGTCTGTTACTTTCCTTTTATCATTTGTCAATTGGGGGATGACTTGTGTTCTTATAGATTTGGCTCAATTCTCTATATATTTTAGAAATGAGTCCTTTATCAGAGAAATGGGTTGTAAAAATTCTTTGCCAATTTCCCACCTCCCTCTCAATCATGGTTACATTGGCTTTGTTTGTACAGATTAAATGTAATCAAAATTATCCATTTTACATTTTATAAGGCTCTCTAATTCTTGTTTAGTCATAAAGTCTTTCCCTCTCCACAAATTTGACAGGCAAATTATTCCTTGTTTTCTGAGATTTCTTACATTATCAAACTTTATACCTAAATCATGCTCCCATTTAGACTTGATTTTAATATATGGTGCTAGGTAATGGTCTATGCCCAGTTTCTGTCATACTATATTCCAATTTTCCCAGAAGTTTTTGTCAAATAGTGAATTCTTATCCCCAAAACTAGGGTTTTTTGGGTTTATCGAACAATAGATTACAATAGTCATTGACTGCTGAATCTTGTGTACCTAATCTATTCCATTGATGTACTCTGTTCTTCAGCCAGTACCAAGAAGTTTTGATGAATGCTGGTTTGTAATACAGATTGAAATCTGGTATAGCTAGTCCACCTTCCCTAGCATTTCTTTTCATTAATTCCCTTGAATTTCTGGACTTTTTATTCTTCCAAATTAGTTTTGTTACTATTTTTTTCCAGCTGTATAAATCAATTTTTTGGTAAATTGATTGATATGGCACAAAATATATAATTCAATTTAGGAAAAATTGTCATTTTTATTATATTAGCTCAACCCAGCCACGAAAAATTGATATTTTCCTAATTAGTTAGATCTGACTTAATTTGTGTGAAGAGCTATTTGTAGTTGTTATCATATAAGTCCAGGGTTTGTTTTGGCATTTAGATTCCCAAATATTTTATAATGTCTACAGTAACTTTAAATGAGATTTCTCTTTCTAACTCTTGCTGTTGAATTTCATTGGAAATATAATGGAATGTTGAGGATTTATGTGAGTTTATTTTATATCCTGCAACTTTGCCAAATTTATTTATTGTCTCAAGTAGATTTTTATTGATTCTCTAGGATTCTATAAGTATATCATCATATCATCTGCAAAGAGTGATAGCTTGGTCTCTTCTTTGACTAATTTAATTCCTTTGATTTCTTTTTCTTCTCTATTTGCTACTCCTAACATTTCTAGTGCCAGATTGAATAAGAGGGGTGATAGTGGATACCCTTGTTTGATGCCTGATATTATTGGAAATGCTTCTAGCTTATCCTCATTACATAAAATATTTGGTGACAGTTTTAAATAGTTTCTACCTATTATTTTAAGGAAGGCTCCATTTATTCCTACACTTTCTAGTGTTTTAATAGGAATGGATATTGTATTTGTCAAAAGCCTTTTCTGCATGTATTGATAAAATCATGTGGTTTCTGCTAGTTTCATTGTTCATATGATCAATTATAGTTACTATTTTCCTACCCATGTTTCCCCAATAATAAGGCACTGTCTTATTATTTTTTTGGTCAGAAAAACACCAGAGGGCTTATTTTCAGGGGAGGGCTTATTTTAATGAACATTGACAGCAATTTTAATAAACAGGTAAATGTGAACAAAAAATGTACCTTTATTCAATAATGACCATATCATCTTCTTCAACAACATCGTCATAAGTGTCCATACCCTGAATTCCGTCCTGGATGTCTTGCGCCTCCATTTCCTTCAGAAGAAGTGGACCCAATCTGTCATGTCCAGCAATATAGCTCTCTTTAAATGAATATGTCTTGTCCGGGTAACCTGCTCGTAGTGCCTTGGCGACACAGCTGTCAGTAATTTTATCCCATGACTTCTTCACCCAAGTCACTACTTCTTCCAGACAGGGCTTCACAAAGATTCCATGCTGATTTCTTTCCATTCTATTTTCAATGTAGTCATTGACTTCCATGCGCAAATGGTCCTTGAATGGCTTCTTTATTGCAATATCAAGGGAATGGAGATAGGCAGTCATTCCTGCAGGAATCATTACTTGATTTATTCTTCTCTCTGCAAGGAAGTTCTTCATTTCTTTAGTGCGGTGAGTGCTGGCTGAATCCCAGACTATCAGACCTCTTTGGTTACCTCACATAACAAGTGCCAGCATTAAATCAACCCACTTTCTTATAACGGCTTGTGTACACCAGGCTTTTTCGGTTTCAAGAACGTAAATGCCAGATACACGTTCAATCTTATCTTTCTTGCCCTTACTGATGATTAGAGGTGTGGCTTTCTTTCCATCCAAATGAATTGCCAAAACACAGGTGACCCGTGCACTTTCATACTGGTAGCCAGTGGTGGGAATGTAGATTGACGTTGCACCCCTGTGATGAATTGTTGTTTGAGATCCTTGTCCCATAAACACTGCAGTTTCATCCATAGCAATCATATTGCAGGTTTGGTACTTGGAAATGTCGATCCTATCAATAAAGGAC
This sequence comes from Petaurus breviceps papuanus, assembly GCF_028583685.1. NCBI lineage: Eukaryota > Metazoa > Chordata > Mammalia > Diprotodontia > Petauridae > Petaurus > Petaurus breviceps. Next base: position 3,146,629 of record NW_027187391.1, read on the forward strand.
TTGAATGCAAGTGCACGTTTAATAACTTCAGCATCTTCCAGCTTAAACAGTGTTATTGATCTTCTTAGGGACAGTTCATACCATTGAAGGAAACCGTCCAACCAGTGTTGTGATGCTTTGAATCCTTCTGAGACCATTTCAAACTCTGGTGCCATTGAAAGGGCAAATGCTCGAATATCAGCCCTGCGCACAACCAAGGCCTTTGCTCTCCTGTCAGCAATCCATTCACCAATGAGGATCTCCAAGTCAGGATATAAGGGCTGCCAACCTGATCCAGACCTGCGCTTTTCCCCCTTTCCCTCATCCACCTGTTGATTGAGGTTATTATAATATGCTCTCCATTTTCTGACCATTCGAAGATCCAAAAGTTTTTCTTTACACAAAACTGCAAGATTCTTGCCATGTGACTCCTCTACAATTGCTTTCTTATACTCAACAGTATAGCTCTTCCTTTTTGTACTCATGTCTGGGGGTCAAAACAGACAGAATAATAAAATTATGACCATCAGTCCTTCTTTTCACTCCATCATGCCCTTTTTATCCTCCATCATGCCCCCTCACTCCCGCTTACATACCGGGTTTTTATGTTGTCCTGCCTCAGCTCTCCTCTGCGGCACTGCTCTCAATGGCACCAGCAAGCAAATCAGTGGGGAAGAACAGGATGACGCGCTCACTTCTGCAGCTCTGATTGCATGCAGCTCGGAGCGCAGAGTGTGTTTCACCCGGGGGGGGGGTGACGGTGCATACAGAGGGTACCGTAATGTAGCATGTAGCACAGGGGATCACCTTCACTACAGTAGCAATCTCAATAGGGCTTATTTTTGGGGGAGGGCTTATTTTAGAGGAATCTTACACAGTAAGGGGACGGCTTATTTTCGGGATAGGTCTTATTATCGGGGAAACACGGTAATATTAAACCATCTTTGCATTCCTGGAATAAGTTCTACCCGATCAAAGTGAATTATTCTTGAGATAAGTTGTTGTAGTCTTTTTGCTAATATTTTATTTAACATTTTTGCATCTATATTCATGAGGGAGTTTGGTCTATAATTTTGTTTATTTTATCTCTTCCTGATTAAGGTATCAGTACCATATTTGTGTCATAAAAATAATTTGATAGGACTCCTTCACTAATTTTCCCAGATAGTTTGTAGAGTATTGGAATAAAGTGTTCTTTAAATGTTTGATAGAATTCACTAGTAAATCCATCTGGCCCTGGAGATTTTTTCCTAGGCAGCTGACTGATAGATTGTTCAATTTCTTTTTCTGAGATGGGGTTATTTAAGTAATTTATTTCCTCTTCAGTTAATCTGGGCCACTTGTATTTTTGTAAATATTTATCTATTTCGCTAAGATTGTCAAATTATGTGCATATAATTGGGAAAAACATAATTCCTAATTATTTTTTTGATTTCCTCTTCATTGGAGGTAGATTCACACTTTACATTTTTGATAATCATAATTTGTTTTTCTTCTTTCTTTTTTTTATAATATTGACTTAAGGGTCTATCCATTTTATTGTTTTTTCATAAAACCAGCTCTTAGTTTTATTTATTCATTCAATATTTTTCTTAATTTTAATTTTATTCATCTCTCCTTTGGTTGTCAATATTTCTAATTTAGTATATAATTGGGGATTTTGAATTATTTTTCTAGGTTTTTCAATTGCATGCTCAATGTGTTGACCTCCCTTTTCTCCAATTTAATCATGTATGCACCCAGGGATATAAAACTTCCCCTAAGAACTGCCTTTAATACATCCCACAAATTATGGTATGTTGTCTTATTATTATTCTCTTGAATAAAATTATGAATTCTTTCTATAATTTCTCATTTGACCCACTCATTCTTTAGGGTTAAATTGTTTAATTTCCAATTAATTCTTAGTTTGTCTTTCCATGGCCCTTTATTGCATATATTTTTTATTGCATCATGATATGAGAAGGATGCATTTAATATTTCTGCCTTACTGCACAGAACTGTGAGGTTTTTATGCCCTAAAACATGGTCAGTTTTTGAGTATGTCCCATGAATTGCTGAGAAGAAAGTATATTCTTTTTAATCCCCATTAAGTTTTCTCCAGAGATCTATCATACCTATCCTCTCTAAAATTATGTTCACCTTCTTAACTTCTTTCTTGTTTATTTTGAGGTTGGATTTATTAAGTTCAGAGAGGGGGAGATTAAGGTCTCCAACTAATATAGTATTGTTATCTATTTCTTCCTCTAATTCCCTTACCTTCTCCTCTAGGAATTTGGATGCTATACCACTTGGTGCATATATGTTAAGTAATGATATGGCTTCACTCTCCATGGTGCCTTTTAGCAGAATATAGTTTCCTTCCTTATTTCTTTTAATTAGATCAATTTTTGTTTTTGCTTTATCTGAGATAAGGATTGCTACCTCTGCTTTTTTACTTTAGCTGAGCCATGGTATGTTTTACTCCAGCCTTTTACCTTTACCCTATGTGTATCCCTCTGTTTCAGATGTGTTTCTTGTAAACAGCATATTGTAAGATTATTATTTTTAATCCATTCTGCTATCCCCCTCCATATTATGTGAGAGGTCATTCCATTCACATTTACAGTTATGGGTATTATATGTTTCTTTCCCTCTATCCTATTCCCTCCCCTGATAATGTTTATATTTTTTCTCCCCTTCTCCCTTCCCCTCCTTAACAGTTTTCCTTTTGACCATCACCTCCCTCAGTAGTCCCTTATCAGCCCCTTTCTCTTTACTCTCCTTCCCCCTTACTTCTTCCATCCCTACTAACCAAACCCCCCCTTTCACAGACCTTTGCCCTTCCTACTGCCTGTATGATATTTTTTATACTTAATGAAGTATGTTAATTCTTCTTCACACCAAGAGTGACAGGAACAAATGTCATGCAAAGCTCCTCACCCTCCCCTCTTTCCCTCTAATATGATACCTTTTGTGTCTCTTCTCCATAGTGTCCTATGATTAACTGGTTGTTATTCCCTCCTTGCACCAGACCAATGAGGGAAAAAAAAAAAAAAACTCATATAATACTCATCTCCCTCCCTTCTTTTCCTCTGCTATATTGTTTTTATGCCTATTTGTGTGGCATAATTTACCCTTTTCCACTTGATTCATTCCTCTTCATCCATTGCAGTCCCTTTGTAGCTCTTAATAATTATTTTTTTGTATTTTATATTCATACCGTTTACTTGACTATAAACAGTTTGCTCTTATAAAATATCAGGGTGTGTGTGTGTGTGTGTGTGTGTTTTCCTTGTTTACCTTTCCATGTCAATCTTGCATCTCATAAATGGAGGTTGAATTTTCCATTGAGCTCTGGTTTTTTCATCAGAAAGGTCTGGAATTCTGTTATATCATTGAATGACCATCTCTTTGCCTGGAAGAACATGCTCAGTCTCACTGGGTAGATGACCCTTGTTTGTAACCCGATATATTTTGCCTTCTGGAAAATTGTATTCCACTTTCTCCAATCTTTCATTGTAGAGCCTGCCAAATCCTGTGTGATCCTCACTGTGGTTCCTTGATATCTGAATTTTTTTTTTTTCTGGCCACTTGAAGTATTTTCTCTTTTGCCTGGTAGTTCTTGAATTTGGCCACAACATTTCAAGAACTTTTCAGTTTGGGATCTATTTCAGGAGGTATCTGGTGGATTATTTTGATTTCTATTTTACCCTCAGTTTCTAGAATCTCAGGGAAGTTTTCCTTAATGAACTCTTAGAGAATGTTGTCCAGGCTCATTTTTTCATCATGATTATCTGGTAGGCCTATGATTCTCAGATTTTCTCTTCTAGATCTGTTTTCTAGGTCAGTTATTTTTCCATTGAGATATGTTACTTCTTTCTCTACTTTTTTATTCTTGTTGTTTTGTTTGACTAATTTTAGGTTCCTCATAGAGTTATTTGTTTCAATTTGGTTGATTCTAGTTTTTAGCAAATCATTTTCCTTGGTTAGTTTTCGGATCTCCTTTTCCATATCATACATTTTCTTTTTAAGGAGCTGTTTTCTTCATCATAATGTTTTTCTAATTCTGCAATTTTGATTTTAAGAGGCTTATTAATTTTGTCTTCTATTTCTCTTATTTGGTTTTCAAAGTTCTTTTTGAGCTCACATAGGAGAGCTTTCTGTGCTTGGGACCTGTTCCCTGTTGATGTTTCAGCTGTGGGTGTGGAGTCCACATTGTCTCCCTCTGAGTTTGGTTCCTCCCTCTGAGGATAGTAGGATTGTAGATTCTTTATAGTCTGTTTTCTACACATTTTGAGGCAGAGCCCTAGCCACACCCTTTCTCTGGGGTTCCCAAGCCTTTACTGTTGAGGGTTTTACCCTGGGGCAATAGTTACTATGTTTTCAGGGTGGGGGTGTGGGGTTGGAGCAGGTGTTGTTCACTCTGCTATTCTGGTCTGTGGAAGTCCTGATAGGGGCTTTTTTCAAATTTCTGAGCTATGGAGTGGTAGTTCCAGGAGTATTTGCTGCCCCGGACAGGGGCCTGCATTTGGTTCTTGCGTTTCTTTTTCCAGTCCCAGCCCTTTGTTGATAGGCCTGGTAGTGGCCCTTGTGGTTGGTGGGACCACTTTAGCCCTGAGTTGATCAGTCCTCTTCTGGGCCTGCTTCTGCATGGCAGCTGCCTTCCAGGCCTGCCTCTTTCTTAGTTTGTTTTTTAAGAAATCTAAACTGGGGGGCAGCTAGGTGGCGCAATGAGTAAGAGTTCCAGCTCTGGAGCAGGAGGGCCTGAATTTGGTTCCAGCCTCAGACACTTAACACCCACTCAAAAAAAACTAGCTTTGTAACCTTGGGCAAGTTACTTTACCCCAATTGTCGTCCAAAAAGCAAAAAAGAAAGACAAAAAAGAAAGGAAAGAAAGAAAGAAAGAAAGAAAGAAAGAAAGAAA
>NW_027187391.1:3151613-3208278 GCF_028583685.1 Petaurus breviceps papuanus
AGAAAGAAAGAAAGAAAGAAAGAAAGAAGGAAGGAAGGAAGGAAGGAAGGAAGGAAGGAAGGAAGGAAGGAAGGAAGGAAGGAAGGAAGGAAGGAAAGGAAGGAAGGAAGGAGGAAGGAAGGAAGGAAAGAAAGAAAGAAAGAAAGAAAGAAAGAAAGAAAGAAAGAAAGAAAGAAAGAAAGAAAGAAAGAAAGAAAGAAAGAAAGAAAGAAAGAAAGAAGGAAAAGAAAGAAAGAAATCTAAACTGTTTCTAGGGTGAGAGTTCTTAATGAAACAATATTTAGAAGTGATAAGAGAATAGACAATTTCAGTTACTGTAATTTGAAAGGTATATTTAAGGATAAAATTCACTTATAAAAAGTAGATGATTAGTATTTGCTGGGTAAAATCTTTGATAAAATTCTGATTTCCAAGATGTAGTAGAAATTAGTGCAAGTATATAAGAGGTATTCTCCACTTCACAGTTGGTCAAAGGTTATGGATAGGCAGATTTCCAAAGAAAACAAAATGTAAGCAGACAACAACATTGCTAAAGAATGATGAAATAATTAATAATAAGATGCTTGCAAATTAAAATGACTTTGATCTTTCACTTCACCCTTGTTAAATTATCAAAGATGAGAACAGATGAACATGTTAAATGTGAAAGGTGCTGTGGGAAGACAGGTACTCTGTTGTTGAAGTAGTAAAAAGAAGAAAATACTATCTGGAATAATAATAAATGATTCCCTTAACTGTTCTTACTTTTTGACCCAGTAATAAAACTACTAGCTATAAACCCCAAGGAACTGAATTACAGAAAGAAAAGGAGATAGATAGATAGATAGATAGATAGATAGATAGATAGATAGATAGATAGATAGATAGATAGATAGATAGATAAAACAAACTAAAACACTACTACAAAAATTGCTACTATACACACATATTTATTTATGTCTTTAGATGGCAACTATCATTGATCTGTGTTTATGGCACCTGTTTTTGTTTTGACAAAGAATTGGGAGGGAAAGCAATGTCAGTGATTGTTGAATGGCTGAACAAATTGTAATACTTTTTCAAGATATTTATGCAAGTGCATTTTCTTTTCTTTATATGCTCTTCTCGAGAATGGGGAATATTTCACTTTCATCTTATAGGCCTAGCACTTATTAAATGCTTGATAAATATTTGTTGATTAATAGATCATAATGATAATAATGCAATATTATTGTATCATAATCCTTTATCAATATGTAGACTTTGGAGGAATTCAAGTATATGTATAAGAGTTAAAGGAGAGTGAAGTAAACAGAAACAAGAGAAGAACATATATAAAGATCATAATAATGTAAATAATAATAACTTTGAAAAAAAACTTGGATCTGTACAGTGTGGAATAATATATTTTGAAAACTAATGATGAAGACTGTATCCCACCTTTCATCAGACATGATGTGGGTGTCAAAGGTACACATTTTTTGACATGACCAATATGCTGTTTTGTTTTATTTGCCTATACTTTTTTTTTTTAGAAATGAAGGTTTTCTTAATAAGCAGTAGGGTGAGGAAAGAGTCACTGAAAAGTGATACCAATTTTATTTTTTTAAAGGAAAAAAGGTGATCAGTGAAACATTTAAGATCACAAATAAAGTAAGGACTCAAATTATCACCATTTATTACATGGCATGGTGTTAGAATGTTAGATGTAATGATATATAAATCATGATAGAAAAATTAAGGAAAATCTGTACCTAAGGAGGCAAAATTATATCTATTTATAGAATATGGTATGGCTTAACTAAAAGATCATTTTTAATTATATAATTAATGTTTGAAAAAAAATACAAGTAATAAGAATGTCCGTATCAGTCTTTCTCTTTATTATTAACAAAATCCAGGTAACATAGGTAGAGAAATTCAATTTATAATAGCATCATAGTGTATTAAATATCTGGGAGTTAACCTTCAGAGAAAAAGTCAAGACTTATGTAGATAAAATTTCAGATTAATTTTCATAAAAATAAGAGACCTGCAGAATTTGGGGCTATTAATTGCTTATTCCAACACCATTCCTAAGATAAGTTAAAATCATTATAATATTGAAATTAGTTTATAGAGTTAGTCCTATTCCATTCATAGAATTAGATGAAATACCAGAATTTGTGTAACAAATAAATTTATTTGATGAAAAAGAAGAAAGTGGAATATAATGCTACTGCTTTCAAATTATTAAGAAAGAAAACAAAACAGTTACTTCCATAATTATTTAGTACTAAATTAAAAAGCATAAAAGTAGATTATGTGAATAGAGTAAATATGGAAGACCCAGAAAAAATATGTACACAACAATCTGATGTTCATTGAGTCAAAGAACACAATAAAACAGTGAGATTCTTTATGAGACCAAAACTGAAAGAAAAATGATTCTGACAAAAAAAGTGCACACACACACACACACACACACACACACACACACACACACACACACACAAACTTACCCCCCCACACATGGAAACCATGGTTACATTAAATATATCTGAAAAATGTTAAAATAAATAATATGTCTTTAAAAATATTTTATTCTTCCCAATTACACATAAAACAATTTTAAATTCATTCAAAAATCATAATTGTGAGTTTTTCCCATTATATTTGGTATTGAAAGTATGCATGTATGGTATATACAACCATGCAAAACAAATTGTTTTAAGATACTAAAAAACTATGATCAAATACACCATCATGTATATAAATACTGCACTATCAAATTTAAGGGACATAACCTTCCTTTTCCTTACCTTCTAGTCAATTATTTTCAGTAATACATTTTAAGAGTGTCTTGAGTATTTGTTAGATAGTGTCTATTGTATATGAATTTTATATATGTATGTATGTGCACATATGCACACACATACATCCACACATATATATATACAGAGAAACAGATTATATATGCATATATATAACTAGAAATCCCTCATATATAGTATATATTATCATATGTATACATATATTTTATGTGTATATGTCTCTATCTTTATATATTACACCTAACAAGCATTTAAATTTTGGTTAAATTGAACTGGTTCAAGTGATAGTGCATTCTGCTTTCATTAGAAGAGAGGTCTTTGACCTTAGACAAAATGAGAAGATGAGTTGGACTACAGAACAAAGACAATGGAGAAATAATTCTATATTCTATTTCAGATCTGGCTATAGACTAATCCAATGATACCCCTAGGGAATTCTGGAAACAACACTCTTCTCCTCTAATTTTTTTTAACTTTCTTAGCCACTTTTCCCTTGAAATGGTTTATATTCTTGGTAAGAGAAAGAACTGTAAATAACACCACATAATGTAGGAAATTGTATTTAGGATTTTGGCAGTGGTTCTCATGCAGAAAGATGTCCAGATTGTAGGAAGTTTTATAAGAGTTCTATATGTAAACAAAGAAAATTTGATGTGGTTGAATATTGCAGAGAAGACTATCATGCATATTAATTAATACAATATTTTACTGTATATAACAGCAATATACTATCCATATTGTTCCTTTAATAAAATTTAGGAAGTTACATTTTCCACTTTTCATTATTTTACTATTAAAAATGCTCAATAAAAATGTAATTGCCTGATTAATATTACTTATTATATGATACATAGAAATTATCTTGGTTTGTAGTGGACACTAAATGCCTTCCTTCTCAAGGGAAAAAAAAACAACAATAACAAAACAAAAACAAAAACAAACCCAGAACAGTTCTTTACATGCTCCAGCAAGTTTGTTTTGTTCCATTAGGAATTCCTTGGATCTCCTCGAAAATGTTGGTGTCCTTGGCTTTTCTTTTCTTCAATGGCACTTACAGATTCAGTGGAACATTAAGTGTAAAGTTTTGTAATTTTTCCAATTATTTGTAACTTCATTTTTTTATTTCTTTAGTAGAGATTTTGGCAAAAAATAAAGCAAGTTGGGAAATAATTTGAGATTTTTTATTTCTCTTATTACTACTTGAATCATGCTATGCAAAAGTTGCTCATTGCATACTTCCACTTATACATGTGAATGCATTTGCCCATGCCTCACTGACTGACCATATGCCTCTTTTCCCAACTATACAACTGAGGGTTTGTTTTTCTTTTTTTTATGGTCTTTTGTTCTTCCTCCTCCTCATTATGTCAACATGATGGCATGCATTCACATCTCTTTTTTTTTTTACAAAAAAGGCATATTTTTCATGATAAAAGAATCAATTTTTCCATTTCAGAGAAGAGACATGAGCAGAAATCTAATGTTCTAAAGTATAATAATGCATGACTCTTTTAAATCCAGCATTTTCACAAGGATACAGTGATCTGCAATTATCAACAATATTTTTCATTCATGAAATAACATATAAAATTTCCATAAATATTGTGATATATTAATCGTGAAGCCTTTAATTCAGAAATCTGGGAACAGTAACTAAAAATATTAATGTGAAAATTTACAAAATATCAGGATTTCTGAAGATTTATGAAATATATTTGCCAAAACTGAAGTTTCTTTGAAATGGGCAAATATTTGCTTATAAAAACAGGAGAAACAAAAAAAAATCTTTCAAAGGTAGTAGAGATAACACCAATAAATGAAACCCTACCTTCCTGGTCACTTTACAGTTTTACTATGCCACAAAAATGTTGAATTAAAAGCTAAATACAATTCATGAGTTTTCCATTATCAGAAAAAGTGGAATGCAAAATTATAAAAGATGGATAGACGGAGAAACAAGAATATATATATTATAAATTCATTATGTTTAATATTATAAACACTATAACACCTTTGTAAATTTTTATACATTGCTGCAATTTCAAGAACAAGATTAAACCCTCTCCCCAAACACATACAAATTATTTTTTCATTCATTTTTCCCCCTATTGCTTGTTACAGGGGTTATCATGAGAAACTCTAAGAAAAACTCATTTTACTAGTCCTGATTTCTGTTTCCTGAGGCACAGATAAATGTAAAAATACTTCAGATTCTATCCAGGAATATGTCGTTATCCAGATGAAATGTGTTTTATGAAAAGTAAATCCACTTGATTTTGCGGAGTGATGATATATTTGCAGGGTAGCTCACACATTTCAGAGACAAATTTTTCTCAATATGATTTCACTTCTATAGTGCAAATAGTCATTATTATGCGCCATCATCTTCCTCTCTTCTCTCAGTGTTAGAAATTAGCTCATTTGTTGGAATGACACAAGGCTCAGAGTTTGAATTGCTTTTTGTAACAAAGGTTTATAGATCCAAGTAAATCAGTCTGTGGTGGGCAACAGAGTCCAGTAAAAGTGACAAAGAATTATTGGATTCTGCATTCTCTTGTATACATCAGTGCCTATTTATAACTGATGCATTAAGGGACTGTATATTGACAACATTGTTCAAACAAGCATGAGAGCACAAAGAGAAAACAATGTCACTTTTCATAACTTCAGAATCCAGCCCAAAAGAAAAAAAAAGAGTGGAAAAATCAAGCAAAGCTTTGTTTCAAGACTTTGGTAACGATAAAATTCAACTTATTTTCTAGGTTGAATTCATTAAAACATCCAATGATAGATTTTGTTCATAATAATTTGTATATAATACATATTTATTTATACATATATGGATATTTGTATGTATGTGTTTATGTATACAAACATCTCTATGTATATACACGTAAATGTGTGTGTGTGTATATATATATGTAATCTGACGTGTTATGTAATTATTGGCATAAAAATGCTTCCCCTTACCTTGAAGGAGAATATAATAAAAAGAAACAGTGAAAAGTTTCTTTACAGAGTGTCTTTACAATTGTGTAAAAATAGAGGTCTTTTTATGCCACAGATAATGGTGTGTGTTAAAGAATAAAATGTATGGTTTCCAGGGACCTTAGAGGATGGGAATGATTTCATCTTCATCAGAATGAATTTTCCTTTTCAGATAGCACAAATTTCCCTTCCCCTTTAGTTTCCCTTTTAAAGATCCTGAGCTTGTTATAAGTCCATCCTTTAAGCTCTGCTGTCTCAATACCTCCAATGGATAATGACAACTTTTGAAATCCTCTAGTGTTAAAAGCAAAATCCTCAGATGCTATGATTGTAAGAGTTTAAATAAAATGCTTGAGGCAAATCAATATTCTTTTTGCTTTGTTCTGTCATATCTGGCCCTTCTGTGAGTTGGGGAAGTTTAATTTTACAATAATTGAGCGAGTAATATTAATAGTGATTCACGAGTAGCTTATGAACCTGCTATGAGAGTCATTATCACCCACCTGGCTTGTTCTTCAAGGATTTTTTTAAGTTAATATTTTTTCTTATCATTATTATTATGATATAATTGAATTACCTTCAGATGTTCTAGACTAGGATTAAATCTCATGGAAGCATTTTTCAGTGGAGTTATTTGCCTCTGCTCCCTCTGTACGTAATTTCCCACCAGTTGAGATGGAATGAGGCAAGTGCTAACAGTTTCAGTCCTCATTTTTAGAGGCTAGGAAGGATGAAATAGTATACATCTTGAGATTTTTTCCTTTTTTGACAAGAATAAACATAAATCCATATACTTGGAGCACATCAAATGAGATTGCCATTTTGAGATGGCAAATTAAATGCATTAAATGACCTTTGGATTTTGAGTTGGTCATTAATGGGCCCAGTTTGTAAAGAAAAAAAAAACGGTTTTAAAAAAAGAACTTTAACTGTGCAAAGCATTCTCAAAGTATTCTCATTTTACAGATTTATCCACTTCCGCCTTTATACTTGCATTTACTAACTGAAATTTTACTGCTTCCATTAAGTTTTTACTCTCTTCTTAGGAGATGAGAAAACAAAGAAGAAACCAATCTTTACCAAGGACATCAAACTACTGAAGTTCCTGCCTCAGAATCTTTCCTCTCAGATCACTCCTCTCTCTCTCTCTCTCTCTCTCTCTCTCTCTCTCTCTCTCTCTCTCTCTCTCTGTCTCTCTCTCTCTCTGTCTCTCTCTCCATATATATATATATATATATAAATGAATTAATGAAAAAAACATTTATTCTTAATTAAAAATACTAAATAAGGCCCTCCTCTTAACTGCTATTTCACTGCCTCAACATACATTGATAAAGAGGCCTTGAAACCTCTGCCAACATATTACAAAGTCTCAATTTCCTGCCAAGCTTGAAAGGCTTTGAGTCTTCTCTGGCCTCACACTATGCCTATTCTCTAAGGAGCACCATAGTTAATTTCCAAGTAGCTCATTATTAGTTTGGCCACAGGGTTTTGAACTGTTTAAACACAGCAATACTGAAAGAGGCCAAAGGCACAGAGAAATTATAATCTGTTTGTGGAGACGGTATCCACACTAATAAGTCATAGATATATTAAATATTAAAGTATGTAATAAAAATTATAAAATACTGGAAAGGCATCTTCTCTACCTCACATCACTCCTGGGTAGAAATATTTAGAATTTTTTAAAGTAGGAGTTCTTTTGTTTTTCTCATCTGTTTCCCTTTGGCTATCATTTGAAGCCTATAGGACGCTTCTAAGATTAATGTTTTAAGGTGCATAAAATAAGATACATGAGGTAATAATTTATTTTAAAATATGTTATAAGCATATGTAAAAAAATAAATTAATGAACCCTGTGTATAAAATTTATTAACAGACCTGGGATCCATGGATCCCATTATACAAGATCATGGTTCCTTTTTCCTCCTGTATTTTTTAAATGCCCATCTTCTTTCTGCTGAAGACAGAATAAAAATAATAGTAGAAAAAAAGAAGCCCTTTCTTGCTATGTTGTGGCATTCTTTTGTTATCCTAAAACTTGTATAATTGTTAGTTAAATCCATTTAAATATGTCATTTCATTTTCTCTCCATGAAATTATAAGTTATTTAAAGACATAGTACATATTCTTCTACATTCTTCACAGCTTTTCTTATTTCTTATGGTGAAGAGTATTAGCCAATCAAAAATTCTTATTGAGTACCTAATATTTATGTCCTGGGCATAGTGTCCAGATACTTTTCCTGTCTTCCAATGAGCTTATAGTATAATTAGAGAGACAAAACATATAAATATGAAAATGCAGGAATGTACTTTCATCAGTACCTGTAGAGGAAGTACCTATATTGATAATATCACAGATCAATTGAAAAATCAATATATACAGCCATTCCAGTCGGCAATTATCTCTACCTCTTATCATCTTTGCTCTCTACACATTACTACTCATTTGGACCTTATCAAATGCTATCATAACTTTCTTATTTAACTTTTCATATTCATAAGTCGTGACTATCTGACTATATACAAAAAACATATTGAAGGCTAGGAAAAAAAAACAAACATCCCTAATACTATGTCTACCATGTGAATATGAGCTAGGAAGGGAGGTTTCACATCTTTCACACTGCAGATGACTGTGAAGGGCAATAGCTCAACTGCTACTGACAAGATCTCATCCAAGCAGCAGGCTCTCAGCCTTTTCTTCGGTGGATAGGCAGAAAAATAGTGCTTCCCCTCCAATCAGTAACAAAGCAGTGCTTCTCTTCAAACCTTCAAATTGAGTGGCTGAATTCATCTTATCAGCTGAGTGCTTCTGCTCCTGAAGAGTGGCCTTTTCACACCCAGCTTCTACTGATTTCTTAATTTCTCCTTGTTTCCTTAATTCCTCTCCTATTGGATATTTATCTATCTATAATGGCTCAAATCAGAGCTTCAGGTTAGTTAGTGTCTCCTTCACATCTTGCCAGGCAAAAGTCATGACATTCAACTTTTTGACATTTATGAAAACTACAGGGCCCCCCCCCAATCTTTATCATTATTTCCAAACAGTTATTTAGTTATTTGAAAAACCAATTTGTGAATTTTGACTTCTCAATTTCTAATAGAGATGTATGTATGTATATATATACACACATATCTATCTACATATTTACACACATATATCTCCCATACACACATGCATATATGTATATACACACCTACAAATGAGCTGAGGGACAACAATCATCTATGTTGAAAGACTCAGTCATTCCTCTGCTTTCAAGCAGGTATACCCAGTTCATTTATTTGAAGGACAATTCTTTATCAGGTTCTCCTGAATATATCTCTTACATTTTCTAACATAAAGAACATTTCTTCACGCATAGTTTTATATCATTTATAATGTACAACAATTCTTCCTGACTTCCTCAGCAACCAAACTGCTCACAAAAAAGGGTTATGGGTTACCTCTAATACATCACAATATATTTTTTATATTTGTCAAATTTGTGAAAAAAAGAAAGCAAAGAAATGGGCAGATATTGATATTTATTTTTTTCTCTATCATTTCTTTTGCAATAATAATGTCCATGATTCCCCCCCAAGAATTTGTCATTATATTATTCTCTTTTACATATCTAAAAAAGGTACCTCTTTACGTCTTCAACATTGTGTAAGGTACAATATATACCTCCTTTGTTTCTATTTCCTTCAAAGAACTTACGTTCTAATGAGTAGACAACATGTGTATAAATAAGAAAATAGCTTCAGGGTAGATATAAGGTAATCTTAGAAAGAAGTAGCGCCTGGGGACCAGGGTAGTAAAAGTCTCATATAAAACATGGTATTTGATTTGAATCTCATTGGAGTCCATTGATTCTAAGAGACAATGAGTAGGAAAGAGAATTCTCCAAACATTGGGGACAGTATAAATCCACAAAATTAGAAGGTGGAATATTGTGTGGAATATCAAATAGCCCAGTATGAATGGACAATCAAATTGAGTAAGGTATGTAACATATTAAAAGATTTTAAAGAAAAGCAGAAAAGTAGCAGGTAGAGAAGAGATTTAAAGACCAATTAGAGTCAATGATGTTTCTAGAGCAAAATGGTGTTTTGGTTAGACCCTTGTTTTATGGGGGTAAAAAAAAATCTGTCAGTAGTGTGAAGGATAGATTGGGGCAGGAAGGTATTTGAAATAAGGAGACCAATTAGGAAGTTATTTAAATCTTCTAGGTATGAAGTGAGATGGTTTGAACTAGGATGATAATCATGTTAAATGAAGAAAATGGGATGTATGTGACAGATGTTATACAGATAAAAGTGACATAATTTACCAACTGACTGCATTGGTGGACTGAGAATTGAGGATGGCACAGAGGTTGTGAACTAAGGTGACTAGAAGGATGTCCTCACAAGTAAGAGGGGAATTTGGAAAGGTCATAAATATCATCTGTTTTTGACATAATAACTAGGAAATGCCTGTGCTACATCCAGTTCAAGATATAGGCAGTTGATAATATAGAACTAGAAGAAAACATGGGGTTGTATATTAAAGTTGGTCATCACAGATACAAGGTGTCGGTAATTGTGTACAATGTTCTTCTGGTTCTGTTCCCCTCACTCAGCATCAGTTTATACAAATCTCTCCAGGTTACTATGAAGTCTATCTGCTCCTCCTTTCTTATATTACAATAGCATTACATTATATGCATATACCACAGCTTGTTCAGCCATTCCCCGATTGATGGGCCTTTCCTTGATTTCCAATTCTTTGCCACCACACAAAGAACTGTTTTATATATATATAACATACTGATCCTTTTCCCATTTTTATAATCCCTAGAAGTAATTTTGCTGGGTCAAAGTGTATGCAAATGTTTATAGTCATTTGGGCATAGTTCCAAATTGCTCTCCAGAATGGTTGGATCAGTTCACAACTCCACCAACAATGCATTAATTTCCCCACATCTTCTCCAGCATTTATCATGTTCCTGCTTTATCATTTTAATTAATGTGAAAGGTGAGATGTGGTACCTCAGAGTTGTTTTGATTTGAATTTCCCTAATCAATTTTTTCATAGGATTAGAGATATCTTTAATTTCTTCCTCTGAAAACTACCTATTTATATCCTTTAACCATTTATCAATAGGGACATTGGTTTTTGTAATAAAAATAAAATTCCTGGTAATTTTGGAGAGGGGAGTTTCAGTCGTGAAATGAGAACAGATGTCATATTGAAGAGAATAGCATTGGAGAAAATTCAAACTCTGATTTGAGTCAGCTTTTAAAAGAATTTAGCCAAAAAAAAATGAAGCATGATATAGAGTACTAATCAGTTATCAGAAAAGGAAGGCTCCAGTAAGGGCTTTCTAATGACAGAGGAAGGTTGTTTATGTTTATAATTATAGGGGGAGAAACCAGAAGCTAGAAAAGTTTGAGGATTAGAGAATCTTTGACATCTTTTCCAAGTTTTGTCTATGGTGTCCTCCATGTTTCATCTTAAGGTGATTTAGCTTAAATAAATATCTCTTCTGATTATATAAATTTGGTTTTCTTTTTCTATTGCTTCTTGTCATTTTATGTTGATTCAGCTTTTAATTTCCCACCATAAATTTCCCTGTATAAACAATTTTTACATATTATTTTATCTTCTAACAGTTTTCCTTGACATGCCATATATCTCTAGTTGGGAAAGAATGAATGAATAAATGAAAAATAAAATATGAATCACTTACAATATGTCAAGTACTAAGCTCTGAGAATATAATTAGAAACAGGAAAGCATCCAAGCTCTCAATTAAGGATTCCAATTACAGAAGATGATACAGGTAACAATTTGGCTGTCAGGTCAGTGGAAAGGGCCAGTGCTCCTAATGGTAGACCTATAGACCTGATTTCAAGGCCCAGGTTAGTATCCATAGCCACATGCCCCATAGAAGCAGTATATCACCACTATGAATAAGGAAGTTTTGCCCCAGTGGGTGACAGTTATGATTGTGTCCCTTCAGGTGCCCTGAGATGGGGTCTGTAATATTCTATAGGGGGAAGAAGTGCTGGATGAAGTTATTTGTAGACTTCTTAAGTATCCTTATCAAGATGATCGATTTACATCTATTAAACTTTTCTTTAGGGAATAATGATCTCTCTATCAATGTCTTTTTTCAATTGATTTTTATGCTAATAGCTTGTTTAAATAGGAGCAAGTTACAATTAGCTCACTTGGTTATAATGCCTTATTAATGAAATTCTTTTTTTTCTAATCTAGTATTTTTAAATGTTTCTCTAATAGTTAATATGACCATAGAGAGTTGATTGAAAAGGGACCCCATAATTTATAATCAGTTATTCCTTGTCTGCAAAAATAAAATCAATATAATCTGTGTGTGTGTGGTTCTATGTGCATGTACATACACATGTGTGTTTGTGTGATATGATGTCCTAGGACTAACCATGTCCTAGGAATCCTTTCTTAAAGAAAATATACACAATGTCTTTATATAGTGATTCAAGATTTATAAAAGTCTTCATATACAATGTCATTTGATTTTCCCAATAGCACTCTGAGGTAGATTTTGGATTTTATAGATTTTGAAACTTAGATTCTAAAAGGTTAATGACCTGTCAATGGTCACACAGCTTGTAAGCAAATAGAACCACTGCAAAAAGCAAATCTTAGCTGTCATTATGGCCATACTTGCTGATGAGATTTTTGAAAGGATACTCTTGGCTGAGTGTCCCTTAGTTTGCCCCACCTACCCAGGAGAAGACATCATTCATTAAGAAAATGACTATTTTGCCAAACCAAGGGAAGATTTTCCTAGGTTTAGCATATTGAATTATGCTATGGATAGTCAGCCAGGAATTTGGTGCACCCTTTTTGGAAGGAGTAAGATTATGTGAATTGATTGGACATTGAAGCTGAGAACATTTGATAAAGATTTTCTCCAAATGACCTTGGGGTATAGCTACATTGCTGCACAAAGTATGTAATTAATTCATATTCTATCTATCTATCTATCTATCTATCTATCTATCTATCTATCTATCTATCTATCTATCTATCTATCTCTATCTGTCTGTCTATCTGTCTCTCTGTAAAATCAAAGGGACAGAATATACAAGAGAGAATAGGAGAGCTTAAAATTCAACTTTACTAGGAGCAGTTGTTTTTTGTTGCTTGGAAGCTTTGATTTTCACTGTAGCAAATTAACTTAAACCAGTATGTCAAATGAGTAAATTCTTGGCTACTATGATGTTGAGAACAGGCAGATAGATGGTTCAGTGCATAGAGCACTGGATTTGAAGTCAGGGAGATCTGAGTTCAAATGCAGCCTCAGATAATTACAAGCTGTGTGACCCTGGACAAGTTGCTTAACATCTATTTGCCTTAATCCACTGGAAAAGGAAATGACACACCATTCTATTATCTTTGCCAAGAAAAGCCCATGGACAGTATGATCCACATGGTTACAAAGAATCTGAGACAACAACAACGACAAATGATACTGAGAAGAGATTATGTTTTCAACTAGGTCAAAATATAAATCAAAATATTTACAAATTATTTTTCCAAGTATTCCACACACCTAAACAGGGCCACAGAACATGGCGGGTTCTCTCCACAGAACACTATAGGGGGAAAAAAATTGAAAGAGATTCTGTGAGATCATATGTGTTTACTTAGTAGTGAGCTGGTTGTTAAAGGCTGGGACTGCCAATTGTGTTTATGCACATCAGAAAGGGAATGTTATGTGTTATGAGTCAGCTTGCCTTTGTATAATAGAACTGAACAGCTGCTCAAAGTCAATCTCCCTAGCATAAATCACTATTCATATAGGATGCAAAAATATCCCTGTAGGGGAAAGAGTTTCAGTATTTTATTTGAGATATATTCCGGCAGCATAGTGTAATCAGTGGACAGAGTGCTTTCTTGAAATTAGCAAGATCTGGGTTCATGTGCTTGCTACCTTTGATAATTGTTAGCTATGTGACCAGTGACAATTCACCTGACCTTTAGGAACCTTCAACACCTCACAAAAGTTTCATGAAAAAGAAGTAAAACTATATTAACATCTTCTCAAAAAAAGTGCCATAGGTTCTCATTCCCCCTTTTGTTTAAATTATCCTCCAATTTATTATATTTCCATTCCACAAAATTAATTTTAACATTAAACACTTCAATTTGAAAAATATCTGTATTCAGTACTTGTCTCAGTGAAATAAAAAAAAATTATTCTATTATCTTCCATTCTTTTTTCTTCTTTCACGCATTGTATTTTCTATGAAAATGCTATTGAGCTGCTTATTTAAGTTTATTTTCCAAATACCATTCCATGACACCAAACCAAGTATTTTTCAGTCAAAAGAACAATTAAATTTGTTATGATTTGATCTTACAAGACCATATTGCTTATTTATCAATTTCTATTATTAACCTAATAGGGACAACATCCTGTTCTTCCCAGTCATCTGGTATTTGCTCAGTTCTCTGTGACTTCTAAAAACAAAATGATTAACTTATTATAATATTTCTGGATGATTAACTACATTTTTTCTTTCTAAAAGGTGTATCAAATTCATATCATGTTTTGCTCATTGTGAGTTGTCAAGGATTTATAACAATTTTTCTATATGATAGAAAGGAATTCACTCTCTTCCTACCTTCCACCTTTTACCCTAACTCATTTGATATTTATAAAAGCTCTTCTGTTGCACTTAACTTTGGTCTTTCATTCAAACTTTTATAATAGCCTTTCAATTTGAAAGAATTCTTTCTCAGTCGCTATGAAAGTTAGGTCTGAATTGTATAATGATGAGAAGCAACAAGAATTGTGGAACATTGTTAAAACAAGAGGAGCAGCCACAAACTATTGAGTTGTTACTGAATAAAAGAGAGAAAAGATGAAAGGAACACTCTGTAGAGTTCAGAGAAGGGAGCTGCTTATTTCAACTGACATAATATTTGAATCATATTTCGAGAAATGTGGAAGAATCTAAGCTGTGCCATGTGAGCATAAAGAAAATCGCAGCAGTGTCACAAGGAAGATTACTGGACTAGATGAGACAGAGTATTGAGAATGAGACCTATTATGGCAAAAAAACAGGAATTTTTGGCATCTATTTCTCATATCAGCCTTAGGAGCCCTACTAATCCAGAGAAGGCTTTCCAACTACTTGTAGATTTCAAAGGGAATCATGCAATTTCCCTATTTTACCTAAAGTGAATTTACATACATATACACACATGTATACACACATATACGTGTGTGTATTGGACAGAATATTGGAATTAGATTTAGGAAAACATGGAATCAAATTCTAACATGTATCAGCTCTTTCACCAAAGGCAATTTGTCTAAATTTACTAAGTCTTAGTCTATTACCCATTGTTGTTAGGAGGACAAAATAAGATGATGCATACAAAACATTGTAATATTTAAAACACTGAATTAGTTTCAGATAGTATTAATGAAAATATGCATTATTGACAAATCCAAATTTTTAAAAATTGCAGTTTAGTTGGTAGAAATTCTGTCTTAAGTCAGCATCCAAAATATATCTTTGCTTTAAATAGCATTCATTAGATTATCTCCCAAAATGAAAAATAATTTAATAATATTTCATCACATTCTACATCAACAAAATAGACTTTTAATATACTATTAATATTTCTCATAATTAATAACTTGCATTCTAATAGCAGTATAAGTTTATATGTTATTTTTTCTCCATTACACTTTTTCATTTTTAAAATAGGTTAATAAGTGTTATTACCCCACCTTACAGATATGAAAAGAAGTTTAGCAAGGGCAAATGAATTTCTCAAAGTCACACAGATAATAAATGGCAAAATCTGTGTAATTCCCAAGGATCTAAGTGAACATTCTACTACAGGCTGTTATGTCTTATATGAGTCAAATAACTCTGTGAGATGTTATGCTATACAGATCTATCTTTCCCCTAAAATGTTATATTAAATGGCAATAAAACAAAATTCAGGAAAAATCCAAGCATTTATGAGAAATACTCTCAGTCCAGCATGGAAGACGTTGCTATGATTCTCCTGTTCTTCTGTCATTTTCCCTCAACCCCCACTTCTCATCCTAGATATCTAAAGTCTTTACTCTTTTTAATGTTACTTTTACAAGAACATTTAAAGTTTGAGAAGGCTTACTTTTTTAGGCAATTCCAGCTTCATGGGATTCCATCAATCTCCTTCTTACAATGAATTCCTTGACAGTACAACCAAAGCAGTTGATAGCTTCACTGACTTAAAATGGAGCCGATTTCATGTGGGTGCAGATGAGCAGACATCCACAAAAGTTACTTTAGAGCAGACCTAAAATTTTTTTTTTATGAATGAAACGCTGTCAAGAAAATAGAAGGGCAATGAAGAGGAAAAAGGACAGTCCTGTTTGAATGCTGGGCAGTTTGTCACACCAGGACTTGTGCAATCTACACATAGTTGAGTCCATCTCTTAACCCAACTAGAGTATTCCTTAAACCTCTACTAGAGGGGTTGTTAACTATTTTTAATATCCTGGATCCCTTTGGCACTGTGATAACGTCTATGGATCTCCTTCATGAATATTTTTAAATTCATAAAATAAAATACAAATTACAAAGGAAACCAATTTTATTCAAATTGTTATCTATCAATCTACCTACCTACCTATCTACCTACCTACCTATCTACCTATCTATCTATCTATCTATCTATCTATCTATCTATCTATTAAAAAATCTATTTGTGCTCTGTTCTAGAATACAGTCCTTGGGTAAAGTTAAAGAAAATGGAACATATATTTTAAAAATATTTGCCTTTGGAGAGCCAGGGGTTCCCCCACTTCTTTGTTGATTTTCAATCACATTTCTTTTAATTTTTAAAAAATACCAAAATTATTTTAATTCATTTCTAAATGTCATATTTGATACTGAACTCCACTCAGCAATTTTTTAAAGACAGGAATTTTGCATGGCTTATTTAGATTTTTTTTTTCATGAAGACTTTTTTGATGGACCTACATCTAGAGGGTCTTAGCATTCGCTGGGTGATTACATTTATTGACAGTAAAAATGGCATTCATCCTATTCTGACTGTTCTAGTGCTCAAATCCATTTAATGTCCACAACCCAGTATTTTTGAGGCATTGTTTTGGTTGAATCATGTCATTTGTATAAATAAAAATAAGTGTGGTGACCATAAAAGACAAAAATTTGTGCTTCTATTGTTAGAGATTTTCTAGAGTTTTTTATTACTTATGAAAAAAATCCATTCCATTCAATTTAACAGATTTATTATAAGTATTTACAATGTGCAATATGCAAAGTTCTAGAGGTTATGCAAAGCATAATAATAAGAACAATGGTAAAAATGCAAACATTTTCTTATTTTATTTATTTTAATTTTTTTTATTTTTCAAATGCTTTATTAACTTCTGATTTTCATCATCCATTTCCACCAGATTTTGAGTTACAAATTTTCTCCCCATTTTTCCCCTACCCACTGCCCCAAAATAGTAGTCCCACAGGATATCCCCTTCTCCAATCTGCTCTCTCCCATATTTTCTCCCATACCCCTTTCGACTTTTCCAGTAGGGCATGGTGGATCTCTATGCCCCAGTTCCTGTATATCGTATTTCCCAATTAAATGTAAAATAGTATTAGTAATAATACACACACACACACACATATATATTTAAACATTCTATTTTAAAATTAAGTTCCAGATTCATTCCCTTCCTCTCGTGTCACCCACCTTTACTGGGAAGATAAGCAGTCCAGTATAGGTTGTACATGTGTGGTTAATGCAAAAAAAAAAATAACATAGTAGATATATTATAAAAGACTGACTATATTTCCCTTCCTCCTATCCCGCCTCCCACCTGTTCTATTCTCTACTGTGATCCTGTCCCTTTTCAGAAGTGGGTGCTTCTAACTTCCCTCCCCCTCAGCTTGTCTTCCCTCTCATCCCCTTCTCCCCTACTCTCTTGTAGGGTGAAATACACTATTTATTGTGTATTTCATTCCCTCCCCAAGCCAAATTCAATGGCAATAAGGTTGACCCAGTCCCTTTTGCCTTCCTATTCTTCCCCTCCATTGTAAACATTTTCCCTTGCTTCTTCTATATGAGAGTTTACCCCATTCTGCCTCTCCCCATCTCCTCTCATTATATTCCCCTCTCACCTCTTCATTACACCTTTTAAGTATCATCCTTTCCTGTTAAATTGGTCCTCTGACCTCTATCTATGTATACCTGTAAACATATATACACACATTCACATATGTATTCATATGCCAATATACACTATATATATATATATATATTCCCTTCAACTATTTTCACATTGAGAAAAGTTTCATTAGTTAAAATTATTGCTTTTCTATGTAAGAATGTTAAGAGTTCAAATCTGATAAGTTCCTTATGATTTCTTTTTCCTGTTTACCTTCTCATGCTTCTCTTGCTTCTTGAATCTGAATGTCAAATTTTCTATTCAACTGGTTTTTATATCAAGAATGCTTGATAGTTCTCTATTCCACTGAATGACCATATTTTCCCCTATAACCTTATACTAAGTTTTGCTGGGTAGGTGATTCTTGGTTTTAATCCCAGTTCCTTTGACCTCTGGAATATCATATCCAGATACCCTTTGATCCCTCAGTGTAGAAGCTGCCAGATCCTGGGTTATCCTATTTGTGTTTCCACAATATTCAAATTGTTTCTTCCTGGCTGCTTGTAATATTCTCTCCTTAATCTGGGAATTCCAGAACCTGGATATAATATTTGTAGGAGTTTTCTTTTTGGGATCTTTTTCAGGAGGTGATTGGTGGATACTTTCAACCTCTATTGTGCCCTTGGATTCTAAAACATGAGGGCAGTTTTCTTTGAGAATTTTCTGGAGGATGATTTCTAGGTTCTTACTTTGATCATGGCTTTCAGGTAGTCCAATAAATTTTAAATTATCTCTCCTGGGACTATTTTACAGGTCAGTGGTTTTTCCCATGAGACATTTCACACTGCCTTCTATTCTTTCATTTCTTTGGATCTGTTTAGCAGCGTCTTGATTTCTCATAAAGTCATTAGCTTCCATTTGCAACAACATAATTCCGAAGCAATGATTCTCCTCAGTGAGATTTTCAGATTCTTTTTCCATCTGGCAAATTTGGCTTTTTAAGGCATTCTTCTCCTCGTTGCTTTTTTGAGCCTATTTTGCCATTTGAGTTAGTCTGTTTTTTAAGGTGCTTTTTCATCAGTCAGGCTGTTGACCCTCATTTCATAATTTTCTTGCATTGTTTTCATTTCTCTTCCCAATTTTTCCTCCACTTCTCTTATCTTCTTCTTATGGTCCTCTACGGCCTGTATCCAGCTCCTATTTTCCTTTGAAGCTTTTGGTGCAGGAGTTCTGATTTCACTGTCTTCCTCCTGTTCCATGCTTTGCTCTTTTTTGTCTCCAAAATGGGAGTCTAATGTTGTAATCTGTTTGCTTTGTTTCCTTTGCCTGGTTATGTCACCCCTCAGTCCCTTGACCCTTGGGCTTTTTGCCCCAGTAGGACTCTGCCTCCGGACAGGGGATCTTTTGTCCCAAATGCTTGGGTTTTCTCAGCTGCCGGAGGTATTAGATAGTGCCCTCTCTGAGGTCTCCACAAGTTCTGCCAAGCTGGACACGCACCCCAGGACCTCCACCCTAGACTGTATTCCAGATCCAAGCAGGTTAAAGGAAGAGTGATTACCCCTCACACTGGTGCTTGGTCCCCCTACACTCTGCAGGCCAGGAGCTGAAGTTGCCATGTGGCACTGGCTGGCTGTGCCTGCAGCTCAGACACTTCTCTCCCTCAGGGCAAAAGCCAAAGTACATTCCAGACTGCACTGATCTCTCACTTTGTCCTTCGCATCTATGTGTTGATAATTCTGGAAACAGCTACAGTTCCTACTCATCTGGAGTCCCTCCTGCAGGCACCTGGTCAAACCCACCCTGGGGCTAAAACCTCCCACTCATGGCAGGCCTGGGCTAGGCTCCCAGAATGCTGAACTAGCTCATTCCTGCCGGCCTGCTGGGCTGTCCTTAGCAGGAAGTTAGCTTCTCTGTGTTGTTTTATGGGTTCTGCAATGCCAAAGTTTGTTCAGAGTCCCTTTTTTTCCATGGATTGGGGAGGGTGGAAGCCAGATCTCCTTAGAGGTCATGCTTCTACACAGCCATCTTGACTCTGCCCCCAAATATTTTCAATATGCTAGGCATTGTGCTAAGCCCTTTACAATTATTATTTCATTTGATCCTAATAACAGACCTGAGAGGTATGTGCTATTATTATCCTCATTTTACTGATGAGGAAAAATGTCTTAACAGAGGTTAAGTGATGTACCCAGTGTGACAAAAATATTAAGTATTTGATGCCAAATTTGAACTTAGGTCTTTCTGACTCTAAGCCCAGTGCCCTATGCTTCTTACCACCTAATTGCCCCAGCTTAGACCACAAAATCATGTTTGCAACGTATATATGTTCTTATGTAATCCAGCCTCTTAATTTAACAAATGAGGAACCTGAAGAAAAAGTGAGAGGAAGCCTGAAGAGGTAGATAGAGCACTAACCTTGGAGTCCAGAAGACAATCCAAATTCTGTCTCAAATACCTAGAATGCTCAAAAGCTCAGTTCAAGTGCCAACTGCTGCACGAATGTTTTCCTGATTTGTCTAACTTCCAGTGCCTCCTTCTTTCTGCCCATATATATACACAGTTTGTATATGATCATACAAGCACATAATTTTTTTCTCTTGATAGAATATATTTTTCTTGAAAGCAGGGCTTTTTACATCCTCAGCACCTAGCACAATGCTTGGCATATAATTCGTGCTTAATAAATTGCCTTTGATTTATTTAATGAATTTCCCCTAGATGAAGAGAGGTGAAGTAAGGCAGTTTCTCAGTTGAGACCTTCAGAAATGATAACAAAGTCAGTTTGAAGTTTCTTGCAGAATGGTCTGTGGTCATGGGAAGGAATCTCTTGATTCCTCAAAATATCTTCCACAGTCCAGGAAGTCTATATCCAGAGAGAAGATGAGAAAGCAGATTCCTTAAGAACAGAAAATTAGCATCCATATCATGCTGAATTTGTGCTAGTTGCCAAGGAAGGAAATATGGGACTCCAATAGTGTGTTGGCAAAGAAAAACTAGCAGAAACAGCCAGTGATCCAAACCCAAGTGTGCATTGGTATAAAAATGTTGGCACATGAAGTTGCATTTAGATTAATAACAATAAAACCACAATAAACCAATGTAGTGATATAAAATATTTACATCAGTCAATACCACTAAATCTTAACTGACAATAAAATATTTCAGTTTATTTCAATATATAGATTACAAAGACAGATAGATGGATGTATAAATAGAACATCTATTGTGCTCTTAACTATGTGTAGAACATTGTGCTAAGCACTGGGGATACGAATACAATGAAGCAAAACTTTCCCTACCCTTGGTGTTCTAACATAGGAAGATGATACACAAAGGGGTGCTAGGAAGAAGCTGTGGAAGGGAAAAATACAATGCCACAGGTGTAGAGGAAGCAATCTTGAGAATGTTTAGGCAAGAATAAAATAAAACCTGGTCAGCACCCTTCCCAAAATAATGGTTTCAAGGAAGGAATCACCATTAAGGAAAGAAGAGTTAAGAAAGCATTTTCCCCTAGGGCAAGGGCTGGAGGAATGAGCCAGGTAAGAAGGAGCTGGAGTCAAGAGAGTCACACTGGTTCTATTCTCTAAAATTTTATGTGTAACAGAGGTGGTAAGAACTGCTGGAAAGGAAGCTACAGTTTAAGTTAAAAAAAAAAAGAAATGTTGGTTTCCATCTATCCTCTGATGCTTATGGCCATCATTACTTTGAGAAAGTCATTTAACCACTCTGGGTCTTGCTAATTTGTAAAATGAGGATGATGATGCTTATACTTTCTAGATTACAGGACTGATATGAACTCTTCCAAACCTTAAAATATTTTAGAAATATGAATAATGTTCATAATACAGTCAGCTTATAACTGGAAATATTGGAAGCATGTTCTTCTATTGATTATTATGAGGGACTGCAAGTAGGACCATTTTCTTAGGATACATGGAAGAACAGAGTTTTGGTAAGTCTGGAAAAATAGAATGGAAAGAGATAGTCATGGTTCTTGAGTATCAAAGTATAGATTTTAAACTCACATGTTATGGAATAGGGAATCTTAAAGGTTTTTACTAGAAGAATGATACAATAGGCTTTCTGATTTTTAGTCAGCTCCACCTACCCCTACTCCTAGCTGGTAAAATCAAGGTTATAGAAAACTATATGTCAGATAGGAGTCTATTAATTGAAGAACCTATTGATTGCAAGCTGGGTTTCTTCCTCATCCTCTTAAGTGCTGGTTGATCCTCTCCCCATGAAATTATTTCTCTCTAACCACCAGAAGCTCACAAACATTAACTGAACACTACAAGGAAATACAGCACTCCAGGACCCAGACAAAAGAAAGCTTCTCCTTATGGACCAATGATAGCTATTTCTGAGCATGAACTGAATTTATCATTAATGGGAATGAAGAAGAGCTGTTTCCAGAGTGGGTTTTGTTTTTGTTGAGTTAGCTCCATCTCTAATAGATTTATGATCTCATTGTGGGTTCTTCCTTATAGTGCATCCATGCCTGTTTGTGCAATTCTGGGCTACATCTGTTGTCTTCGTTAGTAGCTGCTTATTTACAGTCTTTTAAGATATTCTTAATATTATTTTGTTACACCATTCAATGCTTCCCAAGTCTAGCACTTTTTGGATTTCTCCTTGGGAAAAAAAATGTTTCATGATACTAGGACTTAGACTTCTGAGTAGACTTCACACCTTTAGCTTCTTTCATTTCTTAAAGAGATCATGTTTTCATATATGTGTGTGTGTATTTATTCTCCTTTTCTTCTGTTCACCTTTGCTTCATTCATTGAATACACATTTGTTAAGTGCCTAACATATACTGGAGATGCAAAAATCGGCAAAGATAGCCCTTGCTCTCAAGGACCTTCCAATCTAATAGGAAAGATAAAATGCAAATGAATACACACACACACACAAACATATACACATACATATGTATATATGGAGAGAGAGAGAGAGAGAGAGAGAGAGAGAGAGAGAGAGAGAGAGAGAATAACAGAAGGAAGGCACTAAAATTAAGAAGGGTTGGGGAAGGCTTCTTGTAAAAGATGAAATGTTAGATGGGACTTAAAGGAAACCAGAGAAGCATCACATCATAAATACACATAAATACACATGTGTGTGTATTTATACTAATCATGAGAGCTGCAATGGGATGTAAACCTGAGCCCTATGAAATGATACTTTGAGGAATATGATAAAACAGGAAACTGCCACTACTTCTCTTTTTGCCTCTTGCAGAAGAACCTATGAACTATCCCTTAATTTAGCTAAAACATTTTTAAATTTTTTTTATGGTGGTGGCTAGGTGGTACAGTGTATAGAACACCAGCCCTGGAGTTAGGAAGATCTGAGTTCAACTCCAGACTCAGACATTTAACACAAAACTAGCCATGTGATCCTGGGCAAGTCACTTATCCCCAATTACCCTGCCTTCCCCCCTCCAAAAATATTATTTATGTCTAATATTTCCAAAAGTGATAAATTTTTTAATAATGGGTCAGTTTGATAAACGTTTAAGTAAAGCCTGACTTTTTAGAGTACTATCACTAAGTTCATGTTTATAGACAATCTAAATAACTCTTTATCACTACTGTACTGTTATCACTATAAAAAGCTAAATGAGTTAACAAGACTAAGGACCCCTTTTCTATTTCATTTTTGTTTGTTCATGAGTTGACATATATGATCATAACATACTGCCCTATTTTTAGATCTTTGAACATGGCATTCCATCTCTCATTTCCATACGTTTGCACTGTGTGCTCTATATGTATGAATTCTCTGTCAGCTGACTTCTGACTCTTAGTTCCCCTGGCATTCTTTACATATCCCATCTTCTACAGCAGAACTTTCCTGGTACCCCCCACCACTGTGCCTCTTTTCTGTAGATATTTTTAATTCAATGTGGTAATATTAACCACATCTTTCCCATTTAAATATAAACTCCTTGAATGCAGGGAACTTTCTTTTCCCTTCATATCTTACACTTAGCACAGTGCCTGGTACATAGTAAATATTTAATAAATGCTTATTGACTGACAGACTGCATTGTCCAATATATTTAAAACTGAGTGGCAAAGTTTCTTGATGTTTAGAAGAGTAAACATACCTAAATTTCAAAACTCTTAACCCCCCCCCAGCATATCAATGTAATTAATTTACAATTAGTAAAAAGCGATGAATGCATCTAGCTGCCTTATTTGATTTACACAAAAGGTGAACTTGTACCTTTTAATATGTGTAAATTGTTGTTGGCTTAGCAATATGATTATCATACCTCTTGGGCTTGAACATCTTAGGCTTCTTGTTATTCCATTCAATGACATAGCTACCAATAAACCACTGTCATTTTTCCCCTTCTTCCCTGAAGGCATAGAAACACAAACTTATAATCAGATATCATTTCTTATAAGCATATTCAGTATCATTAAAAGGATATGTATGTGATTTTTACAAATAAAAATCTAAAGCATCTTCCAAAATAGGGATACTTAACCTGAGATACCTCTGTGGCCCTTGGATAGATTAACTTGGATGGGAAAGAAATGCATCTTCATTTTCACTAATCTCTAGTTGTAAGTAACAGCAACAAACAACAAAACTGGCCTTTATATTGCACTCTAAATTATACAAAGCATTTTCCAAATATTATCTCATTTTATCTTTATAACAATACTGGGAGATAAGTGATAATGTTGTCCCTGTTCTACAGCTAAAAAACCTGAGCCTGACAGAGGTTAAGTAACATGCCTAAAGTTATCACAAGGTTAAACACTATTTAATTCTGGTTTTGAATTTGTCCTCCTGATCATGTCTACTTTCTTCTGCTTCCAGCACTATATCCACCATGGCACTTAGATTAATTTCTACTTAGACAGAAATTAAGTATTTCTTTCAATTGAAGTTAAAAATGAACATTATTCTGAAAATGAAGTTATCCCAGACTTCCAAAGCTTCCCATTACACCAAAAGATTACAAACTCTTGTTTTACACAATTTTGCATGCTAAATATGTATATAGAGGTGGCCTGTAAGACCCTCATTTATTTTTGTTCTTGATATCATCTTATATTTCTTTAACATGTTTACAAGAAGGAAAATCAAATCTATTTTTGTGGTATTTGGAAATAGTTGACTTTATTTGTGTCTTGCTATTTTTATATATCATCAGAATAGCATTTGGTCTAAATGAGATTGACAAGTACGCCAAATACATCTATACCTGTAAGTTATTGCTACACAATATTACCGTGTTTCCCTGATAATAAGACCTATCCCGAAAATAAGCCCTCCCCTTACTGTGTAAGATTCCTCTAAAATAAGCCCTCCCCCGAAAATAAGCCCTATTGAGATTGCTACTGTAGTGAAGGTGATCCGCTGCGCTACACGCTACATTACGGTACCCTCTGTATGGACCGTTCCCCCTCCCCCACCCCGGTGAAACACACGCCGCGCTCTGAGCTGCATCCAATCAGAGCTGCAGCAGTGAGCGCGTCATCCTGTTCTTCCCCAGTGATTTGCTTGCTGGCGCCATTGAGAGCAGTGCCGCGGAGGAGAGCTGAGGCAGGACAACATAAGCCCTTCCCTGAAAATAAGCCCTCTGGTGTTTTTCTTTCCAAAAAAATTAATAAGACAGTGTCTTATTATCGGGGAAACACGGTAGCTATTTGGTTAAGTCAAATACAATGTATACATTTGAAACTTGTGGTTGTGAATATAGAATCAAGTTTTCTGCTTCTTTTTTTTAAAAGATGCTTTGGCTGCCAAACCATGCTTATAAAATGAGACTTGGGCAGTAAAAGATTTTGGGAAAAAAATAGAAAGTCATGTTTCTTTTTTTTTTTTTTTTGGCTCACACTGAAAGAAAAAGTGAAGGAAGATGTTTTTAAAATAATGATGGTTAGTACTTATATAAAATGCTTCCAGAAATTTCCCTGATCTGAAGACTAATATCTGAATTGTTTGTGGCTATAAGTCATCCCTATGATCATCCCCACAAAATATTTATTTTAAGCATATTTTGTTTTAATCTCTAAGCATTTTTCTTTCTTCCTACCTCTTTCCACTGTAGCAGCAACCACACTGACATACCCGGATTGTCTGCTAGCACAGGTTCTTAGATCTGCTTTACTAGGAAAGATAGCTGCTTAAGGGGTCAACAAGATTTTTAAATACATTCACTAGATCAGGGGAAAAGTAAGCACTCTGAAGTTCAAAGAAAATACAAATATAGAAAATGCAAGCAGAGAAATAAAGACCAACAGATAGGATTGACTGCTTGAATCAACTATATACTTTAAATAATCCATTGATCTAGAGAGACTCTATATCTGAGCTGTTGGGAAGCACTGAACATATGACTGCTCAGAATCTTGACCAGGGCATCACAAGATCCTTCTCATAAGTGAGACACCAAAGCAAAATATCAACTCAGAGGATATATACACTTTTCAGAGCCAGAAGCTACATCACAGCCCCTGTGATTCAGGGCCTAATAGAAATTAGCAAAAGCTGTGAAAGCCTTCCTACAAGCAAGCTTCCCCTAAGCAAGCTTCCCTTAATGGGCTCCAGGTGAGGCCTATTAATGGATGAGTAAGATCTTATATCCCATTAACATTATATCCATTTACTTGAAAAAAAAATAGAAGGAAGGAAGATAAGGGTGGGAGGAAAGAAGGAAGAAGAGGGAATAGGAGGCAAGAAAGAATGAAGGAAAGGAAGAGAGAAAAGAAATGAAGGAAGGAGAAAGAGAGGAAACAAAGAAGGGTAGAAGGAAAGAAGGGATAAATGAGTACAATACCCCTACATCATGTAAACAGATTTAAGAAAAATAGATTCCCAGGTAGGCCATGTCCAAAAAATGCATTTCTTTTTTTTTTTTTTTTAAGCAATCAGGGTTAAGTAACTTGCTCAAGGTTACATGGTCAGTTATTTCTGGGTGTGGTGCTGAGTGTCTGAGCCTGGGATTCGATCTCCAGGTCGTCCCAACACTGGAGCTGGTGCTCTTACTTGCTGTGCTACCTGGCTGCCCCTAAAAATGCATTTCTTATGCAAATTAGTGTACCATTTCTCTCTTATGACCTGGGTCACATTCTTAATAAGACCTGTTAAATTATTTTTGATAATTTAACTAATCAAAGATTTTAAATTATTTTTATGAAAATTATTTTTCATTATGTTCCAGTATATATTAACCTATTCCTGCTTACTTCACTTGACATTAGTTCCTATAAGTCTTTCCATTATTCTTCGAATCTGTCCCTTTCATCATGTCTCATTAATAATAGTATTCCACTACATTATATATATACTTAATTGTGTATAGAAATCTATCTACCCAAAAGTAGAGCAGCACAGGAAGGGAGTAAAAAATAGGAGGTAATAAAGGGGTGAGGAGGGATATTAAAGAAAGCAGTTGTCAGAAACAAAACAGAATTTTGAGGAGGTACAGGGGAAAAAGAGAGAAGCATCAACATAAGAAAATGGGATAGAAGGAATTGAACAGTAATCACAATTGTGAAAATAAATGGGATGAATTCACCCATAAAATAGAAGTGGATAGCAGAATGGATTAGATACCAGATTTTTTTTTTGGCTTTTTGGAGGGCAATTACGGTTAAGTGACTTGCCCAAGGCCACATGGCTAATAAGTGTTAAGTGTCTGAGGCTGGATTTGAACTTGGGTCCTCCTGATTCTGGGGCTCTATTCACTGCACCACCTAGCCACCCTGAGAATGTTTTTTTTACAAGAGAAACAGAGAAAGAGAGAGAGAGAGAGAGAGAGAGAGAGAGAGAGAGAGAGAGAGAGAGAGAGAGAGAGAGAGAGAGAGAGAGAGAAATTAAAATAAGGGCATAGAGTAGAATTTATTATACTTCAGCTGAAGTAAAAAAAAAGACAAGGGTAGTGGTCATGATCTAAGGCAAAGCAAAAATAAACAAAGTTAAAAGGAATAATCAGGAAAACTGCATCTTGCCAAAAGGTACCACAGGATGTGAATAATAGAAAAAATAGAGCAAGCTTCTCTCATAAAGGCCTCATTTCTCAAATATATAGGGAACTGAGTCATATGTGTAAAAAGAAAAAAAGTCACTCCCCAATAAATTTGTAAAGGATATGAACAGGCAACTTTCAGAAGAAGAAAGTAAACCTATCTCTAGTTATCGGAAAAACATTCTTTATATCACTATTGATGAAAGAATTGTGAGGATGGACTAATGGGAGCCAAGATCTCTGAGTAAGCGATATATTGCTATCCCTCACTCATTCCCACCCCTAAACATTCAAAAAATAGCACCCCAAAACAAATGCGGGAACAGTAGAGTCAGAGGAAATACAGGGTAAAGCTGTCTTTTCTCCAGAAGACTTAGAGTATCAGCAAAAGAAGTTTTTATCACTTAGATAAAGGGGGAGCACATTTGGAGGACAGGAGGTGTCCCAGCAAGCTGGTGGCAGGCTCCACCTCAGCAAACCAGCAGGAGATACTGAGCCCAAGAATTGTGGAGAAGGCAAATATGAATACCAAGACTCACCCCCTTCCCCCCCCCCCCCCAGTTACCTTAGAACAGCCAGGGAACCTGGCAGATTGCATCTCAAAGAATGACCACATTTATTGGCCAGCCTTAGGCAGGCAGACATAGCAGATGGACTTCCCCATGCTTCTTCATAGCCCTGGGCAGGCAGGTGTCCTTCAAGATCAGACATCCAGGTGTTTCCATGTAGACTGGAGAAACATAAAAAAAAAAAAAAACACCTGGTCTCAGCATGACAGATATCACCACTAGGACCTCAGTTTAGGACCAGGTAAGCTGCCAGACTCCTACAGCCTCCAGTGGTCACTATCTAAGGCCTCAGGGCACAAAGCTAATGACCAGACCCCTGGCTACCAGCACAAAAAAATAACTTGGGACAGTGCCCCTGGTTTTCCAGCAACAGAGCTCAACTTTAAAAGTCAGGAAATAGACCAACAACATGAACAAGAAGCAAAAATGAATATTGACCATTGAGAGCTATTATAGTGACAAGGATTATCAAAATACAAACTCAGAATAGGACAACCCTGTTAATATACCTACATTTGAGACATCAGAGGGTAATACGAATTGGTCTGAAGCCCATAAATCCTTCTTCTTTTTTATGGATTTGCATAACATTTTATTTTATTTTATTGGTCTTTATTAATGCGTTTGTCTACTTTTAGTTTACAAGATTGTAGTGCCAAGCAAAGGCAACTTCCAATGTTCAGAATACCAGCATACTAACTCTCCATTTTATTCAGTGACAAATTAAGGAAACACATTCACAGAACAAAGAAAATCAAAATACAGCATTCACCAAATGTGATTCAATAATTTTCAAGTACTACTCCACCACTGGAAAGTACATGCATTTAGTCAATCACAAAATCTCTCTTCTCAAGTGAAGATTAAGATTAGATTCCAATCATAAAGAAAGTATATTCATTTGGTCAATCACAGAGTACAAAATGTTAAGTTTCCCACCACTGGATCAAAACTGAATTACAATTATCATCAGTTAAAGCCAAGCACCTTCTCAAAAGGGGAAATGGGGAGCACAAAGGCCATCTACCCCTGAGCTACAGCAAGGTTAGGATATCATCACAGAATTTAATACCCAAAGAGAGGTATTTTCTTCATCTTGATCTGAGGCAAGTTCTCAGCAATCTCAGTTCCTAAGGAAACAAAGCTTAACAAAGCCACAATATACATTGCCAATGTCTTCATCAATTCACTCTCTGCCTGCAAAACGGTCTCAAGATCCCTGAAAGTATCAGCAAGATCCCCTTCCATTATTTATGTAAACATACACAAAGAAAATCCTTCTTCAGGGCTTCTGAACCAACAGCAAGTTTCCAGGACCTCTGC
This sequence comes from Petaurus breviceps papuanus, assembly GCF_028583685.1. Lineage (NCBI taxonomy): Eukaryota > Metazoa > Chordata > Mammalia > Diprotodontia > Petauridae > Petaurus > Petaurus breviceps. The sequence continues at coordinate 3,181,440 of NW_027187391.1, forward strand.
AACAGCAGCACTATCCTTCACCAGTGGATGAATCTGGCAAAACAACATCAAAATAGACAGACAAAATACTGGCCTCACAGCCATGTCTTCTCAGTCCTCGGCAGGTCTAGGTGGCAACTCTTAAATGTCCTGGGCAGCTCCAACTGGCCCTCAGCAATCCTCTCTCTCTCTCTCTCTCTCTCTCTCTCTCTCTCTCTCTCTCTCTCTTTCTCTCTCTCTCCCTGCCTCCATGATGCTACTTCCAAAAGTTCTTCTTCCTCTCTCTGCTTGAACCTCCTCTCTACTTGGGCCTGTTTCTAAATCCCTGGCACCAGGTCCTCCCAATTCAGCCCTCTCTTTTCATGTCAACAAGTGCATCCCACAAGTGGGATTCACAAGCTTTGTATTTCAACACTCAACCCAAAAGCCAAGCCAATACAGGGGGATCTTTAAATTCCATTACTATTATAAAGATTCAGTTCCACAATCTCTTGAGTTTCAAGTTTTCTCCCCCTCCCTCTACCCCCCCCCAGACAGCATGCAATCAAGTATAGTATTTGCAAATACTTTCACATTAGACATTAGTCAGGCTATAAAGAAAGGAAGCCTTGTTAAAAGAGTTCAAGAAGGATTTTAAAGTCAAATAAGTAAGTCAAAAATAAATTGGGAAAAGAAATGAGAGGTATGCAAGATAGAGTCAAGAGCTTAGAAAAGGAAGGATTAAAATTCACTGAAGTAAACAATTCCTTAAAAAGTAAATTGGTCAAAGGTAATAGAAGGTACAAAAGGTAACTGAAGAAAATAATTACTTAAAAATTAGAATTGGACAAGTGAACACTAATGACTCAATGAGATATCAAGAAATAGTCAAATGAAATCAAAAGAATGAAAAAATAGGGGCGGCCAGGTGGCACAGTGAGTAAGAGCGCTGGCCCCAGCATCAGGAGACCTGGGATTGGTTCTGGCTTGAGATACTCAGCACCCACACAAAAATAACTGGCCGTGTAACCTTGAGCAAGTTACTTAACCCCAATTGCTTAAAAAAATGAAAAAAAATAGAATAAAAAGTAAAATGCCTCATGTTTTTACAAAAAAGAACTTACATGGAAAATAGATCTGGGAGAGATAATTTAAGAATTATTGGACTACCTAAAAGTCATGATCAGAAAAAAGAGCCTGCACTGCATCTTTCAAGAAAATATCAAGGAATAATGCCCTGATATCCTAGATGCAGAGGACAAAATAGTCATTGAAAAATTCACTGGTCACCTCTGGAAAGAGGCATCAAAATGAAAACTTCAAGGAACATTGTAGCCAAATTCCAGAACTATCAGATCAAGGAGAAAATACTTCAACCAGTCAGAAAAAAATAAATATCATGGAACCACAGATAGCATTACATAGGCCTTAGAAGCTTCTACATAGTACTGGAGGACCTGGAATATGATATTCTGGAAGTCAAAGGACCTTGGATTACAACCAGGAATGAACTACTAGGTAAAAGTGAATATAATCTTTCAGGGAAAGGATCGATATTCTGTGAAATAGTGGACTTTCAATCAATCATTCCTGATTGGGAAAAAAAAAAGCAAAACAGAACTTCACAGAAAATTTGATCTTCACATACAAGATTGAATAGAAGCATAAAAAGTTAACAGGAAAGGAAAAAAAATGATGTTATTCTATAAGGTTAAACTATTTACATTCCTACATGGGAACATGATTCTTATAACCCTCGAGAAGTGTATCTTTATTATGACATTTAGTAGAGGTATACCTAGAAAGAGAGTGTGGGTATAAATTGATTTTGATGCAGTGATAAAAAATAATTAAGGGTTTAAAAAAAGGATTGCACTTGGAGAAGAAGAAAGGGAAGAGGCAGAAAAGTGTAAATTGCATCACAGGAAGAGGGACAAATACCTGTTACAGAAGAGGGAAAGTGAGGGATGTGAGCATTATTTGAACCTTACTCTCATCAGATTTGGCTCAAAGAGGGAATAACATACACACCCTATAGGAAGTAAGAGGGGAGAAAGGGAAAGAAAAGGGAGGGAGTCTGATAGAAGGGAGGACTGATTGTGGGAGGTGGGGGTCAGCAGCAAAATACTGGTGAGGAGGGAAAGGGAGAAAAATAGGATGAAAAGACACAGTTAGTAATCATAACTGTGAATGTGAATGGGATAACTCTCCCATAAAATGGAAGCAGATAGAATGGATTAAAAACCATAATCCTACAATATGTTTTAACAAGAAAAACAGTTGAAACAGAGAGATACATACAGAATAGCGGTAAAAGCCTGTAGCATAATATGTTATGCTTCAGCTGCAGTAAAAGAAAAAAGAAACAGAAGTAGCAATCCTTATTTTAAGACAAAGTAAAAGAAAAAATAGATCCAATTAAAAGAGATAAGAAAGGAAACTACATCCTGCTAAAAGGTATCATAGATAATAAAATAATATCATCACTGATCATATGTGCACCAAGTGGTATAGCAGCCAAATCCTTAGAGGAGCATTTAAGAGATTTACAGGAAGAAATATTCAGCAAAACTATATTAGTGGGAGACTTCAATCTCCCCCTCTCAGAACTAGATGAATCAAACCACAATATAAATAAGAAAGAAGTTAAGTAGGTGATTATAATATTAGGAAAGCTAGACATGGTAGACTTATGGAAAAAATGGAATGGGTGTAGAAAGGAATATATCTTTTTCTTAGTGATATATGGCACCTAAACAAAAAATTGACCATGTACAAAGGCACAAAAACCTCACAATCCAATACAGAAAGGCAGAAATATTAAATACATCATTTTAAAATTGTGATGCAATAAAATGTACATGTAATAAAGGGCTATTGAAAGAGATTAAAAATTCATTGGGAACTAAACAATCTATGTAAGGATAACTGGGACAAGCAACAAATCATAGGAACAATAATTTCATCAAAAAGAATAACAATAACACAACATACCAAATCATAGGTGATGCAAAAAAGTGATATTTAGGGTAAGTTTTATATCTCTAAAGGCTTACATGAATATAATAGAGAAAGAGGAGATCAATTAATTGGGCATGCAATGAACAAAAAGAGAAACCTAGAGAAAGGACAAATTAAAAATCCCCAAATATATAACAAATTTGAAATTCTGAAACTCAACTGAGATATTAATAAAATCGAAATCAAGAAAGCTTTTAAACTAATAAATAAAACTAACACCTCGTTTTTTGAAAAAGAAAACAGTAAAAATGAGAAACCTTTCATAAATTTGATTTTAAAAAAGGAAGAAGGAGAGCAGAGCCAAGATGGAGAAGCAGAAACAGGACTTCCATGCAGCTCCGGCTTCCACTTCCTCCAATACATGTAAAAAATGACTCTAAACAAATTTTAGAGCTACAGAACCCACAGAGAGATGAAGAGAAACAATCTCCCACTGAAAGAAGCCTGGAAGGCTGGCAAGAAGGGTTCATCACAGCATATTGGGAGCTGCAGGCAGTCCCACCTGAGCCGCAATTTTAGCCCCAGGGCAGCCCAAAGGAAAAGTGCTAGATCAGACTTCACAACAGTAAATCACCAGCAGCTGTAACAGTTTCCAGATTTCTCAATCCATAAATGCCAAAGGTAAAGTAAAAGGTCAGTGTGGAACTTGGTTCATTCAGAGAAGGATAGAAGACTGCTGTCTGGTTGCTATCTCTGGACTAAGAAGCAGAGGAGGTGCAGTGACTACAGCCACTGCCATGTGGATGCTTCCAGAGCTCTGGGCCTGCAGATTGTAGGGGGGACCAAGAAATCATTCAGAAAGAAATAATTCTTGCTTTGATCTGCATGGATCAGGATTGTGGTCTTGGGTGGTGATCCTGTGTCCACTGAGCCAGAGCATGTAGAGGTTATAGAGAGGCTACCCATCTAATAGCTCAGGCAGTTGCAAAAACAGCAGCAATTCGGGACATAGCTTTCTCCATTCTGGAAGCAGAGTTCTACTGTGGCAAAGAATTCAAAAGTCAAGAAACTGGGTGCCAATATTAGCAAGGAACAGAAGCACAAAGAGATGATAGAATCTTTTTTGGGGAACAAAAATGATCAAGGCACGGAGCAGGAGGAAGACATCAAAGGCAGAACCCCTGCATCAAAAGCACCAAGAACAATCTGAATTGGTTACAGGCCATGGAGGAGGTCAAGCAGGATTTTGAAAATCAAGTAAGATAAGTGGAAGAAAAATTGGGAACAGAAAGGAGAAAGATGCAAGAAAATCATGAAAAGAGATTCAACAGCTTGCTAAAGGAGACTCAAAAATACACTGAAGAAAATAATACCTTAAAAAACAGCCTAACTCAAATGGCAAAAGAGGCCTAAAAAGCCAATGAGGACAAGAATGCTTTAAAAAGGCAAAATTACCCTGCGGACAAGGAATTTCAAATGGTCACTGAAGAGAATAACATCTTCAAAATTAGATTGAAGCAATTGGAAGTTAATGACTTAATGAGAAATCAAGATACTATAAAACAGACCCAAACAAATAAAAAAAATAGAAGACAATTTGAAATATCTCATTAGAAAAACCACTGACCTGGAAAATAGATCCAGGAGAGATAATTTTAAAAATTATTGGACTACCCGAAAGCCATGATCAAAAAAAAGAGCTTAGATACCATTCTTCAAGAAATCAGCAAGCAAAATTTCCCTGATATTCTAGAACCAGAGGGCAAAATAGAAATTGAAAGAATTCACTGATCACCTCTTGAAAAAGATCCCCCCAAAGAAAACTCCTACAAATATTGTAGCCATACTCCAGAGTTCCCAGGTCAAGGAGAAAATACTGCAAGCAGTCAGGAAGAAAAATAATTGAGTATAGTGGAAACACAATCAGGATAACACAAGACCTAGTAGCTTCTACATCAAGGGATCTAAGGGCTTGGAATATAATATTCCAGAGCTCAAAGGAGCTGACTATAACCAAGAATCACCTAACCAGCACAACTGAGTATAATAGTATAGGGGAAAATATGATCATTCAATGAAATAGAGGACTTTCAAGCATTCTTGATGAAAAAACCAGAGCTGAATAGAAAATTTGACTTTCAAACACAAGAAGCATGAGATTTTAAACAGGAAAAAGAAATCATAAAGAACTTGTTATTGTTTAACTATTTACTTTCCTACATGGAAAAGCAATAATTTTAACTCATAAGACTTTTCTCAGTATGAAGATAATTGAAGGGAATATATATGTACATATATATGTATACATACATATATGTATGTATAGGAGGATGTGTGTGTATATATATATATATATATATATTCAAAAATATATGTGAGTGTGGGCATTTGTATGTTTATGTATACATAGACAGAGGACACAGGATGAGCTGAATATGAAGGAATGATACCTAAATATAAAATTTAAAGGTGAGAGAGGAATTTATTGGGAGAAGAAGAAAGGGAACAATAGATTATGGTAAATTATATAAAAGAGACAAGAGAAAACTGTTACAAAGGAGGGGAAGAGCAGGAAGGTGAAAGGGAATGGGAAAACCTGATTCTCATTGAATTTTCCCTAAGGAAGGAATAACATGCACACTCAATAGGGTATCTTACCCTACAGTTAAATAGGATGGTAGGGCATAAGAGGGGAGAGGATAAAAGGGAGGACAGATTTGGGGGCAGGCTAGTTAGAAGAAAACAGTTTTGAAAAAGGATAGGGTCAAGGGAGAAAGTAGATTAAGTGGGGGGTGAGATAGAATGGAGGGAAAGATAGCTAGTCTTTCACAATATAACTACTATGGAAATGATGTGGGTAACTACACATGTATAATCAATATTGAATTGCTTGTCTTTCCAGTGAGGGTGGGTGAGGAGGGAAAAAGGGAAAAAAATCTGGAACTCAAAGTTTTAAAAGTAAATGTTTAAATTTTTTATATGCAACTGGGAAGCAATATATACAGTTGGTAGGGTATCGAAACCCATTTTGCCCTACCATAAAGTTAGGGGGGTGAAGAGGGAGGATATAAGAGAGAACAGATTGAGGGAAGAGTATTTTGTAGGCTCGCTATTTTGGGGTGGGGGTAGGGGAAAGATGGAGAGAGAAAAAGTTGTAACTCAAAATCTTGTGGAAATGTATATTGAAAACTAAAAATTAATAAATTTAAAATAAAATAAACCAAACAAAAAAGGGAAGAAAAAAAAAACTACTAATATAAAAAAATGAAAAGGAGAATTCACCATCAATTGAAGAGGAAATTAAAATGGTAATTAGGAGATATTTTTCCAAATTATACACCAATAAATTTGATAATTTTAGTGAAATGCCCAGATTAACAGAAGAGGAAACAAAACACTTAAATAACTCCATCAAAAAATGAAAATGTCATCAATGAACTCCCTAAGAAAAAAATATCCAGGGCCACATGGATTTAAAAGTGAATTCTATCAAATATTTAAAGAACAATACTTTATAAAATATTTGGAAAATTAGTTTTTGGTGAAAAAAGAAGTCTTATCAAATTCTTTTTATTATAAAATTATGCTTCTGACACTTACACCAGGAAGAGCCAAACAGAGAAAGAAAATTTTAGACCAAATTTCCCAACAAAAATGTAGGCACAAAATTTTTAAATATTAACAAAGAGATTACAGTAACTTATCACATGGGTAACACATTGTGACCTAGTAGGATTTATACCAGCAATGCAGGACTGGTTCAATATTAGGAAATCTATGCACATTATTTACCATCTCAGCAACAAATTAACAGAAATCATGTGATTATCTCAATTGATGCAGAAAAAGCATTTGACAAAATACTTATTCCCAGTTCAAAAAAAAAAACACAACACTAGAGAGCATAGGAATCAATCGAGTCTCCTTAAAATGATAAGTAACATCTATCTAAAATGATCAGCAATCATTGAACTGGAAGCATTTCCAATTAAGACCGGAGGTGAAATAAGGATGTCCATTATTACCGCTGTTTTTCAATATTGTAGTATAAATGTTAGTTTTAGATTTAAGAGAAGAAAACTAATTTGAAGGAATTATAATAGACAATGAAGAAACAAATCTTTGTCTCTTTGCAGATAATATGGTGGTATACTTGGAGAATCCTAGAGAATCAACTAAAAAACTACTTGAAATAATTAACAATTTTTGCAAAGTTGCAGGATATTAAACAAACCCACATAAATCATCAGCATTTCTATGCATCACTAACAAAGCCCAAAAGCAAGAGATAGAAAGAGAAATTCCATTTAAAGTAACTGTAGACAATATAAAATATTTAATAGTCTAGTTGCCAAGACAAACCTAGAAATTATATGAGCACAATTACAAAACATTTTTCACACAGATACAGTCAGATCTAAATGGAAACCTATCAGTTTTTTTATTGGAAGACCAAACAAATATAATAAATTACAATTCTACCTAAATTAATTTACTTATTCAATACCATACCAATGAAATTACCAAAGAAAAATGTTTTACAAACCAAGAAAAAATAATAACAAAATTCATCTGGAGGAACAAAATGTCCAAAATATCAAGGGAATTAATGAGAAGAAATGATAGGGATGGTGACCTGGCCATACCAGATCTAAAATAGCATATTTTTTAACATTTGTTTTTAAAACTTTGATTTCCAGGTTTTTTTTTTTTTGTTCTTCCCTCCTCACCCACCCCCACTGAGAAGATAAGCAATTCAATGTAGCTTGTGCATGTTTAGTTACACAAAATGTTTCCATAGTAGCTATATTGTGAAAGACTAAATATATATCCCTCCATCCTATACTGGCCTCCACTTGTTGTATTTTTACTTTGATCTTGACACTTTTCAAATATATGTGCTTCCAACTACCCTCTCCCCCAATCCTCCCTCCCTTCTATCATCCCCGCCTCCATCCTCTTCTCCCCTACTTTCTTTTAGGATAAGATACCCAAATTAATGTGTATGTTGTTCCTTCCTTAAGCCAAATCCAATGAGAGTAAAGTTAACTCATTCCCTTTCCCTTCCTGCTCTTCCCCTCCATTGTAACAGTTTTCTCTTGCCTCTTCAATATAAGAGGATTTGCCCTATTCTATTTCTCCTTTTCTTCTTCTCCTAAATAATTCCTCTCTCACTGCTTAATTTTATTTTTTAGATATTATCCCTTCATATTCAACTGATCTTGTGCCATCTGTTTATGTATAGATGTACATATATACTCACATATGTATTTGTACATATATATGCCCTCCTATACATACATATATGTACACATACATATATATATGTATGTATGCATATATATTTCCTTCAACTATCCACATACTGAGAAGAGTCTCATTATTTACAATTATGGTTTTTCCATGTAGGAATATAAATACTTCAAATTTAATAAGTTGTGTATGATTTCTTTTTCCTGTTTCCCTTCTCATGCTTCTCTTGCTTCTTTTATTTGAAAGTCAAATTTTCTTGCCAGCTTTGTTTTTTTCATCAAGTATTCTTCAAATCCTCTATTCCATTGAATAGCCATATTTTCCTCTGAATCTGAATAGTCACTTTTGCTGTGTAGGTGATTCTTGGTTTTAATCCTAACTCCTTTGACTTGCTGAATATCATATTCTAAGGCCTTCAGTCCCTTAGGGTAGATGCTGCTAGATCTTGTGTTATCTTGATTGTGTTTCCACAATATTCAAATTGTTTCTTCCTGGCAGTTTGTAATATTTTCTCCTTGATCTGGGAATTCCAGAACCTTGGTATAATACTCCTAGGAATTTTCTTTTTCAGGAGTTGACCAGGGAATTCTTTCCATTTCTGTTTTTCCCTCTGGTTCTAGAATGTTAGGACATTTTTCCTTGAGAATTTCTTAAACATGATTTCTAGGTTCTTTTTTTGATCATGACTTTCACATAGTCCAATATTTTTAAAATTATCTCTCCTGCATCTGTTATCCAGGTCAGTGGTTTTTCCCATGATATATTTCACATTACCTTCTATTCTTTCATTTGTTTGGATCTGTTTAACAGCATCTTGATTTCTCATAAAGTCATTATCTTCCATTTTTTCCAATCTAATTCTGAAGGAATTACTCTCTTCATTGAGCTTTTGAAATTCTTCTTCCATCTGGCAAATTCGGCTTTTTAAGGCATTCTTCTCCTCATTGTCTTTTTGGGCCTCTTTTGCCATTTGAGTTAATCTATTTTTTAAGGTATAATTTTCTTCAGCATTTTTCATTCTCTTTTCATGATTTTCTTGCATTATTCTCATTTCTCCTCCACTTCTCTTACTTGATTTTCAAAATCTTTCTTGAGCCCCTCCATGTCCAGTAACCTACTCATATTTTTCTTGGAAGCTTTTGATACAGGAGTTAGACTTCACTTATTCCTTTTGGTTCAATGTTTTGATCCTTTTTGACCCCAAAAAAAAGGATTGTATGGTTTGTTTGTTCTTCCTCTGCTTGATCTTCTTGCCAGTCAATTTATTGAGTTTTGAGGTCTTTGCCATGGTAGAACTCTGTTTCCAGATTGCAGAGAGTTATGTCCCAAATTGCTAGGATTTTTGCAGGTATTCTCAGAACTATGAAGAAGGTGCCTCTCTACAGACAGCCCAGGCTCTGACACACTTGTCATGCACCACAGGACCACCACCCAAGACCAAGATCCAGATGCAAGGAGGTTAAAGCAAGAATGATTACACTATGAATGGTGTCTTGGACCCCTATGCTCTGCAGGCCAGGTGCTCCAGAGGCAGCCACATGGCAGCAGCTACAGCCACTGTGCCTCCTCCACCTCTTTCCCTGGGAGTAGGGGCTAGAGAGTGCTCTTCCATCACCCAATTCCAACAGTTCCAACCCTTTACTTTCTCTTTGGCATTTATGAGTTGAGAAGTCTAGAAACCACCACAGTTACTGGTGATTGACTCTCCTGAAGTCTGATCTGGCTTCTCTGTCTTGCTGGTTGGGCTGCCCCAGAGCCAGAACTGTGGGCTCATGCAGGACTGTGTGCAGCTCCCAGATTGGTGAGATAGACCCTTCCCTTAGGCCTGCCAGGCTGCCCTCAGCAGGAGATTTGTTTATCTCTGTCACTTTGTCATTTCTATAACTCTAAATTTCTTTAGAATGATAGTTTACTGGTGTTTAGAGTGGGAACCTTGTGGAGTTCCTGTTATTATTCCACCATCTTGGGTCTGCCCTCTATATTCTAAAACTGTATTTTAAAGCAGCAATCATAAAAACTACTTAGTTTTGGCTAAGAAATAGAGAGGTGGATCAGTGGAATAAGTTAGGTACACCAGACACAATATTTAATGACTATGTTAATATATTGTTTGATAAACCCAGAGACTCTAATTTATGTGAAAAGAACTTGCTATTTGACAAAAACTCCTGGAAAAATTGGAAAATTGTATGGCATAAAATAAACACAGACTAAAGCCTCACAACAATACGATAAAAATAGGTACATGATTTGGACATAAAGGATGATGCCATAAGCAAATTAGGCGAGCAAGGAATTGTTTAAATGTAAGATCTATGGAGAATGGAAGAATTTATTACCACACAAGAGACAGAGAACATTGTGAAATGCAAAATGGATAATTTTAATTTTGTTAAATTAAAAAAATAATTTTTGCATAAACAAGGCCATTGAAACCAAGCTTAGAAGGGAAAGAGAAAATTAGGAAACAGATTTTATAGTCAGTGTGTCTGATAAAGGCCTCATTTCTAAAACACATAGAGAACCAAATCAGATCTGTAAAAATACAAGTCATTCCCCAACTGATAGTCAAATGATATGAACAAGCAGTTTTCAGATGAAGATATTGAAGTTATCTATAGTCATATAAAATGCTCTAAATCACTATTATTTAAAGAAATGCATATTAAAACTATTCTTAGGTACAACATCACATCTATCAGATTGGCTTGACAAAACAGGAAATTATAAATGTTGGAGATGTGGGAAAATTTGAATACTAATTCTTTGTTGGTGGAATTGTGAACTGATCCAACCATTCTGGAGAGCACTTTGGAACAATGCCCAAGGGGCTATAAAAGTGTTTATTTCATTCAGCAACAAATAAATAAAATAAATAAAAGTATTATTTCATTCAGCAATACCACTTCTAGGTCTGTATCCCAAAGAGAAAAAATGGGGAAGACTTATATGAACTAATGCAAAGTGAAGTGAATCAAATAATCAATCAAATTACAAATCAAATTTGTAATCAAATAAAGTAAAAAGAGATCATTGTAAACAGTAGCAGCAATAGTGGAATGATGATCAACTGTGAAATACTTAGCTACTCTGATAAATAAAATGGTTACAATCAATTTCAAAAGACTCGATGAAAAGTGCTATCTACCTCCAGAGAGAAAACTGATGAAATTTGAGTGCAAATTAAACTATGATTTTCTTATGTTCTTTATATCTCATGCTTTAGTTTGGGCAATGTGAGTAATACAGAAACATGTCTTGCATGATTTCACATGAATAATTGATATGATATCAGCCTTCTCAGTCGACGGGAAAGGTTCTGGAGGTAGAGAGAGAGAATTTGGAGCTGAGAAGTTTTTTTTATTTTAAGTTATTTAAAAAATAGTGAAACAAAAAAATATCTCAAGGTGATTTTATTTAAAACCCCTTTTAACATATGATAAACTTGAGAACCACAGAGGTGAAGTCAGTTTTCTAAGGGAACAAAGGTTTTCCTTTCATCAATGGCTCCTAGATATTTTTATTATTGCTGTTGCTGCAGATGTTTGTTTCCTTTTTTGTTTGTTTATTTTGACCAGAACATATAATCAATATATGGAGGGAAAAAATCATTGACAGTGGAATAACACAAAAAGCACAGAATAAAAAAATGAGGCAGAGTGGGGTTGAAGTAGCAAATACCTGGTATAGATTGTTCCCTGAATTGTCTGTGACACCTTTCAGAGCAGTTTTAGGATAACCTGAACAGTATATTGTATTGTGGATGGTAAAGTCCAAGGAGATCATTAACTCTCTAAGGAAATACACAATGCATAGAATGAGTAAGGTCACCTATTGAGCAAATACCTTGCTTTTGACAAGTCCTGACCCACCTTCCCCCACCCTCTTACATAGATGCACTCAGGCTTGACCAAATTTTCTTATTTCAAAGCCCTGAGCAGACATAGCCTAAATCAAATTCTGAAAAATCTAAACCTAATCTGTTAAATGTTAAGCATCTTCAGAAGGTGTTTGAAGTCCATCATATCTCTAGAATTTTCATCAATAAATTAAACCTTCACTACACTGATTCATAAATGGCATTGGGAGAGCCTGGTTCACCAGTGTGCTATTGCAGTCTCTTGAATTAAACTTCCAATTGGTTTACAAGAAATATGCTTTGCAGTTATTCATAGAATCATAGAACATTCAACCAGAAAGAGACCTTGGCCATTATATAATTCAACCCCCTCACTTTATGTGTGGAGAAACTGAAGCCCAGAGAAGGGAAGCAATGTTTAAATTTCTTAAGAATAATTTGAAAGACATCAGTAAAGTATTATTGTTCCTTCCTTTACTTCTATTTTTTAATCAAATGTTTTATTAACTTCTAGTTTATATAATTCATATCCGCAAGATTTTGAGTTACAGATTTTCTCCCCATTTTTCCCCTACTAACCACCCAAAAATAGTGATCCCACTGGATATCCCCTCCTCTATTCTGCTCTCTCCTATATCTTCTCGCATACCCCCTTCGACATTACAGTAGGGTATGGTGGATCTCTATGTCCCAGTTTCTGTGTATCTTATATCCCAGTTACATGTAAAATAATATTAATAATATATATATATATATATATATATACATGTATATTTTTAAACATTTGATTATACAACTTTGAATTCCAGATTCATTCCCTTCCTCCCTTGTTACCCACCCTTACTGAAAAGATAAGCAATTCAATATAGTTTGTATATGTGTAGTTATGCAAAACATTTACATAGTGGATAAATTGTAAAAGACTGGTTATATTTTCTTCCATCTTATTCCCCCCTCCCATTTGTTCTATTCTCTACTTTGATCCTATCCCTTTTCAAAAGTGGGTGCTTCCAAGTTACCTACACCCCAGCCTTCCCGCCCTTCCTTTATCCCCCCTCTCATCCCCTTCCTCCCTACTCTCCTGTAGGGTTAGATACCCTATTTAGTGTGTATGTCATCCCCTCCCTATGCCAAATGTAATGAAAATAAGGTTGACCCATTCCCTTTTGCCTTCCTGTTCTTCCCCTCCATTGTAACCATTTTCAATTGCCTCTTCTATATGAAATAGTTTACCCCATTCTGTCTCTTCCCATCTCCTCTCATTATATTATTCTCTCACCTCTTAATTTCACCTTTTAAGTATCATCCCTTCCTATTAAATTGGTCCTTTGCCTTCTATCTATGTATACCTGTACACATATATACACACATTCACATATGTATTCACATGCCCATATACCCTCCTACATAGACATACATATGTATTTACATACATGCATATACAAACATAATATGTATATATGTATGTATATATACATACATATTTCTATTCCCTTCAAATATTCTCATATAAAGAAAAGTTTCACTAGTTAAAATTATCATTTTTCATGTAGGGATGTAAATAGTTCAACTTTGATAAGTCCCAAATAATTTATTTTCCTTGTTTACCTTCTCAAGCTTTTCTTGCTTGTTGTATCTAAATGTCAAATTTTCTATTCAACTCTGTATTTTTCATCAAGAATGCTTGAAATTGGGGGCAGGCAGGTAGCACAGCGAGTAAGAGCACCGGCTCCAGTGTTGGAATGAACTGGAGATCGAATCCCGGGCTCAGACGCATAGCACACACCCAGAAACACCTGGCCGTGTAACATTGAGCAAGTTACTTAACCCCAATTGCTTAGGGGTGGCCAGGTGGCTCAGCGAGTAAGAGCACTGGCTCCAGTGTCGGGATGACCTGGAGATCGAATCCCGGCCTCAGACACTTAGCACCACACCGAGAAATAACTGGCTATGTAACCTTGAACAAGTTACTTAAGCCTGATTGCTTTAAAGAAAAAAATGAATGCTTGAAATTGGGTGGCTTGGTGGCTCAGTGAGTAAAGTACCAGCCCCAGAGTCAGGAGGACCTGAGGTTGGTTCTGGGCTCAGACACTTAATACACACACACACACACACACACGCACACACACACACACACACACACAAATAAGCCATGTAACCTTGGGCAAGTTACTTAACCCCAATTGCCCTCCAAAAGGCCAAAAAAAAGAATGCTTGAAATTCCTCTATTCCACTGAATGTCCAAGTTTTCTCCTGAAACATGATACTTAATTTTGCTGGTAGGTGAGTTTTCATTCCATCTCCTTTGACCTCTGGAATATCATGTTGCAAGCCCTTCAATCCCTCAGTGTAGAAGCTGCCAGCTGCTGTATTATCCTGATTGTGTTTCCCCAGTATTGAAATTGTTTCTTTCTGGCTGCTTGTAATATTTTCTCCTTGATTTGGGAACTCTGTTAGCTGGCTATAATATTCCTAGGAGCTTCCTTTTGGGATCTTTTTCAGGAGGCAATTGGTGGATTCTTTCAACCTCTATTTTGCCTTCTGTTTCTAAAACATCAGGTTAATTTTCCTTGAGAATTTCTTGAAGGATGATTTCTAGGTTCTTTTCTTGATATTGGCTTTCATTCAGTCCAGTAATTTTTAAATTATCTCTCCTGGATCTATTTTCCAGGTCAGTGGTTTTCTCAATGAGATATTTCACATTGACTTCTATTTTTTTCATTTGTTTGGATCAGTTTAGTAGTATCTTGATTTCTCATAAGGTCACTAGCTTCCATTTTTCCAGTCTAATTCTGAAGGAATGATTCTCTTCAGTGAGCTTTTGAGATTCGTTTTCCATCTGAAAATTCAGCTTTTTAAGGCATTCTTTTCCTCATTGCCCTTTTGAGCCTCTTTGCCATTTGAGTTAGTCTATTTCTTAGGGTGTTGTTTTCTTCACTCAGGTTATTGACTCTCATTTCATAATTCTCTTGCTTAGTTCTCATTTCCCTTCCCAATTTTTCCTCTCCTTTTATTTAGTTTTCAAAATCCTTCTTAAGGTCCTCTATGGCCTTTAACCAGCTTGTATTATTCTTGGAAGCATTTGGAGCAGGAGTTCTCACTTCACTGTCTTCCTCCTCTTCCTTGCTTTGATCATTTTTGTTCCCAAAATAGTAATGTATAGTTGGGTTGCTCTGCTTGCTTTGCTTCCCTTGTTTGCTCATGTTGCCATTCAATTACTTTACTTTTGGGCTTTTAGCCATTGTAGGACTCTGCTACAAGAAAAGTGAGCTTTGTCCCAATCACTGGGGTTTTCTTAGCTGCCGAAGGTATTAGTTGAGTGCCTTCTCTGAAGCCTCTCTCTGGAGTCCTGTGCCCTCTGTCTATATATACCTGTACACATATGCACACAAACTCACATATGTATTTGTATGCCCACATACCCTCCTATATAGACATATATATGTATCTATACATATACTTACATACATTCATACATACATATATACATTTATATGCTCTTCAACTATACTCATACTGACAAAAGTTTCCCAAGTTACAGTGATCATTTTGCCATGTAGGAATGTAAATAGTTTGACTTGATAAGTTCCTTATGATTTCTTTTCCCTGTTTACCTTCTCATGCTTCTCTTGATTCTTGTATCTGAATGTCAAATTTTCTATTTAACTCTGTTTTTATCATCAAGAATGCTTGAAAGTCCTCTATTTCACTTAATGACCATATTTCCCCCTGAAACATGATAATCACTTTTTCTGGGTGGGTGATTCTTGGTTTTAATACCAGCTCCTTTGACCTCTGGAATATCATGTTCCAAGCCCTTCAATCCCTCAGTGTAGAAGCTGTCAGAGGCTGTATTATCCTGATTGTCTTTCTACAATGTTAAAATTGTTTCTTCTTCATTTCTTGTAATATTTTCTCCTTGATCTCAGAATTCTAGAACCTGGGTATAATATTCCTAGGAGTTTTCTTTTTGGGATCTTTTTCAGTAGGTGATTGGTCAATTCTTTCAACCTCTATTTTGCCTTCTGGTGCTAAATCTTCATGGCAATTTTCCTTGAGAATTTCTTGAAGGATGATTTCCAGGTTCTTTTTTTTGATCATGGCTTTCAGGTAGTCCAATAATTTTTAAATTATCTCTCTTGGATCTATTTTCCAGGTCAGTGTTTTTTTTCCAATGAAATATTTTACATTGTCTTCTATTTTTTCATTTGTTTGTATCTGTTTAATAGCGTATTGATTTCTCATAAAGTCACTTGCTTCCATGTGCTCCAATCTAATTCTGAAGGAATTATTCTCTTCAGTGAGCTTTTTAGATTCTTTTTCCATATGGCAAATTCGACTTTTTAAGGTATTCTTCTCCTCATTGGCTTTTTGGGACCATTTTGACATTTGAGTTAGTCTATTTTTTTAAGTGTAATTTGAAAATATTTATTATAAAATTGTAAATAAAATAAAACATTGATAATATTAATCTGTGGTTTTCTAAGTCAATATGTGGTTTAGTGGACCTATTTTTGTGAATTTGTGAATGTGAATTTGCCATGACTGGACAAGAGTTAAAACCAAGGTCAATTCCAGAGCTAAATATATGATGTTCTGACTCTTTTACTTGACCAACAAACTCCTTCAACTCCTCTGAATTGAGTTGAATTTCTAGGCCTTCTTTATATGGAATATCATGTTCTTTTTTAACATTTAATTTGTTTTAATTTAATTTACATTCATATTCTTTTCTCAATTACATGGAAATAAAAAAAAAACCTTCTTTTTTATTTATTTATTTATTTGTTTGTTTTTTGGCCTTAATTAATTTGTTTACTGTTAGTTTACAAGATTCATTAGCACCATTCCTTGAGTTTCAAATTTTCTCTCCCACCCCCCTTAACTCCCCCATGGAAGCATACAATCAAGTATAGTGTCTGTAAATACTTTCACATTAGGCATTTGTCAGGTTATAAAGAGGGATTGTAACAGATGGAATGAAAAATGGGAAAAAGGAAACAAAACCAAACAAGAAAACAAAAAAGGGCAGGTAGTTTGCTTCAATCTGGGTTCAAGCACAGTTCTTTCTCTGGATGTAAACATCTCCCTCCATCATGAGACTTTTGAATTTGACTTATGTCTCTAGATTGCTTAGAAGAGTCCAGTTTATCAAAGTTGGTCATCACATATATATTGTATCTGTAAGTGTGTAAACATTACTCCTGGCTCTACTCTTCTCACTCAGCACCAGTTCGTATAAGTCTCTCCAGGTAAATATGAAGTCCGTCTATTTCTCGTTTCTTATTGCACAATAGTATTCCATAACATGCATATACCACAACTTCTTCAGCCATTCCCCAATTGATGAGCACCCCCTTAATTTCCAATTCTTTGCTACCACAAAAAGAGCTGCTATAAATATTTTTGTACATATGAGTCTTCCTCCAACTTCTATGATTTCTTTGGGATACAACCCTAGAAGTGGTATTCCTGGGTAAAAGTGTATGAAATTATTTATAGCCCTTTAGGTATAATTCCAGATTGCTTTCCAGAATGGTTGGATCAGTTCACAACTCCACCAGCAATGCATTGGTTTTCCAATTTGTCCAAATCCTCTCCAGCATTTGTCATTTTCCTGTTTTGTCATCTTAGACAATCTGACTGGTAAGATGTGGTACTGCAGGGCTGTTTTGATTTGCATTTCTCTAATCAATAGTGATTTAGAGCATTTTCTCTTATGTTTATAAATATCATTAATTTCTTCCTCTGTAAACTGCCTGTTCATATGCTTTTACTATTTATCAGCTGGAAAATGATTTGTATTCTTATAAATTTGACTCAATTATCTGTATATTTTAGAAATGAGTCCTTTATCAGTGACATAGGTTGTAAAAATTCTTTCCCAATTTTCTACTTCCCTCTTAGTCCTGGTTACACTGGCTTTGTTTGTACAGAAGCTTTTCAATTTAATGTAACCAAAATTATCCATATTGAATTTTATAATGCCCATTAATTCTTTTTTGGTCATATAATCTTCCCCTCTCCACAAGTCTGACAGATAAACTATTCGTTGCTTTCCCAGATTGCTTAGAGTATCAGCCTTTACACCTAGATAATGCACTCATTTAGACTTGATTTTAGTATATGGTGTTAGATAATGGTCTATGCCCACTTTCTACCATACTATATTCCAGTTTTCCCAGGATATTTTTTCAAATGTTGCAATCTTATACCAAAAACTGGGTTCTTTGGGTTTATCAAACAGTAGATTACTATAGTTCTTGACTGCTGAGTGTCATGTACACAATCTATTCCATTGATCCACTACTCTATTCCTCAGCCAGTACCAAGTTGTTTTGAGAAATGCTACTTTATAATACCGATTAAAATCTGGTATAGCTAGTCCACCATCCCTACCATTTCTTTTCATTAATTCCCTTGATATTCTGGACCTTTTGTTCTTCCAAATGAATTTTGTTACTATTTTTTTCTATTTCTATGAGGAAGTTTTTGGTATACTGATTGGGATGGCAATAAATATATAACTTAATTAGGTAAAATTGTCATTTTTTTTATATTAGCTGGACCCAGCAAGGAGCAAGTGATGTCTTTCTAATAAGTTAGATGTGACTTTATTTGTGTGATAAGTGTTTTGTAGTTTTTGGGTTTGTTTTGGCAGGTAGATGCCCAAGTAATTTAAAATGTGTACAATAAGTTTAAATGTGTTTTCTCTTTATATCTCTTGCTGTTGAATTTCATTAGAAATATACAGGAATGCTGAGGATTTATGTGGGTTTATTTTATAACCTTCAACTTTGCCAAATTTATTTATTGTATCGAGTAGATTTTTACTTTATTCTCTAGGATTATCTAAGTATATCATCACATCATCTGCAAAGAGTGATAGCTTGGTCTGTCTCTTCTTTGCCTAGTTTGATTCCTTTGATTTCTTTTTCTTCTCTAATTGCTACTGCTAACATTTTTAATACCAGATTGAATAAGAGGGGTGATAGTGGGCACCCTTGTTTCATTCCTGATCTTATGGAAAATGCTTCTAGCTTCTCCCCATTATATATAATACTTGGTGATGGCTTTAAACAGATACTATCTATTATTTGAAGGAAGGCTCCATTTATTCCTATACTTTCTACTGTTTTTAATAGAAATGGATCTTGTATTTTGTCAAAAACCTTTATTGCATCTGTTGAGATGATCATGTGGTTTCTGCTAGTTTTATTGTTGATATGATCAATTATACTGATGGTTTTACTAATATTAAACCATCCTTGCATTTCTGGAATAAATCCTACCTGATCAAAGTGTATTGTTCTTGAAATAAGTTGCTGTAGTCTTTTTGCTAATATTTTATTTAAAATTTTTGCATCTATATTCATGAGGGAGTTTGGTCTATAATATTCTTTCTGTGTTTAATCTCTTCCTGATTTAGGTATCAGTACCATATATTTGTCATAAAAAGAATTTGGTAGGACTCCTTCTTCATTAATTTTCCCAAATAGTTTGCAGAGTATTGGAATGAATTGTTCTTTAAATGTTTGATAGAATTCACTAGTAAATTCATCTGGCCCTGGAGATTTTTTCCTAGGGAGTTCACCAATGACTTGTTCAATTTCTTCTTCTGATATGAGGTTATTTAATTAATTTACTTCCTCATCAGTTAATTTGGGTAATGTACATTTTTGTAAATATTCATCCATTTCACTAAGATTGTCAAATTTATGTGCATGAAACTGGGCAAAATAATTACTAATTATTATTTTAATTTCCTCTTCAATGTTGGTAGGTACACCCTTTTCATTTTTGATATTCATAATTTGGTTTTCTTCTTTCTTTTTTATCATATTGACAAAGGGTCTATCAATTTTATTGTTTTTTCATAAAAGCAGCTCTTAGTTTTATTTATTAATTCAATAGTTTTCTTAATTTCAATTTTTTAAATCTCTCCTTTGGTTTTCAGTATTTCTAATTTAGTATTTAATTGGGGATATTCATTCTATTTCTAGCTTTTTTAATTGCACGCCCAATTCATTTAACTCTTTTCTCTAATTTATTCATGTAAGCACTCAGGAATATGAAACTTCCCCTAAGAACTGCTTGTGCTGCATCTTTTTGGTATGTGGTCTCATTATTTTTATTCTCTTGCATAAAGTTACTGATTGTTTCTATGATTTCTTGTTTGATCCACTCATTCTTTAGGATTAAATTGTTTAGTTTCCAATTAGTTTTAGTCTATTTTTCCATGGCCCTTTATTTTATATGATTTTTATTGCAATGATCCGAGAATGATGCATTTATTATTTCTGCCTTTCTACACTAAATTGTGAGGTTTTTATGTCCTAGTACATGGTCAATTTTTGTGTATGTGCCATGTACCAGTGAAAAGAAAGTATATTCCTTTTTATCCCCATTCATTTTTCTCCATAGATCTATCATACCTAGCCTCTTTAAAATTCTGTTCACCTTCTTAACTTCTTTCTTGTTTATTTTGAGGTTGGATTTATCAAGTTCAGAGAGGGGGAGATTAAGTTCTCCCACTAATATAGTTTTGCTATCTATTTCTTCCTCTAATTCTCTTGCCTTCTCCTCTAGGAATTTGGATGTTATATCACTTGGTGCATATATATTAAGTAATGATAATGCTTCATTCTCGATTGTGCCTTTTAGCAGGATATAGTTTTCTTCCTTATCTCTTTTAATTAGATCAATTTTTGCTTTTGTTTTATCCAAGATAAGGATTTCTAACCCTTCTTTTTTTTTTACTTTAGCTGAGGCATTATATATTTTACTCCAGCCTTTTACCTTTACCCTGTGTGTATCCCTCTGTTTCATATGTATTTCTTGTAACCAGCATATTGTAGGATTATGGTTTTTAATCCATTCTGCTATCTGCCTCCATTTTATGGGAGAGTTCATTCCATTCACATTCAGTTATGATTATCTGTTTCTTTCCTTCCATCCTATTCCCTCCCATGTTAATGCTTATATTTTTTCTCCCTTTCTCCCTTCCCCTACTTAATTGTTTTCCTTTTGACCACCACCTTCCTCAGGACTCCCTTATCAGCCCTCCTCCCTTTTCCTCCCCTTCCCTCCTTACTTCTTCCCTTTCTGCTAAACAACCCCCTTTCATAGCCCTTTTCCCCTCCTACTGCCTGTAGGATATTTTTATACTAAATGAAGTATGTTATTTCTTTGTCACACCAAAAGTGACAGGAACAAATCTCATGCAAAGTTCCTCTCCCTCCCCTCTTTCCCTCTATTATTTGCTTCTCTTCTCCATAGAGTCCTATGCTTAACTAGTTGTTGTTCCCTCCTTGCACCAGACCCAATGAGGGAAAAGCTAATATAATACTCATCTATCTCCCTTCTTTTCCTCTGCTATATTGTATTTATGCCTCTTTGTGTGGCATAATTTACCCTTTTCCACTTTGTTCATTCCTCTTCTTCCATTGCAGGCCCTTTGTAGACCTTAATAAGACTTTTTTTATTGCCATTTTGCATAATTTAGATTCATACCCTCTACTTGTCTATAAACAGTTTGCTTTTATTAAATAACAGGGTGTGTGTGAGTGTGTGTGTGTGTGTGTTTTCTTGTTTACCTTTCTATGTTACTCTTGTATCTCATAGTTGTAGGTTGAATTTTCCATTGAGCTCTGGCTTTTTCATCAGAAAGGTCTGGAAATGTGTTACATCATTGAATGACCATCTCTTTTCCTGCAAGAATATGCTTAGTCTCACTGCATAGGTGATCCTTGGTTGTAAACTGAGCTCTTTTGCCTTGTGGAAAATTTAATTCCACTGCCTCAATCTTTCAGTGTAGAGGCTGCCAAACCTGTGCAATCCTCTCTGTGGTTCCTCAATATTTGAATTGTTTCTTTCTGGCCACTTGAAGTATTTTCTCTTTTACCTGGTAGTTCTTGAGTTTGGTCACAATATTTCAAGGACTTTTCAATTTGAGATCTCTTTCAGCAGGTTTCTGGTGGATTCTCTCGATTTCTATTTTACACTCAGTTTCTAGTATCTCTGGGCAGTTTTCCTTGATGAGATCTTGGAGAATGTTGTCAAGGCTCGTTTTTTCATCATGATTTTCTGGTATGCCTATGATTCTCAGGTTACCTCTCCTGGATCTGTTTTCCAGGTAAGTGATATTTCCATTGAGATATTTTACCTCTTTTTCTAATTTTTCATTCTTGTTGTTT
The DNA here is from genome assembly GCF_028583685.1 of Petaurus breviceps papuanus. Taxonomy (NCBI): domain Eukaryota; kingdom Metazoa; phylum Chordata; class Mammalia; order Diprotodontia; family Petauridae; genus Petaurus; species Petaurus breviceps. The sequence continues at coordinate 3,203,667 of NW_027187391.1, forward strand.
TGTTTGACAAATTCTTGGTTCCTTATAGAGTTATTTGTTTCAATTTGGTTGATTCTGGTTTTTAGCAAATCATTTTCCTTGGTTAGTTTTTGGATCTCCTTTTCCATATCATACACTTTTCTTTTTAAGGAGCTCTTCTCTTCATTATAATATTTTTCTAATTCTGCAATTTTTATTTTAAAAGAATTATTTATTTTGTCTTCTATCTCTTTTATTTGGTTTTCAAAGTTCCTTTTGAGTTTATGTAGGGAACTTTCTGTGTTTGGGACCCCTTCTCTGTTGATGTTTCAGCTGTGGGTGTGGAGTCCACATTTTTTCCCTCTGAGTTTGGTTCCTCCCTCTGAGTATAGTTGGACTTCAGAGTCTTTATAGTCTGCTTTCTACCCATTTTGAGGCAGGGCCCTAGCCACACCCTTCCTCTAGGGTTCCCAATTCTTTACATTTGAGGGTTTCATCCTTGGGCAACATTTGCTATGTTTTCAGGGTCTGGGTGGGGGTTGGGGGGTTGAGCAGGCTGGCTTCACCCTGTCATCCTGGTCCTTGGAGGTTCTGAGAGGGGATTTTTTAAAATTTCTGGGCTATGGAGTGGTAGTCCCAGGACTGCTGTCCTGGACAAGGGTCCTGCATTTGGTTCTTAACTTGCTCTTTCCAATCCCAGCCCTTAGGTATAAGGCTTGGTAGTGTCCCTTGTGGTTGTTGGGATGACTTGTCCCCTTTGTTTGTCAGGCCTCCTCCTGGCCCACCCTGTGCTGTCGCTTGCCAGCCTGCCCTGCATGTGGCACCATCGCTTCCTGTCCTGCCTATCTGAGTTAGTCTATTTTTTTTTAAGCAATCTGGGTTAAGTAACTTGCTCAAGGTTACATGGCCAGTTATTTCTGGTTGTGGTGCTGAGTATCTGAGCCCAGATTTGATCCAGGTCATCCCGACACTGGAGCCGGTGCTCTTACTTGCTGAGCCACCTGGCCGCCCCGAGTTAGTCTATTTTTAAGGTGTTATTTTCTTCAGTCAAGTTGTTGACTCTCTTTTCATGACTTTCTTGCATCCACATTTCTCTTCCCAATTTTCCCTCTACTTCTCTTATTTGGTTTTCAATATCCTTCTTAAGCTCCTCTATGGCCTGGAATCAACTCATATTTTTCTTGGAAGCTTTTGGTGTAGGAGTTATGACTTCATTGTATTCCTCCTGTTCCATGCTTTCATCCTTTTTGTTGCCAAAATAGGAGTTTAATGTGGGATTGGTCTGCTTGCTTTTCTTCCTTTGCTTACTCACGTTGCCACTCAATTATTTGATTTTTTACCTTTTTGCCACAGTAGAACGCTGCTTCCAGAGAGGAGAGCCTTGTCTTAAATAACTGGTGTTCTTAGCTGCTACAGCTATTAGTTTTTGCCATCTCAGAATCTTCCACTGGCTCTGGCACACTGGTCAAGCACCCCAGGTCCTCCACCCTAGACAGCAATCCAGATCTAAGCAGGTTAAAGCAAAAGAGATTACCCCTTAGACTGGCCGTTTGATCCCTGTACAATCTGCAGGCCAGGAGCACTGAAGCAGCCATGCAGCAGTAGTCTATGCACCTTAGCTGCTTCTGCCTCTGGGGGAAGAGAGCAGACTGCACTTCCAGACCCCCTGTTCCCACAAAGTTCACTGACCTCTCACTTTTGCTTTGGCATTTATGGGTTGATAATTCTGGAAACTGCCACAGGTGCTGGTGATACAGTCTCCAGAAGTCCCTCCAGCCAAGGTTGGTAGTGTCTCCAATGAGTCTAATACCAGGGACTCAGACAGGGCTGGGCCCTGCTTCCAGTGTGCTGTGATACATCCTTCCTGCCAGCCTGCAGGGTTGTCCACAGTGGGAAGTTTGTTTCTCTCTGTCACTCTGTGGATTCTGCAGCCTTGAAGTTTGTTTAGAGTAATTTTTTTTATAGGTATTTGATGTGGTTATAGAGGAGGCATAAAGAGTTTTCCTGCTTGTTCACAACTATCTTGGCTCCACCAGTGGTATTCTTTTTTAAATGACAGTTAAATGATTTGTTATAAATATGTGATTCCTCTCCAATATATTAAGATACTGTTTTCATCTAATTTCTTTTCAATAATCTTTCACTGTGTGGTATTAAGGTTTGATTTTCCAGACGTTTCATCTAACTAGTTAAACAGAGAATGAGTTGGCAGACAGTATTGCCAAGGTGAGATATTCAGGAACCATCTCATCCATTGTCTATATTTTCTTGTTCCAGCTGGCTACTATAAAAATTATGGTGTCTAGAAAAGTGAAGAAAAGAGGGACTAAGAATGTATTGTTGGCTGCTTGTTTACATAAAAGTTAATTGAGCATAATTTAGGGCATTTAATCTCTCCTATACGTTGTTGCTGCCAATTTTCATTTAATACCACCAGTGTTGGAGGACATATCTTGAAATATTCACCAATTATTTTGGATTGTAAATTCCTGTCTATTTTTTTATAATAGATTATTAACATTAAAATAAGCAACAACACTTAGCACACTTAAGATTGTTGATGTGTCAAGAGAAAGCAGCCAGCAATTAAACATTTGCCATGGTACTCAAACATGTGTTATAAGCAAGTGGATTATTCATTTTCTGAGGATGTGCTTTTCACCCTATACACAAAGGAGAGGCCACCATCATTCTATTGCCACCAGAAGTGAAGACTCTTATGAGAAACTGTGCCAGCATGTGCAGACTTGAGAATAGAGACAAGACATAAATATTATGATATTTTTCTTTTCCTCTTTGTCTCCTGTTTCTGTTTGGTCATTCTCTATTAGTTTCTCAGAGTTTCCCTTTTCCTCCATATATCTCATTAGTCTTCTCTTCTTTCTTGTTACTTTTTTCTGCCCTCTTTCTCTTTTCTCCTCAAACACAATAACAGCTGTCCTCTTCTAAAAGCCATATGGAATCCACTGGAGATGAAAGAGAATCTAAAGGACCATAAAGGACCAAGAAGAGTCCTATTTAAGTCTTTCTTTTCACCCCTGAACAACATTTGTCCACTCTGGACAAAAGAGTAGTTGTCTTATTTAAAAACCTCTTCTAGTAGCCTATCATAAATATTTAACTACATTCAGGAAGTCATTTGTAATAGCTAGTCACAATCCTAATTTCTTATTTCCTCTTTCTCTGTGTCTGTGAAAAATCCATCTTCTTTTATTTTTTCTTATATTTTTAAAGGATTGACTGTCTTTTAATGTTTTGTTTTCCATGTAAGTGAATTTTACTATCATGTTGTAGCTAAAGAAGTAGTGGAAATTTCACACAAAATTGTGGACTGTTTAGCTATATATCATACTTTCAATTATAGATAATCTAAAAAGGTCTTCAAATTAAAACCAAACACTAAATATTATATTATTTGAAAAATAAAGCCATATTTGAATAAGTGTGTAAATACACAATGACCTATCTATTTTTATTATAAATTATGCAGATGCATGTGTATGTTTTGCTTGCCACTCAGTAACTAAAACAGAGGAATTTCAATGCATACACACAAACACACACAATGTTGTTGTTGTTGTTGTTGTTTCCTGAATGGAACACACTTGTTAGAAGAGGTCACTTTAAATTCATGAGGGATACAAAGGTCAGTGATTTTCCTGAAGATAACTATTCTTTATATTTAGGGGGAAGTAAAAACCTTTAAGTTGAAAAAAAATACTTATAACAAAAAGAATGCTAGCTACTTATAACCAAAAGAATATCTAGTTTTGCATGCTTAATATTGTGAATAACACTTCTCAGGCAGATAATACAAAACTTCAATTTATATTACACTATACAAATAGAATTTTAGAGATATAATTCTTTGTCTCTACAGGCTTAACAACCTAAAATGAAAAAAAGAAAAATCTTCCTTGGCCAAGCAGTGATATTTCAGGCAGAAACCAAAGAAAAACATTAAAAAAAACCTTTATGGATAGTAAATTTTCAAAGATTAAGGTTAAGTACATTTTAAGGGTAAAAATCATGATTAAAAACTAACTGAAATACTGTTATTTGATGATCATTTAGATTCTGTCTATAACTGTATAAAGGTCTTCTAAAGTCTTTAGAAGTTGAAATATTTCATAGATAATGAAACAAATGATATCAAATATATGTGCATGAGATGAAATATTATTTCATTAGTGAAAGCAGGGAGTCTTAATTAGAGGTCCACAGATTGATTTTAAGAAGTTTATGATCTTTAATAGGAAAAATATATATTTATTACCTCTACCATCTAACCCAAATTTATCATTTCATTCAATTATGAATATAGCAACAGAAATTCTCATGATTTCATGGGTTTCACTACATTGCTAAAGGGTTCCATGAGGAAAATAAAATTTAAGAACACTTGATTTGGAGGAAAATCTCATCAAAATATAGCAAAGAATAGACAAAAAACAGTAATTCTGGGAGACTTTAATATACCCCTTTCTGACCTAACTAGATCTAACCAAAAGACAAACAAGAAAGAAGTTAAGGATCCAAATAGTATTTTACAAATTAAAAAAAGTAATAAATCCCCAGTGATTACTGAATTGGAATCATGAAGATTTTATATATATATATATATATATATATATATATATATATATATATATAT
>NW_027187391.1:3208288-3235349 GCF_028583685.1 Petaurus breviceps papuanus
TATATATATATATATATATATATATATATATATATATATATATATATCAGCTTCTCATATAACTTAAAAATTGATCACATTCTATTGCTTAAAAACTCATTTATAAATGAAGAAGATGAGAATTGAATATATATTTTATTGAGCACAAAATAAAAAGAATTATGATATGGGAAATTTGATGCAGTAATTAATAGACACTAAATAAGATCAAGCAATCAACAAACATGAATTAAATTCTCACATTTTTGGCATTGTTCTAAAAGCTGGAAAAGAAAAGGAGTAAAACAAACAAATCCTAATTTCTTTCGTTAAGGAACATATACTAATAGCAGAGACAATATATACATGCATCAGTACATATCATATACACATGTAGAAGATTGATAACTTTAGCGGTGATGTAACAAGCGTTTGAATAAACTTCTTAAAGGATGGGGTTACATTTGAGTCTTGAAGGAAGTCAGGGAGTCAGAAATGTGGAGGTGAAGAAGAAAAGGCACAATAGCCAGCCAGTGAAAAGGTACATATATGAGATTTAAATGTTGGGGGATGAAACTAAAACATGTTTTAGGGAGGAAATTATACTCCTATTAACATACATTAGAACACTAGAAAAAGAGAAGGCTAATGAAATGAACATATATCTAAAAATTATAAAGCTATGAAATAATCAAACTTTAAGCATAAAAAATAAATATTAATGATTAAATAAATAAAATTTTAAACACAAAAAGAATAAATGGATAATAAAACAAACCTTTCTTTGAAAAGACTAATAAAATTAACATTTAATTAATATGATGATGACAAACTGAATCAATAAAATAGCAAATGAGCAAAGTGAAATGAAAAAAATGAAATATAAAAAAATAACTAGAACTTGTTATACATTATTATATAACAAAACTAAGTATAAAAAAGAAATAGACAAATACCTTAAAATATGAAATACTGCAACTATTAGAAAACCTGTTAGATTTCTTAAATAACTCAGAAAAAGAAATAGGTTTAGCTTTAAAGGAACTACCAAAAAGGTTGGAGAGTTGAGACTGGGGTTCAGCGAATCCCAAATCTACGGAACTTTTGAAGAAATTACTACGCATAGTTCACAAATTAGTCTAAAATTTTAGAAAGACAGAACCCTGCCAGAACTAGTTTATGAAACCAAGATAGCCCCTAATACCTAACTAGGGAAAGAAAAAAAAAGGTAGATGACCACCCCGTCAAATATATTCCTTTTTCCCCCTTCAAAATGTCCTGATCTATTTTTTCTGTATTTCTCATGGAATCAAAACTTCCAAGTTACGAATTGTGGACACTCCCCTTTAGGTAGCCTCTGCCTTTGCCTTGGAGAGCTTGCCCACGGATGCTCCTTTTCCACCATGCTTCATTTTCAGAACAATGCAAGAGAGTGAACACACACACACACACACACACACACACTACAACCTACCAATGATTTCTATCCTCTCTTAATTACTTAATTTTCCCTACACCTCCTCCCTGAGTCCATTTCCTTTCACTCCCTTACATACCTGTTGCCCACAGGATTTCCACTTCTCCCCTTCCTGAGATAGGAAAGTGATCTTTTCAAAGAGCAAAACCCAGACAACATTCAGAAAAACGTTCCCATATCCTTTCACAGCAGCTATCTTCACTTGTAGAAGCATTCATTCATCAGTGAAACCACTTCCCACCAGTCATTCAAGTCCTCTCCTTTCTCTCCCCATCTCAATGTGTCTTTCTCCACTTCACCTACTCCCTAGTAATCACTTATCTTCCAGAGACCACAAGAGTCACCTTCTTCTTCCTAGTCCACAATTTCACCTGAGTACATCACACACTTATCAAAATCCCCTTCCTTTTTCATGCCCCCTCTCATCTTGTAATGTAGTTTCACAAATCAATATTGATTCACTTATAGTCAGGGTGTTAACAGGTTCAGATCATAATGCCCCCGACCAGCATTTCACCATTACCTCCACCTGATTCCCGAATTCTAATTTAGAAAGAAGTCTCTTACTGATCTGTGTGCAGTCATTCCCTTCTAGTTGCTCTTTTTGGCTGTTTTATTCATTTATTCCTCCCGAATTTCTATTGTGTGAGGTGTCCAAGAAGTATATAATCTCTTCAGCTATGGTTTTCTTTCTTAAGAATGTTCAAGAGCCTCTTTATCATTTAACTTCCATATATTTGCATTTTGATTAAACTCAGATTTGCAGAGTAGGTCACTGAGGACTATTGTAAGCTCCATTGCGCTTCTGAACACATTATTAATTTTTTCTTTCAATTTTTGTCTGGGTAGAGAATAATGTTGTCTTATTCAAATTTGCTTTCCTTTGTATTTGAAATATTTCTCCCAATAACTTGCAGAACTTGTTGTTTCTGAGTTAAATTTTAAAATTTACTACATGTCTTGTATTTTGCAGCCTTGTTTCTTTTCTTATCTTTTTGTTTTAATTTTTTTTTCCACCAGCAGGATTCTATGAATTATTCCAAACAGTATTTCATTTTTTTGCATGTTTAGAAGTTTGGGGAAGTTTCCCATTATTATTTTTGTATTATGGTGTTAACATTTTCTGTCTTATCGTGTTCTTCTGAGAGCCCTATGATCTTTGGGTGTCATTTTCTTATGTATTCTATTTTCAATATCAGTTTGTTTTGCTTGAATAGAGGATATTTTCTTTTATTATTATTGTTTCTTCTTTCTCTTCTAGATTTCCCATTACTTTGGTGCATTTGTATTCCCAGTCTTTAGGTTTCCTTTTTGTTTCTTTAATGACACCATTAAGAAATTCAAGTTTTTTTTTCTATTTTGTCCATTATGTTTTTCAGACAGGTCATAACTTATGTTGTCATAATTCTCATTTCTGTTTTGAACCACTCATAAAAAACATGTTGTGGTCCCATGCTTTCTTCAAATTCCATGGGTTTCACTGTCATATAATGTTGAATGATTTTCTTCTTTTTAAGTATGATTTATTCATATATGCTTGAACCCATTTATGAGATGTAGGGGCCACATTTTCCATATTAACTTACATATTTATATTCAAGGTTATTGTGTTTTTTTCTTCCTGATATTTTTGCAAAGGTTGGTCTCTCCCTACCTTCTTTATTTTCTCTATCACTCTTTTTCTGGCTTCTTTTCCTCTGCTGGTAGTTTCCCTGAGGGCTAGATGTCAGAATGTCTCAACTTCGTCCCATGCTAGGTGAGTCACAGTTCATCAGGTTACTTTTGGGAAGAAATAACTAGCAACAGCTCGATGTTGAACTCTTTATCTCAAGCTTAATGGAGTATCTCACAGTCCCTTCACCATGGTCCTCCCCTCCACATTGTCCTGCTTCCTCTGTTTTTCATGTCCCTGCTTCTGCATTTGCAGTTCAGAGAACTGCTAGGATATTGCTACACATTCAATTTCCATAGTTTGCATCTCTGAGGCTCTGGAAAGAGGGAATGGGGTGGGATGGGAGTTTGAGTTCTATTTCAAGCTCAGACATGTGTCCTATCCCTTTCCATTACTCTACTCTTCTTAGATATATTTCATAGCACCAAATGCTGCCATTGTACTGCTAGTAGTTTGTTGTGGACCCAGAAAAATTCACCTTCCCGGAGCTGGCATGTCCATAGCACTGTAAAGAGTAAGACAGGAAGAGTGTGGAGATTGATTTCATTGCAATTCTATGTATTAGGCCCCTAGATTTAGTTGCATGATGGGCAATGGGGAAGTAATGACAGGTGAGCATAGGGTCTGTGGCAGTTAGTTTTTTGTTTGCTTACTTGTCTATTTCTCTCTCTTTTATAATCTTCATTTGGATTCTTGGCATCCTAGACCATGGAAACATTTGAAGTTGCTTTAAAGGTACAGAATTTGTATTTTGGAGAGGTTTGAGATGTGGAGGTATGAGAAACTGTCAATTCCTTCCTCATTTTGGTCAAAGTAACTCTTATGTGATAAAGAAAAGATAAGATTTTAAATAAAGTGTTTTTAGAAATTATCTCAGATAGACAGTGCATTAGCTAATTTGACATTAAAGAGATGAGGCAATGCAAATTTCTGATTTTGTTTAAAAAGAAAGAAAAAGAAAAGTTCACTCAGTTATACTACTGTTAGTTCTATACCCTAAATATATACAAGAAAGAGGAAAAGATCCTTTATGTTCAACCATTTACAATTGCTGTCCATGGTGTCAAAAAAGGATGATTATCAACTGAGTAATGACTGATTATTTTTATTATTTTCATTAGAGAGAATATTATCAATATTATTATTATCAGTATGCTAGCATAGTATGGTGTTGTACGAAATTAAGAAAGTGTGATTTCAAGAAGACATGGAAATACATATAAACTGATGCAAGCTGAGGAGAGCAAAACCAAATGCTCAATTAATACTATAACATCAATATAACAATGAAAAAAATGTAGATTTTTTAATAAGGATGAAAAGTGAAATGAGAAAAACCAAGAGAATAATTTATATAATGTCAACAACAGTGTAAAAACAAGAAGCTTTGAAAGCCATAAGAACTATGATCAATACAATGAATATTCATGATGCTAGAAGGACAAATATTGGATTTAGGTTGTATAATTAAACATATCTAAATATTTTGTATACAATTGAGGAATTTGTTTTGTTTGGCTATGCACATTCATCATAAGAAATTTGTTATTTTATTCTTTTCTTTTCCCTCTCTAATGGGATGGCATTGGAAAAGAGTGGGAAAAATATTTCTGTCAGTTTAAACAAAAATAGAGAGGAGGTACTGTAGACATGAAATGTTGACTGTACTTTCAGATGATGTCACTGTATTATTTGTTTATTAGTTGTTTTACTTTGTTATGAGATATCTCACAAAGTGGTAATCTGTAAATGTACATAATATAAAAATGAAACATGTTAATAAAACTGAAAAATTAAATTGTTAGAAATTAGTTTATCCAATGACATATAAAATGATAAATCAAAATTGATAAATGCTTACAAACCAAAAATTCCCATATTTTATGAAAAAAATAAACATATGTATATGTGTTTATGTATGTATATATATGTGTGTGTGTGTATACCTCCAAGAACATTTCTTCTACTTGAACCCTGAATATTATAGAGTCAGAGGGGCAGTAAGTAATACCAGAGGCTACCCAAGTCAAATACACTCCTCTCTAAAATGAGGTAAGTCAATTAATGTGTTCTTATTTTCACATACATGTTCTTTTTGTGTAAATTCAGTCTTTATAACTTGCTGTTCAGACAGTTTTGTCCTGTACCCATATTTAAAAAGACAAGAAGAAATTTTGGTATTGCTAATTAATCTAAGAAACAAATCTGTGTTCCTGGGAGAAGAGGACTCATTACTCAATAAAATATGTGAAATATACTAATGATGGCCTTCCAGACACAATGTCTTATTTTTCTTCTTCTAACCCCTTAGTTCCCTTAATAAAGGTGATTCTTATTTGGTGAGGGAGTTAAATTCCATCCTTTTACTTGTTATAACTGAATTCACATCTTTGGACTTTATTTGCTGTGATAGTACATATGTTTGCTCTGAATATAATCTCTCCTCAAAATGAGCAGAATAACCTAATAGATCCTTTTTGTTCACTTAGCTGGCTGTGCAACCCCCAAAGGAATGAAGCTGGAGTATGTCAGGCATAGTGCTGACAACTACTTGTAAGCAGGATTATTTCCTCTGGCTACTTCTTGTTAGGCCACTTGGCAAGAACTATTTTACAGACTTTGGAAGCTGGGGTCCAAACTTATGGCCAGGAGGCCAGCCTCTTGGGAGTTAGCTCTAGCTGATGATTTTGCTTTGCCCAGTGACAAGGAAAATCCCTTTGGAATTTCCTAGGTGCTATTCAATAATGATCTGATGAATAAGACATTAAGTTACATGCACTGCTCTGTTTCACTCAGTGATGATAGAGAGTGACTAAGAATGTAAGTGATACTTACATTAGCAGCTAGAATATTGTGAAGATCCTGTGTTCAAAAGAAATCATGTGCTTTCTAATAGAATTAATATTCCATTTTAAAGACACTGTATGAATTTTTCCTTGAAATTAGGGTTAGAGAAATTTTGATGTTCATCTATAACTGTGTTCCTGATTTAGAATGATTTTCTTAGAAGACAATAACTAAAAGTTCCTTCCCAATATTTGTTGGACCATCAAACTCTCATTGACCAGAAGCCTGAATGCTCCAACAATTAAAGTACCATTAATTTATAAACATGAGCTATTTTTAGAAATAGAGCCCATGATTATTAATGACTTCTCCTTTCCCATTCCTGAAGTAGCCATTTGTTAAAAACAACACAACAAAATACTTAGTAAATATACTCAAATACAGCAAATATATTTAAAATATTGCATTTGGAATAAAGGTCAAAAAAGTAATAAAAATCATAATTTGTTTTTGCTCTGGATACAAGTTAAGTACAAGACTTTTTTGTTTGACATTCAGATACCATCATTTTTCATGTCGTGAGCATTAAATATAGCTAGAGAGTTTGGGGTGGTGGTGGAAGGAAAACAATTTTACTATAAAATAGGAAAAGTGTTGGATTTATTTTTGAAGCATGGGAATCTAATTAAATTCAAATCAAATTCAATTTCAGTTAAATTTTTGAATCAAATTCTGCTCAATCAAATTTTAAATTCAGATTAAATCAAAATCAAATCTGTGTTCTGTCAGTAACTATGTGACCTTAGGAAGTCACTTCACATCTCTGGGGCTCTGTTTCCTCACCTGTACAATGACATGGAGTGGAGGGCTGGACAAACATCATATCTTCCATCACTTTTAGATTTAAGCATGCTATGATCTATGAGCTACAGAATATATTTTATTAAAAAAATATATAATTCCCTTCTATTAAAGATTGACTTTAGTAGAAAGGGTTATGGGAGCAAATATGGGAGAGAGCAGATTGGAGGAGGGGATATCCTATGGGACTGCAATTTTGGGTTGGTGGGTAGGGGAAAAACAGGAAGAAAATTTGTAACTCAAAATCTGGCAGAAATGAATGATGTAAATCAGAAGTTAATAAAGTATTTGAAAAAAATTTAAAAAAGAAAAAAATTGGGGCAGCCAGGTGGCTCAGCAAATAAGACCACCAGCTCCAGTGTTGGGATGACCTGGAGATCGAATCCTGGGCTCAGGCACTCAGCACCGCACCCAGAAATAACTGGCCCTGTAACCTTGAGCAAGTTACTTAACCCTGATTGCTTATAAAAAAAAAACAAAAAGAAAAAAATTGACTTAAAAAAATTGGCATTGAGAGTAGGATGCGGGAAACCTTCCTGGAAGAGGTGGCATCTAAATTGCTTTTAAGGGATTAATGAAAATTCCACAGGCGAAAAATAGTATGCATTCCTATCACAGGAAACAGGCCAAAAAAATAACAGAGGCATGAAAACAGAGGAACAAAAGCACAGACCATAAATACACCAATAGCAATCTGAATAGTAATTTCATTGAAACTCCTTCCAACAATTCAGGTCAACGTTGTCTACATAACTTAAAGAGTTTTGCCTAAAACACTGACAGATTAAGAGACAAAAACAGACCAACATTTTACATGTTTCAGAGCTAGGACTTGAGCCCAGTTGTTCTTGGTTCTGATTCTAGTCCTCTTTATCCTATATATTAACTTCTCCAAGGCTAATAATAACAACAGAAGCAAAAATAATGCAATAAAAACCTGTAGTACATGCTTTAAAATTAGCAAAATGCATTTTTTATACATTAACTCATTTGTCCTCTTAAATACCTTGGAAAGTAGGTGGTGATTTATCCCTATTTTACACCTGAGAGAGTTTAAGATTTTCCAGGGGTCTCACAGCTGCTAATACTCCTGACTCTAATTCTTTATCTGTTACACAGCCTACATCTAGTAATATGGACTCACAAATATAGGAGTATATTAGAACTAATAACTTCCTGAAGAAAAGTAAGAAAATGTTTTTTAAGATAGTTATTGCATTTATTTTCAATTCTGTTTTTGATTTGATCAACAAAAAGTAGAAAGTAAGGTCAGTATCCCAAATCTTTGACCACTGACTCAAGCTAATTCAAGTTAAATTAAGGGATTATCTTCTTCAGTGAGCCTTTGGATGTCTTTTCCCATTTGGCCAATTCAGATTTTTCAGGCATTCTTCTCCTCATTGATTTTTTGGACCTCTTTTGCCATTTGTATTAGTCTATTTTTAAGGTGCTATTTTCTTCAGTGTTTTTTTTTTGGGGGGGTGAGGGTCTCCTTTAGCAGGCTGCTGACTCAATTTCATTATTTTCATCACTCTCATTTCTCTTCCTAATTTTTTCCTCTACTTTTCTTATTTGATTTTCAAACTACTTTTTGAGCTCTTTCATGGCCTGTGACCAATTCATGTTTTTCTCAGGGGCTTTTGATGCAGTAGTTTTGACTTTGTTGTCTTCTTTTGGTTTTATGTTTTGATCTTCTCACCAAATCAGATTCTATATTCTGAATTTTGTATGCTATTTGCTTATCTTCCAATCCAAATACTTGACTTTCTAGCTTTTTGTCAGTATAGGACTCTGCTTCCATTGGGGGGTTGGTGTGGGGATGGGTGTACTGTACCAGGCTTCAGGTGTTTTCTATTAGCCACTGTATCCCCCACTATTTTTGGTCCCAGAGCCCAGAAGCAGCTACTACTTCTGCTGCCACCACCACGTCTGCTGTCTTGGGGCTGGGATCAGACCCCGTTGCCAAATGACCTTCTATGCTATCTTTGGTATTTGTGGGTTGAGAAGCTTGGAAACCACCACCTGTGGTGGTTCAGTCCCCTGAGGCCTGCTTTGACCCTGTCTGTCCCAGCAAGACCCACACCAGGCTGCACTTTGCTCCCAACACAGTGTGATATACCTTTCCTGACATCCTTCCGGGTTGTCTTCAGCTGGGAATTTCCTTCACTCTGACATTGGGTTCTAAAGCTCTTGAATTTGTTTAGAGTCATTTTACAGGTATTTAGAAGGGTTTAGGGGAGATCTCAAGCAACTTCCTGCTCTTACTTTGTTATCTTTGCCAAAAATTCCCAGAAGCTAATTTAAAACAAAAAAAAAATGTTTATAGTGCTATAAATTTGAAAATTTTCCTTAAAAATCTTAGAAATGAGATTTTCTCAGAGAAATTTGCTGTAAAGATACCCTGCCCCCACCACATTAACTGTTTTCCATGTAATCTTAGATGAATTGGCTTTATTTGTAACAAGAAAAAAATTAACCACCCCTGTAATTTTATGTAATCAAAATCATCTATTTCAACTTCTGTGATCCACTCTAGTCCTTGATGGTCCAGCATTTCTTTCCTCATCCATACATCCAAAAGGTAATTTCTTCCTTAATCCTCTCATTGTGTTTATAATGTGACTTTCCATATATGTCATGCATTCATTTGGAGATTATTATGTTATATGGGTGAATTGATAGGAATGGTAGTTCTCAAGAGAAGAAATTCAAGCAATATAAAAAAAATATTGCTCCAAAACAGTAGTAATAAGTGAAATGTAAAATAAAATAAGTCTGAAGTTCTTCCTCATATTCATAAGAGTGGCAAAGTTTACAAAAAGGAAAATTATGAATAGTGGAGGGGCAATGGGAAAACAGGTACTCACATGTACCTTCCTTGAAGCTGTGAATTATTTCAGCCTTTCCGGAACGAGATTTGGAACTATGCCCCCCAAATCACTAGACTGTTAATATACCTTAATCCAACGATATCTTTAGTAAGGCTATAAAAAAAGAGGAAAAGGACACTTTTGTACAAAAGTCTTTAGAGTCACTTTTTGTAGAGTCAGAAACCTGAAAGATAAAGAAAAAAAAATGAAGACCTGTATAAACTGAACTTGAGTGAAATGAGCAAAATCAGGAGAAAAAACAAAATATGCAATAACAGGATCACAAAGATAAACAACATCAAAAGATTTAAATTTTCTAATCAATGCTATGAACAAGCATATCTTCAGGGAACTAGTGATAATGGATGTATCTAAAATCAAATCAAAATCAATAAACACTTGCTAAATGTCCATTATGTGTCAGGTATTTTCAAGTGCTGGGGACTTGAAAAGGGTTAAAGCTAGACTGATTACCCCTCAGACTCTTTGCTTGGTCCCCCTACAATCTGTAGGCCAGGAGCTCTGAAACAGCCACATGGCAACAGGTGCACAGCCATGGTGCCTCAGCCTTTTTTCCCTCCTTGGACAGGGGCTGGACCTCACTCATGGACTTTCTGTTCCCACACTCCACACTGACCTCGCATTTTGTTCTTAGCATCTTTCAGGTGATAATTCTCGAAACCACCACAGGTGCTGGTGATCCACTTTCTCAAAGTCCCTCTAGCTGGTGTATGGTTGTGACCACCCTGAGTCTAAAACCTCAGCTCATGTGGGGTTTGGCTCTGCTCCCAGAGTGCTGGGCTGGCCCCTTCCTACCAGCCTGGTGGGCTATCTTCTTTGGGAAGTTAGCTTCTCTCTGTCACTTTGTGGGTTCTGTAGTTCTAAAGTTTGATTAGAGTAATTTTTTTATATGTATTGGAGGAGGGGGAAGTGGGATCCCTGGGGAAGTCCTCCTTCTACTCTGTCATCTTGGCTCTGCACCCTCATGTTTTTCTTGGAAGATTTTGGTTCAGGAGTTCTGACTTCATTGTCTTTCTCCTGTTTAATGCTTTGATACTTTTTTTCCCCCAAAAAAGAAATCCAAAGTCAAATTGCTGTGCTTGCTTTGCTTCCTTTACATGCTCATGTTACCACTCGATTACTTGACTTTTTTTTTGCCACAATAGAACTCTGCTTCCAGAGAGGGGAGCTTTGTCCCAAATCACTGCAGTTTTCTCAGCTGCTGGAGCTGTTAGTTGGCTGCCCTCTCAGAAGCCTCCACTGGCTCTAGCACACTGGTCAGACACCCCAGGAGCTCCACCCTAGACAGCAATCCAGACCTAAGCAGGTTAAAACAAGAATGATTACCTCTCAGACTGGTCACTTGGTCCTCCTACAATCTGCAGGCATGGAGCTCTGAAGCAGCCACATGGAGGCAGATGCAGGGCTGTTGCACCTCAGTTGCTCCTCCCTTGGGGGGGCAGAGGCTGGCTTTTTCAGCCTCTGTTGACATTTGAGTTAGTCTATTTTTTAAAGTGTAATTTTCTTCAATATTTTTGTGTCTCCTTTAGTAGGCTATTGATTCACTTTTCACAATTTTCTTGCATCATTCTCATTCCTTTTCCCAATTTTTCCTCCACTTCTCTTACTTGATTTTCAAAATCCTTCTTGAGCACCTCCTCCATGGCCTGTAACCAATTCATATTTTTCTTGGAAGGTTTTGATGCAGGAGTTTTGACTTTGTTATCTTTTTTGGTTGCATGTTTCAATCATTTTTGTCCACAGAAAAGGATTCTATGGGTCTCATTTTGCTTCCTTTGGTTGTTCATCTTGCCAGCCAATTTCTTGACTTTTGAGCTCTTTGCAATGGTAGAACTCTGCTTCTACAATGATGAGACCTATGTCCCAAATCCCTGGGGTTTTCACAAATATTGTTAGAGGTCTGAGGAGGGTGCCCTCTCTACAGACACTACAAGCTCTGGCACACTGGTGTTTCTCATTCCAGAACCAACACCCAAGGCTGTGTGACCCAGATCCAAGCAGGTCAAACAAGAGCAATTAACCTCTGAATGGTAATTTGGTCCCCCTATGCTCTGCAGGCCAGGAGCTCCAGAGGCAGCTATGTGACAGCAGCTGCAGCTGCCATACCTCCACCTCTGCCACCCCTGGGGCAGGGGCCAGACCACTCTCTTTGGTCACCCAGTTCCAACAGAGTTCCCACTGACCTTTTATTTTCTCTTTGGTGTTTATGGTTTGAGAAGTCTGGAAATTGCAACAGCTGCTGGTGATTCACTCTCCTGAAATCTTTTCTGGTCAGTCTGTGCTGCTGGTTGGGCCACCCAGGGTCAGGACTCCACGGCTCATGCAGGACTGTGCTCAACTCCCAGCTTGGTGTGATAGACCCTTTCTGTCAACCTGCCAGGCTGCCCTCAGCATGAAATTTGTTTCTCTCTGTCACTTTGTGGCTTCTGTAACTATTAAATTTGTTTCGAGTCATGTTTTACAGGTATTGGAGGTGGTAGGAGCCAGAGCCGAGCAGAGTTCCTGATTTTACTCTGCCTTGTGGCTCAGCCCCTCAGAAGTACTATTTTGATGAGTTAAGAAAGATCACTTATTAAAGACTTTTGGATTTAGCAATAAAGACATTGTGAACTTCAAGACATGAGTTGATTGGTGGGAATAGAAACCAGAATTAAAGTAATGCAAAGTCAAGTGGAAAATATGAAAATATAGGTTATTATTCATTGTGGGTTTTTATTTTGTTTGCTATGTTTTGATTTGCTTTTTATTGTTGTTGTTTGAGCATTTCAGGGAATGGTAAAAAAGTGAATTAGGATGATTTTCTAAGAGAAAGGTGAAAGGTTTTTAAGATTGGACAACATTTTTCCATGTATGTAGGGACCAATGAAGAAATCTGGATAAAGAAAGACAGAAATTAGCAAGATATAGGAAGATCAAAAGATCTAGCATTCTAGGGGTGGCCAGGTGGTGCAGTGAGTAAGAGCATCGGCCCTGGCGTCGGGAGAATCGGGATTGGTTCCAGCCTCAGATACTTGGCACCAACACAAAATAACTGGCCATGTAACCTTGAGCAAATTACTTAACCCCAATTGCTTTAAAAAAAAAAGATCTAGAATTCTTGAACCTCTACTTTGTATTTCTTTTTAATGTGACAAGTATGAGTCATTCACAAACATCTTTCCTGGCCCAAGGTTTGCCTTGTACTGCTTCAAAGTAGTTAAAACAAAGAATTTTGAGTTTAGTAAGGATAAAACTGTATTCTAGATGTATCCTAAACTTGTCTTATTCTGTTTGGTTTTAAAAGCTGGAACTAGAAGAAAGGAATAGCTGTTAAAAAAAAAAGGAAGAGTTAGATTTAATGTAAAGGGAATTTTACTTTATTTTTCTTCCTGTTGGAGATATTAAAAAAATGGAACGGGACCCCTCAGGAAGTAGTGGGGTTCTTCTTCACTAGACGTCTTCATGCTTAGTTTCTACAAGCACTATTTGGACAATTTGTCAATAAGATTCTTGGTCAAATATATTTTGATCTTTATAGCTCCTGAAGTACCTTCTATGATTTTAAATTCTATGATTTTAAATTCATTTAGTTGCTTTAAGCTCATTTATTAACACAATTAGAAAATGAATTATCATGACCTGGTGCCAAGTTCTGTCTCCCTTAATGCTATTTTTTTTTCTTTTCTTCCCCCTCCCAAATGATTCTTTTAAGTCTCGAAGTAGAAACTTCTCATACATGTTCTTTTTCAACATTGTAGCTTAAGAATGTTTAAGAGAGGATTGGGAGTCTAGAGATTCATATTGCTTTATGTCACTTCTCTGCTTCCTTCTTATGCTTCACATTTGCAATATGTTTTACCCATTAAAATGTAGTCAAATAGTTTAAGATCTGTTGTTTTAGAAACTGAATGGAGGTGTGTGTATATGTAGAGTAGCGAAAACTACTGATTTAGACATCAAAGGGATTTTTTAAATTGACAAATAATGAGAATTGTGAGGTTGGTGCTCTTTTGCCCTATTCTCTACCTCCATCCTCTCTAGAAATTTGCTTGGGTTTCACTTGAAATGTTCATAAAAACATTAGAGGAACAATTGGTGAGAAGGAGTAGCAGGATACAAAGGAAGAGAAATATTGAAATGCAGAATAATTACTCAGAATTACATTAGGAGACGATGCAAAGTGAATCTAATGCTACCTATTATGGGTCCTATATTATTTAATGTATTTATCAACTGATTGGAATGTAGAGCAAAACATATTCTGAATACCTGAGCAAGTGAGAAAAATTTGAAGAAATTGTAAATTCTTTGGTGGATAGGATTATGATACTATACAGTCTTGATAAATTAGGAAAAAATTTTTATGCATAAAATGAAATTCTAGAAAGGAAAAAAATATTGAATTTAAAGGTAAAATTTCTTGTGACTTTGGAGTAACTGGTTCCTCCTTTGTACTATTCAAGTGACAATGAATGACCATACAAAATGAAAGGCAAAATCTTGTACAAAGGAGTAAAAAGCTATTCTATTTGGATGAAATTAAGGCATCTAGATTTCAAGGGTAATTCTAATGTTGAAAAGAAAATAGTTAAAACAAAAGGCTTTCCTAAATCGAAAGTGAGCAGGATATGTAGTATTTTAAAATAATTGATAGACCTTTGAAATAATTTGATTCAACCATTTAATAGAAGAATAAACTGAGGAGTCTGAGAAATCAAGTGATTTTCAAATATAATGTAAAAAAGGAACTAGGACCCATGGCTTCTTACTCTCAATATAATATCCTTGTGATTCAACTTTATTCTCTGACTATTGAAAGTAGAGGTAGAATATATTTTCATGAGAAAGTCCTGTGAGTGATAGATTAATTTCTCTCTTCCTGTAACAGAAGTGACCAATATAGGTTGTAGCTTCACTAGGTGTGTGGCTATGCTTCATTGAATCAGAGAGTAGGAAAAATTAAGCAATGTGGTTGTTCTATAGGGAATCTTTCAATTTTTCAATGGCAAATGATTTTGTCAGTTATTTCCTTCTTAATGTTTGTGGTTCACACATTTTAGCATATTGAAAGTCTTCACTAACTTAAAATGTTTTTCAGATGGGCCTAACCTGCCAGTTCTTGAATTCTACTGGCATAATTTTTGGGAATCCAGACTTAGCTCCTTCCTATGATAGGAATTTAATTAGGATCTCAGTCTATCTATGATGTGGATAGGAACAAACTGTTTAGAGGAATAAACATTCAATAAGCATTTATTAAACATGCATTGTGTGTCAGATATAGGTTTCATGCTAGGGCTACAAAATAAAAATAGTTCAATAGAACAAATAATTCCTTTCCTCAAGAGTCTTATATTCTAGCATGGTAAAGAGCCTGCTTTCTACTCTATGATAGTCTTGGCATATATTTGGGGGGGGATCAAAATAAATCAAAATTGTCTTTGATTTTAGATTAGTAAGATAGTATTTTATACTTTTTCTAGGACCCAAATAAGATTAAAAAGAGGTCTAGGGTTCACCACTTGGATTGCAGTGTTTAACTCAAATGTTTCATGAGTAAGGTATTTGCTTGTGTCAATATTATGTGATGCCTTTTATCCTCTCTGTATTAAATCTGATCACTGATGGAAAAGTATTTTGTATTAATATTTCTCATACAGAATACTTTGGAGTATCAAGTAAACATTTTGAAAATGGCAGTCTAATTCCTCTTCAATCTCTTTGCTTAAACTTATCTCCTCTTTTCTCCAGGGAAAATATCCCTAATTTTGAAGGGGCCTGAATAAACTAGCTCTAGGGCACCAATCGCACAAGAGCATGGAAGTGAAAAAGAACAAAATAAGTTTAGAGAATGGTAAAGAATACAGCTTACCGAGAACACAGAATACAGGAAGGTGAATGGTATGAAATAAAGCTGGGAAATTTGGGGCCAAACCATATAACTGCTAGACTAAGGACCTTATATTTTCCTCACTTAACAATGGGAAGCCACCTGAGGATTCTTGAACAGGAGGATTATTTGATTAGACTTAGGCAAACTCTTTAAGGAGATGACTCTAGAAAGTGTATGAAGGATAAACTGGAGCAAGTAGTGTCTGTGTGCAAAGAAACAGATTAGGGCATTACTTAAACACAGGGATATTCTAGAAAATGTCCAACAACAGACTCTTCAAAAATATAAGCATAACACATATTTAAGTTTAATTTACATTATTAACATTTTTATCCATCATATATGTAAATCTAGATAATCAACAAAACAATAAACCAAGGTTGAATTCTAGCTTTTACCAATTTCCAAACTCTAAATGTTCATATTAGAAATTTAACAATATACTATAGGGAGCTGATTCCAGCTGAATCCATCACACCCCTGCCTAAAAACGTTCAGATAACTTATATTCATCTGAACTAGAGTCATGGGTTATAGTATATAAGAAAAAGGAAGAGAAAGTGTGAGAGATATTTTTGAAATAGAATTAAAAGTGATTGGCAGTAGATTTAATGTGAATAGTGATGAATGGATGGTTATGAGTTCAAGACGTTCTCAATATTACAACTATGACTGAACTGAAGAATATAGGCACCTAAGTGGAGAAGTAGTTATACTGCTAGACTTGGAATCAGGAAAATATGAGTTTGAATCCTGCCTCAGACACTTGTTAACTCTGTGACCTTTGACTGAGTCTTATAATTTCTTTGAACATCACATTCATCATATTTAGAATGAATCTAGCAAAAGCATCTACCTTCCAGTTTTGTTAGGAATATTCAATGGAACAACATGCAAACACTTTTTAAATAATAAAGTCACACACATATTAGCTATAAGAAGCAGCAGCAGCAGAAGCAGTAGAAGTAGTAGTAGTTGCAGTGGTAGTGGTAGTAATTTCAACATACATTGGATATTTAGAATAGGAAAAGATTTTGGTGTGGAAATGAGGTCTCTTTTGGAAAGGTTAAGTGTGAAAATTTGATAAGACCTCCAGATAGAAATGATTATCTAAATGAATTATGGGAATGGAGCTCAGGGTAGAGATCAGAATTAAATATATGTCCTTTAGAGTAATTTATTTAGAGATCATAATTGAGGCTTGAGGCAATGGGTCTGTGATCTTAAAGAAAAGAGGTATTAAAAGAACCTTGGGGACACCCATAATTTTCAAGCAAATGGAAGAATATTAAAATGAACCACATATAATAGTAGGTAACATTTGCATAGTGCTTTACAATTGACAGAGTCATCGTGATTTATATCATCTTCACAACAACACACTGTGGTAGCAAATTTGAATTGTATTCATCCCATTTTACAGATAAAGAAATGAGGTTCAAATTGGTGCTGAGTGAATTAACCAAGGTTTCATAAGTCAGCTAACATATGGAAGAACAGACAATTAAATATAATTCTGACTCTGGAGATAGCACTTTTAAACTATAGTTTCCACTATTCTAAAAAATAATCATGGTTTGTTTTTATATGTTTATAGTATCATAGTGAAAAGATAAAATACCATCTGCTTTACACTTTTCCCCTCCATATCCTAAATCCTAACCTCATCAATATGGATTGGAGTGATCTATAATGCCCTCTTGCTCTAATTGAAGCATTCACAAATTTACTGGTGCAAATTAAAATGACTTGGCTTAAACTGAAGTTATGAATGAAGAGGAAGTGTTGGGAAAAGTTAGGGATTTCCATCTTAATCACATTAATGCTAGCATAGACATGTGAGAAGTTGTGATTTGTTGTGTAAGTGAAGGAAATTATTTGTCTAATCATAAAACACAGATGTTAAATAATGATGAAATTTATATTTACTTTAATACTTTAAAGCTAAGAGCTATGTGTAATAGCAAACAAAGAAGTACTTAACACCTTGTTTTAGCATTTTAATTTTTTAGCACCTTGTTTCAGTTCAAGTTTCTTTTAAGCCTTGCCCATGATTTTATCAAGTCTTTTTTAAGAAACAGGAATTGTGAACCCCACAACTTGTGAACCTCTGTTGCTGATGTAGCAGGAAGGGGTAGAACATGGATGAGCTCAATGACCATATAGAAGGAGAAGCCCAAGCTGAGAAAAAGCAGAACTGAGAAGATAGTATTTGTAGTGGCAAAATTGAGAAGGGGAACTTTGTGGTGGCCAGGCACTCTGCTTGTCTGCTCTGTTTGTGTTGATTTTTGTTTGTGATACTTTGTACAGAAGTCCTGTGACCTTACTGGAAGCCCTGAAAGAGCATTTTCTTGTTGTCTGTTTACAGAAGTCCTGGAGGAGGAATTCAGAGTTCCTGGGACTTTACTGATGATTTGTGTTGAGTTCTTAGAGCTTGTATGTTGATTTCACAGGCAGATAATGAATTGATAATGGGGCTGGAAATGTAGATCAATGTTGTTTTGGCTCTATTAAGCTTTGTCTTCCCAGAAACAGAAACTGTGAAGGACTTGAGGTGAACTGGACACCATGAACTTCAATATGGAATGAGAACTGAATGAGGAACTGGACAAAGAGCTGCAAGCTTCCTACATTTGAATCCAGGTAACAGATGGGTAGATTCAGGCAGGAGCTGGGACTATGGAAGAGCAACCATGGAATTTGAGAGCCAGCCTCAAGTCAAGATGAAAAGAGGTCTCCTTGGGTACTTAATGCTGATTGAGAAGATCATGATTTATTGTGGCCTAGAGGTGGAGAACTTTGTACTCTTTACCTTGTATCTCTTAAAGATGATTGAGTTAAGGATGATTGGAAACTAATCTCCAATTAAGAAGAAAGAAGACTTTTTGACTGAAAAATTAAGACAATGTGACCTAGGGGTCGATAACTATGACCTTTGTACTTTGTCTCCCTTAAAGAGGCTTGCTTCTTAAGGATGATTGAGTTAAGGACTTACTCAATGATACCTTTTGCTCAAAACTATGTGGCCACTTTAGTGATAAGTTGTTAAATTATAACATTGTGAATGCTGTGCTTTGGATTTTTTTTTTGTGTGAGTATTTTGCTTTCCTTTTCTGCTGAATAAATAGAGAGTCCATTATACTATGTAATCAGAACCTCAAAGCTGTCCACAGAAGCAGTCCTGTGGAAAGCTGCTCATACTTGGCTTTACCCTATGTTTTTTGATCATTCACATTTTTGTGTATTTATTCAGTATTTAACTTTTCCCTAGAACATGCAAAAACAATTTCTAACATTGAAAAAAAATTAGTTTCAAATCCTCTACCTTCCTCCTTTCCTACCTCTCCCCCATTGAGAAGGCAATATATAACTCTATAATACATACATATATACATATACATATATACACACATACATCTATTTACATACACATACATATATGTATATGCGTGTGTATTTGTATATTTGATCAGCACTCAGACACTAGCAGTTATTTTTCTGGAAATGGGTGTATCTTTGATCATATGTCCTACAGAATTGTCCTTTATCATTGTATTTCTCAGAATAGCTAAGTCACTTATAGATGATAATCCTAAAAAATTCTTTTTAATTTGTACACAGTGCATTTCACTTTGTCTCAGCTCATGCAAGTCTTTCAAGTTTTTCTGAGAGCATCCTCCTCATCATTTCTTATAGTACAATAGTATTCCATCATAATGACAAACCACAACTTGTTTAGCCATTGTTCTGTTGTTGGGGATCCTTTCAATTTCTAATTATTTACCCCAAGACACAGGAACTATAAATATTTTTGCACTTAAAGGTCTTTTTCTTTTTTTGTTTTTTATATCTTTTGGGAACACAGGTCTAGTAGTGGCTTTGCTAGGTCAAAGGGTATGACTGGTTTCATAGTCCTTTGCATATCGTTCCTAATTGCTCTATAGAAAGGTTGAATCAGTTCACAACTCTACTAATAGTGCATCAATGTCTCATTTTCCTTACATCCCCTCCAACATTTGTTATTAAACTTTTCTGTCCTATTCAACAATCTAATAAGTATGAGGTAGTGTCTCAGAATTGTTTTATTTTGCATTTCTCCAGCCAGTTGTGAGCTAGAATTGTTTTTCATATGGCTATAGGTAGCTTTGATTCCTTCATCAGAAAAATATATTTAAATAATTTAGTTATTGGAGTATGCTGTTATTTTTATTTTTTTTTCAGCTCTCTAGAGATTAGGCCTTAATTTTAGAAACTTTCTTCAAATTTTTTTTCATTGTTACTATTGCTAATTGTATTTCCTTCCATCCTATGCCCCAGCCATTTAGTCTATTCTCTCTTTTCTTCTACCCTGTCCCTCCTTAAAAATATTTTTGCTTTGGACTACCCTGTCTTGCAGTCTGCCCTTCATTCTATCACCATACATTCTCTTATTCCACTCACTTCCTACTTTCCTGTAGATTAAGAGATTTCTTTTTTTATTATTGTTTTTTATTTTTATTTATTTATTTTTAAAGCAATTGGGGTTAAGTAACTTGCTCAAGGTTACACAGTCAGTTATCTGGGTGTGGTGCTAAGTATCTGAGCCCGAATTTGATCCCCAGGTCATCCTGACACTGGGGCTGGTGCTCTTACTCACTGATCCACCTGGCTACCCCTAGTGTAAAAGATTTCTAGCCCATTTGCATGTGTATGTTATTCTCTCTTGGAGCCAATTCTGATAAGAGTAAGGTTCACTCCCTTCTCCTAAGTTTCTTCCTCTTATCCTCCACTCTAAAAACTATTTTTCTTGCCTTTTTATATGGGATAATTTACCCCATTCTACCTCTCCCTTTCCCTTTCTCCCAAAACAATCTTCTCTCACCCCTTGATATTATTTTTTTAGATATCAGTCCTTCATATTCAACTCACACATGTATACTATGTCTATATATCCTCCTAACTATCCTAATAATGAGAAAGGTCTTATGCCTTATGAATATCATTTTCCCTTTTAGGAATGTAAACTGTTTAACCTTTTTAAGTCCTTTATGATTTCTCTTTTTCTGTTTACATTTTTATGCTTCTCTTGAGTCTTGTATTTGAAAGTTAATTTTCTGTTCAGCACTGGTGTTTTCATCAAGAATGTTTGAAAATCTTCTGTGTAACTGAATGTCAGTTTTTTCCCCCCAAAGGATTAAACTCAGTTTTGCTGGGTAGGTGATTCTTGGTTGTAATCCCAGTTCCTTTAATCAGTTCCTCTGATTCTTTAATGGAGAAACTGCTAAATCTTCTGTTATTCTTACCGTGACTCCACAATACTTGAATAATACTTGAATTGTTTCTTGCTGATTGCTTGCAATATTTTCTCCTTGACCTATGAACTATGGAATTTGTCTCTAATGTTCCTGGGAGTTTTCATTTTGGGATCTCTTTTAGGAGGTGTTTGCTAGTTTCCTTCCATTTCTATTTTACCCTCTGGTTCCAGAATATCAGGACAGTTTTCTTTGATAATTTCTTGAAAGATGATATCTAGACTCTTGTTTTCATGACTACAATAACTTCAGTAATTATAAATTAAGTCTCCTGGATCTATTTTCCAGGTCAGTGTTTCTTTTTTCCCCTCAATAAGATATTTCACATCATCTTCTACAGGTTAGCCTAGGGGCTTCTGTGGTCTTTCCCACTTTTAAACTTTAGTAGTTCTAGACAGCTGCATAATGCCTGCTCTGAATGACATACTATTCAATGGGACTAGTGAATAAAAATATTTATAATATCTCATTATATTCCTGCTATTTAGGAATATAAAACTTTGGAAACTTTATTTTTTTTTGGAAGGGCAATTGGGGTTAATTGACTTGCCCAAGGTCACAAGGCTATCTTTTTTGTGTTGTGTCTGAGACCAGATCCGAACCCAGGTCCTCCTTACTCAAGGGCCAGTGCTCTATTCACTGTGTCACATAGCCTTCCCTACTTTGGAAACTTTCAAACCTTGTATTTAATTCTACCCTTATTTTCTAGATTAGGACTTTCCAAAAAGTCATATCAGGTATGGTCAAGGATATGAATATGGCATGGGCTGAGTGTACTGTCATGCTCTGGAAGACTATCCCCATATGCCATTGCTCTGAGATGAAGGGGAAACCACAGTGGGAGTACTCTTTCCAAGTTGTGCTGGCATGTTTTATGTACACACACACACACACACACACACACACATATTATATATATATATATATATATATATATACTGCTGGTAGATTCATCTCTATCTCCACAAGTATAAGGAAGAGGAATTAGAGTCTTTCTTAGTCGTGAATTTGACAATAGAATAGATTAAATTTTAGGACAAAGTTTATCATACAAAGAAGATGTTTTTTCATATGCATAGAAATTTTTGATAGAAAAATTAGGAGTAGAAGGTGGAAGAATAACAAAAAGAACTTATGCTTCAGGTTAAAGTTGGAATACATCAGAGATCCCTTTCAATTTTATGTGTCTTTGCTTTTAAGAAATGGAAGTTCAAGTAATTTGCAGCATTAATAGATATCAATGAAAATGAAAGAAATGAATTTCACTTTTCATAGTTTCAAAGTTAGTTGACTAATGAAACAAATGCAAAATAGATGAAGTAAAAGAGTGGTCTATGCCATTCCAAAACCTGAATTTCCCACACTGCGCTCTTTTATACATATGAAAGGAAATGCATGGGAGTTGATTTCTGTTATGACAAAAATCTGTTAAGCTATCTCTTCTCATGAGTAAAGGCATAGTAAGAATCATAACAGCAATCCGTCATCATGTGTTACTCACAATGAATGTTCCCTTTTCTTCAATAGAACTAAATTACTTTATTTCATACTTATGCAAATGTACATTCTTACTATGAAAGGAAATACAGAGTGCTCTTCTTAAAAGTTTTGGGCTCTCATTTCTGAATTAAATATATACAAAAATCATATCACCTGAAAAAAGGAAAAGAATATACAGATACATTAAAGCATTTCTACTATTTAAAAAAAATTAAAGCAATTGGGGTTAAGTAACTTGCTCAAGGTTACACAGCCAGTTATATTTTTTGTGTGGGTGCTGAGTATATGAGGCCGGAACTGATCCCAGGTCTCCAGACTCTGTGGCCAGTGCTCTTACTCACTGCGCCACCTGGCCGCCCCAAGCTTTTCTACTATTGACAGCATAATTAGAACTTCTAGAAGAGATTTGCTTTAAGAGGATCTTAGAAATAAATGGAACCTTCAAATTCTTACAAAGGACAGAGCCATCTGGGAGTAATGCCATAAGAGTTGGACTTTGAGTCAGTAGACTGAACTTCATAAAGTGTGATTTTTGTCACATGGGCATGAATAGGGAAGGAAAGTACCAGGGAAAGCATGATATGCTGGAGAAAGAATCTAGACCTGGAATCCTAAAGACTTATCTTTGACATTGATTGTTTCCTCATCATCCTTCCATATCTTTATTACAAAAACAAATAAATAAATAAATAAATGAATAAATGAATAAATAAATAAATAAATGAATGAATGAATAAATGAATGAATGAATAAATAAATAAAATAAGCAAAGCAAACTAAGTGACCCCATCTGACCATGTGTACTATATTCGAAAGCTTATTTATGTATCTAAAGCATGTCAGTTATAATCTTCAAAACAATAATTACTATAAGCAAAATTGGGATTGCCACCTGAGTGTCATCATTCAGGAAAATGCTTTCTGTGGGAAGGGGACATGATCACTGTCCCTCAAACCTTGCCTTACACTCCTTTGGATATGATACCCACACTTTACCCTTATAATGCTGTCACCATTAGTTACCTCTAGGGCTACCATTTCAGCTTTAATCCTTATCTGCTAAAGGGTCAAGGATTGTTTAAAGAGGCTGTGCCTTTCAAGGGGAACTGCACCAATCATAGGGCTATATCCTCTCTTCTTCCTGCATCTGAAATTAATTTGCCCCTTTAAGAGTTTTAGCAAGTTTAAGCACTAGTTATTTCATCTGGTTCTTCTAAAAACATGTCAATTTAATGGTTATTGAACGCAAATCTCACATTTAAAGAGACAAGAGTTAAATTAACATTTATACATATCATGATAATTATGTGATTCTAAGCAATCTGGTAGCTTTTATGGTCACTCCACTACATCATTACTTTTTTTTTCAAATGCATTCAGTGAAGTAATGCTGGACTAGAGACTTAAATATAATTGTTTTTGTATTTTCCCCAATCTATAACATTATTTATTTTCAATTTTTCACATTTATTTCTATAAGTTTTAAATTTTATACTCCTCCATCTCCACTCCCTCCCCAACATGGATTGCATTCTAATGTGAGCTATAAACATACATTCCAGTTAAACATTTTCACATTAGTCATGTCGCAAAGAAAAATTGTAACAAATAAAAAATAACATGAGAAAAAAACCAAAATAAAACAAACAAACAAAAAACAATATAGTCTGCTTTGCTCTGCATTCAGACTCCACATATTTTTCCCCTCTGGATGTGGATAGCATTTTCCATTATGTATCCTTTGGATTTGTTTTAGGTCCTTGCATTGCTAATAATGGCTAAGTCTATCTAAATCAGTCCTCACATGATGTGGCTGTTACAGTGTACAATTTTCTCCTGGTTTTGCTCCTCTCACTGAGCATCAGTTCATATAAGTCTTTCTACATTTCTCTGAAGTCACATATTCATCATTTCTTATAGTACAATAGTATTCCATTACATTCATATACCACAACTTGTTTAGCCATTCCCAATTGATGGGCATTCCCTTGATTTTCAATTCTTTGCTGCCACAAAAGAACTACTTATAAATATTTTGTACATACAGGTCTTTTCTCACTCTCATAATCTCTTTGGGATACAGCCCTAGAAGTAGTATTTATTGGGTCAAAAGGTAAGCATACTTTTATAGCCCTTTGGACTTCCAAATTGTTCTCCTGAATGGTTGTATCAGTTCACAACTTCACCAACAATGTATTAGTGTTCCAATTTCACCACATCTTCTCCAGCATTTATCATTTTCCTTTTTTGTCATGTTAGTCAGTCTGACCAGTGAGATGTGGTACTGGAGAGTTATTTTGATTTGCATTTCTCTAATCATTAGTGAGTTAGAGTATTACAACTTATCACAGAAAATCACAATATAATACAAAAGCTTATCATGAAAATGGCCACATAATTTTCACCAACTTTGTCACAACGTTTAGAACAATGAACAATCATCTCAAAGTGCAGTAGTCAAAGTCTTCCACTCATGGGGCAAAGTCTTAAGTTAACTCAGCCAATCACTTATTCAACAATTAATTACTAAGTAAGATCAAAATATAGTCTCAAAGTACAATATTCAAAGTCTTCAATTCATGGGGCAAACTTGATTAACTCAATCACTCACTTATTTAGCAATCAAATACCAAGTATCATACACAAAACTCTCCACCCCTTGGTCACTAGTAAACTACAATTTCCTCTTTACTCAGTACCCAGGGAGAAGTCTTTTCATCTTGACTTGGGGCCTGTTCTCAGACTCCCTGGATCCCCTTCTATGGTCCCAGATTCTACCTGGATTCACCAGACTGTCACCTAGGTTCAATGGCAGACAGCTCCCAGTTCCTTGTCCAGCTCTCTGGGTAGGTCCTGCTCCACACTGGCATTCACAGGGTCTGGTCCACGTCAGATCCTTCACCATTGCTGCTCCAGGGAATTCAAGGCTCAACCAAGCCACAAACAAACAAGGTCTCAGCTTGTCATCCCAGTCATGCTTCTTCAGTCGTCTGGCCTCCTGGCTCCTGGCTGTGAGCTCTGGGCTCTGGATTCATATTCAGAAGAAGCTCCACCACGACAAGTTCTCAGGAAATTCTGGCTCAGTTCTTCATTCTCTCTTTGTAGATGCTCTGCTACCAGATGCAGTTTCCAAGAATTCTGACTATGCCCCTCTGGGGCTTTTCTTATATACACAGCATTAGCTTCCTGTTTCAGGCAACCACTTCCTGTTACATCAGTAACAGGAGACAGGAGTTCATACCTTCTCTTTCCCCAACAGAGGATTGATCAGTTATTAAGTGCTAAGTACCTCTACCTTTGCCAACACAAAGGGATCTTCAAATTAAAATTTCGTTACCATTACAACACATTTGGACTTTTTTTCTGGTATAAGTTGTCAGATGTTTTTTCTATGTCCGGTTTCTGTCCTACTGTTTTCCTGTTTTTCTAACAGTTTTTGTCAAACACTGAATATTTATCCCAGGAGCTGGGTTCTTTGGGTTGTTCAGACAGTAGACTGTTGTAATCATTGACTACTGTGTCTTGTGCACCTAACTTATTCCACTGATCTATCCCTCTATTTCTTAGTCGGTATCAAGTGGGTTTGTTTATTGTTTCTTTATAATACAGTTTAAGATCTGGTATGGCTAGGCCACATTCCCTAGCATTTATTTTCATTAATTCCCTCAATATTCTGGACCTTTTTGTTCTTCCAGATGAAATGTGATTTTATTTTTTATAACTCTAAAATATTTTTTGGTAGTTTAATTGGTATGTCACTGAATTAGTAAATTAATATAGGTAGAAGTGTTGCTTTTATTATTAGCTCAGCCTAACTACAAGCAACTGATGTATTTTCCAGTTATTTAGATCTCATTCTATTTGTGTGATAAGTGTTTTTTAATCATGTTCATATAGTCCCTGGGTTTGTTTTGTCAAGTAGACTCCCAAATATTTTATAATGTCTACAATAACTTTAAATGAAATTTCTCTTTCTATCTCTTGCTATTGGGCTTTGCTAGTAATATAGAAAAATGCGGACGATTTATGAGGGCTTATTTTAAATCCTGCAAATTTGCTAAAGTCTTTTATTATTTCAACTAGATTTTACTTGATTCTCTAGGATTCTTTAAGCATATCATCATATCATCTGCAAAGAGTGATAACTTAGTTTTTAAATACAACTCTTTTGACTCCCATTCTGTAACATTTTGTACTATACCATACAAAAGAGAATTCAAAGTAGTCAATAATGACATTATCATTTAATTTATTTATTATCAACTATTTTACAGTTGAGGAAAACATGGTTCTGAGAATTAAAGTCACATGCCCAAGTTCAGTAACTCATAGATAAAGACTTGACTTCAGGTCTTTTAATTCTAAAACAAAAGTTCTTTCTTCTAGGTTATGTTCTTTAGTGATAATATACTTCTGTGATTTATTAATTGTAGAAATTCCAAAGAAAAAAATTATTAAATGGCAGAGTCTTTCGACTTGTACATAAGTTAATATCAACATACACAAGAAAAATAAACTTCTTAGCCTGCTATTTCACTTCTTCTTGTTCTTGTTCTTGTTCTTCTTGTTCTTGTTCTTCTTGTTCTTCTTCTTGTTCTTCTTGTTCTTGTTCTTCTTGTTCTTGTTCTTCTTGTTCTTGTTCTTCTTCTTCTTCTTCTTCTTCTTCTTCTTCTTCTTCTTCTTCTTCTTCTTCTTCTTCTTCTTCTTCTTCTTCTTCTTCTTCTTCTTCTT
>NW_027187391.1:3235359-3236872 GCF_028583685.1 Petaurus breviceps papuanus
TTCTTCTTCTTCTTCTTCTTCTTCTTCTTCTTCTTCTTCTTCTTCTTTTGCCTTTTGGAAGGCAATTGGGGTTAAGTAACTTACCCAAGGTTACACGGCTAGTATTTTTGTGTGGGTGTTAAGTGTCTGAGGCTGGAACCAAACTCGGGTTCTCCCGACTCTGGGGCCAGTGCTTTACTCACTGTGCCACCTAGCCAAACCTATTTCACTTCTTTATATTCAATTTATACTGACCAAATGCTGTAATGAATTTTTGGTGGATAGGGCAAAGTGTTAGGTCAGTATTGCCCATTAAAAAGGTACACATCTGTAGAGAAAAATAAGAAAGAGGAGAGGGGAATGTGATGAGATGCATTTGAGGAAGAATCAGATGAGATTCAGAAATTATTTATACCATCATGTTATACTACCCAAAAAAAAAGGATATAAAGAGAAAGTGGATGGACAACTAAGGGTATAGGTTACAAGACATGAAATAGTAGCTCCAATTATCCAGACATCTCCTCCAGCTCTCTCTTTCTGTCACTTGCAGAGTAGCTCATCATTATTGATTTGGCTTAATGATCATTTCATCCTTCAAATCATTGTGGAACCAGTAAATAACAAATTATGGATCTTATTTTGACCAAAGTGTAGGTACTGTTTTTTGAAGTGGAAATTATGGCTGTCTTGGGAGAAAGTGACCAATCTTTGCTAAAGTATTTTCAATTTTTTCATTAAAAATTTTTTTTCTCTCCCTCTGACCTCTCTCCCCTTGAAGTTAAAAAAGAAGAAAAACTTAATATCACATAAAGATAAATAGCCAAAGGAAAATATCATATTAACCATTTCCAAAAAAGTGTTTCTTAGTGGAATAGTCAAGAAGTTAGGGTAGAGGCAACTACACAGCTTAACTTTCAGTAGTCTCTTCTAAGCAACATTAAAACCACACCTCAAATTGAATTATAGAGCATCAGAGCCAAAAAAAGGTCAAAGGGAAACATTTTTTTCCAACCCAAGACAACTTAGGAAGTCATCACTCTGCGATATGGAGTGAAGACTGATCTGGGGTGCAGTAATGGCAACACCAGCAGTATACCTTGGAGACAGCTGTGATAGTGGCAGCAGCAGTGCCAGGTCCTCTCAGGCCACAGATGGTAAGGCTGTCAGACAAATGGTCAGAAAAATATTGCAAAGGACCTTGAGCTTACACTGGTTGAAGAACCCTGTTGCATTGCCTATATGATTCTTAGTCACAGTTCCAGAGCGCATGTGATCAGGCACAACAGAACAGGAACCCTGGACACAGTTCTGAGGCATTGTAATGGGAATGTAAATTTTTAAGATCTTCCCTGCCCTTAGGCTAAAGTGCACCTGGAGCCTGGGGTGGGAGGATTGTTTTTCAGTAGATACTTTTTGATTGGCCAGTGGGTCAATAAGGTTGTTACATTCTCTGAGCCAGGAGAAGGCTATATAAGCCCTGATGTGTAGCTTTGTTTTGGGGCTCACTTTGAGAAGTGTTCTGTGATTTGAT
>NW_027187391.1:3236972-3258135 GCF_028583685.1 Petaurus breviceps papuanus
GCTTTGAAAAACCCAGATGTTGATGAAACCCAGATGTTGATTTGGTATGGATGTAATGGTTGGACAGTTTGGAAACTGTCTACTTGATCTGTTTCTCTGTCTTGATAATTCTGTCTGTATATTATGAAGTTCGGAGTGCTGACCTTTTCCCCCGAACTAGGTAAATGATACATATTTGACTGATTAAAGGAAGCTTGTTAACCCATTTTAAGTTGCTTTCCTTTATCAAAGAAGATCTAAGAACCTGTGCTGGCAGCTACCCTGGGGATGCTGGGGTGTTTTGCTGCTACAGGCATGGAGGAGCACTAACTCTTGTAGCTACAGGAGAGCAGGAAAGGTATTCTGTCCTGTGTTAGTGTCTCCCATGTCACAATATCAATTCCGCTGTTCTTCAGAGAGATCTTAAGAGTGTCCATGTATTACTTCTTCTGACTACCATGTGCGTGCTTACCTTGTGTGAGTTCTCTGTAAAATAGTGTTTTAGTCAAGTGTGTGTTTGTCATTTAAACAACATAACCAGCCCATCAAAATTGTGCTCTTTGAAGTAATGTTTGAATGCTTGGTACTTTAGTTCAAGAAAGAACCTCTGTGTCCTGTACCTTATCCTGCCGGGTGATCTTGAGGACCTCCCTAAGATAATTACAATTTGACTTACTTTATTATATTTATTATTATTACATATATTACATATATATTATATATGTATATATAATATTACACCTATTATAATTACAACTTGAATTACAAGTGACTCAGTTTCCTGGCAAGGTAGTGGTATATTGCCCATGTTGCACAGGCATACAACAGTGAATATTCAGTAGATCTTCATTTTGGTAGACAGTCTAATACCTCTTGTCTTCCATGCTTTCCTTTGGATTAACTCTGGCAACATGTATGTCAACCTCAAGGTCAGTGTGTACTTCCCTGCAAAGTTTACTGTCAAGGTTAGTGAACTTATCCTCAGTACCAAAAACTCCATTTGCTGTAACTGATGGTTCCATGAATGAATGGTGTGGTGCTGGCTGGTGGAGCACCTGTGTTTTCTTAGTGTTAATTGTTGGGCCAAAATTAGCACAAGTAGCAGATTTTGTTCTATATTTGTTGCACCTCAGCTTCAGAGGCTTCACTGAGTGCAAACTCATCCACAAACGAAAATATCATGTACCAACATTCTCTCTAGTTTTGTGTTGGCTTGTACCTTTTTCAATTCAAAGAATTTACAATCAGTGTGGTAAGTAATGTTGATTCCATGTTCATTGTCATTGAAAGAAATTGAAAACATTGCAGAAAAAGAACGGGAGGAAGTACACAGCCTTGTTCTACTCCATTGATGACTGGGAAATCGTGAGAGCATACTACATTATCCAGAACCTAGGCAAGGAGGCCATCGTGAAATTGACATACAATAATAATAAACTTTTCCAGGCACCTAAATTTTGACATAATTTTCCATAAGGCCCCATGACGTACAGTATCAGGGGCCTTGATCAGATTGACAAATATTGTGTCTATACTTCTCTTCTGCTCCTGGAATTTCCCATGGAGTTGTGATGCAGCAAACACCTTATTGACCATTCCTATGCCATTTCTGAAGTAAGCTGACTCTCAGGTAAATGACTGTCTTCGAGGTGACCAGACTATTAAGGAGGACTCTGGTAAGAATCTTGCCAGCAATGAAAGTGAACACCCTCTCCCCACCCCCCACCAGATTGTCACAGGACAATCTATTTCCTTTAACTTTATGGGGGGGGGGGGCAGAGGCATCCTTGACTTCCTGGGGGATAACCTCTTCTTGCCATATGACCCAGAAAATTTCAGTCAGCTTTAGTATGAGCAATAGACAGCCCCTCACCCCCTTTTTTAAACTTGGCTGAAATAGAATTACCACCAGGTGCTTTGCTACAGGAAAGGAGACTAATGACATTCAAAATCCCTTCAGTTCAAAATTTGTCTTGAGAAGGATTGACTTCAACCTGAGGCAAATGGTTAATGGTTTCAGCATTGATTGGTGATGGTCTTTTGAGAACACTATATCCCCTCTTACCAAAACCGTGTTCTTATCACTAATCAATGTGACTCCATCCACACTGCATAGTTGAGATTCACCATATGTCTTTTGCCCATGAATAGCTTTCAGGACATCATAAAAGTTCTTTGGTTTGTTACTATCAGTGTAAAACTGGATTTTATCTACCTTTTTACTGAACCAAGAATCACACTTCTCTCTAAGTTATTTTTGTATTTCATTGTTGATGAAGTTAAATTCTACCTTCTTAGAGACATATGAACTATCCTGATGGTAAAATCTGTGGAGTTCTCATTTTTTTTTTCATTTAGAAGCTTCTGAATTTCCTCATTATTTTTGTCAAATCAATCTTCTTAGTTTACAAGTTTTCTGACCTAGATGACTAAATGTAGTGCTCTACACCAACTTTCTAAAAGCTGCCCACTCCTTTTCTGTTCCATTCTTGCCAACCTTGTATTGGCTCAACTTTCTCTCCAAGTTAGTAATGGATTGTTCCCACACAGAGAAGCAGTCTAATGTGTTGACACTAAGCCTTCTAGTAGTCATCTTGTCTTGTGGCTGCCAATTTTGTTGAATGTAGACATTTAAATTTGAGAGGAAAATTCAGTGATCAGTTCAACACATTACACCACACACTTTCGCACCCTGTCTTGTCTTCTTACAATGACATAGTCTATTGAGTGCCAATGTTTGCAGTGAGGTTGCATCCATGAAGTTTTATTGTGTTTAGGTAAATGGAAGAAAGTGTTGGTGCAAAGAAGGTCATAAGGTGTACAAGTCCAGTACTAAGTGGCCATTGCTGTTGTTTTCTACCCCAGTTCTCTCAAGGACACCCTGCCATGTTTGTGCCTCTTCTAGCATTAAAGTCACCCAGAATTATAAGCTTGTCCTCTTTTGGCAGATTGATAATGAGGGTCTCTAGGTCTTCATAAAATTTTTCTTTCACCTCATAAGGGTTCTTCATGGTGAGAACATAGGTACTGATAATGATGTTTTGATGTTTTCCTGCAAGAGATAACTGCAGTGTCATGAGTCTGTCATTCACTCCTTTTGGTAGTCATACAAAATTATTGACTAGATTCGTTTTGATTGCAAAACTTATTACAGCTTCACAGCACTCCCCTTCACTGTGACCACTGCAGAAAAACAAAACAAAACATATATTCCCCTTTGATTTTGGTAAGCTGGCCTTCATTTGCCAGCCTAATTTCATTTAGGACTGCCATTTGCATGTGACTCTTGCTGATTTTTCTCACAAGAGCTGTTTATCTTTCAAGTCTACTAGATTTTGTGTTGTCCATAAGTGAGATCAAAGAAAAAACAGAAAGCACCTATATGTGCAAAAAAATATTTATAGCATCTCTTTTCTTTTGGTGGCAAAGAATTAGACAATGAAGGGGATGTCAATCAATCTGGGAATGGCTGAATACATTATAACATATGATTATAATGGAATACTGTTGTGGCATAAGAAATGATGAGGGGGGTAGCTTCAGAATAATCTGGGAAGACTTACATGAGCTCATGAAAAGTGAAGTGAATAGAACCATATCATTGTCCACAAAAGATTTGCAATATTTAGAGACTTTTTGTATATATTCTAAAATTCTTTCAAGAATAATTATATTAAATAAAATTTCCACTAGCAGAACATTAGTGTGTTTGTTTTCCCTTTGCTCCTTAATTTTAATTTCCTTTTTTGACATCACTGTCAATCAGAGGAACATAGATGGAATCAGAACGTCATTTTTGTTTGCATTTTTCTAATTTTATGTATCTGGAGTATTTTTTTTTCAGATTGTAGATGCCTTGAATTATTTCCTTTGATAACTGTCTGGTAAAATATTTTATATATTGAGGATAGACCTTTTTTCTCACAAACTTGAATAATTTTCATATATTTCTTTGATGTGAAACATTTATTTGGAAAGTTTTCACTGTTTCTGTATTAAAAATAAAAGTAGCCCTTGACTTTATATAAATATTCTCAATTATTTTAAGGAAATGTCCTCATATTGCTATGCTTTTTTTAACATTGTTAACAAAAGTATGACTAGGGTTTTATTGAAGTTTTGGGTTTCCAATAATACAATCAAGTGTTCAACATATTTTTTTGTTATTTATATGATTATTTATGATGATTATTTTGCTCATTTCTATTCTTCTGTCATTTTTCAATAAAATCTTCTTGGATAAAATGAATAATTTTATATATTTTCCAATGCTAAAATGGATTGGGAATATTTGTATTAATTTTCATTCGTAATCTTACATAATGTCTGACATAATGTGTCATCATGGTTTAGAGGTGAAGTCAATATCTTTCAAATCATTACAACAGTCAAAAACTTGGAGAGTATATGTAAGTCTCATGCACAAACATCTTGAATATTTTCAAGAAAAGAATCAGAATAAGTGAACTTAAAAAAAAACAACATATTAAGAGCTTACTATATGCAGAGCACCTATGTATTGAGGATATAGATAGAAAAGTATGTAGTTTCTCCTTCAAGTAGTTTACTTTCTATTAAAGCCACCCCTAGGTGGAAATTTCAATGGCAGTTGGGGGAGATGCCTAGTATAGAGTAATCCCTGAGAAACATCAGAAGTGAAACTGATTATATTTTAATAGATAAGAAATGACTCATTTTATGGCATGAATCATTCCTGAATCATCTCTCTGTGTATAGTCAAACAATAAGTCTTTATTAAAATGAGGATCAGAATTATGACAAAGTTAAAAGAAAATATAAAAATGAGAAAAATATATGGCATTCATTAAATTAATTCTAACTTGTATTTTAAATATTTTGATTATTACAATAAGAAATGAATGAAGTAAAGGAGAAAGATACAGATACAGTTTCATTCAGAGATTAAATTTATATCAATGCCTGTTATTTAGATTAAGATCAAACTTTAGGCTTTGCAAATAAACAGTATGTTGAGATTAGTTCTGTACAGGAAAAAAATGAGATGGATTACTTTTGGGAAACAGGAAAGATCTAGATCTTCCTTGCAATGGAAATTAATCTTTCTAATATGAATATTTTTACATTGTTGATATATGGCTCAGCATTATGGAATATAACACTATGTGAAGAATTAAAACTGAAGATCACACAAAGTGCAATGGACATTCGCATAGTTGGCACAAAAAGCATCCAAGATATTACAAACAAGCAATAAAAAACAATAAAATCATTTATTTTTATCAAAATAGTATTCCATGAAAGAAAAAGCTGTTTCTGTGGCATAACTAAGAAATAACTAAGGGACAGTCTGTATAGGACAGAAATAAGTATTAATCAATTGCCATATATTCCACACACTGTGCTAAGTATTTTACAAATTTAATCTCATTTAATCCTAACAATGATGAGAAATGGGTGGTATTTTGTTTCCATTTTACAGTTGAAGAGATTGAGGTAGAGAGATGTTAGATGATTTTTCTCATTGTCACATAGGTAATGTCTGAGGCAGTAATTGAATCCAAGCCTGACTCCAATTCCAGCACATTCTCCCCTAAGCTACCTAACTACCTCTAAATGGTTCCTTGGTATCTTTAAAACTTCAGCAGAAAGGAAGAAAGGCCTCTAGTACAATGGGTGAACTCCTTGGTTTTATAAATATGAGAGCACAAAGACAAAAATTACACTTCTTTTAAATAAGCACAGATGAGTGAAATTTGACATTGTTAGAGGCAATACCCACATTGCTGAGATCACAGATTCATTTGGGCAAATTGACTATAAAGTAATTCATTGGTTCTGTTATATAATTTCACTTTGGGTTGGGTATCAAGATTAAATTTAACTCATAAAAATCATTTGGTAAAATATGTCCTTTATTTTGGGGAGTATTTTATGTAGTATAAGAATAAATTTCTATGTAAACATCTGGTAGAATTTATTTGCAATTCTATATGATGCAGAATTTATATCTCCTTTTGTAGTTCATATGATTTTTTTTTCTTGTTTGGCTTTCTTTCAAGGTTGGTTTGTTTGTGGTCCCAATTTTCTAGTATTTATTTTTCTAATTGCTCACCCAAATATTCCTGTATTTATTTTTCTAAATGTTTACTCATTTCCTTTAAATGTTCGATTTTATTCTGACATATAATTGAGCATAGCATTTTTCCTCTGAAATTATTCTATTTTTTTGAAAATTGATTTTTATGTTATAAAAAACTAACAATTTTAAAATATTGCTGTTTCTTTGAAAGATTTTACTTTTCAATTCAAAAGTCCATTTTCAACTTTATTTTTTCTAACTTGATTTTCAAAGTTTCTTCTTTTGTACTTCTTTTGGGATTTTACATTATTTTAGCAATAATTCATCCATTCTTTTTCTATTTTGCTAATATGTGTGTACACATATATGTATTTCTTTTTTCAAACTTCTTTAGCTAGATATAATATGTTTTGTCACATTACCTTCATGTAATTTCTTTAAATTAATCACTTTTATGACATGTTCTTTAACTCTGATAGTCTTTGGTTATACATGCTTATTCTTCATTTGAGGTTATATCTTTTCCCCCTTATTTCTTTTTTTGAATTTCTATTTTTATGATTTAGAACTTTCTTCTAAGTAGCTTTCAGATTGTAACAAGAAATTTCATTTTAAGCCATGACAAATTTCTCAAGAAGTATTAAGTGTTATTTAGGCTAGAATTATTTTGGAGAAAAACATGAGGTTTTTTTTTTTCATTTAGATGTATAAAATCAATTTCTTCCCTTAGAAAATGGTCTGTCTCCTTTAATTATACTTTCTCTAAGGCTTTCATTTTCACATGAGATTCTAACTGAGAAATGCATTTCTGTGCTGCATCTAGAAGTTTTAGCCATCAGCGATATTTTGACAGTAATAATAATAATAAGAGCAGAATCTAAAAACCTACTTCTTCATATAATGTTCAGATATGACAATGAATTTATGATTGTTATTTTTTTAATTGTGGAGGGCATGAGGGGAACAGAGACTTAGTGTATCACAGAGGTGACACATTTAATCTTCAGGGAGAGAGAAATTGAAGGAATTGAACTGCATCACTAGATAGTAGTCTCTGCCACTCAACTGATGAAGCAGCACTGATGGCAGTCCTAAAGGAATGTTTCTCACCTTCTTTGTTGGAGGTGAAGTACCAGGAGAGTGGCTTCTGACAGGGACAAGACAGAAGGCTTGTTTTCAAGAGGGGAAGGTGACAGTCAAGAATATTTTAAGTATCTAAAGAGACATGGAGTTAACAGAGCTAGCTTACTGTAAGGCCAGAAAGGAAAATGAAGAGTATGTAAAGTGTATGATGACAATGTAAAAAATTCTAGGAAGGAAAAGTGTTAGCACTTTTCAGATATCATCACTGCCTGACACTTAGCTTTTGAATATTGTTAACATTTGCTAGGACATAATTTATTATTATATAGACAAAGTATCATCTAAAAAAGCATAATAGCATAAAAATGAAAAGAAAAAAAATGATGTGAAATAACAAAACTATGTTCGTCCTGGATTAGTTCTCTAGAGAATAGCAAGCAAGGAAAAAAACAGTCCCTGGAGAATTCAGAATTTTATGAACGTAAAAAAAATGCTGGAATCTACCTCCAAATTCATAAAATTATAAAGCCTGTAACTATACGGAATGAATTTGTTATTTTTCCTACCAAGACCAGAAAATATAAGTATAACACAAATTCACTAAAATATAGAAATATTATGAAATCAAAATAGAGGTATATTTCAAGTACTACTATAGATGTTGAAGGAGAATATTCTCCCCAAAGACTACCCTAAACAAAATAGAATTTTAGATTATATTTTTCTTCGAACATCATATCATTTCCTTCTATCTGATATTATGTGAGTGTGTGCATACATTTCTTTTCATATGTATCAATGATATATTAAATTTCTATAATATGTATACCACTATGCTAGAAGCTAAACTGATGAAGAATTTAGACAGAACATACCCTTTTGACTAAATGAATTTGAGAAAAAGATGAAAGATCAACATAATTAACATTAATGTAAATTATTTCATCAAAAGTTAATTTGAGAGTTATAAAAAATGTGACTTTTGTTTGGTGTGGAGTTAGGTATAAGTGGGTAGAAATTGCAAACTGTGCAAAATAGGGAACGAATTATGGTAAAATAAGGGTTTGGGTACCCACCCATAGTCCAGGTGCCTAGACCTCATGTACTCCATATGGCTATCTGAAGATCTGCACCACTTGAATTCCAACCAGGCCACTCCTTCCTTATTCTAATAACATCTCCTGTTCCAGGCTTCTCTAGACACTCCCTTTTCATATCTATTGAATAGCTTCTTCATTCTATATACAACTCTCTTTGAACCATATACTCTGTGGAGTGATAGCTCATTTGATAACCTAATAATAAGAATGTCTCTAAGATAAGTGATTTATGTTACAGATCCTTCTGGAGCGAATATTTGTAACCAAGGAAATTATTAATTGTAGAAATTTCAATCACTACAGAAACCAAATGGTATTTTTATTCAAATAAGATTGTATTTTCAAATCCCTCCAATTATATTAATATAAGTGACTAGTCTGTATTTGTCTAATTCATTTCAGATTTTTAAAACATTGTTCCTATCTCTGTGAAAACCAACTAAATAATATATTCCCTTTTGTAGAACTACAGAATTACATAGGTTTTCGAACTTGAAGGATGCTCAGTATACATTGTGTCAAAAAAATGCCTTATAGAAAAGTCCCCTATAAGAAATCTAACAAGATTTGGAGGAAGAGAATGAATGTCCTTTTGGATATGTTAAATGTAAGCTATCTACAGGATGGGCAATTGGAAATGTGATAGTGGAAGTCAGCAGAGAGGTTAGTACTGTATAAGTAGATTTGAGAATCATTAGGATAAAGATGAACACTGTGTCCATGAGA
The DNA here is from genome assembly GCF_028583685.1 of Petaurus breviceps papuanus. Classification (NCBI taxonomy): domain Eukaryota; kingdom Metazoa; phylum Chordata; class Mammalia; order Diprotodontia; family Petauridae; genus Petaurus; species Petaurus breviceps. The sequence continues at coordinate 3,245,922 of NW_027187391.1, forward strand.
ACTGATTTGATCACTAGGAAAAATAGCATATTGGGAGAAGAGAAGAGAACCCAGGACAGAGTTTTCATGTTCAATTATGGTTAAAGACCTAGATATTCATCCAATAAAAGACACTGAGGAGTAATCAGAGAGGTAGTAGGTGAACCAGGAGATATTAGTGCCATGAAAAAAAAAAAGTATCAAGGACAAAAGAGTGTTTAAGATTGTCAAAGCCTGCAAGAGGCCTCACCATTTCTCCCAGAAGTTTGCAGAGTCAGCCTTCAATAAATAATCACATTTTAGGAAATAAATTTGGAGAAATGAATAAGCAGAAAAAAGCACTGATGGTTAAAAAATATTATGGAACCAGAAGTGCTCAAGAAACAAAACCAGAAGAAAATCAGTCAACTTTGAATTCAATGAAACCCTAAAAGAAACAGATTGCCACAAACTTTATTGAAATTCTTGAAAGAAATGATGGAAATATTTGAAATGAGAATAATCAACTTAGTGTAGTAGTTATAAACCTTACTCAAGTCACAGACTCTTGAAATAACATAGGAGTAGATATGATCAGTGATTTCATGGGAGAACAAGAAATATTAGAACAAACTCAAAACACTGAAAAAAATAAAAATAAATAAATTCATTAGAAATTGAGATTTCCTATCAAAAACAACTAACCAGAAAATGTAGTCCAGGAGAGAAAATCCATTAATGATCTAATTACCTGAAAACTTGGAAAAATCTAGACATCATATTTGCATATATCACAAATAAAAACTTTCCAGACCTATTAGAATCATCAAGGAAAGACAAAATACAATGAACCTGTGAGTCACATGGAAGAAATTTCAAAATGAAACCTCCAAAGAACCTCAGAGTTAAAATTCAGAACTTTCAAGTTAAAAAAAAGCCTGTGATAGGGATGAAGAAAGGAAGGAAGGGAGGGAAGGAGAGGGGAATGAAGAAGGGAAGTGGAGAAGGAGAGGTAGGAGAGAAGAAAGGAGAGAAGGAAGCAAGGCAACAAGCAATTATTATGTGCCTACCATGAAACAAGCACTTTTCTAGAAGCATTTTGAATAGTATTGCATTTGATCCTCACAGCAACTCTGTGTTATTTTTGTCCATTTCACATTTGAAGATGAAGCCAATATAGGCTAAGTAACTTACCTAGGATTAAACACCTAGTAAGAGTCTGGAATCAGATTAGCACTTTTGATTTCAGGGTAAGCTATCTACCTAATGACCAGACTGACATATAACACACCTTCTAAGATGGCTAAGAATATAAATTAGAGAAGAGATTGGACTCTGCTATCATAGGGGGAAATGAAGCAAGTTTATAGCCAAATATATTTTACTTGAGAAAGTTAAATAAAATCTCATAAAATATATGAAAATGGACCATTTATTAGATGAAAGAATTCTAAATATTATTGATGAGATGAGATGAGTAGATTCTATTAATGCTAACACAATAGCCAAAATACATAGAAAAGTAATCTAATTTGAGAAATTTAAAAGAAATATAGGATAAAGAAGTGTTGACATTATAGTAAACAGAGGGGGAAAAGTATCCCCCATAATCCTATGGTCCTTAAGAGTGTTTTTGGGGGGTGGCCAGGTAGCACAGCATGTAAGAGCACTGGCTCCAGTGTCAGGATGACCTGGGGATCGAATCCAGTCTCAGACACTTTGCACCCACCCAGAAATATCTGGCCGCATAACCTTGAGCAAGCTACTTAACCCCGATTGCTTTAAAAAAAAAAAAAAAAAAAAAAAGGTGTTTTTTTTTTTTAAGAAAGTCGTGAGAGGAGCTAATTGGGAGGCAGCATCATATTTTAAGTATACTAAAAGAAAACAAAAGAGAAGACAATGGAACATACTAGGAAATACAGAGGACAATAGAACAAAGGACTTAATCTTTTAGATATTTGGGGTGTAAAAAAGAAGAATAGCACACGGGAAGGGGTGGAGGAAATAAGGGATGTTATTATCCTAATTTTCAAAAGAATTTTCTTTCAAAAAGAATTTTCAAAAGCACTGAGATCTCAGGTGCTGGTGGCTAGGCTACTGCCCTGGGGTGGCCCAGTCTAGTCATGCCTGTTGTGCTAGGGTTCCTGGGCTGGCAATTTGCCTTCTGTACTGGGACTGGATGTCTTTCAACTGGCCTGCTGTGCCAGAACCATGGGAATTCATGAGGTTGCTGATCTGTGTTGCGGCTAAGTGCCTTCTATTAGCTTGCTTAGCCATCATCTGTGCTGTGCTTTACTCCCTTTCTACCCAAGTGAGACAGACCTTTCCTGAAAACCCTACAAGTTTTCTTAGGCTGTAAATTTTTGTCATCCTCTTTTTGTAGGTTCTTTTGCTCTGGAATCTATTCAGAAACTTTATTTAATGTTGCTTCTTAGGGAACCTGGGGAGAGCTCAAGCAACTTGCTGGCTTTTCTCCAACATTTTCTAAATTTTCTTTTAAGCATGCAGATGTCACTCATTGTGCCCAATTGCAAAACAGATAGGGAATTAGGAAAGAGAGATTTTCCCCTCATATTAAGTTTTACTGAAAAGAAATAGAAAATGTAATTAAAAAAAGAAATGCAATAAGTCTTATATGATCTTCCAAAGAAAATTAGGACTAAGATGAAAATAAAAATTGTTTTTCAGTTGTTTCTGTCATGTCTGACTCTCTTTGAACTTATTTGGAGTTTTCTTTGCAAAGATACTGAAATGAATAGCCATTTCCTTCTCCAGCCCATTTTGCTGATGAGGAAACTGAGGCAAACAGGGTTTCCTGGGTCATGCAGTTAGTGAAGGACTGAGACCAGATTTGAAATTAGGACTTCCTGACTCCAGGCCTGGTACTCTATCCACTGTACCACCTAGCAACATGTTTTTATCAAATAATTTTTAAAAATCAATGCAACAGGAGCTGTCTGCAAAAACAGAAAAAAACAATGGGTCCCAGTAACTTCAGTTATAAAGGTGGTATTGATAAAATGAAAAATCCATGAAAGAAAATTATAAACCAATATATCTACTGAATATTGAAAGAAAAAAAATTTAAGTAAAATGTTAGGAAAGATACTGTAGCAAAACATCAAAAATTGTATGTTATTGTAAATCAAAATTTATGCCATAAATGAACAATGATCACTCCCTTAATATGGTAAGTATTATTTATCTAAAGTGAAGGTCAACTATTTTATATAATAAGTATACCTAGAAACCTTTTACAATAAGAAAAGGGGAAATTAAAGATATGTCGTATTGCTACTATTATTCACCATGGTGCTAAAAATGCTAGCTATAACAATGAGAGGAAATTAAATTGAGAAAATAAGTATAGGATGAATAAACATTACTGCTTTTTGAAGATTATTTGAGTATCAAGAAAATGAACTCTACAGAGCCCATTAAATTAGTGCAAATTATTAGTAACCATTGAATTGCAAGATATAAAATGGACACACACAAGTCATCAAAATTTCTATATATTGCTAACAAAACCTAGTAGAATAGAGATAATTTTTTCATTAAAAATAGCAACTATTAAAATATTTAGGTATGAAGATATTAAAAAAACTATATGAAAATACTGTTTTGCTGACACAGATCTAATAATATTATTTGGTCATGGCTAGCCTATACCAATATAATAAAGCCAAAACCATAACAAAATAAATATATTTAGTGCCATACTAATCAAATTACTGAAGAAATATTTTAGAGAATTAGCAAAAAATTGTAAAATTCATTTTGAATAGCAAAATCTCAATAGTAGGGGAATAAGCATTTAAGTGCTTACCATGTGCAGGCACTATTATAACTGGTGTTTTCTACAAACATTATCTCACATTATTGTTGTAATAATTAAGGCAAACAGAGGTTAAATGATTTGCCCCAGCTCACACAGTAAGTGGTTGAGGCCATATTAGAACCCAGATCTTTCTAACTCCAGGATTAGTACTCTATCCACTGCATCCCTTAGAATTATTTTCTCTTAATGAAAATAATAAAAAAAATAGTGAAAAGGAAGGTGATCTAGTCCCATCCAATTTCAAACTACACTACAAGGGAGTAAGAAGAATAATTTTTACTGGCAAAAACAAAGTCAGTCAGTAGAAAATAATATATTTAAACCATAAAGAAGCTAATGGGTAAAGTAAAATGATGTTTAATAAATTCAAATTAGCCCAAATACTGAGGCAAGGACTCATTTTCTCACAAAAAAAAACTCCTTTAGTAAATAGAAAACAGTCTGGTAAAAATCTATATGAAAACAAGATTTGTCTTCATACAACATAATGAGTTTCAAATGCACAGATGAAGTAAATATAAAAAAAAAACTCTTTCCATGAACAAATTAGAGGAAGAAAGAAGATATATTTTTATAGCTATAGATATTGGAAGATATATAGACAAATTTGATTACATGGAAGGATTTTTTTTTAATTTTGCTCAAAATCAGTCATTAAAATAAGGGAAATAGTCAACTGGGAAAATATAGCAATTTTCTTGATGAAGGTCTGATATTCAAGGTATAGAAAAAAGTGTTTCAAATTTTTAAGAAAGTTGCTCCTCAATCAGTAACTGGTCAGGGAACACACACACACACACACACACACAGACACACACACACACACACACACTATCAAGAAGCATAGAGAAACATTTCTCTAAGTCACTGATAATTTTAGAAATATGAATGAAAAGAACTTTGAAGTTCCACTTCCCATTCATCCTTTTGGAAAATATGACAAAAAAAATAAAATGAAAATTTTTGGAAGATCTGAGAAATGAAGCACTGTCTTATTTCTTGGTAAAACTACAAATTGGTCTACCTCTTCAGGAAAATAATATCTAAGTACTCTGCCAAAGTGAGTAAACTGCACCTATCTTTTGACACAGCAATTCCACTATTAGGCCTGCCTAGGTGAAATTCCAAGTGTATAGATAAGGAAACTGAAAAGTAGAGGGCTTAATGACTTCCTCAGCATCACACAAGTAGCAAATATCTACGATTAGATTCAAAATAAAATTTTTTCTTATCTGAAGTCCAGCACTCTATGCATTGTGCCATCTATCCACCTTTCTATGCATGCACATGGACACACACACACACACACACACACACACATACAGATTAGCTTATATCAAAGAACAGGGGTGAAAAAAAGGAAATATTTATCAACTGAGGGATGGCTGAATCAAATATGGTATGTGAATATGAGCATGCACTTTGGGGAGATTCTTATGTGCCTCAGCTAATTCCCTTTTCTGGAAGCTAATTGTTTTCTTGGTTAATTGTTATAAAATTATAATGGTGTGGGGACTCATAAGTAACTGAGAGAGAAAGATTTCTCAAACCCATTTGGGTTACCTCTAGAAGCCTGAGGGGAAAAGTAGCCTTGCTCTCACTTAACCAGTGTAAACAGAGGCTAGAAAGCACATGTCCAGAGCTTATGTTACAAAACAAAAACCTACATAGCTAGAGAAACACTCAATATTTGTGACTGAAGCACACCAATATATTTAGCATGATAATAGTGCCTGAATAAATACATAAGTATTTATTTGCCAATTAAATTGCCAAGAGAAATGATAAACAAAAATATAGGAGTACAGGGAATCTAACTTTTTCTGCTCTCTAATGTTTATTAAAGTAATAATTAATAAAACTTTCTGGAAATCACTAAAATGTAAACAAAATTATAAGGAGTGTAGACATAAAAATCAAGGCATAAAAAATAAATGTTCATAGCAGCCATTTTTTAATCCCAAGAATATATATTAAAAAAATAGAAGGTAGATAAGAGAATTTGTTTGAATTTTGGACAACAATCTGGCAAAATATCTGGTTAGACCTGCATTATATATCATATGCTGCCCTAATCCTGATATTAGAGAATAAAAAAAAGTGAAAGAGACAGACAGAGATAATGGAAGGTTACATTTTTCAGAAATATGGTAATATTGTTAAGGAAATAATTCATAAGCATCGTATAAGAGAAGATAATAAAAGATAAAAAACAACAACAATTTCTTTTATATAGGTGACAAATTTGCTCCAGATAATGCAATGCAGCTAAAATATAAAATATATGGTTTAGAGAAAAAAACTGCATCAAACATCTTTAAAAAAATTCTTTTCTACTTTCTTAGATAATTAACATAGATCCATAGCACTACATACTATTATTTCCTTACATAGAAAAGAAAAACAAAGCATTGAGAGTCAAAAGAAAATGTATTACCAATCATTAAAAGTAAGAGAAATATTAAATACATTTACTTTGAGTGATATCAAATCTATTAAATAAGCAAATTTGATAAAACATGGAAATACTAAATCCTTAAGGGACTTTGAGAAGACATAAATATTTCTTTGTTGCTAGTTGTTCTCTCTAAGCATGTCAAGGATGAAAAGGAAGATCACATACAAAATATTCATATCTATATATCTATATCTATGTTATATACATATATACATATATGTAGCAGTGATACCTAAGTACAATAGAAAAAGTAGGAAAATATCACCAACTATTCAGAAATAATTTAATAAACTGACACATGTGAAAATAACGGAATCTTGTCACACTTTTAGGAAGAATGAATATTAAGAATTCTGACAAATGGGCAAAAAAATTTTTAACTTATGCAGAATGAATAAATTAATGCCAACATAATAGAAAAACACAACATGCAATTGAGGAAAACATTGAAAGGCAACACAGTCATGTCAAATACAATCGACACAGTTTAAAATGTCAGGTTACAATAGGTTAGATAAAAACTAAACCATAAGTATGGAAATTGAATGAAGAGATACAAGAATTGTGACTAGCAATTGCTATTTTAGTTGATTTTATATAATTTATTTTATATAACTTTCTTTTAGTGAGAAATTACTATTATTAAATTATTTTCTGGAAAATTATTTTTCTGTTCAAACAAAATTTATCAATAGAAAAAAGCACAAAAGATTAAAAATAAAAACAGATGATTCCCTAGGCTACCACTTATATGTCCCTTTTCTCCATCAATACAATACTTTCAACTTATTTTCAAAATTTTAAATAGTATATAAATTCAAAGGGATATTTTTTAGTAAATTACAAACCTGGTTCAATCACAAGTTGCCATTGGGTTTTGATTTAATGAAACAATTAAGCAAAAATGAAAGTGAAAAATACTAAACCAATTAAACAGGTAAATCATGTCTTAATTTAGCTTACATAAACCCTCCCCTCCCCTTTTCCTCACATATCAGGTACTCCCCTGTGGTAGACTTATGGGAGAACATGAATAATAGTCACATAGAATTAGTAGCCATGAATGGGTAGTCATTTGCATCTTAGAGGATATTCCAATATTGATGATATCACAGAACTTTTTGAATAAACATACAAGACATACATTCATGTGTGTATGTACATATATAAACATATACTATACTTGTACACATACACATATACAGACACATAAATATATACATATATATAGATAGATAGATAGATAGATAGTTCTTCCTCTACATAATTTTAAATAAAGGCATAACCTTCAGTTCATCAAGTTTAAGCAGGGATAGTTGACGTTCCAGACTGGATTTCTTTTAGTATCAATATTTCTATGGTTCATGCTTGATTCTTAGCTCTGCAAGCTTAGTTGCTTGATTTTAATTTGTCCATTCATAATGGATTGGGTTTTAAGAGGACTGAGTCATGCTAAATGACCTCATAGTACTGACTGATGAGGCAGAATGTCAATTTATTTAAAAACTGATTTTTTTTTTGTTTTTAAGTTGAACTTACTGGATACACAATGATGTTGGCCTTCCCGCTAATTCTGTACACAGTAGGAAATCCTTCTAAGAAAGATGAGTTAGTAATGGGCATTTGCTTTCTTACTCTAAATTCAGAACAAGAAAAGTTCATTGACACTAAGGAGAACTAGGTCCAAGTGATAAAAATATTTATGTTTTACTTTTCTCCAAAAGGATATACGTTCCATGATGAATAGACGATCATGTTCACTGATAAGAAGGCCTTCTCCCTGAAGCAGCACTAATAAACTAATAGTAATTGTTCCATCTTTTGCTAGACTGCATGAAAACTTTTGTATTATGATAATATTGTATTGGACACATTGACAATACAACTATTGTAATTATAGTTAGTTTTATCTTAATAATAATAGCCACTTATATTTCTGCATAATTTGCTCTTCCCAATAACATTGCATTCTACTGCTCTTCATATGATCTATAACTTAGCTATACTGGCTTATTTACTACTCCTAGTAAAGATCATTCCATCTCCATTCTTTTTGCCTTTGCCCTGCATAAGACCGATACCTAGAGTATTCTCCCTCCTTATACTGCCTTTTAGTTGTGCTGGCTTCTTTCAAGAGTCAGTTCAAAGATTATTTTCTTCAGAAGGCCTTTCTCAGTTCCCTCAACTTCTATCAATTTCCCCTCTGAGAGTAACTTCTATTTATTTAGTATATTTTTGTTACATACTATGTTATTGATTATGTTGCCTCTCAAAATAGAATATAATCCCCATAAGGGAGTGATGGTTCTTTGTATATTCATATTATAAAAGTACCTCACCCATGAAGATGGAGTGTTAGGCACTCACGAAGACCAGAGATCCAATCCTGCCCCAGCTACTTATTAGCTGTATAATGCTAAGCAAGTCACAACCTCTCTGTGACTCAGTTTCCTTGTCTGTGGAAATGAGTTGGACTTGATGACCTCTGGGACCCTTTCCAGCACCAAGCCTGTGGGTCCCCCCAAACTTAAAGACCTGTAGCAAATAAGGTACCCTGCCCCCCAAGACAGCCCACTCCACATGGATGACTCTCATTGTTGGGAAATTTCTCCTTTCACCAAACTAAAATCTGCCCCTCTGTGACTTGATTTCTTGGGCTTCATTTTGCCCTCTGAGACACAGAAAATTGCTTGACCACTTTGCAGGCCTTAAGAAATTTGAAGATAACACTCATATTCTGCCCCTCCCCACAAACCTTTTTATCTCCTGTCTCAATATCCTCCAGTTCCTCAGTCTCCTGGGAGCCCTCCTTCAGCATCAGCCAAAGTAAACAGTTCAGCTGGAACAAAGTAGGTATTGGGGTTAACGCCTGCTTCTCCTCTGGTCACTCCCTGTGCTTGGTGCTCACTAGCACCCCACCCATTTGCACCAAAGTAGGCCCTTGGAGGGACACATTGCAGTGTGGTGTCAGATCATAGATTAGATAGATAGATAGATAGATAGATAGATAGATAGATAGATAGATAGATAGATAGATAGACAGACAACAAAATAAAGAATTTTTCAAGAAAAAGAAAAGTTTAATAAAAATTAGAAAAATTTAGAAAAAAACATTTAAAAATTAAAAAAAGAAAAGAATTTTTTAAAAGTAAAAGAAAAAATCTTGATACAGAAAACACTTAATTTCTTTTTAATTAACTAATGTAATGATTAATGATTTGCAAATACCTACTATTAATTTATTTGATTTCATCCTTACAACAACCCTGTGATGTGGGCAATATTATTATCCCAACTTTATCCAATCTAACAGGCAGTTATTAAATGCTTAATTTATTGCGTTTTCTCTAACCAGACACTGTGCTAGGCATTATGATGACGAGGACACAATGAAAAAGCATCTCTTTCCTTAAGGAGTTGAAGTGGAGAGATACAAAAGTTCGACAGGTTAACATGTAAGTAGAAATTTGTGTAATAGTGAACAATAACAAAAGACAATCAGGACATCTTCCCATAGAAGATAGCCATTACATCTTGACAGAAGCTGGGGATCATAAATGCCTGAAATAGAGGGAAAAAGAGGTAAAGTAATTTTTCCACCCTCCCCCAAATGCTTGCTTTGGGGTCCCATAACAACTAAGTGACAGAACCAGGATTGCAAATCAGGTCTTCAACCTTCAACTCCCATCCTCTTTCTCAACAACCCTTTAAATTACTATACCTTTATTGCTTGTTAGATTTGTACTTTCCTAAATTAAGTTCAATGTAACCATCCAGAATCTCATCAGTAATGCCTTCATACCTCATCTCTTAGGATATGTTACTCCTGTTACCTGTTAATTTCATCTATTTAGTTGTTTAGAATTATCTTCAATCTTAAGAAGTAAATATGTTACCCTCTTCAGAAATTCTGAAAGCCTATCTTACTTGCAGCCAGCAAGCCCTAAATACAATGATGTTGAACATCCAAAAATTTGCAAGCAGCTGGAAAACTGGGTGAACTTTTAAAATCTTTTGAAATATGCTATTTTAAGTAATTTTCAGTTGTGTTCCATTTTTAATGACCCCATCTGGCATTTTCTTTTCAGAAACACTGGAGTGGTTTGCCATTTTCTTCGCCAGCTCATTTTAGAGATGAGTAAATTGAAGCAAACAGGGTTAAGTGACTTGCCCAGGGTCCCACAGCTATTAAGTATCTGAGACCAGATTTAAATTCAGAAGATCAGTCTTCTTGACTCCATGCCTAGCACTGTATCTACTGTACCATCTAGAATATTCATGGAGTAGAGAAATATTAATTTCATTGATTAAAAACTCCTGTATATCCTGTTTGTAGGTGTTTGTGCTTTACCTACAAAACGTACAATAGTCTCTAGAGGCTTTCCAGGCTCCTTTAGTATTTATGAAGCTCATGTGAACTTAGCATGAGCTTGTGAACTCACTACATTTTGCAACTTGAAACTTAGGAAATTGATGTTTTTTAGAAACCATGCCAGATGACATCAAGGTTTGTTAGTTTTATATAGACTATTAATTCAGATGATGGATAAAAATATGTAATTGAAATCCTTTCCAACTAGAAAGGCAGAGTGTTCTTCAAGTTTTCACGGCTTAAAGGGGGAGATTCAATGGGAGATAATAATTTAACAGAAGACATAATTAATACACATCAGAAGCATGACATAGTGGACAAAATGCTGAACTCTATGGTCTATGGATACCATTTCATGTCTTGGAATAGGGATGATCTAGGTTTAATTTATGCTGTAACACATTAGCTGTTTTACCTGTGTAAGTCACATAGCCTTAAAGTGCCTCAGTAGACCACTTAGCACTGACCTGCTAAGACATGGTACTGTTGAAAGAGGACAAAGTTTGCAGTCAGAGTTTAAATACAGGTTCTTTCAGTTACCACTTCTTTTGGGATCCTGGTCAAACCATCTCACGTATTTGGGCCTCAGTTTCCTTGTTAGTAAAATGAAGAGGTTGTATTATACAGTCATTCAGGGGTCCTATGACCATAAATGGTATATATATATGTATGTATGTATATGTGTGTATGTGTGTGTATAATCTGTATTGAGGGAGGGAGTTCCCACATTGCAAGTGAATTACACCTCCAAAATTTCAAATATTTTCCTTATTTGAGTATCATCTCTGCGGAATAAACGTAATGAAACCAAAGCCATAGATTTTATGATCCTGATGAATAAGCTTCATTCCTTTTCTATGTTCAAAGATGCTGCCCTAACCCAAGACAGATAGCTCATCACAAGGGGAACAAATGAGAAAGGTCATATTATTTCCTGTGAACTCATCCTCAGTAACATGAGAAAAATCTCTCAAATTTTATATTTTTAAGGTAGTGGGTCCATAGCCTTATCTCTGCACATACGAGACAGCAACTTATCTTCAAGCTACTCAAGAAAACAAATGGCACCCTTTTCTGAAAGATTTAATATTGATTCTACAGTTGGTTAGTTTAGCAGGTAAAGGTACCTAAAGAATCTAGCATAAAGCTTACTTAATAGTGAGTTAACACTGATTTATAAAAAAATAAGATCAAATCATTGTGACTTTTAATCATTGCTTAATATGTCATGAAGTTATCAAGCATAAATTTGTCTGTTTCACTAATTCTCTCCATTAGTCCTAGGTTTTTTTTTAATTAGTCCTAGTTTAGCCTCTAGAAATCAATCAGAACAAGTCTAATCTTTCTTCCAATGTAGAACCTTTTAAATATTCGAAGATTTGTACAATGCTCTTGCCATAACTTTTCTCCAAAGTAAACATTCCCAATTATTTTCAGCCAATTTAATCAATAAACAAGTATCCATTAATCTCCTTCTATGTGCAAGACTGTCCCTACTCTCAAGGAGCTCACAATCTAATGGAGGGAGCAATAAACAAAGATAGATAGATAGATAGATAGATAGATAGATAGATAGATAGATAGA
>NW_027187391.1:3258145-3284136 GCF_028583685.1 Petaurus breviceps papuanus
AGATAGATAGATAGATAGATAGATAGATAGATAGATAGATAGATAGACAGACAGACAGAGACAAAATAGAGATGGGATAAATAGGAAATAGAGGATAGAAGGTACTAGAAAGAAGAAGGTTAGGGAAGTCTTCTTATACAACAGGAAACAGGGAGGGCATAAAAGAAGCTAGGGACACCAATAAGTGCAGATGATGAGGGGTAGCATTCTGGACATGGAGAATAGTCAGACAAAATGTCCAGAATCAAGAGATGCAATGTCTCTGTGGAACAAGTAGGCTAGTGTCACTAGATTGAATACTATGTGATGCCAAGGAGTAAAGACTCAAAAAATAGGAAGGAAGTGGGTTATGAAACGACTTAAAAAAAAGTTATCCTAGAGGTAATATGGTGTCTGTGGAGTTCAATGAATAGGTGTCATAACATGGACAGACTTGCCTGTACCATAGCAACATAACTTTACTGGCTGAATGGATAATGTATTGGAGAGGGGAGAGTCGAGGTAGGCAGACCCAACATCATACAATTGCACTAGTCCCAGCATGAGATAATAAGGGCCTTCAGCAGACTGGTGGAAGTGTCAGAGAAGAAAAGAGAGTGAATTAAAACTATGTTTCAAAGGTGAAATCAGTAGACTCTTGCAACAAATTGGCTTTGAGGGGCTGAAAGATAGTGAAGAACCAAGGATGACCCCTAGATTGAAAGCCTGAATGATTGGAAGTACTGGTACTGCCTTCTGAAGTAATAGGGAAGGTAAAAGAGTGGGAAGGTTTAGGGGAAAGGATAATGAGTTCCATTTTGATCATGTTGAGTTTAAAATGTCTCCTGGACATCCAGTTTGAGATGTTTCCAAGGTAGTTGGAGATTCAAGACTGGAGGTCAGGAGAGAGTTTGAGAAGTGATAAGAGGTTGTGAGTCATCAGTTAGAGATGGAATCCATAGGAGACCACCAAGTAACATAATATATAGAGAGAAGAATACAGAAGCAATCTATATGGGACAAATGGTTAGAGGACAAGATACAAATGAAGATACAGCAAAGGAGATTGAGAGGAAGTGGTCAGATATAAGAAAAAAGAGATGGGAGATAGTGGTGTTCCAAAATATTCAAAAACAGAATATTAAGAAGACAATGATAAATAGTCTTGCAAACTGCAGGAAAGTCAAGAAAAATGAAGGCTGAGAAAAGACCACCAGATATGTCAACTATGACACTTTGGTACTTCAGTATTTTCTTGTCTTGCATTTTCTGAAAAGATTCTCTCATTATTTGACAACTAGAGTTTGAATTTGATTGACTGTTCTTGTTATCATTGTCAGTCTTTCCACATGTTATGCTTTTGAAGGGTAATTGAACAATAGGTGTCATGAACAGTAACTCCCATTTTATGACTGATATAAAATAAGCAGATGTGGTTAGTGAGCTTAATACATTTATATTTAAAATTTAAATATAATACCTTTGAATTGATTGGTCTATATTCCTACCATTCCCATCTGTGACCTTAAAATATGCTGATGAACTAATGTCATTCCTTAACTCAAGAAAGATTTCTTCTGTCAGTTCTGTAAATTTGAATAGACTTTACCAAGACCTTCACTAAAATATTATTATTTATAGGGTAATACTTAGCATAAGGCAGGCCTATCTTGGACCCCTTCCTTAGAGATTGGTTTCTAAGTGACAACAGTACTTTGTTCTAAGACCATTTGACCTAGAAGACCATTCCATGGCCAAGATCCCCAGGGATACACTGACAGAAATTCTAATATATTTAAAATCCTTGACAAACAACTGTTTGCAGAAAAAAGGAAGGAGGCTTGTCTCTAAACCTTAAAATGAATTTTACTAATATTTTCTTTATTCAAAAGAGTCTTATCTTTTGATATTTAATTCCTAAGTCCTGGTCTGTTGAAATTAAAGCATATTTCATTTCCTATTTCATCTTTCTCCTTGTGCCCTACCACTCATCATTTACCATCATCAATATTTATTATGGAATACAAGAAAACCTATGCTACCATACTTACTTTCTTGTTCATGTAACAGCATCTCATTAAGAAAAGCTTTGCAGCAGTCAGAATATTTTTTTCCATTATAATGTTTTTTTTTCCCCAATGTCACCACAGCAGCAGGCAATGTCACTGCCACAGCATTTGTCCTACATAAGCAGCAGGCCTTCATGTTTTCTTTTCTTGTTTTTTTTTAAACAAATCATACACTACATTTTAATACTCCATTTAGATATAAAGGCAATGGTTATATAAAATTACGTAAACATTCATAGAATGAAAAGAGGTCAACAAAATTGTCAGACCAGCACTCCTGTATTAAAGAGAATTGTATATTACTGCCATTAGTCACTAATGGAATAAAGTTGACTAATTCTCAGATCCCTCTGTGCCTTAACTTCTCTACCCATAAAATGAAAATAGCACAATTCTGTATTTCTATAGTTCTTTCAAAATGTTATCTAGAAAGTGTGACAATGAAAGCTATTATTAGCCTTAAGCACTAATAATAAACAAATACCAGAAATCAGAGATGAGAAGGAATGGAACATAGTAAAGGTAAGTTTTAATATGAATTTGGTTGGTGATATATTCAAGTTGGGCAATCACTTTGAGAGTGGAATTTTTGGAGCATTACATTTGGAAAATCCCAGTAAACTATCATTGGACAGTTAGTAAGAAAAAGGAATATAATGTAGAAATAAGGACAGAATGATGATGAAATTAGATTTTATCTATTTCATTGTTAAATCTAAAACTTGATCTGTCTATAGCTCTAGCTCAAACTGATTTTCTGACTCTAAATCTAGCGCTCTATCTACTAGACAATCCAGCTGGGTATTATGTCCATCACAACTTCTGTGTAGATCATACAAATGTATTCTGATTAATTAGTTTTATTTCATGTTTTTATGCAAATTAATGGCAAAATTTTGTAATATGCTTACTACAGACTGACATATGTTTTTAGATATTTTAATTCTTTTAAAACTAGAATTGAATTTTCCTTTTCAGAACTAGATTAATCTAACCATAAAATAAACAAGAAATAAGTTAAGGAGGTGAATAGAATTTTAGAGAAGTTATATTTGACCCAGCAATGCCACTTCAACTTGAAAGAAGAATAAGAACAAAAGGGAACAGCCGTGAGGAAAAAAAAAAAAAAGAAAATATTATGCTTTTATCTGCATGCAGACTTCATGGTTTTTTTTTTTTTTTTTTTTGATGTGTAAAGCATTCTCCATCATGAATCTTTTGGAATTGTCTTAGAGCATTGTATTGCTAAGAAGAATCTATCAAAGCTGATCATTGCACACTGCTGCTGTTACTGTGTACAATATTCTCCTGGTTCTGATCATTTCTTTTCTTTTGGTTTTTATTAATTTTTTTTCTTTTTATTTTTAGTTTACAAGTTTCAGTTCCACAATCCCTTGAGTTTCTCATTTTCTCTCCCTCCTCCCCCTCCCCCTCACCATGGCAGCATAAAATCAAGTATAGGATCTGCAAATACTTTCACATGAGACATCATATAAAGAAGGATTGTATCAGATGGAAAGAGGAAAAAAAACGAACAAGAAAAAGATAAGGTAGTTTGCTTCAATCCGGATTCAAACTCAGTTCTTTCTAGCTCTGTCTCTGAATGTAGATATCTTTCTCCCTCTTGAGTCTTTTGGGGTTTACTTATAACCCTGCATTGCTGAGAAGAGTCCAGTCTATCAAAGGTTGTCATAACACATACATCGTGTCTATAATTGTGTACAAATTTCTCCTGGTTCTGCTCTTCTCACTCAGCATCAGTTCATATAAGCCTCTCCAGGTAAATATGAAGTCCATCTCCTCCTCATTTCTTATAGCACTATTATATTTCATTACATTCATATACCACAACTTGTTCAGCCATTCCCCAGTTGATGGGCACCCCCTCAATTTCCAATACTTTGCCACCACAAAAAGAGCTGCTATAAATATTTTTTCTACATATGGATCTTCCTCCCACTTCTATGATCTCTTTGGGATACAATCCTAGAAGTGGTAGCATCAGTTCATGTAAGTTTTTCCAGATTTTTTTTCTGAAATCTACCTGCTCATCATTTCTTATAACATTCCATTACATTCATATACCACAACTTATTCAGCCATTCCACAATTGATGGGCATCCCCTCAATTTCTAATTATTTGCCACCCCAAAAAGAATTCCTGTAAATATATTTGTACACTTGGGTCCATGTCCATAAAATTCTTTTTTTTTGGAGGGAAACGATTATTTTACTTAAGAGCAAAAGTCTTGGCACATTAGGTGATGACATCTTCAACAATAAGTATTTGAGTACCAATCATAATCTGGACTCATATTCCCCTTATCAATTCTGAATCAGATCATTACCCAGTTACTTTATTTGTGCAAAATATACATAGAAATTGGCTAATTCAACTGGCTACACAGACAACAATGTATAGTTTCATCATTTTTTTTTCCTATTGCTGGTAGTAAGAAAAAATGACTGTGATCTTAAAATGAGTTGCATTCTGGAAGGTTGCTTAAGAAAACTTGAATTTTTAAATTGTTTTTGGTGGGAATTTCCTTCATATATGCAATGATTATTTTCGTAAATATTTTCTAAAAATGAGGAAACAGACATATTAGCCAGTACCTTCACATTCTCCATTGCCTTTTTGAAAAAGAAAAGAACTATTTATGATCTTTCCTATCCTAATGGAATTTTCTTCTTTTTTTATTATATCTTGAGATTCAATTCCTTTGAAGGAAAATCATAAATGGGAGGTCACATAAAAAGTGGAAGGGGAGGAGGAAGATACACTAATTAAGTCAGAGGCTAATCATGGAGGAAAAATAACTCAAGTTGACTCTCAGGAAGAAGAAACCCTATCAGAGAAAGGGTGAGGAGGCAAAAGGAAAAATTTTGAAAAAGGAGAAAACAGCAGTTGTTTCAGGTAGTAAGTGGTGCCAATGATGAATGTCCATATAAGAGAACAGAGATAATTTGTAAAGGAGATGGGAAACTTAAAATGGCTATTACATTTAAGGATTTGGTGCTTAGAGAGATTATATATCACACCTTAGCAGAAGATGAATCAGAGTACCAATGGGGAAACTGACAGAGCACTAGAAAGGTATGGACCCAACCAAGAGAATTTTAGACAAATGGGGAAAAAATGATAAGGTAAAGGCAAAAGTATAAGATGACCTGTGTAATCAGGGTAATTCTAAGAGTGAATTACAACAAAAAAAGAGGTCAATTGAATCATATCTACAATTTAAAAACAAAAACTATTTAGAAGAGAAAATTCAAAATAGATAAGCAAAAACTTTAATTCCAAGAATGACTAAATAATCTTAAGGATAAAGAAATCATAGAATTAAAGTCTGGAGACAAAAAAAGAAAAACAAAAAATGAAAAAGGGAAAGAAATACTTTTCAGAATAAACTGTAAAAATGAAATTTAGAAATGAACAAAGCATGGAAGGGGCAGAATAAAGGGAATTCTACTGATTATTAAAGTCAGAGGAAAATATGAAAATTAAGCGACTAATTGAAAGTAAACTAGAAACAAAGGAACTAATAAATAAAATCCCAAAACCAGAGAAATGGGTAACGGAGAGTAGGGGAAAGGAAGAGAAGATATGAAGTGGGAACATGGATGACTTAAAATAGATTAAGGTAAATGTGAAGAAGCATAAGACTGTATTTATAGCATAAAAGGTAAAAATAATTATTGCAAAATAAAATTAGCTGTCATACCTTGTGCAAATTTTTATACTTTTGTAAAGTATTAATCAGTTATGGTTATATTTCTTTTCTTTTTTGTCTTTAAAAATACTATTCATTTTATGAGATGGATCTATAGGAGGGAAAGGACCACCACCTCCCTTACTCTCCCCTCCCTTCAATCAAGCCCCTTTGATTTTATTTTCCCTTTCTCCTACCACTTCTTCCCTGTCTTCTTTCCACCTCCTCCTTTTTTTTCCCTTCTTGTTATACTTCCCTATAGAGTAAGATAGATTTCTATAACAAACTGAATGTCTATTACTCCCTCTTTGAACCAAATCTGATGAAAGTAAGGTTCAAAAAATACTTGACCCCCACCCTTATTTTCTTCCACTGTAATTGGTTTTTGTGCCTCTTCCTGTGATGCAAATTACTCTTTTTTGTCTACCCCTTCCGTCTTCTCCCCTTTTTTTCAACATTTAATTGTTTTTAATGTAACATCAAAGTAAACTTACACTCTCACACTCTCTATCTGTGTATGCCTCTTCTAAATGCCATAATAAAGATACAATTCTCTAGAGTTTCAAGTATCATCTTCCTTTGGAGGGATGTAAACAGTTTAACCTCACTGAATGCCTTTTTTCCTGTTTGTTTTTTATTCTTCTCTCGAGTCTTGATTTGAAGATCAAATTTTTTGTTCAGATCTGGTCTTTTCATCAGGAATGATTGGAAGTCCCTTCTATCACCAAATGTCCTGAGAAAGATTATGCTCAGTTTCGCTGGATATTTTATTCTTAGTTGTACCCCAAGGTTCTTTGCCTTCCCGAACATCATACCCAAAAGCCTTAGATACTTTAATGCAGAAACTGCTAAATCCTACATAATCCTTACTATGGTTCCATGATATTTAAATTATTTTCTTTCTGACTCCTAGCTGTATTTTCTCCTTAACTTGATGTAAAGCCAAGCACAGGCAGCTCTCCAGAGGACTGCTTCTGGGAACAGCTTTAAGGTTCTGATCACATAGGATAGTGAACTCTCTATTTATTCAGCAGTAAATGAAAGCAACACATTCACAGAAACCAAAGTACAGCATTCACAATGTTAAAACATAACAACTTATCATGAAAGTGACCACATGGTTTTAAACAAAAGATATCCTTCAATAAGTCCTCAACTCAATCATCCTTAAGGAACAAGTCTCCTTAAGGGACACAAAGTGTAAAGGTCAAAATTCTACACCTTTAGGTCACATTGTCTAAATCTCTCAGTCAAAATGTCTCCTTTTTTCTTTATTGGAGATTAGTTTCCAATCGTCCTTAACTTAATCATCCTTAAGAGGTACAAGGTACAGAGTACAAAGTTTTCCCACCCCTTTGCCACCATAAATCATGATCTTCTTAGTCAGCACTAAGTACCCAAGGAGAGGTCTTTTCATCTTGACTTGGGGCTGGATCCCAGATTCCATGGTTTCTCTTCCATAGGTCTAGCTCCTGCCTGAATCTACCCAGTCATAACCTGGATTCACAGGTAGGCAGCTCTCAGTTCCCTCATCAGCTCTTCATCCAGCTTCTTGTCCAGCTCCTTCTCCAGTTATTTGTCCAGTTCCTCATCCAGTTCCATATTGAAGCTCACAGTGTCCAGCCTATCTCAAGTCCTTTGTAGTTTTTGTTTGTGGGAAGATAAACCTTAACAGAGCCACAATAACATTCATAAACATTGCCAGCACCATCATCAATTCACTATCTGCCTGTGAAATCAACACAGACCCACTAACAAGGTCTGAAAACTGAACACACATAATTAGTATGGTCCCAGGACCTTCGAAACCCTCCTCTAGGACTTCTGTAAACAGACAATAATATCCTCTTTCAGGGCTTCTAGTAAGGTCCCAGGGCTTCTGTGCAAAGTATCAAAAAAAATCAATATAGACAGAA
The DNA here is from genome assembly GCF_028583685.1 of Petaurus breviceps papuanus. Lineage (NCBI taxonomy): Eukaryota > Metazoa > Chordata > Mammalia > Diprotodontia > Petauridae > Petaurus > Petaurus breviceps. The sequence continues at coordinate 3,265,823 of NW_027187391.1, forward strand.
CAAACAGAGTACCAGGCTCCACAACAATTCCCCTTCTCAATTATGTTCTTTCCCAGTTTGGGCTTCTACTTATATATGATCATTAGCTTCTGCCTGTTTCACCCCTTCCTGTTGCATCAGCAAGTTCCTCTCACTGTGGGTTTCACAAGCTCTGTTTCTTAACAAACATTCAATATAATCACAGGTAAGGCTCAACCTAAACAAAGCACTAAGTACGTGTTTGCTTGCCATTACACTTAATAATTCTGAAATTTGGCTACAATATTCCATAAAGTTTTCATTTTGGGATCTCTTTCTGGAGGTGATCAGTGGATTCTTTCAATGACTATTTTGACCTCTTTTTTTAACATATCTGGGAAATGATGCTTGATAATTTGTTGAAAGATGCTGTCCAGGCTCTTTTTCTTTCATCCTTTAAGGTAGCCCAATTATTCTTAAATTATCTCTCCTGGATCTATTTTCCAGGTTATTTGTTTTTCCAATGAGGTAATATATATATTCTTCTATTTCTACATTCTTTTAATTTCATTTGACTCATTGTTGATGTCTCATAAAATCATTAGTTTCCACTTGCCTGATTCTCTTTTTAACATTTTTTTAATGCTTTATTAACTTCTGATTTACATCATTAGTTTATACCAGATTTTGCGTTACAAATTTTCTCCCCGTTTTTCCCTTACCCACTGCCCCAAAATAGCAGTCCAACAGGATATCCCCTCCTCCAATCTCCTCTCTTTTATATTTCCTCGCACACGCCTTTCATATATTTGAATATTTAATTTTAAAACTTTCAATTCCAGATTCATTCCCTTCCTTCCTTGTCACCCACCCTTAATGGGAAGGTATGCAGTTCAGTATAGGTTGTAGATGGGTGACTAATGCAAAACAAAAACATAGTATATATATTGTAAAAGACTGACTATATTTCCCTCCCTCCTATCCCACCTCCCACTTGTTCTATTCTCTGCTTTGATCCCATCAATTTTCAAAAGTGGGTGCTTCCAACTTCCCTTCCCCCCCAGCCTGCCCGCCCTTCCATCAGCACCCCCTGCTCATCCCCTTCCCCCCACTATTCTCCTAGAGGGTGAGATACCCTATTTAGTGTGTATTTCACTTCCTCCTCAAGCCAAATTCAATGGGAATAAGGTTGACCCATTCCATTTTGCCTTCCTATTCTTCCCCTCCATTGTAACCATTTTCCCTTGCCTCTTCTGTATGAGATAGTTTACCCCAATCTGTCTCTCCCCATCTCCTCTCATTATATTCCTCTCACCTCTTAATTTCAACTTTTAAGTATCATTCCTTCCTGTTAATTGGGTCCTGTGCCCTCTATCTATGTATACCTGTAAACATATAAACATATATACACACATTCACATATGTATTGTATGCCCATATACCCGCATATATAGACAAATATATATTTCTAATCCCTTCAACTACTGAGAAAAGTTTCATAAATTACAATTATCTTTTTTTCCATGTAGGAATGTTAATAGTTCAACTTTGATAAGTTCCTTATGATTCCTTTTCCCTGTTTACCTTCTCATGCTTCTCTTGCTTCTTGTATCTGAATGTCAAATTTTCTATTAAACTCTGGTTTTTTCAGCAAGAATGCTTGAAAGTCCTCTATTCCACTGAATGACCATATCTTCCCCTGAAACATGATACTCAGTATTGCTGGGTAGGTGACTCTTGGTTTTAATCCCCACTCCTTTGCCCTCCAGAATATCATATTCCAAGCCCTTCAGTCGCTCAGTGTAGAAGCTGCCAGATCCTGGGTTATCCTGATTGTGTTTCCACAATATTCAAATTGTTTCTTCCTGGCTGCTTGTAATATTCCCTCCTTAATCTGGGAATCCTGGAATCTGGACATAATATTCCTAGGAGTTTTCTTTTTGGGGTCTTTTTCAGGAGGTGATAGGTGGATTCTTTCAATCTCTATTTTGCCCTCTGTTTCTAAAACATCAGGGCAGTTTTCTTTGAGAACTTCCTGTAGGATGATTTCTAGGTTCTTACTTTGGTCATGGCTTTCAGGTAGTGCAATAATTTTTAAATTATCTCTCCTGGATCTATTTTCCAGGTCAGTGTTTTTCCCATGAAATATTTCACATTGCCTTCTATTCTTTCATTTGTTTGGATCTGTTTAACAGCATCTTGATTTCTCATAAAGTCATTAGCTTCCATTTGCTCCAAGCTAATTCTGAAGCAATGATTATCCTCATTGAGATTTTGAGATTCTTTTTCCATCAGGCAAATTCGGCTTTATAAGGCATTCTTCTCCTCATTGCCTTTTTGGGCCTCCTTTGCCATTTGAGTCAGTCTGTTTTTTAAGGTATTATTTTCCTCAGTCAGTCTGTTGACTCTCATTTCATAATTTTCTTGCATCGTTCTCATTTCTCTTTCCAATTTTTCCTCCACTTCTCTTATTTGGTTTTCAAAATCTTTCTTAAGGTCCCCTATGGCCTGTAACTAGCTCATATTTTCCTTTGAAGCTTTTGGTGCAGGAGTTCTGACTTCGCTGTTTTCCTCCTGTTCCATGCTTTGCTCCTTTTTGTCCCCAAAATAGGAATGTATTGTTGGAATCTTCTGTCTGCTTTGTTTCCTTTGCCTGCTCATTTTGCCACTCACTTACTTGACTTTTGGGCTTTTTGCCACAGTAGGACTCTGCCACCAGATAGGGGAGCTTTTGTCCCAAACGCTGGGGTTTTCTCAGCTGCTGGAGGTATTAGATGGGTGCCCTCTCTGAGGTCTCCATAGCCTCTGGCAAGATGGACACACACCCCAGGACCTCCACCATAGACTGCAATCCAGATCCAAGCAGGTTGAAGCAAAAGCGATTACCCCTCAGACTGGTGCTTGTTCCCCTTACACTCTTCAGGCCAAGACCTGAAGCCTCCAGGTGGCATTAGCTGGCTGTGTGGTGTCTCAGCTGCTTTTCGCCCAGGGGGTAAAAACCAGGCACTCCCACTTACTGGTCCCAAAGTCCAGACTGTACTGACCTCTCATTTTGTCCTTTGTGTCTATGTGTTGATAAATCTCGACGGCCACAGTTGCTGCTGATCTGGAGTCCCTCTGGCCAGGGGCTGGTCAGGCCTGCCCTGGGGCTAAATCCTGGGCTTGTGGCTTTGCTCAGCTCCCAGAGCTCTGTGCTGGGTTCCTGCCGCCTTGCCAGGCTGTCCTCAGCAGGAGGTTAGCTTCTCTGTGTCATTTTGTAGGTTCTGCAGCTCCAAAGTTTGTTTAGAGTCCCCTTTTTACATGGATTGGGGAAGGTCATGCTTCTACACCAGATTCTCTTTTTTAAGAAGTTGTTTTCTTCAGTTAGCTTTTTTACCTCCTTTTTCTTTTGGCCAATTTTACTTTTTAAGAAGTTGTTTTCTTAAGCTAATTTTTATCATCCATTTTCCAAATTGTTGACTCTCTCTTGCATACTTCCCATTTCTTTCCCCATTTTTCTTCTACCTCTCTTATTTGGCTTTGAATATCCTTTTTGTACTCTTCCAAAAAGACTGTTTGGGCATGAGACCAATTCATATTCTGCTTGGAGGTTTTGGATGGAGGTATTTTGACAATGTTGTCCTCTTCTGACTTTTTGTTTTGATCTTCTCTGTCACCATAGAAACCCTGCATGGTCAAGATTCATTTATGCTTCTTACTCATGTTTTTTGACTATTTCCTAGCTTTTAAAGCTGAGCTCCTCTGTTGGAGCACAGGGACACTGTCCTAAGCTTCTTGTGCAGGGATGAAGGGGGCCTTATCACTAGTTTTGTGTGCTGGGACATTGTGCGCTGATAGCTGGAGGCTGGCTGCTTACCTGGTGCTGAGCATTGGTCATAGTGGTAACATCTGGCATGTGCTGAGACCAGGTGGTGTTTTTCTTCATTTCCCTGGGTTTAAACTAAAGCACATGAAGGACTGTTTCCTGGATGATGCCTATTTACCATGAATTTTGCTGAGTCACCTGGAAACCTGGCAGATAGAAGATGTCTGGCTGCCCTTGGAGGATGCCTACCCCCCATCACACATGTAGGTTCAGTGACTGGAGGATGTGTGTTTGCCCTGGACTGTGATGAATCACCTAGAGGTCTAGGGGCTTTAAGATGACTGACTGCTACAGTCTGTGCTGAAGCCAGTGCAGGTCTGGCCACCAGAAGATGCTTGTCTTCCTGGGATTGCATTGAAGCATATGGTACTTCCCCAAACTGTAGTCTTCTAGTTCCTCTGGCTTTGCTAAGGCACTGAGGGGTCCTGGTGGTGTTTACCAGCTCTGCCATACTCGAACCCAGGATCTCCCTCTTCTTTGCTGAGGTGAAGCTTGCTGCCATCTTGCTGGGTTGCTTCCTGTAATAGAACATGCTCCCTTTTTATTTGAGTGATAGGGAATTTTTTTTTTAACAATTCTCCAAGTCTCTGAGACTAAAAGACTTCTCCACTACATCTTAAATACTCTAACTTCTTAGTTCTGTTATCTTTTCAAACCACACAACTTACTGTTCTACTTTACTTTATACGCAGATAATATCACCTTTGAAATAGCCATCACCAAAGTTAAAATCTGAATCCCACTTACTATGTCACCTTGGGCAAGTAAGTAACTTAATCTCTTTTACCTTAGTATTTGCAACTGTAAAATATGGATGATATTATAGAATATAAAATATTATATTCTATAATATAGTTTACACGTATATTTTCTATTCCTCCCACAGAATATTACATCCTCATCTCTTTGCCTTTATCACTGGATATCTTATATAACAGAAATTTTCTACTTTCTGACTTCTACGACTTAGAGCCCTTCAAGTCTCAGCTCAAATCATACATTCTAAAGGATAATCTGCCTTCCCACCTCATCTCTCAAGATGTAAGTGACTTCCCCCTCTAATAATATTTTCTATTGTCAACTCATGTAGCAAATGTAAAATTGCTTTTGCAATCCCCAAACACCAAAGAGTTCACAAAGGTTAAAAGCAAACTGCTTTCCTTATTCAATGGAGGGAGAAAAATTTACATGTGTCAGGGCCTCCTCTAGTATGAGACCTGAGGCAGTAGGACTAAGCCTTCATTTATGTATTTGTGGCTAGGAAGAATGAAACAGTGTAGTGTGGTAACAGTGGTGTGGCACAACAGTGACACTGAGTCACAACAGTAAGAGTAAGGAAAGATTGTCTAGCAACAAAGTCCAGTCATAGTAGGCTTTCATGTCTGGGCCTATTGGTTCTTGCCTTACCTCAGGGAACTTCAGTTCTGGATTTAGTTACAGCAGTGTTCATCCAGAGGATGAGTGTAAAGGATTGTTGTTATGCAAACCTCTGGGCACAACTTGCTTGCAAGGCATTAGCTCTGGAAAACAAGGTATATTTTAATAGTAAAAAGAGGAATTAAAAGAGAGCGATGGTCTTAGATATAGATGCCATCTACCCTTTAAGTATCTTATATGATATCTGAAAATAAGTTATCCCAATAAAGGTAAACTTCTTGAGATCAAACAGTTACCTGATTTTTTTTCTTTGTTTATTTGTTCCCCTCTCCCCCTTCTTCTTTTGCATCCTCAGCACTGAACACAGTGCCTGCCAAATAATGAAGTTATTAAATAGCGTGTTTCCTAACTGATTGTACAAAAAACTGAATTGGCAAAATGGAAAATAAAAAGGCAGAAAAATAGGAAAACACCATCTCTTGTAGTTGTTTTTAATTAATTTTTGTTTTGGTTCAGCAAAATTCACCAGTTATTTACTAAGAAATTAAATTTGCATCGGGAACAGAGACAATAATTTAGTAATCATGTTCAAAAGCCAACCTTCTTAATCCTACCGGGGTACTTCTTGAATTTGGTTTTAGATGGGTCTCCTACCTGTCTCCATCTGTTATAATCTGTTCTTGATTCCAAGTTGAATTTACATTGAATGCATATTGACCTGCTGTTTTCCCTGCTGACCATTTGATTTTGCTTCCTGTAGGAAGGGAAAATGAATCAAAGGTGTTAGGCTAGTGTTAGCTGCCAGCACCAAATGTGAGAGAAAAATGCAACATCCTAGTAAAGGTCTTTGGGAATGGTGAAGATTCTTCCTCCTCTGGACAGGTTCCAAGCAACTAGCAGGGCAAGAGAAGATATGTTCCTGGTGGGAAAGGATTTAGAAAAGCCTTACTAGTAAATCACATTCAGAAACCAAAATAAAATTCTTTGAAATGCATAGAAAAACTATTAAAATATAAACCATTTTGGTGACTGAATTCCTTTGGCCCCTAATTATTAGCCACCACTGACTTCTCTGGAGTTAAAGGTTTGTGGCATTAAATGTGGAGGTTAACTGCCTGTGAAATTAGACAGTAATCTATGGGCACTAATAAAATTGAAGTCTAAAGGTCTAGGTTAGCTGAAAACATTACTTAGCTCAGTGAATAAAAAAAAAATAAAAACATACACACAAACAGGCTCTCTCTTGAGTCTGATTGAGAATCCAGCTGATATCGACTTAATTTTCTCTTGTTGTCCTAATTTGTGGCTAGACATATTGACCAAAAAAAGTATTAAAAATTTCCAAGATACTTAACGAAGATAGAGGTGTGGAATGATTTGTCTATTAGGGGTCACTGGAAGTGATCTACTATCTGAGAGTTCTTCAGAATGAAGCTTCTTCACTTACACTTCAGTGATTCCTTTTTGAGAGAAGGTAATGAAAGAGCAAAGAATGGGTGAGAAGCAAGGGAAGCAGCCCAGTGAACTAAGTTTTCCCTCCTATTAAATTTTAAAAAGAACTATTCAAATGGATTAAAAAAAGACAGATCTTCCCATTTCAGGAATGGAGGAAGAAGTTGGCAAAAAGCCACACTGGCAGTTTAAAGACTTGTAAAATTCTTCTGAGAAAGAATTAGCTTTAAGGATTCTAGAGGGCCAATTCAAAACAATGAAGTAAACTTTTGGAGTGGAATCTCTTAAGGTATGTTCCCAAGACAACTGGAAGCTTGGAAAACCTCTTAGAGCTATCTGTTAATTCCACAACCTATAATGAGTAGCCTGAAGCACAAGGAAGGAACAATGTAGCATCTATGAAGAGAGATGAAATCACCTGATAGATCCTGACAACTCTTTCCAAGAGACTATTTGCTTCACAGATTAATTCTGAAGAACAAGAGTAAGTGTAAATTAGAAAAGAAGACACAGATACCTGGCAATATTTTGCTTGAGTAACTATCCTTAATATAGGCCCCAGAGTGTGGAGTTAGGACAAAAAGAAAGAGAAGGGATAAAAAAATAATATAATCTCTGCAGGGAATAGAAAGATTAGAGGAAAGATAGGGAAGACATTAGTGAGCTGTATCAGGAAAAAAGAACAATTAGGCAGTGGGAAATGGTAACATAAGAAGAAAAACAAGTGGGAATCATTGAGGGACCCATCAGTATCACAGAGCACATGCAGACTAAAAGAACATGGATAACACTCTAGTTGTCTTGCAAGTTTCAAGGAATACAAATAGTCAATTGAATATATGCTATGTCCGACCTTTTTTGCCCTCAGGGCCCTGGACAGGGCCACTCTCTGATTTGTAAGTTAACTACCTTTTGAAACTACTAATATATTAAACTAATGTCATATATGCCCAATCAAATTGTCTATACCTGGTCTAACAAAGAAGACAGAACAGAAAAGGGTATTTTCCCAAGGGTCATTTACATGAGTAACTCAGAGGACTGTAAGATTCATTCATATGCAGCACATCTGGATATTGCACAGCATGAGGCAATGAACCATATTGGACAATTCTGCCATGCCTCAAGCATATTGACTTATACCTTATGTCGACATTGCCATCATCTGAGCCTCAGCTCTGATTTTCCCAATGTTACTAGAGTGAGAGCACTGTCCTTCCGAAATGTTGGTTTCCTTCTGACAATTCTAAATAAATAGGCCAGTTCAGTTCTGGAAACATAGTTATGACAATAGTGTCACTACTATAGCCAACCCTAATAGAAAGGATAGGTAATTGTACTACTTCACTTTGGCTCGACTCACATTTGTCTAAATCAAATACCCTTCTTGGATAGCTATTCTCTAATTTGTTATCTCCCTCATTAAAATGTATGCTCCTTTATAGAAGGAATATTGTTTTGCATTTGTAGACTCAACTTTTATCACAGTTCTTGTCTCATGGTCTATTTAATACAATTTATTATTATTATTAATGAATTAGTTACTTCAAAATATTATATGGATTAGGCATAATTTTTTACTAACTTAACCCTACTGCTATGCCTTTCTTTTATTTATTTACTATACGTACATTTGACTCCCATTTAATTTTATAATCTTATTTCATATGATTCTATGTTTTAGTCAGCTAGATGCATAGCAGTTTCTGTACTGTACATGTCATTTCTTGTTTCTAGGTATTAATGCAAGTGTACCATTAATACTTCTTATTTTTCTATTTTCAGTTTTCTTCTCTTCCTTCAAGGTTTATCTCAGATGAGATTCCTTCTGTGAAACACCTTTGACTCCTCTACCATAAGATCATGGATAGAGATAACTGGTATCTGTGTGTATACGTTAGTCAGTGATCTCCATGTTAAACAAACAAACAAAAAATCTCAACAGTATCTTAATATTCTAATGGGCAAACATATTAAAAATAAAATTTCAGCAGTTCTGAATATTTGAAAAAGAAATTAAGAGTATTAAGTCACCTTAGATGTCAAAGTACAAAAGAAGGAAACTGTCCGTTGATTCAAAATTCAATTCAATTCCAGCAACATGAATTAAATATCTTCTTTTCACATTGCATTTCGCCAATGACTAACTATATGAATCTGGCTAAGACAGGAAATTGATGTAACCCTCTAATGCATAGTCCTTCATTATATCACTCAATTCAACTTGGTGATAGAGTTTTTGTCAAACAAATTCAAAGATGGAGAAGACTACATGCAAATTTATTGACACACCTTATTTGCTTCACAATACCTTTTACTACAAGTTCAATACAGTGTTAGATGTGTGATTTGTTAAAAAAAATCCATATGACATTAATTTTAGTTCTTAAATAACTAAGATGCTAATGAACATGATAAAAGTGGAATAAATTTGTACTTTCATGGTTCTGGAATCTGACTATAATATTCCTTCCAGTGGTACAAAATACAACCATACCATATCTTCTCAACCTGTGTTATTCTTTCCTTATATCATTCCATAAATTCTCCTCTATTAACACATGAATGAACTGAAATTTCTTTATTTGGTTATTTTGAAATATTCTGGATAACACTGCAGTACTTGGGCTTCTGCTATACTGGCTTCACTCTCACAACTTTTCCAGCTAACTTTCTGTTATAGTAGTATATTTTGGAAACATCTTTTAACCCACTACACTAATGCAAGTCACAAATAGAAATGTATGTGTTCTGTTTGTACCTACCTCATTTCTGCATTGTCTTTTGCGTCAGCTGCAAATTCTGAGATTATAACATTCTCTACATGCAATATGAACACATTCATTCTATACCATCTTCTGTATTATTAGTCCATACTGCTTAATATGTACCAGACACTGTGCTAAACTCTGGAAATAAAAAATATATCAACAACAACAAAAATACAGATGCTGACCTCAAGGGGCTTCTAAACCAAAAGAGGAAGATAATACTTAAAGGGAAGTTAAAAATGAGAGGAAGGATACTTGTCACGCATATTGAAATCCAGATTGAAGCATGGTGAGAAGTGAAGAGACAACTGACCTGGGCTTCCTCCTTAAATGGATCTCTAAGTGGTACTGTCCAATCATAAGGAAAGGTCTCAGGGACATAGATGGTAGAAGTCTAGAAGATATTCATTGGGGAAAATGTAAAGGCATGATTTCCCAGGGGGTTGTATTGCTAGGCACAGAATAATGACGTAATGAAGAATGAACCTCTGAGGAGAAAGTCTAAAGTGAAAAGTTATCAGAAAATGGGTTGGGTATAGGTATAAGATAAATTGAATTTCAATAAAAATAAGGAGGAAGAAGAGGAAACACATGGAAGAAGGTCCCAATGTTGCCCACAAACCCAGCAGTCGATGGGAAATCATATTACTTCTAGAGTCAGTTAAGTTTAAAATGCTATATCTAATTTCCTTGCCAACTAACTATGCCAAACTGAGAGATGGACCTATAGCATGACATATTGATTGTTAATTCTTTTTGTAGAACAAAAATGAATCTACAAAGAGGTGATTCTGTACCTCCTTGGAGTAAGTTGAGGATTTGGGAAATTAAGCAGGATCAGGTTATCATTCTCCAGGAGACTGTAGGAAATTGTATTCTGTGTATATGAGTCCTGAGAACAGCTTTATTGCTTGATTTATGCTTTTTATTTACTGTGTAATTCTGTCTAAATTAAAAATTGTTGTTTCTATTGCTGTTGTTGTTGTTGGAGTCATTTATAGGAATATAGGGGGCAGTACTAGAAGAGCACATAAAAGAAACACCCCCCCCCATTCCAATGTGATTCCAGAGAAGTCTGACCTTTGTGATATGCCAATACCTGAAAAATGGGGAAAAATTATGTGAGAAAGAAACAGTGCAAAGGTTTTTGTTTTCTAACTATATCAACTAATTGTGCGGTTTACCCAAGAAAGGATGAACAAAATTAATTACAATGATTCTTGACTTTATAAGCCTTAGTTTCTCTTTCTGACATGGAAGAACTCAGAAAGTATTTGAACTAGTTGTCAGTCAATGCCACATGGATATATGGTTGAGAAGATCTCATAGCTAAAGGGCAGAAAGTGGGGTGCTGGCCTTAACCCAATGAGGTTTCTGGAGTAAAAATGCCAGTACATATTTAAATTTAAGACTGTCTTTCTCATAGATGGACTAGCCTTGGCTTTTGCACATACCAAAGCAAACCATTGACAGGGATTAAAAAGTCTATCATACACCATGCCAACTTTAAGGATATTTATAGGCAGAGTGTTTCAGTTACTTGCTGCTGAACATGTTGAAGATAGTGCAGCCTGAGAAAAAAAACTCAGTGAAGTTTGAATATTTCCTTCTCATACAAGCAGAACTTTGACCATGGTCATTAATATTTGTTAATGTTTCTACAAGAGCTTCATGGTCCTAGTAAATCATATTTCATAATTTTGGGAGATAAAGACATAGATACTTACAAGCTTACATTCATTTGACCATTTGTTTAAAGAAAGCCTACTATGTGCCAGTGGACTAAGCTGAAAATTAAAAACAATATATTAGAGAAGGACAAACCATTACATTATTTTCAAGTTCTCTATCAGAAATATGATATAGAATTGATGAAGCCTCAATATTTTAAAAAATGATAGGGAAGGTAGAAAGCAGTTTTGTGGAGGTTTGGTTGAGATCAGAATTTTATGCCATATGCAAGGACAGGGCATTGAATCCAGAGAGTGCTCATTCCTTGTCTAATATTCTGGATGTGGAAGACATAGGCAAACTGAAGCCACTTCTTCAGTCTTACTAACTAGGGGCTATAGATTGTAGAATTCTTCCTGAATTGTACGTGAGCTTAAAAATAGTACTCCAGGACAAAGTTTTTTAGTCCAATAAAATTTTCATAGGGAATATGGAGATAGTATGGGTTTGAAGTGGATCAGCATAGAAGTTCTAGGACTTCTAGAGACAACTGAATAGACTGATATGATATCTGTATTTTAAGGAGAGTAAAAGGTATATATGTTAGGGACAGCCAAGTGGCTCAGCAAGTAAGAACATCGGCCCCAGTGTCGGGATAACCTGGGATCGAATCTGGGCTCAGATACTTAGCACCACACCCAGAAATAACTGGCTGTGTAACCTTGAGCAAGTTACTTAACCCTGATTCCTTAAAAAAAATACAGAGAATTGAGTCAAATTTATAAGAATACAAGTCATTCCCCAATTGATAAATGGCCAAAGGATATGAACAGGAAGTTTTGAGAGAAAGAAATTAAAGATATTTATAAGCACATGAAGAAAGGCTCTAATTCACTATTGATTAGAGAAATGCAAATCAAAACAACTCTGAAATACCACATCTCACCAGTCAGATTGGCTAAGATGACAAAACAGGAAAATGACAAATGCTGGAGAGGATGTGGGCAAATTGGAACACTATTTTACTGGTGGAGTTGTGAACTGATCCAGCCTTTTTGGAGAGCAATCTGGAACTATGCCCAAAGGGCTATAAATACTTTCATACACTTTGATCCAGCAATACCACTCTTAGGGTTATATCCCAAAGAGATCATAGAAATGGAAGAAAGACCCATATGTACAAAAATGTTTATAGCAGCTATTTTTGTGGTAGCAAAAAATTGGAAATTAAGGGGGTGCCCATAAATTGGGGAATGGCTGAAGAAGTTGTGTTATATACATGCTATGGAATACTATTGTGCTATAAGAAACGAGGAGCAGACGGTCTTCTCCATGATTTTCTGGTAGGCCTATGATTCTCATGTTATCTCTCCTGGATCTCTTTTCCAGGTCAGTTATTTTTCCATTGAGATATTTTACTTCTTTTTCTAATTTTTCATTCTTGTTGTTTTAGTTTGGCAAATTCTTGGTTCCTCATAGAGTTATTTGTTTCAACTTGGTTGATTCTGGTTTTTAGCAAATCATTTCCTTGGTTAGTTTTTGGATCTCCTTTTCTGTGTCATACACTTTTCTTTTTAAGGAGCTGTTTTCTTCATTATAATGTTTTTCTAATTCTGCGATTTTGATTTTAAAAGAATTATTCATTTTGTCTTCTATCTTTCTCATTCGGTTTTCAAAGTTCCTTTTGAGCTCATGTAGGAGATCTTTCTGTGCTTGGGACCCCTTCCCCTTTTGATGTTTCAGCTGTGGGTGTGTAGTCCACATTTTGTCCCTCTGAGTTTGGTTCCTCCCTCTGAGGAGAGTAGGACTCCAGAGTTTTTGTAATCTGCTTTCTACCCATTTTGAGCCAGGGCCCTAGCCATGCCCTTCCCAAATTATGAGTATCAAAAATGAAAGGGGTGAACCTACCACCAATGAAGAGGAAATTATAATAATAATTAGGAATTATTTTGACTAGTTGTATGCATATAAATTTGACAATTTTAGTGTAATGCATGAATAGTTACAAAAATATAGGTTGCCCAAATAAACTTAAGAACCCCATCTCAGAAAAAGAAATTGAACAAGTCATCAGTGAACTCCCTAGGAAAAAATATCCAGGGTCAGATGGATTTACTAGTGAATTCTATCAAACATTTAAAGAACAATTGATTCCAATTCTCTACAAACTATTCTGGAAAATTAGGGAAGAAGGAGTTGTACCAAATTCTTTTTTATGACACAAATAGGGTACTGATATCTAAATCAGGAAGAGATAAAACAGAGAAAGAAAATTATAGATCAATCCCCATCATGAATATAGATGCAAAAAGTTTAAATAAAATATTAGCCAAAAGACTACAGCAACTTATCACAAGAATAATTTTCTTTGATCAGGTAAGGTTTATTCCAGGAATGCAAGGATGGTTAATATTAGGAAAATCATCAGTATAATTGATCATATCAACAATAAAACTGGCAAAAATCACATGATTATATAAATACATGCAGAAAAGGCTTCTGACAAAATACAACATCCTTTCCTATTAAAAACACTAGAAAGAATAGGAATAAGTGGAGTCTTCCTTCAAATAATAGGTAGCATCTTTTTAAAGCCATCAGCAAGTATTATATGTAATGGTGAGAAGCTAGAAGCATTTCTAATAATATCAGGGGTGAAACAAGAGTGTCCACTATCACCCCTCTTATTCAGTCTGGTACTAGAAGTGTTAACAGTAGCAAATAGAGAAGAAAAAGTAATCAAAGGAATTGAATTAGACAAAGAAGACACCAACCTCTAACTCTTTGCAGATGACATGATCATATACTTATGAATTAGAATTAAGAATTAGAATCAATGAAATTAACAATTAGAATGCTTTATAAAATGCAAAATGGATAATTTTGGTAACATTAAATTGAATTAGATAAAATGGAGGTCAATGAATTGGGCATGCAATTGAAAAGGTAGAAAAAGAACAAACTGGAAATCCCAAATTAAATACTAAATTAAAAATAATGAAAACCCAAGGAGATAGTAATAAAATTGAAATTAAGGAAATTATTGAATTAATAAATAAAACTAAGAGCTGGGTTTATGAAAAAGAAAAAAAACAATAAAATTGATAGACCCTGTTATAGGAATGCCCCTAGGTTAAGTTCACCTGGAGCCTGTGGTGGGAGGCTTATTTCTCAGGAATGCCCACACCTTAGTGCTTTGTGATTGGGCAGTGGATCAAGAGGGTTGTTACATTCCCTGAGCCAGGAGAAGGCTATATAATTCTCAATGTGACGCTTTGCTTTGGAGCTCACTTTGAGAAGTCTTGTGTAATTTGACAAGATGAGACTCTGGGCGGCCGTTGTTGAGAGCCCCCTGGCTTAGTAAACCCAGATGTTGCTGCTTCTCTCTCTGCTAACTGTGATTTGGTATGGATGTAATGGTTGGACAGTTTGAAAGCCTGTCTGCTTGATCTTGTAAGTTCTTTCTATATACTCTGGAGTTTGGGGTGCTGACCTTTTCCCCATTAACTGGGTAAACAATATATGTTTGATTGATGAAAGTAAGCTTGTTAATGCATTTTGAGTTGCTTTCCTTTAGCAAAGCATATCCAAGAACCTGTGTTAGCAGCCACCCTGGAAATGTTGGGTGCTTGCTGCTACAGACCTTTAATCAATATGATTAAAAAAAGAAGAAAGACAAATTATGAGTATCAAAAATGAAAAGGGTGAATCTACCTCCAATGAAGAGGAAATTAAAACAATAATTAGGAATTATTTTGCCCAATTGTATGCACATAAATTTGTCGATCTTAGTGAAATGGATGAATATTTACAAAAAATATAAATTGCCCAGTATAACTGAAGAGTAAGTAAATTACTCAAATAGCCCCATGTCAGGAAAAGAAATCAAACAAGCCATCAGAGAACTCCCTAGGAAAAAATCTATTTATTAGTAAATTCTAGCAAATTTTTAAAGAACAATTTCTCTCAATACTCTATAAACTATTTGGGAAAATTAGTGAAGATGGAGTCCTACCAAATTCTTTATATGACACAAATATGGTACTGATACCTAAATCAAGATAAAACGGAGAAAGAAAATTATAGAGCAATGTCCCTCATGAATGTAGATGCCAAAATTAATATGTATATATGTATATATATATATATATGTTGATCATATCAACAATAAAACTAGCAGAAACCACGTGATTATCTCAATAGGTGCTGAACAGGCTTTTGACAAAAATACAACATCCATTCCTATTAAAAAACAAACAAACAAACAAAAATAGTATAGGAATAAATGCAGTCTTCCTGAAAATAATGGGTAGCATCTATTTAAAGCCATCAGCAAGTATTATATGTAATGGGGAAAAGCTAAAAGCATTTCACACAAGATCAGGGGTGAAACAAGGATATCCATTATCATTCCTCTTATTCAATCTGGTACTAGAAATGTTAGCAGTAGCAATTAGAGAAGAAAAAAGAATCAAATTATTCAAAGATGAGACTAAGGTTTCACTCTTTGCAGATGACAAGATGATATACTTAGAAAATCCTAGAGAATCAATTAAAAAAAACTATGTGAAAAAATAAAATATTGGCAAAGTTGCAGGATATAAAATAAACCCACATAAATCATTGGCATTCCTACATATCTCTAAGGAAATCCAACAGCAAGAGGTAGAAAGAGAAATCCCCTAAAAGTTACTGTAGACATTATAAAATATTTGGGTATCTACCAGTCAAAACAAACTCAGGACCTATATGAACACAACTACAAAACAATTCTCACACAAATAAAGTCAGATCTAAGTAATTGGAAAAAAAAACATAAATTGCTCATGTCTGTGTCAAGCTAATATAATAAAAATGACAATTTTACCTAAATTAAATTACATATTTAGTGCCATACCAATCAATTCACCAAAAAATTAATTTATAGAGGTAGAAAAAATAGTTACCCAATTTATTTGGAAGAAAAAAAAGCTAAGAATATGAAGGGAATTAATGAAAAGAAATGCTAGGGAAGGTGGCCTAGCCATACCAGAATGTTAATTTGTATTATAAAGCATCAGTCATTAAAACTACTTGATACTGGCTGAGGAACAGAATAGTGGATCAATGAATAAATTGGGTACATGAGACAGCCATCAATTACTATAGTAATCTAGTGTTTGATAAATCCAAAGGCCCCAGTTTTGGGGATAAAAACTCACTATTTGACAAAAACTACTGGGAATACAGGAATATATTGTGGCAGAAACTGGGCATAGACCATTATCTAACACCATATACAAAAATCAAGTTTAAATGGGTGTATGATCTAGGTATAAAGGCTGTTACTGTAAGTATTCTGGAAAAGCAAGGAACTGCTTATGTGTCAGATTTATGGAGAGAGGAAGACTTTATGACCAAACAAGGAAAAAGAGAGCATTATAAAATGCAAAATTGATAATTTTGATTACATTAAATTGAAAAGTTTCTGTACAAACAAAGTCATTGTGATCAAGATTAGGAGGGAAGTGGAAAATTGGGAAAGAATTTTTACAACCAAGGTCTCTGATAAAGTCCTCCTTAGTAAAATATACAGAGAATTGAGTCAAATCTATAAGAATACAAATCATTCCCCAATTGATAAATGGTCAAAGGATATGAACAAGCAGTTTACAGAGGAAGAAATTAAAGATTTACAAGTATATGAAAAAATGATCTAAATCACTATTGATTAGAGAAATCAAATCAAAACAACTCTGAGGTACCACATCTCACTGGTCAGATTGGCTAAGATGACAAAATAGGAAAATGACAAATGCTGGAGAGGATGTGGAAAAATTGGTGCACTAATGCATTGTTGATATTTTTCAACCATTCTGGAGAGCAATCTGGAACTATGCCCAAAGAGTTATAAATAATTTTATATCCTTTGACCCAGCAATACCACTTCTAGGGTTGTAACCCAAAGAGATCATGGAAGTGGGAGGAAGACCCATGAGTACAGAAATAATTATAGCAGCTTTTTTTTGCGGTGGCAAAGAATTGGAAATTAAGGTGATACCCATCAATAAGGGAATGGCTAAACAAGTTGTGGTATATGGATATAATGGAATACTATTGTGCTATAAGAAATGAGGAGCAGATAGACTCCATGTTTACCTGGAGAGGCTTATGCAAACTGATATTAGTGAGAAGAGCAGAAGCAGTAGGAATCTGTACACAATTACAGAATGTGTGATGACCAACTTTGATAGAGTGGACACTTCTCAGCATTGCAGGGATATAAGCCAACTCCAAAAGACTCATGATGGAGAAAGATATCTACATTCAAAAAAAGAACTAGAAAGAGCAGAGTTTGAATGCAGATTGAAGCAAATTACCTGCTCTCATACTTTTTCTTGTTTGGTTTGTTTCCTCTTTCCCATTATCCATTCCAAATATTACAATCTTTCTTTATAACCTGACTAATGTCTAATGTAGAAATATTTGCAGATACTACTCTTGATTGCATACTGCCATGGGAGGTGGGAGGAGAGGGAGGGGGAGAAAATTTGAAACTCAAGGGATTGTTGAACAGAATCTTGTAAACGAAAAGTAAACAAACAAATTAATAAAGACAAAAAATTAAAATAAAAGAAGTTATAAGCAGGCAGATTTTAGAAAAACCTGGAAAGACTTACATGAACTTATGCTGAGTGAAGTGAGAACCAGGAGAACATTGTAAACAGTAACAGTAACATTGCACAATGATCAATTTTGATAAACTTAGTTCTTCTCAGCAATACAATGCTTTAAGATAATTTCAAAAGATGCGTGATGAAAAATACTATCCACATCCAAAGAAAGAACTATGGAGTCTGAATGCAGATCAAAATAAATTATTTTCTCCTTTTTGTTGTTTTTATTCTTTCTCTTAGTTTTTCTTTTTTTCTGCTTCTTCTTTCACAAACTGACTAATGTAGAAATATGTTCAATATGATTGAACACATTTAACCTATATCAGATTGCTTGCTCTCTTGGAGAGGGGGAGGAGAGGGAGAGAGAAAAAAAGTTTAGAACTCAAAATATTAATAAAGTGAATGTTGAAAACTTTCTTTACATGTAATTGGAAAATTACAATATCAAGAAGGAGGAGGAGGAGGAGGAGGAGGAGAAGAAGAAGAAGAAGAAGAAGAAGAAGAAGAAGAAGAAGAAGAAGAAGAAGAAGAAGAAGAAGAAGAAGAAGAAGAAGAAGAAGAAGA
>NW_027187391.1:3284146-3327005 GCF_028583685.1 Petaurus breviceps papuanus
GAAGAAGAAGAAGAAGAAGAAGAAGAAGAAGAAGAAGAAGAAGAAGATGATGATGATGATGATGATGATGATGATTGTGTTTAGAGTAATAAGGAAATGCTTCCAAGGGCAAATGTAACTTGAGTTAGTCCTTGAAGAATAGATTAATTCTGAATAGGCAAAATGATGTATTACAGGATGAATGGCATTCAAAAAAGAATATGAGCATGAGAAAAGAAATGAGTATAGTCTCATAAGGTGGGAGGAGAAAAGGCAAAATAAGGAGATTAGATTTATTGAAAGAAAGCTTTTATGTTGGGTAGTAGCATGGGAGTTATTGGAGTCTTGTTGAGGAGATTTGGATCTTGAATGATAGATCAAGGAGTTTCGACTTGGTTAAATAGATAATAGGGAGCCATTGTAAGTAGGCCTTTCAGACCTATTAGCCTACTTTGATAAAATATCCTTGAAAAATAGATGGCTCCCACCAAACTTTGGACAGATGTGTCTTTTATAAAGCTCTTGGACTACAGAATCCTCTCTAATCATCTTATGTCTCATATTGTTCCTTGATACTAGCTCAACAAATGGTTTAATACTCCTGGACCTATGCTTATGGAAGGTCATACTTGGCTCCCAGTTCTTCTTTCTTCCACTTTGAATTGAATCCAGCAAAGACCCTGGATTTTATTTGGCAATATTCTAGCTCTTCTCCTTCCTTGTGAATAATCACTCATGTTTCCCATTCCTACCAAAATCACATATAAGCAAATGTACTTAACATGCTCTGAATATACCAGGCTTTGCTTGGCCAAATTCAGGCACAACAATCCTTCACTAGTTTCCCTTGATGTCTGAAATTCTCATTATTCACATAATTTATTTTTGTTTTATTATTTTTTCAGAAGTTGCCTATTAAAAAGCAAACATGGTTCCTAAACATATTTACTTATTAGTTTCTTACTATTTAAGGGTTGATTTATCACCAACTAGAAAGTGTGATCTTTTTAAAAACAAAAATCATTGACAAGGAATGTCATGCTTAGGTGAAATATGCTCAATGATGATTCCCACCACCAACTTGGGAAATGTCTGATGGTCCTTGTAGCATTGTTTGGAAGGCAGGGGTTCACTAAATGTAAAAGAGTGAAGGGGAAAAAAAAGAGATCAATAAGAAAAAAATGGGAAGAAATCAAAAACATATTTGAAACATACCATAATTTCATGTATATCTAGTTAAACTTGGGAGAATGAACAGGAATAGATTATGATTGCTTCTAAAATAAAAAAAAAGTCTGGACAATATTATTTTATTTTTTCTTTTAAAATAAAGCATTGTAGAATTAGAAATTCTTTGTAAAATTAGAACTATAACTTGGAAGAATTTAGTCACAGAAGGTTAATTAATCAAAATTAAAGGCAACTAATACAATCTGGACACTACCAAAAGTGAGTAAAGAACATAAGAAGGGAAAATGAAGAGATCAGTGGGCATCTTGCTAATTTGGAGCTGGTGGCAAAACATTGGGGAAGAGGTGTCATGGGAATAATTGTGTACACGAGACTAACAGAGTAGTTGAATAGATAGTAGAATAATTTGAAAGGATGTAATAATGAAATCCCAGCAAAGGAAAATGAGAAGAATGATTGACTATATCTATAGAAGCAAAAAGATTTTTTTAAAAAGGATAAGAAGCAAGATTTGTATATTTTTTGTGAACTCATGACCTTTATGAAAATAGCTCTTGTGGATAAAATAGAAGGTATAATAAATATGGCTTGTAAAGGATAGGGAATAAAACTAGTGGAGGAAATCTTGAATTACACAGAGAAATATTATTCTAATACCTTGATGTCAGAATTTATTTGAAAACCTGGGGAGCAAAAATAATGGAGAAAAAAATAAAAAATGAAACTTGTACAATGGCCATAATAATGCCAGTTCATTAGCAAAGTGAGATGACTTGGAATGAGAATAGTCAGAAAGAAATTTTGAGATTACACTTGGAAAATAAAAAGTTGAAAAGGACTTAATGATGATTTAGTTTTACACAGCCAAAAAATTTCATTAAATATTTCAGGTTTTTCATTGGTTGAAAATATGCACACCATTCACTCGACATGCTTCAAATCTATAATTTTAGCAGAGATTCAGATCAATAAGATGAAGCTCTTTAACAAAATATTGGATTACGTTTTCTATGGACATCCTAAGATTTTTGTCAAATTAAGAAGGACAGATTCCCTAATGCCAAGGAAAGAAGTCTGTAAGGAGGAAGTAAATGTATGCCAATAGCCCTAGGGCTCTTGGAAGGGTGGTTTCATAGAAAGAGAACAGAAACAGAGTATTTCACATAAAAGAATTGATTTGATGCAGATGTCGTTCTTACTCCATGCTGCCATCTACACATCTGCCTCTTGTCCAGTTCTTGCTTTCTGAGATCGTATTCCCTTATACACTTTTTGGGCTCATTCCCTAGGATCTTTTTTGCTCACTCCATACCTTTTCTATTTTTCAGTTTCCTTTCAAGTGATGGACTTTCAAACATATTCCTTTCATCTTTGCCTCAACTTCTTCCTACTGTAACTAAAATTTATTTTCCCTATTTTAATGTCTGCTCTCTATTTACCTTTTTTCTTGATTCCTTACAAAACCAAAACAGAAACAGTACATCTACTGCTTCTAAATATATACAATTAGACAGATTTCCTAAACATCCATAAACAAATTATATCTAGACTAAACTACATATTTTACCCCAAAACACATATAGCAAAATAACATAATACATTGATTTCATGCTTATCTTCCAGAGCTATTTTGCCAGTATTTCTATGACACTTTTAAGATGTATACTTGTTTTGTGTTAATCTGTTACCCCTGATAGAATTTCATCTGTCTTTTTTAATCCGAGAACTTTATTCTTCCACTTAAGCCTCAATTTTATGATCTAAATTTAGATCAGTAGATATTTAGATTAAAAAAACATCAGGAAATTTAGCAGGAAGGTAATTTTTAATTTCATTTGATACAGAGGATGGTCCTGATTGACCCATATGTTCTATTATGTCTGAAATATTTATGCTGAATTTTGGTGTGATCATTTTTTTTTCTCTTGGTAGTTAAAACTATCTGCCTTTCCAATTAAGATCAATAATGAACTTTTATATTTTGTTCCTTTGATACTAAAAAAAAAACAAAATACAAAATCTTATGAAGCCTTATTATTTTCCCCATCATGAATGGAGAAATGAGTAGACTCCATTTTTGAAAACAGCTTTCATCTTTTTTAAACTTATATTTAAATATTTTGGATTAAGTCTCTGCTACCAAGAATAAACTCCACAGCAACAGTCTATGTTTAAAATGATAACTGTTTATAGTGATAGACTATGGTTGGAAAAGATGGTCTTTTGTGTCCTTTTTCAGCTCTGAGAGAATATTATTAATACAGTTATAATTTACTGAATCTTCCAGTTATGTTTCTGTTGTCCATTACAAACCAAGTAAATAAGAAAATTAACTTTGTGCAAGTGTAATGAGTCAACTCCCTTTGGAAAACAATTCATTACAAAGGCTGTCTTCATTTGTAACTCATTTTATAAGAATAGTAATGTGAGAATTGGGAAATAAGAAATACTGGAGTATTTCATTAAAATCACATGAATATCCTTTAAATCAGAAAAAGAAGAGAAAGCCCAGCAGGAAAAATGAACAGTTTTGATCTAGCTTCTTTTCACTGATATTCTTTTTAGATTTTCTTCTTCTTTAGTGCAGTTACTGTGTCCTCAGTCAATCTACTATGTGTCAAGTGCTATACTAGGGATTTAGAGTGAAAAAATAGATGTAGTCTTTGAACTTAGGGAGCTTACATTGTTCTGGGATGATAGAAGATGAATATAAAAATATACAGCAATTTGTATGGATATCACTAATAACTGGGACATTATGAAAGTCCTCTTGATGTAGGCTAGGTACTTAATAAGTGCATGTTTCTTCCCTTCATCCCTCCCTCCCTTCCTTTCTTCTAAGAGGAAGAGATGAGGGGGAAATAATTGAAAATAAATTACTCAGAGGGTCAGAAATGGGAGAAGGGATACCATCTATAAGGAACAAAAAGACAGTTTCTTATTTGTTTGTTTGTTTTGGAAGATAGCATTTTTTCAGGAGGAATATCCTGCAATCAATGTGGAAAGACATGCTGGTGTCAATTTTTTTTTTTAAGCAATTGGGGTTAAGTAACTTGCTCAAGGTTACACAGCCAGTTATTTCTGGGTGTGGTGCTAAGTATCTGAGCCCAGATTTGATCCCCAGGTCATCCCAACACTGGAGCTGGTGCTCTTACTCACTGTGCTACCTGGCTGCCCCATGGTGTCAAATTTTTAAGGTCTTTACAAAATAAAAAGCTAAAACTTTTGCATTTTATTATAGAAGCAATAGGGTACCTCCAGCTATTCACAGAGTAGTTGTATCATTAGAATCAATATTAAATATTAATTTAACACCTTTGTAAAGGGGAGAGATTAAATACAGGACAACCAATGAGGACTTCATTGTGATAGCTGATGTAGGAAATGAGATGGAACTGAAGTAGGATGGTTTTGTGAGGGGAAAGAAAAGGACTGAAAAATGGGATACTTTGGAGAAATATGATTGACATGTATTTGAAATAAGTTGCTAATTAGATATGAAAAATTGAGTGATGGTAAAATGTCATATGTCTTTTTGCGTACATCTTATGAAGTATTAGTAAAGTTCTGAATATATGACAGACACTGAAACATTTTTGGTAAAAGTTATATTTATTGACTTTAATATTTATTGAATCAAAGGTCCTTTAGGGAAGGATCTGTGTCTTCTATTCATAACCCTTACAATCTCCCAATGGAAAATTATACTCAGTAAATACTAAGCAAATGGATGGGTAAGAACTTTTTTTTTGGTAAAACATGTTCCTTACTCTTTCATTCACTCACTTTTTTTAATGCTTTATTAACTTTTAATTTGAATCATTCATTTCCGCCAGTTTTGAATTACAAATTTTCTCCCCATTTTTCCCCTACCCACCCCCCCATAATAGCAGTCCCACAATAGATCCCCTCCTCCAATTGGCTCTCTCGCATATTTTCTCCCATAATCCTTTCAACTTTTCCAGTGGATCTCTAAGCCTCAGTGCCTGTAGATCTTATTTCCCAATTACATGTAAGATGCTATTAATAATAGTATACACACACACACAGACACATATATATGTATATGTATACACACACACACATACACATATATATTTAAATATTTGATTTTAAAACTTTCAATTCGAGATTCATTCCCTTCCATCCTTGTTACCCACCCTTACTGGGAAGATAAGCAGTTCAGTATAGGTTGTACGTGTGTGGCTAATGCGAAACAATAACATAGTAGATATATTGTAAAAGACTGACTATGTTTCCCTCCCTCCCATCCCAACTCCCACTTGTTCTATTCTCTACTTTGATCCTGTCCCTTTTCAAAACTGGGTACTTCCAACTTCCCTCCCCGCCAACCTGCCCTCCCTTACATCATCCCCCTTTCATCTTCTTCCCCCCTACTCTCCTGGGAGGTGAGATACCCTATTTAGTGTGTATTTCTCTCACTCTTCAAGTCAAATTCAATGGGAATAAGGTTGACCCATTCCCGTTTGCCTAACTATTCTTCCCCTCCATTGTAACCCTTTTCTCTTGCCTGTTCTGTATGAGACAGTTTACCCCCAATTTGTCTCTCCCCATCTCCTCCCATTATATTCCTCTCACCTCTTAATTTCTCCTTTTAAGTATCATCCCTTCCTGTTAAACTGGTCCTGTGCCCTATATCTATGTATATCTATAAACATATATACACACATTCACATATGTATTCATATGCCCATATACCTATATAACCATATATATTTCTAATCCCTTCAAATACTGAGAAACGTTTCATAAGTTACAATTATTATTTTTCCATGTGGGAATGTTAATAGTTCAACTTGGATAAGTTCCTTATGATTTCTTTTCTCTGTTTACCTTCTCATGCGTTTCTTTCTTCTTGTATCTGAATATCAGATTTTCTATTCAACTTTGGATTTTTCAGCAAGAATACTTGAAAGTCCACTATTCCACTGAATGACCATATTTTCCCCTGAAACATGATACTCAGTTTTGCTGGGTAGGTGACTCTTGGTTTTAGTCCCAGCTCCTTTGACTTCAGGAATATCATATTCCACGCCCTTTGATCCCTCAGTATAAAACTGCCAAATCCTGGGTTATCCTGATTGTGTTTCCACAATATTCAAATTTTTTCTTCCTGGTTGCTTGTAGTATTCTCTCCTTAATCTGGGAATTCTGGAACCTGGCTATACTATTCCTAGGAGTTTTCTTTTTGGGATATTTTTCAGCCAGTGATTGGTGGATTCTTTCAACCTCTATTTTGCCCTCCGGTACTAAAACATCAGGGCAGTTTTCTTTGAGAACTTCCTGGAGGATGATTTGTAGGTTCTTACTTTGGTCATGGCTTTCAGGTAGTCCAATAATTTTTAAATTATCTTTCCTGCATCTATTTTCCAGGTCAGTGTTTTTCCCATGAGATATTTCACATTGCCTTCTCTTCTTTCATTTGTTTTGATCTGTTTAACAGCATCTTGATTTCTCATAAAGTCATTAGCTTTTATTTGCTCTAATCTAATTCTGAAGCAAAGATTCCCCTCAGTGAGGTTTTGAGATTCTTTTTTCCATCTGGCAAATTTAGCTTTTTAAGGCATTCTTCTCCTCCTTGCCATTTGAGCCTCCTTTGCCATTTGATTCAGTCTGTGTTTTAAGTTATTATTTTCCTCAGTCAGACTGTTGACTCTCATTTCATAATTTTCTTGCATTGTTCTCATTTCTCTTCCCAATTTTTCCTCCACTTCTCTTATCTGCTTCTTAAGGTCCTCTGTGGACTATAACCAGCTTATATTTTCCTTTGAAGTTTTTGGTGCAGGAGTTCTCAGCTCAATGTTTTCCTCCTGTTCCATGATTTGCTCCTTTTTGTCCCCAAAATAGGAGTGTGTAGCAGCAAGCACCCCAAACATGTCCTCAGGGTTTAATGCCCATACAGGTTCTTGGATCTGCTTTGTTAAAGGAAAGCAACTCAAAATGGGTTAACAAGCTTACTTTAATCAGTCAGACATATATCGTTAACCTTGTTCAGGGGAAAAGGTCAGCACCCCAAACTTCAAAATATACAGGCAGAATTATCAAGACAGAAACAGATCAAGTAGACAGATTTCAAACTGTCCAACCATTACATCCATACCCAGTCAACATTTGGGTTTTTTCAAAGCTGGGGGACTCTCAACAACAGCTTCCCAGAATTCAGATCAAATCACAGAACACTTCTCAAAGTGAGTCCCCAAAACAAAGCTACACATCAGGGCTTATATAGCCTTCTCCTGGCTCAGAGAATGTAACAACCTTATTGACTCACTGGCCAATCAAGAAGTATCTACTAAAAAACAAGCCTCCCACCCCAGGCTTCAGGTGCACTTTAGCCTAGGGGCAGGGAAGATCTTCCAAATTTGCATTCCCATTACAGAGTGTAATGTTGGAATTTCCTGTCTGCTTTGTTTCCTTTGCCAGCTCATTTTGCCACTCAATTACTTGACTTTTGGGCTTTTTGCCACAGTAGGACTCTGCCACCAGACAGGGGAGCTTTCATCCGGAATGTTCAGCTGCCAGAGATGTTAGATGGGTGCCCTCTCTGAGGTCTTCACATGCTCTGGCAAGCTGGAAACACACCCCAGGACCTCCACCCTAGACTTCAATCCAGATCCAAGCATTTTAAAGCAAGAGTGATTTCCCCTCAGACCTGTGTTTGGTCCCCCTACACCCTGCAGGCCAGGAGCCAAAGCTGCCACGTGATGCCGGCTGGCTGTGCCAGCATCTCAGGGGCTACTCCCTTTGGGGGTTAAAGCCACGCACTCTCACTTACTGGTCCCAAAATCCAAACTGCACTTACCTCTCACTTTGTCCTTTGTATCTACCATGTTTCCCCGATAATAAGACCTATCCCGAAAAAAAGCCCTCCCCTTACTGTGTAAGATTCCTCTAAAATAAGCCCTCTCCCGAAAATAAGCCCTATTGAGATTGCTACTGTGGTGAAGGTGATCCCCTGCACTACACGCTACATTACGGTACACTCTGTATGCACCACAACCCCCCCCCCCCGGGTGAAACGCACGCTGCACTCCGAGCTGCATCCAATCAGAGCTGCAACAGTGAGCGCGTCATCCTGTTCTTCCCCAGTGATTTGCTTGCTGGCACCATTGAGAGCAGTGCCGCAGAGGAGAGCTGAGGCAGGACAACATAAGCCCTCCCCTGAAAATAAGCCCTCTGGTGTTTTTCTTTCCCCAAAAAATAATAAGACAGTGTCTTATTATCGGGGAAACACGGTATGTCTTTATAAATCTGGTAAGGTCCACAGCTGCTGCTGATCTGGAGTCCCTCTGGCTTTGGCTGGTCAGGCCTGCCCTGGGGCTAAAGCATTGGCATGGGGCTGGGCTCGGCTCCCAGAAGGCTGCAATGCCTGATTCCTGCAGGGCTGCTGGGCTTTCCTAAGCAGGAGGTTAGCTAGTCTGTGTCATTTTATGGGTTCTGCAGCTCCAAAGTTTGTTTAGAATCCCCTTTTTACATGGATTGGGGAAGATGGAAGCTGGAGCTGCAGGAAGGTGGTGCTTCTACTCCACCATCTTGGCTCCGCCCCATTCACTCACTTCTAACTCTATATGTTCAGAATCTAAACTTTGCCAAAAAGTTTTGAAGACAATTGGTTATTTGTATTACTGTATCTTCATCTAAATATTTGCAAAGTTTTGGCAAAATTTACTTACAAGGCCACATTGTATCACTCTTCTTGCCTTTGAACCTCTATACAATTTTATTTTGTTGTAAAAATGTTAGAAGTAGCAGAGCTCTGCTACAGTATTACTTATTTTTTAGACTTCATTATGTTATTTGTAGTGAATATTATGCTAAATTGTACTATCAGGCATGAATACAGTGATAAAACATTCATTTAAACAAAAAGCATTCAGGAAGCTAGCCTTACTTAAAATGCACACATTCACATTTTGCATTTCTGTTTACCTTGCTTCTATAATTATTTCCTGGTTATTCATTGCTTCCCTAAAGTAAGTGTAAATGGCAGTGTTTTACACTTATAAAACAGCTAAAATGCAGAAGATATAACTCATGCCTTCAAAGTGCATATTTTGTTCATGCTTCATTTTGAAGAGGACCAAGGACATTACTGGATGATGTTTTGGTTTGAACATATATTGTATTTGAGTGAGTCACAGTGGCACAAATTTGTCAACCTCACTATGTCTTTCAGAATCATTGAAGTCTAATGGCAATACAAAAATTGAGATGACTGGTGATACTCTGGAATGAAGTGAATGACCTTGGCATCTTTAGTGGGTGACCAAGCTCTTAAGAGGTTCACAACTTCTGCTTCATCTGCCTTCATGGTCATGAGAAAAAAAATTCTCATTTGCCCATTCCATTGGAGCATTGTATGGGCTGTTCAGGAATTACTAGCACCTTTGCTGTAAGGGCTTTCCAAACCCTTTTCAGGGCTGTTCATCTACCTTTTGGTGTCCACCTTTCACTGAAATCTTACCTATCACTCCAAGAAGCTGTGGCATACATAATGGCCACACCATGGTAAAAATTAGCTCACCAGAAAAGCTAACCCAGGTTGAGGGTAACAAATAGGCTTCAAAACTATTGGTGAGTAAGGGGGGAGGGGAGGTGTCTACACCTAGCATATGAAGACTTTTGGTAATGTGGATGTCTACTGCAAGCATGAGAATATTTCCTCCAAGGAAATGGATTGATGAGAACAAGTAGCACGTATTCTATTGAAATAGAGAAAGTAATTAAAATATAATACCATAGAAAAACACACACAATGGCTAAATAGGAGTTAAATGATATCTGCTAGAACTTATTGGATAAACAAGCAAATTATAAGTTGTATTGATTTTAAAATTTGAAGAGATCAGGGTGGCATCAAGATGGTGGAGTAGAAACAGGATTTCCACATGGCTCCCACTCCTAACTTCTCTAATTCATGTAAAAAATGACTATAAACACATTTTGGAGCTCCAGAACCCAAAGAATGACAGAGAGAAGCTAAACTCCTGCTGAAGACAGCCCGGCAGGCTGGCAGGAAGGGGCCACCTCAGCACTCAGGGAGCTGATCCCAGCTGCACCTGAGCCGGAGGTTTTAGCCTCAGGATGGCCTGACCAGCCACTGGCTGGAGGGACTTCAGATCACCAACAGCTGTGGCAGTCTCCAGAATTATCAACTCATAGATGCCAAGGACAAAGTGAGAGATCATTGTAGACTTTGTGGGAACAGGGAGTTCCAGAGTGTGGTTCAGCTTTTTCACCAAGGGCAAGAAGGGGTTGAGGATCCAAGGAAGTGTAGCTACCACTGCCACATCCCTGTTTCAGAGCTCCTGGCCTGAAGATTGTAGGGGGACCAAGTGACAAGTCTGAGGGGTAATTGTTCTTGCTTTAACCTGCTTGGATCTGGATCACTGTATAGGGTGGAGTTCCTGGGGTATGTAACCAATTTGCCAGAGCATGTGGAGGGTTCAGAGAAGGTAGCCAACTAATAGCTCCAGAAGCTGAGAAAACCCCTGAGATTTCAGACAAAGCTCTCCTGTCTGGAAGCAGAGTTCTACTGTGGCAAAAATCTCAAAAGTCAAGCAATTGAGTGGCACCATGAGCGAGCAAAGGAAGCAAAGCAAGATTAAAAATCCAATTTTACACTCCTCCTTTGGGGACAAAAAAGATCAAACAATGTAACAGGAGGAAGACAACAGTTAGAACTCCTGCACCAAAATCTTCCAAGGAAAATATGAGCTGGTTACAGGCCACAGAGGAGCTTAAGAAGGATTTTGAAACCAAATAAGAGAAGTGGAGGAAAAATTGGGAAAAGAAATGAGAATGATGCAAGAAAATTATGAAATGAGAGTCACCAACCTGACTGAAGAAAATAACACATTAAAAAATAGACTAACTCAAGGGACAAAAGAAGCTCAAAAAGGCAATGAGGAGAAGAATGCCTTAAAAAGCTGAATTTGCCCTATGGAAAAAGAATCTGAAAAGCTCACTGAAGAGAATCATTCCTTCAAAATTAGATTGGAGCAAATGGAAGCTGGTAACTTTATGAGAAATAAAGATACTATTAAACAAATCCAAACAAATGAATAAATAGAAGGCAATGTGAAATATCTCATTGGAAAAACCACTTACCTGGGAAATAGTTCCAGGAGAGATAATTTAATAATTATTGGACCACCTGAAAGCCACTATCAAAAAAAGAAACAAGAAATCATCCTTCAAGAAATTCTCAAGGAAAATTACCCTCATGTTTGAGAACCAGAGGGCAAAATAGAGGTTGAAAGAATCCACTTATCACCTCCTGAAAAAGATCCCAAAAAGAAAACTCCTAGGAATATTATACCCAGGTTCCAGAGTTCCCAGATAGAGGAGAAAATTTTACAGGTGGTCAGGAAGAAACTATTTGAATACTGTGGAAACACAATCAGGATAACACAGGATCTGGCAGCTTCTACCCTGAAGGATCAAAAGCCTTGGGATATGATATTTTGGAGGGCAAAGGAGCTTGGATTAAAACCAAGAATCACCTTCCGAGCAAAACTGAGTATCATGTTTCAGGAGAAAATATGATCATTCACTGGAAGAGAGGACTTTCAAGCATTCTTGATGAAAAAAACAGAGTTGAATAGAAAATTTGACATTCAGAGAAGCATGAGAAGGTAAAAAGGGAAAAGAAATCATAAGGAAATTCTCAAAGTTGAACTACTTACATTCCTACATGTAAAAGTGATAATTGTAACTTATGAAACTTTTCTCAGTATGAGAATAGTGGAAGGGAATAGAAATGTGTGTGTATGTATATATGTGTGTGTGTGCATGTGTGTATGTATACATATATATGTCTATATAGGAGGGTATATGGGCTTATGAATATGTATGTGAATTTGTGTACATATGTGTACAGGTATACATAGACAGAGGGTACAAGACCAATTTCATTTGTAGGGATTATACTTAAAAGTTTATATTAAGAGGTGAGAGAATAATATAATGAGAGGAAATGGGGCAAGACAGAACAGGGTAAATTATCTCTCATAGAAGAGGCGAGGGAAAACTTACAATGGATGGGAAGAACAGGGAGGCAAAAAGGAATAAGTTAACCTTATTCTCGTTGAATTTGGCTCAGGGAGGGAATTACATACACACTAAATATGATATCTCACCCTACAGGAGTGTAGGGGGGAAGGGGATGAGAGAGGGGATTTTGGAAGGGATGGCAGGCTAGGGAGGAGGAAAGTTGGAAGCACCCACTTTTGAAAAGGGACAGAGTCAAAGTACAGAATAGAGTAAGTAGGGGTGGGATAGGATGGAGGATAATAAAGTCATTCTTTCCCAATATATCCACTATGGAAATGTTTTGCATAGCTACACAGCTACAACCTCTATTCAATTGCATATCTTATGCAGTAAGGGTGGGTGACAAGGGAGGAATGGAAAGAATCTGGAATTCAAATTTTTTAAATGAAATGTTTAAAAATATATTATTATTATTATTTTACATGTAAACTGGGAAATAAGATATACAGACAGTGGGGCATAGAGACCCACTGTGCCCTACTGGAAAGTCAGAGGAGGTATGGGGGAAGGTATGGGAGAAAGCAGATTGGGGGAGGGGATATTCAGTGTGATCACTGTTTTGAGGTGGTGGGTAGTGGAAAAATGGAGAGAAAACTGTACCTTTCAAGCTTGTGTAAATTAATGATGTAAACTAAAAAATAAAAAAGAGAGAAAAAAAATTTGAAGAGATCATGGAGCACCAGTTTTATAATGATGCTCCAGATTAACCTATCCAGTGGAAAGAAAAAGCTAAAGATATAGATACATTAGTGATGTAATCATAAAATTTGTTTTATTTTTGCTGTGAATTTAGAACTAATTATGATAAAATGTCTTCTAACAAACAATTAAGCAACTAACATATTCTATCCACTAGTACATCCCAATTACAACTTCTTGCTGTGCTAGTATAATTTAGGTCCTTTATAAATACTAGTAACTCTTAACCCTTTGAAACACTTCCAGTCTCAGGTTCCTCATCTTTGAATTAAAGAACTGGACTAGATCTTCTATGTGTCTGTGGACTGATGAGTTATAATTCATCAACACAACAGCAAGTGTCATCTCAGGGTTTCCAAGGTACAGAAAAACTCAGATTGTTATCAAGATAACATCTTTTATTTAACCAAAAAATGAAATGCAACAAAAGTTGATGTCATTGATAGAAGGTCACCTTACTAACAAGCCTACCAGGTGACAGTATAAAATAGGAGTAGAGGTTTTGCATCATAATTAAAGAATGTTGGTGAAGTCTTTATCATTCTGAACTAAGAGAAGAGGGACAGATTACAAAATGTCAATAATGATATGTTGTCATGCCAGGCTACTTGCACAGAGATTTTTATCGCAGCCACATCTCATTGCTGACTCATATTGATCATATATAGAATGTAAACTCTTTGCAGACAAGGAATGTTTTATTCTTGACACACTCAGCAACTAGCAGAATGCCTGGAACATGATGGGGTCTTCAAAACTATATGTGTAATGAGTGTTGAAGAAATCAATATGGTCAAACAAAATCTGTCTTTTCCACATGACTCACTTTAAGTCAGGTTTCATTGACCTTGACATTTTTTGTCCATTTGTTTTTTATATTTACTCCTATTAAATTTTATCTGATTATTTGAAACAAATATTCTAGCTTGTCAAAATCTTTTTTGGATCATTATTCTCTCATATATTGTGTGATTTATATCTTCCATCTTTGTCATCTATAAATGTGACGAATATGTGTTAAGAGTCTTTACTCAAAGCATAGATAAAAATAGCAAATAAAAGAGATCTTAGTGTGGAGTTACAAAGAAAATCCAAACAATCAGGTGATGAAGGTGAATGAATGGATAGCATAGGATAGTTGCAATATAGGATGAAGGAGCATCTACACAGAGAGGTTTTCAAAAATCTCCTAAATTTTGATGAACACTTACAACCTTGATACTGAATGTCCCAATAAATTATACTAATACCCCCATAGACTGAGAGACAATAATTTTCTTTTCCACCACATTTTAAAAGCCATTCAAAGAGCTCCTTGAGGAAGATTCATTACCTTTTCCTGATCTAACATGGCACCAGGCAACATGCCTCCTTTCATTATCGGGAGAATACATACTTGTAAGGACAAATTTATTTAACTTAACAGGAGATGAGGCTTTCATAATCTCCTAGAGTTTATAAATTTATGTCTCCAGATCTATACAGTGGTGGTGTGGTAAAGATCTAACTCTTAGGTACAGATTAATTCAGCTGGAAATCAGACCAGAAGAGAGCATCCAATTGTATACAAAGCTGACAAATCATATATTGTTTTGACTACATCAGATCAGTAGAAATTTTATTCTTTGAAAATCAAGGTTCCTCATTTTATGTGTAATTATTATTTATTTTAATCTTCTTTGCTTTAAAAATTTTGAATCTCAGATTCTGTCCCTTTCTCCATCTCCTCCCTAGCACACTGAGAAGACTATCAATATGATATAAATTATACCTGTGAATTCATAAAATCATATTTCTATATTAGCCATATGTCCCTCAGAGAATAATAAAGTGACAAAAGTATACTTTTATTTGCAAACAGAGTTCATCAATTGTCTCTGGAGATAGCATTGAAAAGGCAAGTATCCTGTGGGGGAACATTTTCCAACTCCCAGTAAGGCTGTAAGACCTCCATTAAGAATGGTTTGGGAGAGGTTTAGTTTTTGTCTTCTAATCAAAGAACTGAGGAAATGGTGAGCTGAGAAAGTGTAAAGTATCAAAAACTGCTTCATTCTTCTGAGAAATTGGATTTCATTTAGTCAGATTATCCTGTTATAAACAATAAACCATATAGTTCTATTTTTATTTTATAATAATTATTTCAGTATTTAATGTCTGTCATCTTAAAGACAGAGCCATTCCTTCCAGTTAAGCAGAAGGCAATCTATCTCTCCCATTTCATTAATAAGTTTGACTTTGTCATTCCATAAATATTCCCCAGGGGATCCTCTCAACATTATGGATACTTCTTTTCTAGATTGTTTTACATGTTTGAGGTTGTCAGTGGAGCAGATAACTTATTAAGCAGCTTTTCAAAATGACTGGCGTATCTCCCTGTCCAATCATACATTTCATTGGTGAAATAATTTGTCACTTCTTAGATGTATATCATATTTTAAAGAGTTATGCTTTCTTAAAACTAGCAATAAAATTCATCTAGAAGAACAATTCAAGAATATAAAGGGAATAAATTCAAAGAAATGCAAGGAAAGGTAGCCTAGCCATACCAATTATAAATCTTATTATAAAGCAGTGAGCATCAAAAGTACTTCATACTGGCTAAGAATTAAAGTGGTGGATCAGTGGAACAGGTTAGGTATACAAGACACAATAGTCAATGACTAGAGTAATCTACTGTTTGATTAGCCCAAACTTCAGCTTCTGGGATAAGAATTTACTATTTGACAAAAACTGCTAAGACAACTGGAAAATAGCATGTCAGAAGCTAATCATTGACCAACAGGTTACAACATATAACAAGATACAGTCTAAATGGGTACATGATTTAGACATAAAGGGTGATAATATAAACAAATTAAGAGAACAAGGAGGGGGCGGAGCCAAGATGGCAGGGTAGAAGCACTACTTCCAGTCAGCTCCTTCTTCCACCTTCTCCTATCCATGTAAACAGGGGACTCTAACCAAACTTTGGAGCTGCAGAACACACAAAATGACAAAGAGAAACTAACCTCCCACTGAGGACAGCCCAGCAGGCTGGCAGGAATAGGCCAGCGCAGCACTCTGGGAGCCATGCCCAGTCCAACGCCAAGGCTTTAGCCCCAGGTGGGCCTGACCAGTCTCCTGTGGAGGGACTCCAGATCAGCATCAGCTGTGGTAATTTCCAGAATTATCAACACATAGATGCGAAGGACAAAGTGAGAGGTCAGTGCAGTCTGGACGTTGGGACAAGTAAGTGGGAGTGTGTGGCTTTTGCACCCTGGGTGAGAAGCTGGTGAGATGCCAGCATAGCCAGCCAGCGCCACATGGTGGCTTCAGCTCCTGGCCTGCAGAGTATAGGGGGACCAAGCACAAGTCTGAGGGGTAATCTCTCACTTTAAAATGCTTGGATCTGGATTGCAGTCTAGGGTGGAGGTCCTGGGGTGTGTGTCCAGCTTGCCAGAGCATGTGAATACTTCAGGGAGGGCACCCATCTAATACCTCCAGCAGCTGAGAAAACCACAGCATTTGGGACGAAAGCTCCCCAGTCTGGTGGCAGAGTCCTACTGTGGCAAAAGCCCAGGGGTCAAGTAACTGAGGAGTGACATGACCAGGAAAAGGAAACAAAGAAGAAAGAAGATTCCAACATTACACTCCTATTTTGGGGACACAAAGGAGTAAAGCTTGGAACAGGAGGAAAACAGTGAAGTGAGAACACCTCCACCAAAAGCTTCAAAGGAAAATATGAGCTGGTTACAGGCCATAGAGGACCTTAAGAAGCAGATAAGAGAAGTGGGAGAAAAATTGGGAAGAGAAATGAGAACGATGCAAGAAAATTATGAAATAAGAGTCAACAGCCAGACTGAGCAAAATAATACCTTGAAAAACAGACTGACTCAAATGGCAAAAGAGGCTCAAAAGGCAATGAGGAGATGAATGCCTTAAAAAGCCAAATTTGCCAGATGGAAAAAGAATCTCAAAAGCTCACTGAGGAGAATTATTGCTTCAGAATTAGACTGGAGCAAATGAAAGCTAATGACTTTATGAGAAATCAAGATACTGTTAAACAGATCCAAACAAATGAAAGAATAAAAGGCAATGTGAAATACCCCATGGGAAAAACCACTGACCTGGAAAATAGATCCAGGAGAGATAATTTAAAAAGTACTGGACTACCTGAAAGCCATGATTAAAGTAAGGACCTAGAAATCATCCTCCAGGAAGTTCTCAAAGAAAACTGCCCTGATGTTTTAGTACCAGAAGGCAAAATAGAAGTTGAAAGAATCAACCGATCACCTCCTGAAAAAGATCCCAAAAAGAAAACTCCTAGGAATATTATAGCCAGGTTTCAGAATTCCCAGATTAAGGAGAGAATATTACAAGCAGCCAGGAAGAAACAATTTGAATATTGTGGAAACATAATCAGGATAACCCAGGATCTGGCAGCTTCTATATTGAGGGATCAAAGGGCTTGGAATATGATATTCTGGGGGCCAAAGGAGCTGGGATTAAAAGCAAGAGTCACCTACCCAGCAAAACTGTGTATCATGTTTCAGGGGAAAATATGGTCATTCAGTGGAATAGACAACTTTCAAGCATTCTTGCTCAAAAAACCAGAGTTGAATAGAAAATTTGACATTCAGATACAAGAAGCAAGAGAAGCATGAGAAGGTAAACAGGGAAAAGAAATCATAAGGAACTTATCAAAGTTGAACTAACAACATTCTTACATGGCAAAACAATAATTGTAACTTCTGTAACTTTTCTCGGTAGTTGAAGGGAATAGAAATATATAGAAGTCTATATATGAAGATATATGAGCATATGAATACGTATGTGAATGTGTATATATGTTTACAGGTATACATAGATAGAGGGCACAGGACCAATTTAACAGGAAGGGATGATACTTAAAAGGTGAAATTAAGAGGTTACAGATGAATATAATGAGAAGATATAGAGAGAGATTGGGGTAAACTATCTCATACAGAAGAGGCAAGGGAAAATGGTTACAATGGAGGGGAAGAATAGGAAGGCAAAAGGGAATGGGTCAACCTTATTCCCATTGAATTTGGCTTGAGGAAGGAATGAAATACACACTAAATAGGATATCTCACCCTCCAGGATAGTAGGAGGGGGGAAGGGGATTAGAGGGGGATGATGGAAGTGAGGGTAGGCTGGGGGCGAGGGAAGTTGGAATCACCCACTTCTGAAAAGGGACAGGACAAAAGTAGAGAATAAAACAAGTGGGAGGTGGGATAGGAGGGAGGGAAATATAGTCAGTCTTTTACAATATATCTACTATGTTATTGTTTTACATTAGACACACATATACAACCTATACTTAACTGCTTATCTTCCCAGTAAGTTTGGGTGACAAGGGAGGAAGGGAATGAACCTGGAATTCCAAGTTTTAAAATCAAATATTCAAATATATATGTGTGTGTGTGTGTGTGTGTGTACTATTATTGATATTATTTTACATGTAATTGGGAAATAAGATATACAGGCACTAAGGCATATAGATCCACTGGAAAAGTCGAAAGTGGTATGGGAGAAAATATGGGAGAGAGAAGATTGGAGGAGGGGATGTCCTGTGGGACTATTTTGGGGTTGTGGGCAGGGGAAAAATGTGGAGAAAATTTGTAGCTCAAAATCTGGCGGAAACGAATGATGTAAATCAGAAGTTAATAAAGCATTTAAAAGAATAAAAATAAATATGAGGTTATTAGACTAAAAAAAAAGAGAACAAGGAACCATTTACCCTGTCAAATCTATGGAGAATGAAACAATGACCAAACAAATGCTAGAGAACGTTTTAAAATGCAAAATTCATTACTTTGATTACATTAAATTAAAAAAAAAGGTTTTGCACAAAGAAAGCCAATGCAACTAAGATTAGAAGTGAAGCAGAAAGTTGAAAACCATTTTTACAACCAATGTCTCTGATAAAGGCGTAATTTCCAAAATATATAGGGAATTGAGTTAAATTTATAATAATACAAGTCATTTTCCAGTTTATAAATGGTCAAAGGATATGAATATGAAGTTTTCAGATAAAAATAAAACTATCTATAGTCATATAAAAATGCTCTAAATCACTATTGAATAGAGAGATGCAAATTAAAAAAATCTGAGATACCACATCACACCTATCAGAATTGCTAAAATGGCAAATTGGAAACCCATTGAATATTGGAGAAGTTGAAAAATGTGGACACTAATGCATTGTTGGTGGTGTTGTGAACTGTTCCAACCATTTTGGAGAGCAATTTGGAACTGTGCCCAATGGGCTGTAAGACTGTGTATAAGCTTTGATCCCCCAATACCACTACTTGGTCTGTATCCCAAAGATAAGAAAGCAAAAAGGATCTATATGTGCAAAAATATTTATTGCAGCCCTTTTGGTGGGGGCCAAATATTGAAAATTTGAGGAGATATTCATTAACTGGGAAATAGCTGAACAAGCTATGGTATATACATTTAATGAAATACTGTTCTGCAATACTAAATGATGAACAGGCATGTAAAAAAAAAAAAAACCTGGAAAGATTTGTATGGATTGATGCCAAGTGAAATGAGCAGACCCAGGAAAGCATTATATGCAGTGTCAGCAACTTTATGTAATGATCAACTATGAATAACACCCCTCTTATCAGCAACAAATTGATCCACAACAATTACAAAATACTCATGATGGAAAATGCTACCCACATATAGAGATCTAATGGTCTCTGAATGCAGATTGAGGCATATTTTTTACACTTATTCTATGTTTCTCATATTTTCTTTTCTCCTTTTGCTGTTTCTTCTTTTATAACTGTGACTAATATGGTAATATGTTTACATGATAGCACGTGAATAAAGTATATCAAACTGGCTGCCATTTTCAGAAAAAAGGAGAGACGGGAAAGAGAAAAATGTGAAGCTCAAAATCTTTTTAAAATAAATGCTAAAAACAATATTGACATGTAACTTGGGGAAAATAAATTACTATTTATTTTTAATAAAAAATAACATTAACTTGAAAATTTCAAGGGGAAAATAAAAAAGCAACGCACAATTTCAAAATTATGACCTAACCTATACACTTCTTCCTATTAAATTCTGAGCTCAATTTATTGCCCATCTGCTTTGCTTGTCCCAAATATATAGACTGACTCTTTGAACTGATTATCCAATTTTATGCCATAATTTACAAAATAGATATTTTCATACATTGCTTTTTTGTATGTGTATTGTTAGTCCAATATCTTTTTAAAAATCATGATTGATTCAAATAGATGATATCCTGTAATGTTTTGTAGGTTGTTTCAATCAACCCAATATTTAAGGGACCAGGAATATTTAGAACATCTTATAATGTACAGAAAATCCTGTTTTCATATGGATCTTGAGTAAATGGTCTTCTTTGATGTATACTTATGAATGCCTGTGACGATTATGCGATGTACCTTTTTTATCTCTTCTTTGATACTTAAGAATCAAAATATCATTGAATGGATGCATTCTTATGCCTGTATTGAGTAATGAATCTTGAATAATTTTAAAATATATTCACAATGTGACATATCACTGGGCTTTGGAATGAATTTTACTTTACTAAAAGAAACACTATTTGTTTTTGCTATTATATTTCGTCATTAGCAAACAAGAAACCTGGCAAAATTTGATTTGCTATTAATCTTTCTATCTATTGTGCAAATACTAAGTTAAAATTCATTATAATTATTTCCAAAATTCTGTCTATTGTTTTATATTTATTTCATTGAAGATGCCTTCAATACCCATGTAAATCAATCTCATTAAGATTTTATAAATACAATAGTAGTCATGAAGTTTAGTAATTATTAATATTATTTTAGGCTTGTTTATTTATTTGGGCATTCATATAATCTGATTTTTTTTCTGTCCTGTGGCTGCCTCCCTATCCTGGAAATATTTTGAACAGAAATCACTCAGTACTTTCAATGTGTTACCAGCAGCATAACTATTGATCCATATCCCTATTTAACTCTGTGTATTTGTCTTCCCTCAGAAGCTCTTGTTTATTTCATTTTAAGTTCTCTTTGTACTTGCTTATATAACATTTTATCTACTGAATTGTTAGAGTTAAAATATTATTGGTTTCTCTGTCACAGATATTGAAAATATATTATTATAGAAATGTTAAAAATGGGATACATTTCACATGTATTTGTTGATATCTTCACAGTGACAATTATTAATCATCTTAGAAAGATGTGTCCCATTAGGGTCTCATATTTAGCTTTGTTTAAACATGTTTGTGCTTTTGATATTTTTTCCCTTTCTTTATAAACTAACAGCTTTTCTGTAGAATTTTATAAATGAGTTTATATTATAAAATGATGTTACCCTTGGCTGTCATCCTTATCTGCTTGGCAAAAAGATCAAAGTCTGCTGGCTAAAGCTGTTTCTGTAGTCTTTTGCCCCATTCCTTTTAGATGCTTTACTTTGGTTAAACTTTTGAAGGAAATAGTGGTAAGTGATCAAACTCAATAGTTTTCATTTCAACTTTTTCCAGGTTTTCAGAATCTATGGCTCTTTTGTCCAGGCTGAAGGCTGAAGTCATTGTGATTATTATCTTCTGCATATTTTAGTCTTTATTGTATTTTAATTAGATGCTTATTTTAACCTTTCCTCTATGACAACCAAGAACAGATAACTGATCCTGATGAATCCTACATTAAGAACAATTTTTTCCTAAAGTACATGGTTGACCATGTTCTATTCAAAATCTCCAGTGATTCCCTATTACCTGAAGCAGAAATTAAATATAGCTTGACATTTAGAAATGTTAAAACCTGTCCCAACCTACATTTACAGTTTTAGTAGACATTACACCCTTTCACACAATCAATAGTCAGGACAATCTAATCTTCTAATTCATGAAACTGTGTCTGCAGTCTCTGTGCCTTTTGATTCTCTCCTATGTCCTGATTGTATTCTATCTTCACTTCTGACCTAGTTCCCTTTAAAAAACAGCTCAAGGGTTAACTAGGAGGCGTAGTGGAAAGAGCACTGGCCTGGTAGTGAGGAGGAACTGAGTTCAAATGTGACCTCAGGTACTTTATTCTTATTGGCTGCACTTCACTGTGCATGTCACTTAACCCTGATTGCCTCAGGAAAAAAAAAAGACATAGCTCCTGAAAATCAGGGGTTCTTAACATTCACCTTAACCTTAACCCTTTGGTAGTCTGGTAATATGTATAGACCCATTCTCAGAATCAAATTTTGAAATGTATAAAACAAAATACACAGGATTATAAAATTAATTATATTGAAAAACATTTATCACTATTAAAAAAGTCACAGATTTCAGATAATTTTATTACAGAAACTACATACCCCTACTGAAGTAGATATAAGGTAATTTTGACTGGGGAGGCAATAGTGGCTAGAGGGAACAAGGGAGTATTTTATCTGTGAAAGGGCACTTCTATCACTAAAAAAAAAATTTCCATATTGCTTTTTTCTCTGTTTCAATGTCTCTTACTACTTGTCTTTTGCCTATAGGTTCTCTACTTCCTTAGTGACTACAGAAATTATTTCATTTCATTTATTTTTTTGATTTATTCATTGCCCATATACCCTCATATATAGACATATAAAAACATTTCTATTTCCTTCAACTACTGAGAAAAGTTCCAAAAGTTACAAATATTGTTTTTCTATGTAGGAATGTTAATAGTTCAAATTTGATAAGTTCCTTATGATTCCTTTACCCTGTTTACCTTCTCAAGCTTCTCTTGCTTCTCATATATGAATGTCAAATTTTCCATTCAACTCTGGTTTTTTCAGCAAGAATGCTTGAAAGTCCTCTATTCCACTGAATGACCATATTTTCCCCTGAAACATGAAACTCAGTTGTGCTGGGTAGGTGATTCTTGGTTTTAATCCTACCTCCTTTGCCCTCCGAAATATCATATTCCAAGCCCTTCGATCCCTCAAGGTAGAAGCTGCCAGATCCTGGGTTATCCTGATTGTGTTTCCACAATATTTAAATTGTTTTTCCTGGCTGCTTGTAACATTTTCTCCTTAATCTGGGAATTCTGAAACCTGGCTATAATATTCCTAGGAGTTTTCCTTTTGGGATCTTTTTTAGGAGGTGATTGGTGGATTTACTCAACCTCTATTTTGCCTTCTGGTACTAAAACATCAGGGCAGTTTTCTTTGAAAACTTCCTGGAGGATGATTTCTAGGGTTATGGCTTTGATTATGGCTTTCAGGTAGTACAATCATTTTTAAATTATCTCTCCTGCATCTATTTTCCAGGTCAATGGTTTTTCCCATGAGATATTTCACATTGCCTTCTATTCTTTCATTTGTTTTGATCTGTTTAACAGCATCTTGATTTCTCATAAAGTCATTAGCTTCCGTTTGCTCCAATCTAATTCTGAGGCAATGATTCTCCTCATTGAGCTTTTGAGATTCATTTTCCATCTGGCAAATTTGGCTTTTTAAGGCATTCTTCTCCTCATTGCCTTTTTTGAGCCTCTTTTGCCATTTGAGTTAGTCTATTTTTTAAGGTGTTATTTTACTCATCAGCCTGGTGACTCTGATTTAGTACTTTTCTTGCATTGTTCTCATTTCTCTTCCCAATTTTTCCTCCACTTCTCTTATCTTCTTCT
Source organism: Petaurus breviceps papuanus (assembly GCF_028583685.1). NCBI lineage: Eukaryota > Metazoa > Chordata > Mammalia > Diprotodontia > Petauridae > Petaurus > Petaurus breviceps. The sequence continues at coordinate 3,307,720 of NW_027187391.1, forward strand.
TAAGGTCCTCTATGGCCTGTAACCACCTTGTACTTTCCTTTGGAGCTTTTGGTGCAGGAGTTCTGGCTACACTGTCTTCCTCCTGTTCCATGCTTTGCTCCTTTTTCTCCCCAAAATAGGAGTCTAATGTTGGAATCTTCTGTCTGCTTTGTTTCCTTTGCCTGGTCCTTTCACCCCTCAGTTACTTTATCCCTGGGCTTTTTGACACAGTAGGACTCTGCCACCAGACAGGGGAGCTTTCGTCCCAAACACTCGGGTTTTCTAAGCTGCCAGAGGTATTAGATGGGTGATTTCTATGAGGTCTCCCCACACTATGGCAAGATGGACACACACCCCAGGACCTTTACCCTAGACTGCAATCCAGAACCAAGAAGGTCAAAGCAAGAGTGATTACCCCTCAGACTGGTGGTCCCCCTACAATCTGCAGGCCAGGAGCTTGAGCTGCCATGTGGCCCTGGCTGGCTGTGCTTGTGTCTAAGTGGCTTCAGGCCCGAGGAGCAAAACCACACACTCTCACTTATTGGGTTCCAAAGTCCAGACTGCACTGACCTCTCACTTCTTCCTTCGAATCTCTGTGTTGATAAATCTGGAAAAGGCCACAGCTGCTGCTGATCTGGAGTCCCTCCAGCGGGTGGCTGGTCAGTCCTGCCCTGGCGCTAAAGCCTCCGCTTGGGGCTGGGCTCGGCTCCCAGAGCTCTGTGCTGGCCTATTCCTGCCAACCTGCTGGGCTCTCCTCAGTGGGAGGTGAGCTTTTCTGTGTCATTTTGTGGGGCCTGCAGCTCCAAAGTCTGTTTAGAGTCCCCTTTTTACATGGATTGGGGAAGGTGGAAGGTGGAACTGCAGGGATATTCTGCTTCTAATCCACCATCTTGACTCTGCCCTCATTTCACTTTCAACCTTTGAATTATGGCATATTATATACTCCCCCCTCTCTTCTTCCTCCTCTTTCTCCTTTTAAGTGCCTTCCCATTTTACATTTAAGTACCAGAATCAATGACTCTTTTGTAGGTAGAGTATTATGTTTAGTCCATGAGATTTAACACTGTTTTTAGACCATTACTACAATTTCATTTCTCTTTTTACCCTTGCCTCCTTGTACAATCTCTAAAGAGACATTTCTTAATGATTTCTCCATTGTTATTTTGCGACTGTTTTCCTTGGTTGCCATATTTGTTTGCCTTTCTTGTATTTCTGCTTTTCATGGAGTTCAAAAAGATGATAATTTGTTCAAGTCTATTTTTCTTGCTAAGGGTATTTTTAATTTCTCCTTTTATCCATCTTTTTTCATTAATGGTTAACTTGAAAATCACAGAGTGTGCAAGCTTGGATTGTGTTTTATTTTTGTTTTTTAATTTTTTTAAATTTAAATGCTTTATTAACTGCTGATTTACATCATTCATTTCCGCCAGATTTTGAGTTACAAATTTTCTCCCCGTTTTCCCCCCACCCATCCCCCCAAAATAGCAGTCCCACAGGATATCCCCACCTCCAATCTGCTCTCTCCCATATTTTCTCCAATACATGTTTCAACTTTTCCAGTGGATCTCTATGCCTCAGTGCCTGTATATCTTTTTTCTTAATTACATGTAAGATGGTATTAATAATAGTATATATATATATATACACTCACATATATATATTTGAATATTTGATTTAAACTGTCAATTCCAGATTCATTCCCTCCCCCCCTGCCACCCACCCCCACCGGGGGGAGAAGCAGTTCAGTATAGGTTGTACATGTGTGGTTAATGCAAAACAATAACATAGTAGATGTATTGTAAAAGACTGACTATATTTCCCTCCCTCCTATCCCACCTCACACTTGTTGTATTCTCTACTTTGATCCTGTCCCTTTTCAAAAATGGGTGCTTCCAACTTCCCTCCCCCCCCCCCCCCCCCCCCCCCTCCATCCCCCCCCCCCCCCCCCCCTTCCCCCCCTATCCTCCTGGAGGGTGAAATCCCCTATTTAGTGCGTATTTCCCTCCTTCTCAAGCCAGATTCAATAGGAATAAGGTTGACCTATTCCCTTTTGCCTTCCTATTCTTCCCCTCCATTGTAACCATTTTCCCTTGCCTCTTCTGTATGAAATAGTTTGCCCCACTCTGTCTCTCCCCATCTCCTCTCATTATATTCCTCTCACCTCTTAATTTCACCTTTTAAGTATCATCCCTTCCTGTTAAATTGGTCCCGTGCCCTCTATCTATGTATACCTGTAAATGTATATACACACATTCACATATGTATTCATATGCCCAAATACCCTCATATAAGGACATATATGTATATAAATATTTCTAATCCCTTCAACTACTGAGAAAAGTTTCATAGGTTACAATTATTGTTTTTCCATGTAGGAATGTTAATAGTTCAACTTTGGCCAGGTGGCTCAGCGAGCAAGAGCACCGGCTCCAGTGCCGGGACGACCCGGACCAAATCCGGGCCCAGACACCCAGCACCACACCCAGAAACAACAACCGGCCATGCAACCCTGAACAAACCACTCAACCCCGATTGCTTAAAAAAAAAAGTAGTTCAACTTTGATAAGTTCCTTATGATTTCTTTTCCCTGTTTACCTTCTCATGTTTCTCTTGCTTCTTGTATCTGAATGTCAAATTTTCTATTCAACTCTGGTTTTTTTCAGCAAGAATGCTTGAAAGTCCTGTATTCCACTGAATTTTTTCCCCTGAAACATGATACTCAGTTTTGCTGGGTAGGTGATTCTTGGTTTTAATCCCAGCTCCTTTGCCCTCCGGAATATCACATTCCAGGCCCTTCGATCCCTCAGTGCAGAAGCTGCCAGATCCTGGGTTATCCTGATTGTGTTTCCACAATATTCAAATTGTTTCTTCCTGGCTGCTTGTAATATTCTCTCCTTAATCCGGGAATTCTGGAACCTAGCTATAATATTCCTAGGAGTTTTCTTTTTGGGATCTTTTTCAGGAGGTGATCGGTGGATTCTTTCAACCTCTATTTTGCCCTCTGGTTCTAAAACATCAGGGCAGTTTTCTTTGAGAACTTCCTGGAGGATGCTTTCCAGGCTCTTACTTTGGTCATGGCTCTCAGGCAGTCCAATAATTTTTAAATTATCTCTCCTGGATCTATTTTCCAGGTCAGTGTTTTTTCCCATGAGATATTTCACATTGCCTTCTATTCTTTCATTTGTTTGGATCTGTTTAACAGCATCTTGATTTCTCATAAAGTAATTAGCTTCCATTTGCTCCAATCTAATTCTGAAGCAATGATTCTCCTCAGTGAGCTTTTGAGATTCTTTTTCCATTTGGCAAATTCGACTTTTTAAGGCATTCTTCTCCTCATTGCCTTTTTGAGCCTCCTTTGCCATTTGAGTCAGTCTGTTTTTTAAGGTATTATTTTCTTCAGTCAGGCTGTTGACTCTCATTTCATATTTTTCTTGCATTGTTCTCATTTCTCTTCCCAATTTTTCCTCCACTTATCTTATCTGCTTCTTAAGGTTTTCTATGGCCTGTAACCAGCTTGTATTTTCCTTTGAAGCTTTTGGTGCAGGAGTTCTGACTTCACTGTTTTCCTCCTGTTCCATGCCTTGCTCCTTCTTATCCCCAAAATAGGAGTGTAATGTTGGAATCTTCTGTCTGCTTTGTTTCCTTTGCCTGCTCATTTTGCCACTCACTTACTTGACTTTTGGCCTTTTTGCCACAGTAGGACTCTGCCACCAGACAGGGGAGTTTTCTTCCCAAACGCTGGGGTTTTCTCAGCTGCCGGAGGTATTAGATGGGTGCCCTCTCTGAGGTCTCCACATGCTCTGACAAGCTGGACACACACCCCAGGACCTCCACCCTAGACTGCAATCCAGATCCAAGCAGGTTAAAGCAAGAGCAATTACCCTTCAGGCTGGTGCTTGGTCCCCCTACACTTTGCAGGCTAGGAGCTGAAGCCGCCATGTGGCGCTGGCAGGCTGTGCTGGAGTCTCAGTGGTTTTTTGCTCCGGGGGTAAAAGCCATGCACTCCCACTTCTTGGGTCCCAAAGTCCAGACTGCACTGGCCTCTCACCTTGTCCTTCGCATCTATGTATTGATAAATCTGGAAACGGCCACAGCTGCTGCTGATCTGGAGTCCTTCTGGCTGGCGGCTGGTCAGGCCCACCCTGGGGCTAAAGCCTCGGTGTGGGGCTGGGCTCCCAGAGTGCTGTGCTGGCCGATTCCTGCTGGCCTCCCGGGCTGTCCTCAGCGGGAGGTTATCTTCTCTGTGTCATTTTGTGGGTTCTGCAGCTCCAAAGTTTGTTTAGAGTCCCCTTTTTACATGGATTGGGGAGGGTGGAAAGGTTGTGCTTCTACTCCGCCATGTTGGCTCCGCTCCCCATTGGATTGTGTTTTGAATACCTTTGCTCTTTCGAACGCACATTTCCTCCTTTTTCTGATGGATGTGGATATTCTTGTATAATTTTAATTCTTTTTCTTCATATTTTGGAATATTTCTCCTGGATTCTCTCAGAATTAGCTGTTTATTATTGGCTTAACAACATTTCACATTTACATATATCTATATGTCTTGGAATTTGCATTTTTTTCTGGAGGCTATCTGTGGAATCTTTCATTTGGTACTTTGTTTTCTGTGTTAAGAAGTACTACATAGTTTTCTTCTATTATTTTTTGCATTGCAATGTTTAACTTTTTTATTTTGTGGGTTGTTCTGAGAGATTTTAAGTCCATTCTTTATGCAATTTGACTTCAAGATTAATATATTTTGCTTGTGTGGAGAAATTTTTTTTCAAATTTTCTTTTTAATGTTATTATTTATTTTTCCTCTGTTAATTTTGATTGTTCTTTAGTTTTATGTATTTGCATTCCCAATTAGTTATTCTCTCTTTTGTTTCTTGGGTGAAACTTCTTTCCACGGCTTCAAGTTTCTCTTTTCTGACAATTACTTTTGTAGTATAATTTATAAATTCTCCTTTTACACATCTGATTCCTCTTTTAAAACTTTCAAAGACATCTTGCTGCGGTTCAGTGCTCTCTTGGGAATCCACAGGGTCTTTTGTATCATCAGCACTCAGATCATTTTACCTTATTTTGTAACACTTCTTCATAGATGTCTGAACCCATTTAATTGACTTGGAGACTCTTTTCCCTTCTGTTGTTAGTATTTTCCTTGATGGTTTATCTTCTTATACACAAGGTCACTAATGATGTTTCTTTCCTCCTGCGACCTTTGCCAATTTCAATCTTTTGTTTTTCCCCTTATATTCTCTTTTTGCTCTTTTTTTGTCACCAAATTTGATGGCAATTTTCTTAGAGGCAATTTTCTTCAATGCTTTTGCAGTCTCCTCCTATATTGATGATTCATGTTTCACCAGTCTCTGTCTCTATCATAAATGACCTCTAGAATTACAAAATTGATCCAGTAAGATATTGGGCTCAATTCCTTAGGTGTAATGGGATGTCATGCAGTCAGACCTATACACACACACACACACACACACACTCATGTCCTTCCCCCAGTTCCCTCTGTTATTCAGCTGAAATCTGTAATTTCAAAGAAAACTGTCATACAACTATTCTCAGCAGGAGAAGTTTCTGCCTTTGGTTTTCTTTAGAAATTTGTGGTGGTCAGAAAAGGCAAGGACAGAGTTGAATTGCAATACGAATTGAGCTTCAATCCCATGGATGAGCTTGGGTAGCACCTTTGTGTCACTGGGGTGGTTTATGGAGGGTTCAGAATAAGCCTTTAAAGGATTAGGTTGCCTTTTTCTCCTAATTCACTGTATTGTTATTTAATGAGGGTTTTTGATGTTTTAGATCACAGAAGCAGCAGCCATTATTTTGTCTTTTGTACATAATTCACCTTTTGCATAGATTTGAGATGCATGGGGATCTTAAAATGTGTCTAGTTCTTCTTTCTTCTTTGTTCATTATATGACCTGTAAGTGTAAGGAGTTTTTATTGTCAGAAATTCACATATGTAAATTTCACATATATAAATAAATACAAAAAACAAAGTAGAGGCAAGATAATACAGTGGAGTAAAGGCTAAGGGAAGCCAGATGTTCTAAGATACAAAAAATGGAGAGGGAGAATATTCCAATATATGCAAGAGGAACAGTCAAGGCAAAATCAAGGACATAGTAGATGCTGTGTTTCCCAGGAAGAATAGCATGCAAACCTGTATGACTGACCAAACTCTGTATGACAGAGGAAATGGAAGGTAATAATGTGTAAAAAGACAAGAAAAGGTTTCATGGGACCAAGTTGCGAATGAAATGTCATAGTAGAACTTCAGTGGAGGTGGTTTTAAGTTAGACTTCAGCCTATTAGATAAAAAAAAAATATTGTGCCTAACTAGCACCAGTTCTTGGATTATTCCTACCGTTTGCCACTCCTACAAATGTGTTGATGAACAAAGACAAAAAATATCACACAATGGTTGAAACTGGGTCCATTACAAATTTGTGTTACGTGATCTCAACCAGGCCCTTATTGCTTCTAGGCAATCTTATTCTCAATTCACTATTACGGTCACCTCTGTGACTCTTGCAAAGCATTTCAGTCATTTCTAAGTCACCCATTTTTCCCCTTCCTCCACTTTTTCAGTTGAAAACCTTGCTCATATTTAACAGAAACAAATCAAGCCATTGGTGTTGAGCTCCCTCTTCTCTCCTCTTCCTTATATATTTTCATTAAGACATCTTCACCCCTGTAATTCCCCTTTGCCTTTTTCTCACCTGAAAAAGTGATGTTACTTCTTCCCAAGGCCTATCCTACTGTATGTACAATTGGCTTTATTCATTGTTCTCTTTTACAGCAGATTTCCCCCTCTGCCATTCCTAGCCTTTCACTTATTCTCAGTCTTTCTATATGTACTGGATCATTTTTCTAAAAACATACCCAGATGTCCCCCATCCTGAAAAAAAAAATCTCTTGATCCTTCTATCACCAATATTGTCCTATATCTCTTCTACCCTTTGTAGCTAAACTCTTCAAAAAAGCTATCTGCCATTGATGTATACACTTTCTCTCCTCTCACTTCCTAACTTCTTATATTGTGGCTTCCAACTTTAATATTCCACTGAAACTCCTCTGTTCAAAAGTACTAATGATTTCTTAGTTATAAAATCCAATGGCTTAAAAACGATTCTTCTTCTCCTTTACCTTTCCATAGCCTTAGATACTATTGATAATTCTCTCTTCCTTGATATTCCCTTTGCTTTAGAATTGCTTGATACCATTCTCTTCCTATCTATCTAACCATATCTCATTCTCCTTTACTGGAATCTTCTCCAAATCATGTCTTCTAATTACAGGTGCCCCTAAGAGTCCTGTCTTGAGCTTTCTTATCTTCTCCCTCTTTACAATTTCACTAAGTAATCTCATCAATTGCCATGATTTAATTACCATGTCTAATTGACTCCCCCAGACTCTGCTACCCCCCAATCATGCATCCCTATATGCCTTTCAGACAACTCAAAATGGATGTCCCATTGATATTTCCAAATGTTATCTCATTAGGTTCACCCTCCACCTTATCTATATTGCAGAAGGCAATATCCACATCCCAGTACCTCAGTTTCCCAGCATAGTAGTCTTCCTGTATTATTCATTGTGTCTCACCCTAATTCTATATCCCATATGTTGCCAAGACCTATTATTTTTGTTTTGTTTCTGCTAATATATTTGCAATATATTTTTAATATGTCCCCTTCTTCCTGCTGACACTGCCAAGATGTTTATACAGACCTTCATCCTCTCATGCTTGGATTACTGTAAAAGTCTATCAGGTGGTCTGCCTTTAAGAACTCTCGCCCCACTCCAATTCATCTTCCATTCAGCCATCAGAGTAACTTTCTTCTATTTAAAAAAAATAATTTATAACATTCAGTTCCACAGGCTTTTGAATTCGAAATTTTCTACCCCTCTTTGTCACCTCCCTCTCCTACTATGGCAGCATGCAATCCAACGTAGGTTCTAAAATACCTTCACATTAAACATTAGTCAAGTTGTCAAGAAGGATTATAACCAATAGAATGAACAACAAGAAAGAACAAAACAAAATAAAAAAGAGAGAGAGCAAGTAGTTTGCTTCAATATGTATTCAGACTCTGAAAATCTTTCTCTAGATGTAGATAGCCATTTCCATCATGAGTCCGTCAGAGTTGTCTTATAACCTTCCATTGCTGAGATGAGCCTCATCTGTCAAAGTCAGTCATCATAGATACAATATGTCTGTAGTTGTGTACAATGTTCTCCTGGTTCTGCTCCTCTTACTCTGCATCAGTTCATATAAGTTTCTCAAGGTTATTATGATGTCCATCTGCTCTTCATTTCTTATAGCACAATAATACCTCATTACATTAATATACCACAACTTATTTACTTATTTAGCTATTCCCCAATTGATGAGCATTCACTTGATACACACACACACACACACACACACACACACATATTTGTACATACAGGTCCTTTTCCCACTTGCATGATCTCTTTGGGATACAGCCCTAGAAGAAGTATTACTGGGTCAACAGGTAAGCACACTTTTATAGCCCTTTGGGCACAGTTCCAAATTGTTTTCCATAATGGTTGGATCAGTTCAAAACTCTACCAACAATGCATTAGTATTCCAATTATCCCATATCTTCTCCAGCATTTATCATTTTCCTTTTTTGTCATGTTAGTCAAATTGACCAGTGAGATGTGGTACCTGAGAATTGTTTTGATTTGCCTTTCTCTAATCAATAGTAAGTTAAAGTATTTTCTCGTATAATTATAGATATCTTAATTTCTTCCTCTGAAAAATTGTCTGTTTATATCCTTTGATCATTTATCAATTGGGGAATGACTTGTATTCTTATATATTGACTCAGTTCTCTGTATGTTTTAGAAATGAGACTTTTATCAGAGACACTCGTAAAAATTCTTTCCTAATTTTTCACTTCCTTCTTAATCTTGGTTATATTGGCTTTATTTGTAAAAAAACCTTTTCAATTAAATTTAATCAAATTATCCATTATGCATTTGTAATGCTCTCTATCTCTTTTTGGTCATAAATTCTTTCCTTCTCTGTCAATCTGACAGGTAAACTATTCCTTGTTCTCCCATATTGCTTACAGTATCAGTCTTTATATCTAGATTGTGAACCTATTTAGACTTTATTTTGGTGTACAATGTAAGATATTGGTCTATGCCCTGTTTCTGCCATGCTATTTTCCAGTTTTGCCAGCAGTTTTTGTCAAATAGTGACTTCTTATCCCAGAAGCTGGAGTCTTTGGGTTTATCAAAGAGCAGATTACGATAGTCATTGACTACAATGTCTCCTGTACCTAATCTATTTCACTGATCCATTACTCTATTCCTCAGGTGGTACCAAGTAGTTTTGATGACTGCTACTTTATAATGCAGTTTAAAGTCTTGTATGGCTAGGCCTCCTTCCCTAGCATTTCTTTTCATTACTTCCCTTGATATTCTGGACCTTTTGTTCTTCCAGATGAATTTTGTTACTATTTTTTTCTAGCTCTACAAAATAATTTTTGGTAGATTGTTATGGAACTAAATAGGTAAATTAATTTTACATATTGTAATTTTTATTATATTAGCTCAACCTAGCCATGAGGAACAATATTTTTCAAATTATTTAATATGACTATAATTGTTTGAAAAATGTCTTGTAATTATTTTCATATAGTTCCTGGGTTTGTTTTGGCAAGTAGAATCCCAAATATTTTATAATGTCTACAGTAACTTTTAATGGAATTTCTCTATTTCTTGCTGTATCAGAATGAATTTCCTAAAATATAGGATCAACCACATCACCCCTCTACTCAATAAACTGCAGTGACTCCTTATTACATACGGGATCAAATATAAAATGCCCTGTTTGACATTCAAATCTCTATACAGCCTATCTCTTCCTACATCTCTTCTTCTTATACCTTACTCCCTGATATGTACCCTTCAAACTAGTGACATGGTCCTCCTGGCTATTCTAAGTACAGGATATTTTATCTCTTGCCTCTGGGCATGGCTGTCCCTCTTGCTTTCCTTGCTCTGCTTTGACTATTGACTTCCTTTAGTCCCTATTAAAATCCCCTCTTTTACTGAAAAACTTCAACAACCCCTCTTAATTCTACTACTTTATTCCTTTTAATAATTTCCTATCAGTCCTGTACATAGTTTGCTTTGTATATTTTTATTTGCATGTTGTCTCACTTATGAGATTTTTAAGCTCCTTGATGGCAGGAGCTGTTTTTTTTTCCACTTTTTGTATCCTCAGCATTTAGAACAGCACCTGGCACACACTAGTTACCTAATTAATGTTAATTGATTGATAAGCATATATAGAGAGCTAGAAGGATTAAAAATTATAACTTTGGAATATAAGATTTTGAAACATGGTTAATTTTATAGAAAAATCTCTATCATTCTATTAGTTTTTTTTTTTGACATGTAAAGTAAAAATCATTTGTTCTTATTTTTAAAAAATGCAGGAATACATGTTAAGAGAAAAGAGAATTATGATACTGATAAGAAAAATGTTTTATTTAGATATACAATTGATTGTTTTCATGAAAGGAATAGTTTGTGTCTTCCAAGGAATACAGCATTTAAAAATTATTACTGAGGATGAGGAAACAAAGATTACAGATTTTTAAATTTCTTATTTACTTAAGGGGAGTTTCAACAGCCAAACATACTTGCTATTAGCTATGCAAGGAACTGGTGTCTCCAAACTTAAAAGAAATCAGATAATATACCTAAAATTAATTTGAAAATTCCTTTCTTTTCTATTTCCATAAGTTGTTATCATGATGGAACTTTTTGTTAATTCCAGGAACATAGAGAATCACAGTTTTTATTTTGTTGATGTTGGGGAACTTTGAATAATAACTATTTTGTCATCAAAGACATTATTTTGATGAACATAGCATCATATCATACTTTCTGAGGAGCCTGGTAAAATTATAGATGGATAGATAGATAGATAAATAGATAGATAGATAGATAGATAGATAGATAGATAGACAGACATATACATACATACATACATACATACATACATACATACATACATACATACATACACACACGTATGTGTAATTGTAACAGAAAAGTAAGGGAGAGACCAACAAAGAAGTACTTCTGTTACCTAACAATATGATAAATTCATTGGAGGAAAGAAATTATTGTTTCAGTCTTGAATATTGAAATGGAAATTCAAATTCTATTGATAGTTGAAGCCTTGCTTTCTTTGATTGAGGCGATTTTCATTCAAATGCGATAGTCGTCTTCAACAGCAATTTTATAATTTTTGACTCTATAAAAAGAAACATATTCTGTGGTCATCACTTTAAACAAATCAATATATCCTTGATTCCTGATTTGAAGTTCATTTTTTATTTCCAGATTTCATTCTCCCTCCATTGTAGAGGTGCTGATAATCATTGCAAAGGTCAAAAGACAAAAATCAAGCAATGTAGAGAGTAGAAGACGATCTACTCAATTGAAAGGTAATCTACTAAATATATACCATTCCTGGAATAATTGAGGCTTGATTATATTTTAAAGCTGAAGTGACACTAATACCTTGTTAAACAAAATTTGAAAGCATAAACTTTGTTTTCCCTCTCTGTATATCAAATAAAATAATAGAATAAGGTGTGGTTAGTGTACTTCTTTGTACCTTTATCCACCAAACTCCCAGAGTTATTCCTGAATGCAATTTGCAGGTTCAACTTCTAAATCCAGAACATTAATATGAGCATACAATTTATAAGTAAATGACTTTCGTGACTTTGGTCTTTGCAATCACACATCCCCTATAACTGATCAAATACAACATAAAAATTATTCTCTATTTATTACAAATTCCCCAAATAACATTTTCCTCAGTATTTATTTGTCATTTTCAAATATAATTACAAACATTTCAAAATATGCTTATTTCTATACTTCCTCCATGGGCTATATCCTTCCTCATTCACCTATTTAACTAAGCATCCTGTCTAAATAAATAACTGCAAAATCTCTGTCCTGCTAGCCTGAATTTTCCTTCCTGTTAGGAAAGCTTATCTGGTCTTTCAACCAGACTTGTGCCTACCAACTCACAAGAGAAGTCATTTAGGTAACATCCCTTTTTATTTACCTTCAAACTACTTGCTTTTACTCACTGAAACAGATATAACAGTTTACTCTTGCCCATGCCAAACCCATTCTTAGACTGAGTCCCATTTCTAGAAACTTAGTTCAGTTTTACTTCACCACAGGTGATCAGGGATGAACAATATCAAGAGTGTTTATTCCAGTCTTCAGGGACCACTAGGTATATGGACCTGTTATTGAACTCCGTCTTTAGAAATAGTAAAGATGTTAGAAATTAGAAGGAAAAAAAGGAGACTTAAGTTGAACTCTGGGAGAGCTATTGAATGCTCAAGAATAGACTTACATTTCACATCCAGGTCATCATAAAGCTGACATGCTCTTGTGTTTCAAGCTCTGAAGCTGGGACTCTGAGCTTCTGATGGGTAAGAATGCAGCTTGCCTTGCCTGGATCCAGATTTCTTTAAATATCACAGTGTTAAGGAGGCATTGATTTTTTCTTGGAGCCAGTGGATCCTTGGTAGACTAAGAAGGGACTTCACCTACCCACCCAATCAAGATCTGAGGCCAATATTTCATGTCTTTTCATATTTTTCTTGATGTTAGATTTCTGATTTCTTGGAAGTCAATTTAGACATGGTTAAAGGACACACTGGTAAAGCAACGAGTGGTTCTTAAAAATAATAAAAATAGACAGCTCACTAAATTGATATGAACTACTTGATACCAAATCTGTTCTTTATGCACATATGTGGACATACTTCTGAAATAAAATCTTTCCTGCTTTGTATATTTTTTGCATTATGCTCCTTCCCTACTCAATTCATTCGTTAAAGAAGAGAACAAAGGACTAGGAGAAATTTATTCCTGAACAAATACATGACATGTTTACTTAGATCTCCCTTCCATATAAATATTTAATTTGAGACCCCATGTGTCAGCTTTGTCTTTGTTAGATGTCTCATTCTATGGCATTCTGAAGCATTTGTTGCTTTCTAAGCAGAGCACAGGCAGTTAATAATGTCCATAATCCTCGATCAACATGACTTAAATTCCAAGTTGTTTGCTTGTGTGATAATCATGCTGGATAAGGGGGAGAAAAAAGTGATAATTAAGAGTCTGAAGTAGAAAAGGGTAATGCACTGTCCTCTCCCTCAGTAGGGAAGTTCATTAGTAGTGGAATCATGTCATTTGCCCATCTGTTCATAATTGCATTCACCGCAGGAACTAAGTGAAGGAAGTGACATCACTCAGTCCTTATAAGCACAAGCCTGTAAATCACATGTATGTTTCTATCTGCATAGATGCTTGCTAGAAAACTAATTGAGGCTTTTTCTCCACTTTCATTTTAGATGACCTCATTAATGTATGTTTGTGTGTGTGTGTGTGTGTGTGTGTGTGCGTGTGTGTGTGTGTGCTTGAGACTACAGGATCTGTCTCTAAGAAATCTCAGAGGGAAATAAGATGCTGCTGCTTCTGTGTACTATCAAGGCCATATTGTGGGGGTAATTATCTTGCAACTGGTTGAAGACACACCTCTTGTTTGCATGTCCTAAACATCCGGTGCTTAGCAGCTGCTGTAATATCAATGGGCGATTGAAGCAGGCCCTCATTAGATTAGTGCTGAGCTTATTGCTTGTGCCAGTCTCATTATTATTGGTGGCTAAACTGGCAGATTGTCAGAATGCCTCATGGTGAGATGAGCTTTTGCAGCTCTTTGTTTGTAGTTATTATAAACAATGAAGTGAAAGCAATCCCTTGGGCATAGTCATGTCTCAGATTTTCTTTTTCTTTTTTTTTTTTTTTTTGAGCAGCAATCAGCTTTCAGGAGCAACCCTGGTAAACAACTCTTATTTTAAGAAGCAATATTAATTAAAGCATGGAGTGTGTTTTAGAAAGAGAACTTGTTAATTATTTAATGTCACCTGCTCTGATCAAGCCCACCATTTGAAAGTGATTTCATTTTTTGCCTCAAATTTCCTCTACCTGTCATGTGAACCAATGAAACGATGGGTTTGCAAGTGCTGAAAGTCTGTTTTTCATTTTAAACAATGTGCAAATATGAGACATTACATCATATACTGAAATACAAAGCAGATTCAGTTACTTCCACAAAATTTTGGATGAAACATTGCAATACATAGTGTTCAGAACCAGTTCACTGGACAGGCTGCAATTATTAATGCACCCAGAACATGATTCAGATTCAGTAAATTACAAGTCAAGTAGGTAATTAGAAAGAGAAGAACAGAATTATGATTGCAATGCCCACCTGGGTAATTGAAGATATAGCATTATACTGATGAACTGATACAAATAAATGAATGGAGATAATGGATAGATAAATAAAGCCCCCCAAATTAAAACTATACTCAGAAAACATGTCTTATAGCCAAACTTATACTTGATATTTGCCAAAGCACACATGAAGTAAGAAGAAATAGCATTAAGCTTAGCCCAAAATCATCTAAAACATTAGTGTGGTACAACTATATTTGCTTTTGCTTTTAAGTCATAAATATGTTTAGCCCCAAATTCCCATCCCTACATTATAATAGGGGATTGCAGAGCCTCAACCAGGAAGCTATATACTATGTGTACACGCTTAAAAATAAAAACATTAATACATAGATATATGCGTGTGTATATATATATATATATATACACATATACATACAAATGCATACCCAGAAACAAAATGTAAAATGAATGGATATATATATACCCACTACATATGCATGTATGATATAAATATTGCACATATGTAGCATACATACGCATAATGCACAAATGTAGTATATATTTATATATGTGTATATATTATATATGCCTCAAAGTGATATGTATATATTCTTAACTTATGTGTAAATATATAATGTACTGCTTGTATATATAATAAATAATAATATGTTTATATTGTTATTTATCCATTTTCAAAGAGGAACAAAAACAACACAGAAGATGTGTTTACTTGTGGATGAATTGAATTTAAGTGAGGCAGAATTGCTCAATGTCTTCAATCTTACCCTCTCTTCCTTAGTCATTGAAGTCCAATGGCAAGACAAAAGTCAAGACAATGACAATGGTCAGGGATGCACTGGATGACCTTGGTGTCTTTGATATCTGACAAAGCTCTAAATGTGCCACAACATCTGCTTCATGGCCATTGGAAAAACAATATCCTCATCCACCCATTCCTCTGGTGAAAGTCCTCATATGATTGGGGTAGACATCTTAACTCACCAACAGGTTTGGTTTAGCCTGCCTGCTGACACAGTTATATAGGGACCTGGCTGTTGTACATGCTACTGCTTCTTGGAGCCACAGGTAAGAAGTGGGTGAAACAGGTGAACATCAAAGGTAGATGAGCCGCCCTGAAAAGGACTAAGCATGCCCTCACACTAGAGCTGCTAGTCCTCTTGAACTCCCACACATACACGTATGCATATACATGAATTATAATAAAAATAATAATAACAACAATAACATATGTTAAGGAATATATATACACAGAGCATACATACACCCTGTCTATCCGTATCTTTTTAATCTATATTTTTAGTTTTGAACTTAAATACAAAATAAGAAAAGAAAAAAATAAACTAAGATTGCCTTGTACACAACAGCATGAATTCAGTATAGAACAATACATTTCCCTTTCACAAAACCTGTAGAGTAACTCCTACTCGTCGTATTCCAAGCTCTCCATCCTTTCTTTGCTTCTTATAGGTTTTCTTTTTTTCTCTTCTGTGTATTTCTCACTTTATCCCCCCAACTACGAAGGTAATAATTAAGCATAGAGATACAAATACATACATATGCACATATATGCCCATGCATATGCACAATATTCATATATGTGCACAGTGCATATGCAGTTATATAAGCACATAGATATTTATAATCATATACATATATGCACATACATATGTACAATATTCATATATGTGCACAGTGCATATACAGTTATATAAGCACATAGATATTTATAATCATATACATATATGCACATACATAAATACACACACACATATAAACTCATATACATATAGTTTAGTCCATAACATGCTTATCTTCACCTTTCATCTGTTTCTCTGAAGGTGGACAGCATCCTTCTTCATAACTCTAACTCTTCTCATGCTTTTCTAGTTCAACCATCTTATTACTGCACCACAGAAATAACACAACTCAATCATCTTCTATTTGGGATATTGTCTCAACAATCCTCTCACCTTATAATATAGTTTAAGGTCTGATGCTACTGAATCTGTTTCCTTTACATCTTTCTTCTGCTGTTTTCTTTGAAGCTTCTGATCATTTATGCTTCCAACTAAACTTTGTTATTATTATTTTTAATTCAACTACATACTTTTTAGTAATTTAATTGGGATGACATTATGTAAATAGATTAGTCTGCAAAATGTCATTTTTTATATTGACTTTACCTATACAGAGACTGAAAATACTAATTCTATTATTTAGTTCTTGCTTTATTTGTATAAAAAAGTGATTTGTTTATGCTCATGTAATTATTGTTTCTGTTTTGGCAGGTATACTCTAAACTATTTTATACTGTATACTTATTTGAAATGGTCTAAATCAATATTGAATAGTATGGATGACATGTATTATAATTTCTCTATTTTCTCTTTTGATTAAATCTATTTTAGTTTTAACTTTGTTTGAGATCATGATTACTAACTTCTTTTTTTTTAACATGAGACATTCTGCTCCAGACCCTCTTTTTATGTTTGTGTGTATCTTGCATTTTTATACCATTTCCTGAAGAATATATTGTTGAATTTGCGCTATAGACCAATCAATACCATTCACATTCTAAACTATAATTACTTGTTATATATTTTTCTCCTTTTTTCCCTCACTGTTTTTCTCACCCTTTTTCTATCCCTCTTCTCCCCTCTAATATACTTTTACCCATTGCCTTACTCTCCTATTCCTTTGCATAACCACACCTCCAAGAATGCCTCCTTTATCTTCTTCCCCCAACCCTATGCACTTACCCTCTTGTTTCTTTCTGAAATTAGGAGACTTTTATAATACACACATCTCTCTGTATGCATTTGTATATGTATGCATGTATACACACATACATGCACACACATACACATGTGTATATGTATCATATGTGTGTATGCATATGTGTTTATATACATATACATACACATATACATGTATACATACACACACCTTTTAATTTTTTTAGACTCATTCCATCATACTCATCTCAGCCCATGTCTCTTTTTGTCAGACTACCAAAATAAAAATGGCAGTCATATAAAAATCTTATAATATTTTCATACAAAAAAGTCAACAATTTGACCTTATTGTATCCCTTATAATTAGTCTTTAGAGTTTACTTTATATTTCTCCTGAGTGTCGTATATCATAATTTCCCTTAAGTTGTCCTGTTTTTGTCGCAAATACCTGAAAGTCTTCGTTTGTCATGTGTCCATTTTTTTTTTTTTAATTCAGTATTATATTTAACTTTGCTGGGTAAGTTACCCTTGGTCACAACCCAGCTCCATTGGTGTGTATGAAATATGCTATTCCAAGATGTATGGTCCTTCAGCATAATAGCCCTTTGGTCTTACGTAATCCTTGATTATAGTGAATGCTCCATGATATTTAAATTGTTTTATATTCTTTGTTGCTTCAAGTATTTTATGCTTAACCTGGAAGCTCTGAAAATTGGCTATAATATTCTGATATATTTTCTTCCTGAGATCTCTTTCATGTGGGGATCAGTGTATTTTTTTTATTTCTGCTTTGCCTTTTTATTCTCGAACTTCAGGGCAATTTTTCTTACCAATTTCTTGTAATATTGTATCAAATTTTTTTCTTTTATCATAATTTTCAAGCAGCCTGGCTGTTCTTATATTACTTCTCCTCAATCTCTTCTTTAGATTAGCTGTCATTCTGATGAGATGTTTCACATTCTCCCCTGTTATTTCATTATTTTTATTTTGGTTTATTACTTCTTTATGTCTTAGAACATCATTAGCTTCCTTTTGCCCAATTCTGGTTTTCAAGGAATTATTTTCTTCCTTAAGGTTTTGATTCTCTGTTTCAAGTTGGCTAAATTTCTTTTCATAATTTTCTTGGTTTACTTGTAATTGCACTTATTTTTTTCCCTAATTTTTCCTCAACCTCCCTTATTTAATTTTTAAAGTCTTTTTTAAGTTCTTCCAGGAAATCGTTTTTGTGGTTGGGACCATTTGGCATTTCTCATTGAAAAAAGGATTAGGATTTTTTTTGTTGTTTGTTAGCTTGTTTTAGCTCCATTATCTTCCTCTGTCTATAAACTCAGATCTTCTCTATCCCCATAGTAGCTATCTTAATTTGGGTAATTTCTCACAGGCTTGTGCATTTTATTATCTTTTTATTATTGTTGTTATCTATTATCTATTAGTGTGATCAATTCTAGTCCTGAGTTATAGGGAGTAAAAATCCAAGCCTCAATTTCTTCTTTCTATTATTTTCTGAGGCCTGTTCTTGGTTCAATCTTAAGCTCTCCTCTCTTTTAAAGTCATGGTTAGCACTCCCAATCATGTTGTCCTGCAAATAATCTTACAGCCTGTGGTCCCCCTTGTGGCTACAAACTACAGTTGTCATCTTTTCCCTGGAACTAACCAGGAGATCCACTCTTCAGCAAGATGTCACAGCTAGCAGGGTTCTTGTGCTTTTGCTACTATACTCACCAGCTCCTTCTCCCCCACAGCACAGCCTGGGATGCCTCTGATCAGCACAGCTGTGCTTGAGGTCCCTCAAAAATGGAAGACCTTTCAATCTTCTCTTCAACCATCTGACTTCCACACTGTACATTAGATGAAAGATTGTAAGACTAAGACTGCCCTGAGGGCTTGTTGTTGATTCCTGTAGGGTTGGCCTGGAGTGGTTTATACTTCACTAAGGCATATATCCTCTGTCCCTGGGGGTCAAGTCTTTCCTGGGGTCTTCTCAAGTTGTCTTATGTGAGATGTTATCCCATTTCACAGTTGAAACCAAGGCAAACAGAGGTTAAGGAATTGTTATACTGTGTTTCCCCGATAATAAGACCTATCCTGAAAATAATCCCTCCCCTTACTGTGTAAGATTCCTCTAAAATAAGCCCTCCCCCGAAAATAAGCCCTATTGAGATTGCTACTGTAGTGAAGGTGATCCCCTGCGCTACACGCTACATTACGGTACCCTCTGTATGCAAC
>NW_027187391.1:3332005-3404203 GCF_028583685.1 Petaurus breviceps papuanus
CAGTGATTTGCTTGCTGGCACCATTGAGAGCAGTGCCGTGGAGGAGAGCTGAGGCAGGACAACATAAGCCCTCCCCTGAAAATAAGCCCTCTGGTGTTTTTCTTTCCAAAAAAAAAATAATAAGACAGTGTCTTATTATCGGGGAAAATGGGTAGTAATGAAATTTGAAGATACCTTTGTATTGCTAAGCTAAGAGGCACTTAGAACCTAGTTTCAAATTAAGCCTCTGTTAAAGAAATAGAAGGTATGAAGCCCTTGCTCACTTAACAGGAAGTGCCTGAACAGGGAGGAGCTATACCACATTAAGGAAGAGCACAAGCTGGAGAGTCAGAACTTCTTGGGAAAAGTATCTGGAGGCACAGCAGCTGCTTCCAGGGTGCGGGGGGGGGGGGGGGTGCCTTTAGCAAAAGCTAAGAAAAAAAATGATAGGAAGAGTATTTTCCAGCACAAGAAAAGATGGCAATAACAAGCCAGGGAGAGAGGGCTGGAGAGAGAGAGACAGAGAGAGACAGAGACAGAGAGAGACAGAGAGACAGAGAGAGAGAGACAGAGAGAGACAGAGAGAGAGTCAGAGAGACAGAGAGAGAGAGACAGAAACAGAGAGAGACAGAGACACAGAAAGACACAGAGAGACAGAGATAATCTTTCTCAGCAAGCATCTGAAGGCTGGGCTGCTGCTGCTGGACTGGAACTTCCATGGACAAAGTGATTTTGAGTTTAAGAATGGGAGAAAGTGATTTTGATTTTGAGAATGGAGCTGCTGAAGACTTCCAAGGGCCAGCTGGAGCCTCTGAGGACTTCTGAGGACTAGCTGGAGCTTCCAGAGGAAGCATGACAGTGGTGTCAGTACTTTGTCTGTCTGTGGCACTGTCAAGTTTTCTCTTCCCAGGGACAGAGACTGTGAAGGATTTGAGATGGACTAGACACCATGAGCTAAATGTGGAGCAGATCTGCACTGAGAGCTGGATAAGGATCTGGGAGCTGTCTGCCTTTGAACCCAGGTGACAGTTTGGTGGATTCAGTTAGGAGCTACCTGCCTCAAGTCAAGATGAAAAAACCTCTCCATGGATACTGAATAGTGATTGTAACTTAGTTGTGACCTAGGGGTGGATGGCCTGTGTATTTTCTACTACCACTTAAGAGAGTACTGATTAGTGAGAGTTGAAATTGTAACTTACTTTTGACTTAGAGGTGGATGGCTTGTGTATTTTCTACTACCCTTCAAGAGAGTACTGAAAGGATGAGTGAGTTAAGGATTAAGGAGTCTTTTCTCCTTGAGAGTGATTGCATTAAGGATGATTGAATGATTAAGTTACTAAATCTCTGTTGAAAACTGTGTGACCACTTTGGTGAAAACTATGTGGCTACTTTAATGATAAGTTGTTGAATTCTGACATGGTGAATTCTGTATTATGATTTTCTGTGCTAAGTTGTAACATTTTGAATGTTGTACCTTGATTTTCTGTGAACGTTTTGCTCTGAATTGTTATTGAATAGAGAGTTCACTATACTATGTAATCAAAACCTTGAAAACTGTGCACAGCAGCAGTCCTCTGGAAAGCTCCACATGATTGGCTTTACATTATAGGGTAGTCAGCAGGATTACAAAATATAGTGCTTCTATTTGTTCCAGGATCCATGGTCATTTAGATTGAAACTTTAAGGGCAGGGATCCTGGAGGATTGGAATGTAATGACAAGCACAGAAGTAGTTCACAACTTGTTTCAGCTATTGATTTAACCCCTTGTTTCAGTTCAAGTTTCTTTTGAGCCTTGTATCAAGTCTGTTAAGAAACGGAATATGTGAACCCCACAACTTTGGAAACCTAGAACTCATGAACTCCTGCAACAGGAAGGGAAAGAGCTAATGACTATATATAAGGAGAGGCCCAGGCTAGAGACAGATGAACTGAGAAAAGGACTCTTGTGTTGGCAGAGTGAAAAAGGAGAAAAATTGTGGTATCCTGGCACTTTGTTTGTCTACTCTGTCTGTGTTGATGTTTGTTCTTGATATTTTGTATGGATGCCCTGGGACCTTACTGATAGCCATGAAAAAGGATTTTCTGGCTGTATGTTTATAGAAGTCCTGGAAGAGGGTTTTGGAGATCTGAGACTTTACTGATGATTTGTACTGACCTCTTGGACAGTGTTTGTGGGTCTGTGTTGATTTCTATGTTGATGATTTGTGCTGACCTCTTGGACCTTGTTGGTGGGACTGTGTTGATTTCACAGGCAGATAGTGAACTGATGATGGTGCCATCAATGTGTATGAATATTGTGGCTCTGTCAATCTTTGACTTCCCAGAAACAAGAACTGTGAAGGACTTTAGGTGGGTTGGACACTGTGAACTTCAATATGGAATGGGAACTGGATGAAGAACTGGACAAGGAGTGGGATAAGGAACTAGGAGCTGCCTGCCTTTGAATACAGGTGACAGTTGGAGCTGGGACAATGGAAGAGGGACAATAGAAGCTGAGAGCCAGTCTTGAGTCAATCTGAAAGAAGACTTTACTTGGATACTGTGTACTGACTGAGAAGGTTATGATTTACTGTGACCTAGGGGTGGAGTATTTTGACTTTTGTACTTTATTATTGAATTAAGGATTTTGTGATTGAATAAATGAATGTACTTTGCTGAAAATTATGTGACCACGGGGTGGAGTCAAGATGGCAGAGTAGAAATAGGAATTCCATGGGCATGCGGCTTCTACCTTTCCCAATTCATGTAAAAGGGGACTCTGAACAAACTTTGGAGCTACAGAACCCACAAAATGATGCAGAGAAGCTAACCTCCTGCTGAGGACAATCCAGCAGGCTGGCAGAAATTGGCCAGCGTAGTGCTCTGGAACTGAGCCCAGCTCCACACAAGCCTGAGGTTTTAGCCACAGGGCCAGCTTGACCAACCACCTTTTGGAGGGATTTCAGATCATCATCAGCTGTGGCAGTTTACAGAATTATCAACACATAGATGCTAAGGGCAAAGTGAGAGGTCAGTTCAGTGTGGATTTTGGGATCCAGTAGTTGGGAGTGTTCAGCATCTTCCCCTGGGGCCAGAAGACACTGAAGAACCACAGCCCTGCAGCCATCCCCATGTGGAAACTTCAGCTCCTGGCCTGCAGAGTGTAGGCAGACCAAATGACAAGTCTCAGGGGTAATCACTTTTGCTTTAACCTGAATGGACCTGGATTGAGGTCTAGGGTGGAGGTCCTGGAGTGTGCGACTAGCTTGCCAGAGCATGTGGAGGCTTCAGAGAGGGCACCTGATTAATACCTTCAGCAGCTGACAAAACCCAAGCATTTGGGACAAAGCTCCACTGCCTGGTGTCAGAGTCCTACTGTGGCAAAAAACCCAGGGGTCAAGTCATTGAGTGGCAACATAAGCAGCCAAAGGAAGCAAAATAAACAGAGTACCCCAACTTTACACACCTATTTTGGTGACAAAAAGGATCAAAGCATGGAACAGGAGAAAGACAGTGAAGTCAGAACTCCTGCACTAAAAGCATCCAA
Source organism: Petaurus breviceps papuanus (assembly GCF_028583685.1). NCBI lineage: Eukaryota > Metazoa > Chordata > Mammalia > Diprotodontia > Petauridae > Petaurus > Petaurus breviceps. Next base: position 3,335,512 of record NW_027187391.1, read on the forward strand.
GAAAAATATGAGCTGGTTACATGCCATCGAGGACATTAAGAAGCAAATAAGAGAATTTGAGGAAAAAAATACGAAGAGAAATGAGATTGATGCAAGAAAATTATGAATTGAGAGTCAATAGCCTGACTGAGGAAAATAACACCTTAAAAAAACCAACTAACTGAAATGGCAAAAGAGGCTCAAAAAGGCAATGAGGAAAAGAATGTTTAAAAAGCCAAAAATTGCCAAATGGAAAAAGAATCTCAAAAACTCACTGAGGAGAATCATCCCTTCAAAATCAGATTGGAGCAAATGGAAGCTAGTGACTTTATGAGAAATCAAGAAGCTGTTAAACAGATCCAAACAAATGAAAGAATAGAAGACAATGTGAAATACCTCATTGGAAAAAAAACATTGACCTGGAAAATATATACAGGAGAGATAATTTAAAAATTAATGGATTACCTGAAAGTCATGATAGAGAAAGAACCTAGAAAGCATCCTCCAAGAAATTCTCAAGGAAAACAACCCTGATGTTTTAGAACCACAGGGAAAAAATAGAGGTTGAAAGAATTCACCTCTCACCTCCTGAAAAAGATCCCAAAAAGAAAACTCCTAGTAATATTATAGCCAGGTTACAAAATTCCCAGATCAAGGAGAGAATATTATAAGCAGCGAGGAAGAAAGAATTTGAATATTGTGGAAACAGAATCAGGATAACCCAGGATTTGGCAGCTTCTTCACTGAGGGAGTAAAAGGCTTGGAATATGATATTCCAGAGGGCAAAGGAGCTGGGATTAAAACCAAGAATCACCTACCCAGCAAAACTGAGTATCATGTTTCAGCAAAAAATATGGTCATTCAGTGGAATAGAGGACTTTCAAGTATTCTTGATGAAAAATCCAGAGTTGAATAGAAAATTTGACATTCAGATACAAGAAGCAAGAAAAGCTTGAGAAGGTAAACAGGGAAAAGAAATCATAAGGAATTTATCAAATTTGAACTATTTACATTCCTACATGGAAAAACAATAATTATAACTGAAGAAACTTTTGTCAGTATGAAAATAGTTGAAAGAAATAGAAATATGTGTGTGTCTATATAGGAGTGTATATGGGCATATGAATACATATGTGAATTTGTGTATATATGTTTACAGGTATACCTAGATAAAGGGCACAGGACCAATTTAATAGGAAGGGATGATACTTAAAAGGTGAAATTAAGAGGTGAGAGGAATATAATGAGTGGAGATGGGGAAAGACAGAATGGGGTAAACTATTTCATATGGAAAAGGCAAGGGAAAATGGTTACAATGGAGGGGAAAAACAGGAAGTCAAAAAGGCACAACCTTGTTCTCATTGAATTTGGCTCAGGGAGGGAATGACATATGCACTTAATAGGGTATCTCACCCTACAAGTGAGTAGGGGGGAAGGGAATGATATGGGGGGGGTGATGGAGGGGAGGGCAGTTTATGGGGGATGGAATTTGGAAGCACCCACTTTTGAAAAGGGAAAGCATTAGAGATTAGAAAAAGTGGGACAGAGAGAAATATAATCAGTCTTTTACAATATATCTTCTATAGTAATGTTTTGCATAGCTACACTAGTACAACCTATAGTGAACTGCTTATCTTCCCAGTAAGGGTGGGTGACAAGGGAGGTAGGGGATGAATCTGGAATTCAATGCTTTAAAATCAAATTTTTAAAAATATATAAATACTATGATTAATGCTATTTTACATGTAAGTGGGAAAGAAGATATACAGGCATTGGTGCATAGAGACCCATCCTGCCCTACTGGAAGAGTCAAAGGAAGTACAGGAGAAGATATGGGAGAGAGCAGATTGGAGGAGAGTATATCCTTTGAGACCGCTATTTTGGGGTGCTGGGTAGGAGAAAAACAGGGGAAAACTTTGTAACTCAAAATCTGGCAGGAATGAATGATGTAAACCAAAAGTTAATAAAGTATTTGAAAAAAAAATGTGACCACTCTTGTGAAAACTAGGTGACCATTTTGGTGATAAGTTGTTGAGTTGTAATGTGGTGAATGCTGTATTTTGATTTTCTCTGAATGCTTTACTCCGATTTGTTATTGAATATATAGGGAGCTCACTATACTATGTAATAAGAACCTTGAAAGCTGTTCACAGCATCATTTCTCTGGAAAGCTGCTTGTGTGTGGTTTTACAGTAAGTTGCCCAGCATCACATACCTATTATGTGTCTGAGTCTGCATTTGAACTCCTGTCTTCCTGATGCTGTTCACTATACCACTTAGCAGACACTGAGAAAATAACATATTTCTGATTATAAACCATTTGACAATTACAAGATCTTTGCTGGTAAATCAAGTCTTTTGTGGGTTTTCCAGTTGTGATTGCTGGGATATTGGGACTATAAAACATCATCTTTCTGAAATTATAATATAATTTTAAAGGAATTTCTTTTAGTCATCTTGTTTGCTTCATTTTTTGTAAGAACTATTTCCCAAAATTCTATGGCTCCAAAACAAAACAATGTAGAATCGAACTGGATTTCCATTTTGTTTTCACTTTTGCCTATGTTTTGATGGAAACTAGGAAACAAATATTTTATATTCGATCATTCATTTTTTTTTTTTTTTGCTTTTTGGAGGGCAATTGGGATTAAGTGACTTGCCCAAGGTCACATGGCTAGATTTTTTGTGTTATGTGTTTGAGGCCAGATTTGAACTCAGGTCCTCTTAACTCCAGGGCCAGTGCTCTATTCACTGTGCCACCTAGCCGCCCCATATAAATTAACTTTGGTAGTATTGCTATTTTTTTTAATTTTTAAAAATTTTTTAGCAATCAGGGTTAAGTAACTTGCTCAAGGTTACACGACCAGTGCTAAATATCTGAGCCCAGATTTGATCCCCAGGTCATTCCAACATTGGAGCCAGTGCTCTTACTCGCTGAGCCACCTGGCCGCCCCTCGATCATTCATATCTAATGATTCATGTAAACATGAAGGATTATAATGGAAGGAACAAATAGGAGGAGAAAACTAGGAAGTTTTCTAGTTCTAGATTTGAAAAAGCTACTAATGATTATCTTTTCAAAATCAAGAAGATTAGAATATGGGCTAAATGACAACAAATACATGAATGTCCCTTCAAAGGATAAAAGACTAAGTTAAATGGTAAACAAATTGCATTTGGCATTGAGCAAGATTCTGGGATAGTTTGTCAGCATTTCAAAAAGAAAGTGGTGATCATTGAGTGCCCTCATATTTTTATTTAAAAACAGGATATTGCACACTAAAGTAGGGTTTTAAAAATAGTATTAATAGACTAAAATGTCATTTATGCAGTTTAACTTCCTTTTGAAAAGGTTTTTTTAAATAATATCTTGCTTTGGGGCAGCTAGAAGGGACAGTAAATAGAGCACTGGCCCTGGAGTCAGGAGAAACTGGGTTCAAATCTGGCCTCAGACACTACTAGCTGTGTGAGCTTGGGCAATTCATTTAATCTCAATTGCCTTGCCTCCCCCCTCCAAAAACATCTTGCTTTACAACACAGAGAGAGATGGGATAGAACAATGATGCCAAACACAAATATAATTGTTACCACATATTGATTTAAAAAATCACCAATTAGCACTATTTGTTTTGTATTATGTTTTTTTTTTTGCTTAGTTTTGTTAAACATTTCCCTATTATAATTTATTCTGTTTTAGGTTGCACAAAATTTTTTTTACACAGCACTTGTGCAGTCAGGGATAAAAGATTATAGTGATCAGATGAATCAAGAACATCTTAAGTGAAGAGACCCCATACAAAATGTATAATAAATTGACCTTAACATGTAATAATATTTCTAGTAAAATATCCTAGTGATAGGGAAAGAATTCTTAAATAAATGTATTGCTTAGTGAATTTTCAGATGTCAAAAAAGCTGGGAGAGATAGCATACACATTAGATGACAGACTTAGGATCCATAGAGATTTTACTAAAGTCACCATTATTATCTCTGTTTTTGTTATTGGAAATTTATTTCCAAATTTCATTTTCCCAGGCACAATTTATGTAAGAATTATATTATAGTAAATATATGTTGTTCTCTTAGTGAGATTCCTCTGATGTCCACCCTAATATCATCAGTAGAGTTTAAATACCAAAAATTTCTGTACAAAACCTCCCAAAGCTATTTCATTTGCCACAGTATTTATCTCAGTGTTATATGTCAGATATCTAGAAACTTCAACCCATTGTGTGCTTAGAAACAACTACTAAGGAAGGAACAAATATTTTATTCCTAGTCTTATTTGGTTGTAGTGTTGAAAATACATATCCTTATTTGAGCTACCTGTCCTCCTCACACCCCCCTAATAAGCACACAAAGACATATAAATAGATTTCACGAACAACTGAACACCCCAACAAAATTGTAGTTGTCAATAGGTATGGGGAACAGATAAGGGAATGAGTGGGTAGCCACTCAAGAATGAAAGACTAGAGTGATTCACTATTGGGTAATGGGAGAAATGCAATCAGTATTTCTTTATTTTACATGTTTCAGAGAAGAAATCCCTGTAACACTGAGGACCCCTGTGAACCAAAGGGTCTGAAATATTAATGAATTGCCATCATGATAAACTGTTAGGATTCACCGAAGTGAGAAGAGCAATAGAAAGCTTACTACAGAGGTAAATTAATTGTCTGATATACATGGCTAATACAACAGGAGATCCATATCCCCAAGTTAAGCTAAACCTAAAGTTGACAGGGAACATCAGGCAGGATATTACACCCAGGGACAAGTTTAGACTAAGGACAAGCAATCAACATATCTCTGAGACAGGACAGTCAATCACAACTGATGGTGAGTTAAACATGCTAAGCAAGATGCTTTGTTAAATTTAAAGCTATTTCACAAGCTCATTGTATAAATGTATTATATGAACAATGGAAACTTCCTTTGTTAAGGGAAGCAAAGGGACCAAAAAGTCAATCACAATCATAATCATATTATTTATTATTGTTACACGTAAATAATATTTCTATTCCCTTTTCTCTGTTGAGAAACAAGTCTGCATTAGTTAAAAAGAATTGTAACATTACAGGTAGGCAATTCTTGAGTCATTCCCATTTGATTTTTCCATAAGGGACTTCATGGGAAGTTTAGGGGAATGGTACAGTACAGAAAAAGATAAGTTATCTGTTACCTCTCACTTAGGAACTTATGAGGTTCCATGAATTAATAGAAGTTCAAGGCTATATCTAATTCAAGTTTTTCTAGTGATTATAACCCTGGAAAAAAAATCTATCTGACTGTATCTATATTTACATACACAAACATGCACAAAGTAGAAAATTAAAATAATTATCCATATGCACCCAACCAAACAACTAATTTTCCTTAAGTTTTCACAGCACTTTATAACACATTTTTTCTGCTTTATTGCATACGGAGACATTGTCAAAATTTTGTGCCTAGATACTTATCAGTTATGCTTCAGCTGAAGTAAAAAAAAAATAGTGATAGAAATCCTGAGCTCAGACAAAGTCAAAGTAAAAGTTGATCTCATTAAAAGAGACAAGAAAGTCTTATCTACAAGACCACATTTTGCTAAAAGGTACCATAGACAATAAAATACTATCAGTACTAAACATATAAGCACCAAGTGGTATAGTATCCACATTATTAAAGGATAAGTTAAATGAGTTACAGGAAGAAATAGACAGAAAATTATACTAGTATGAAACCTCAAATGTTCCCTTACAGAACTTGAGAAATCCATCAAAAAAATAAGAAAGAAACTAAAGAGTCAAATCGAACAGTAGAAAAGTTAGATATGAGAGAACTTTGGCATGATTTTAACAAAAAAGGTGACACCATGATCAAATTAGAAGATCAAGGAATAGTCTATCTGTTACGCTTATGGGGAGGGGAAGAATTTATGAGGAAACAAGAGATAGAGAACATTAAACATGTAAAATAGATAATTTTGATCATATTAAATTAGCAAGCTTTCTATAGAAACAAAACAAATGCAACTAAGATTAGAAGGAAAGCAGAAGACTCACAAATAATCTTCATGGCTCTAATAAAGGTCTTAATTTTTAAATATGTAGAGAACTGAGTCAAATTTGCAAAATTATAAGTCATTTCCCAATTGATAAACAGTCAAAGAATATCAAAAGTAAGTTTTCAGACAAAGAAATCAAAGCTATTTATAGGCATATAAAGAAGTACTCTAAATCACTTCTGTTTAGAGAAATGAAAATTAAAACAACTGTGAGTTACCACCTCACACCTATCAGATTGGCTAATATGACAAAAAAGGGAAATGGTAAATATTGGATAGGATGTAGGAAAAGTGGGCAACTGATTCACTGTTGGGGGAGCTGTGTGTGAACTGACCCTACCATTCTGGAGCTATGCCTAAAGGAATTTGGAACTATGCCTAACGGGCTATAAGATTGTGCATACCCTTGACCCAGCTATTACAATACTGGGTCTGTAGCCCAAAGAGAGCACAAAAAGGTAAAAGGACTTAACATATGCAGAAATATTTACAGCAGCCTTTTTGGTGTTGGAATTCCAATGGCATAATACTTTGTAATAAGAAGTAATGAGAAACAGAGCTCAAAACACCAGAAAGACTTGTACAAACTGATATAAAATGAAATGAGCAGAACCAGGAAAACATTGTTCACAATGTCAGCAATGTTGTATGATGATGTACTACTATAAATGTCTCAGTTTTCAGCAAAGCAGTGATCCAAGAGAATTATAAAGTTTCACCAAGTAAAATGCTGTCCACATCCAGATAAAGAACTGATGGACTCTGAATGTAGAATGAAGCCTATTTTTTTCACTTACTTTATTATTTCTTGTGTTGTTCTTTTCTACCTTTGCTCTCTTCTTTCATGAAATATTTTTTACATGATGCACATGTATAAACTCTATCAAACTGACTACCATTTTCAGAAGAAAGATGGGAAGGGAGAGAGAGCAATTTGGAAATAAAAAATCTTATAAAAATGAATGCTGAAATTTTTCTTGACATATAGCTTGGGGAAAATAAAATATATTTTTTAAAGAAATGATAAGCAGGATGCTCTCAGAAAAATGTGGACTTACATGAACGGATGCAAAGTGAAATGAGTAGAACCAGAAGAACATTTAACATAGTAATATCCATATTGTATGCTCACCTATTATGACTAAAATAGCTATTCTCAGTGATGTGATGATCTATGACAATTCTGTAGACTTATGATGAAATATGCAGTCCATTTCCAGAGAAATAACTGCTAAAACCTAGACGCAGATCAAAGATATTTTTTTCTTTACTTTATTTTTCTTGAGTTTTTTGTCTTCTTTTAAAAGAATGACTTACATGGAAATATGTTTTGCATGACTACATATGTATAACCTACATCAAATTGCTTTCCTTTTCAAAGGGGGAAGAAGGGAGGGGGACAATTAGGAACTCAATATTTGAAAAAAAAAGAATGTGAAAATTGTTTTTACATGTAATTGGAAAAATAAATAATGTTTAATTTAAATTTTTTAAATTAAAACTGTTATTTAAATTATTAAAAGATTTAATTGTAAAAGATTTAAAAAATAAAATGATTTAAATTTTGAAATGTAGGAGATCATAGTACAGGGCAGAATAAATTGAGAAGGGCCATCACCCACACAATTTTTTACATGCTTTCATATCTTTATGCCATTTGTGAGACAATTTCAAATTACTAGTTACAATTAATCTTTTGTTTTTGCTCTGTTTACTACCTTGGATTAGATTGCAATAGTAAGATAATGGTAAAGTTCAATATACTCCCCCCCCAAATGCTTTAGAAATTGGTATACAAAGACTTTTTCTGAATAGAAATAGCTCCTCTAAGCTCATATTAACCACTTACATCTTTTTTTTTAAAGCAATCGGGGTTAAGTAACTTGCTCAAGGTTACATGGCCAGTTATTTCTGGGTGTGGTGCTGAGTATCTGAGCCTGGATTTGATCCAGGTCATCCCAACACTGGAGCCTGTGCTCTTATTCGCTGAGCCACCTTGCTGCCCCCTTACATCTTGTACATCAAATAATTTACCATTCAGCCACTCAATCATTACATTTCTAATAAGTGCCCAATAAATGATAGGCCTTGTAATATAACAACAAAAAGAAACTGTTGCTGCCCTAAAGGAGCTTATATTCTATTGAATGAATCAAAAAGTATTGATTACTTTCTTATTACTATGTGTTAATAACTTTGGTAAACATTGGGGATACAAAAAAATGAGATAAAATCTACTTTGAAAGAGTTCACCCTCTAATTGGGGGAGACAACACATAAAATAAAGTTCAGACACAGGGAGGATAAACCGGCCCCAGATCCCCAAAGTTGTGAATGGACAGGCACAAGGATCTTTAGGTTATAAAAAACGTTCAGATAAAAATACCTGAGACCCTGGAGGTCACAGAGGCAGAACATAGAATAAGGGTAAAGGATCTTCATATCCATAGACAGAAGATATGTAAAAATCTTGTGGTTCTCCACATTACCCAAAGTAATATAGCTGATGACTTCCATTTCATTGAGGTGGTATGAACTGTTAATCAGTCTAAGTGATTTCTGGGTACGTATGAGATCAGGAGTGGAGAAAAAGGAAGTGGGAGTTAAATTCCTTCTGTGGAAGAACAACATGAATTCAGCAAAATGCATATACCATGGTATGCACTAGTAATGGGAATCAGGATAGTCCTCATATAAGAGATAGCCCTTAAGTAGACCCTAAATGAGATCTAGTGAGTTAAAGAGTTGAATGTGAGGAGGGAATCCTTCCACTCATGAAGGATGGCCTCAAAGGCATATAGAAAATGGAATGTGCAAATTTAGAGGGGAAGGCAAATTTGACTGAAGCATAGATTATATGAAGAGTAATATGAATTAAGCTTAGAAAATTGGACTGTTCATATTTTGAGGAGCTTTTTAAACAAAGCAAAAGAAAATTTAAAAAAAATTGAAGAATTTGTATATCATCCTAGAAGCACTGGAGTACCCCTGGGATTCCTTGAATAGAAAATGATGTGATCAGAAAAGTGCTGCTAAATTATTGATTAATATCTCTCTTCTTTCATAGCCTGTCTCTAGCCCCATGTCCAACTCTACCTGCATGATTTAAAGCAGGAAGTTGCATGGAGGAATAAGGGTAAAGACAAAATCTGAAGTGAATAATGAGTGGAGGGCTGAGGAAATAATAGTGTTACTAATATAGGCAGTCTATTCACTCTTTCTTGAATAATGTGTCTTGAGCCAGTTATGTTGCTTCTGATTAATGCTGAGTAAGACCCACTCTCTATTTTCTTCTTCTCTTTATTTTCTACCTCTGTATCCCTTGGAGGATATTACACAACTGGAGATAGCTACTCAGAGATCCACCTAATTAAGAGTAAAGTTGACCTAGTTTATCACATTTCTGCAAAGCCACATTTAACATAAATGAATATTATATATATATATATATATATATATATATATATATATGTGTGTGTGTGTGTGTGTCTGTGTGTGTGTCTGTGTGTGTGTGTGTATTAAGTAAAAGTGAGAAGATGAGGAGTGAAAACATAAAACTTCTTTACTTAGATCTAATGATTTTAGTTCCTTTTTCACTAACAAACATGTATGACTTCAATCTCTGTTATGAACTATTTCTGGAACCATAAGGGGAAATGATGGACAGAAAGAAAAATAAACAGACTTACTTAGCTAGAGAGATATAAATGTATTACACTTATTAAAAAAAAACAAACTATGGGAATGCCCGAAAGGAATTTTGAGGGGAAATGCAACACCACAATATAGATGAAAACAAGAAGTACAGAGTCATTTTAGAAAAGAAAGTCTTCTGGGAGACAAGGGATGTATTCAGTAGAGTGTAATTGAAAATGGACTTCCTGTGCTGTGTAAACTATTAATAAATTGCCTAAAGTCTTACTTAAAAGAGGCTTAATATTTAATCAGAGGAAATTAGAGTGTATTTAAAACCACTAATAAGAAATCAAGGAAAGAGTTGAGTAGTGAGGAACTTATTAAGCATTAAATTATAGAAATATCCATATATTAGCTAAAGAGAAAGTTCTATTCTCCAAATGAGTATTAAGAGATTTATCAAAAGTAACTTTAGGCTGTTTTGTGAGACAGGTTAACAAAAGAGACCCTCACCTATAAAGGTAGCCTCCCTAAAAAATTAAGATTCAACCTCTCAATTTATTTATTTTTTTAATGATTTTCCCTCTTTCATGAGTTTTCTTCTTCCTCCTGTACTGCAACTTTTCTTGTTCAACTCCCAGGAAGCTTTTTGCAGGCCACATGGATGTTCCAATGTTGCGTGCATTTGAGCAGGGTATTGACATGATGAAACCTGATCATTAGTAAAATTCCCTTGGTAACTGTGAGTCAGAAACACGGGAGAGGAGAAAGACTACAGACAGGGATACCAGGAAGGAGGCTATTGTAATAATATCAGTGAAAGGATAATGAAGGTCTAGATTAGGATATTGACAATGGAACAGGAAATAAGACTGGTAGATTAAGAAATGATTAGAACTAATGTATGTAAAATCAAGAGACTTGAACTCAAATCCAGTATGACAATTACTAACTGTGTGATCCTGGACTTCTGTTTGCCTCAGTTTCTTTAACTTTAAAATAAGGATAATAATAAGTACTAGGACTATTGTGAGGATGAAATAAAATAACATCTGTAAAGTATTTTGCAACCATTAAGGTGCTATCTTGGTGCTACTTACAATTGTTATAATAATCTAGATAAGGGAGTAGAAAAAACTGCACCAAGAAAACCCCAAATGGGTTCACAAGACACAGATATTACTGAAATGACTGAACACCAACAAGAACCAACTACTGCTACTACTACCACCGCCACCACCAATACTAATACTACCACAAATAGATAAAGAAGATTTGGAAGAAAAAAATTTCAAAAGGACTTGGCAATGATTGTATGTGGGTGGAATGTCAAACATGATTTCAAAGTCATAAATCTAGGTGAATTACAGAATGGTCATATTATAAACAAAAATAGGTATGTGAGAAATTAGGAATGATGTTTAAATAAGAATTATCAAGAAGAAAGGTTAACAGTTCAAAGAAGATAGTGGCTGAGAAAAGACCATTGGATTGAAAATAGGTAGTTATTTGCTTATGTTGTTTCCACTCAATCATTTCTGACTCCTTGTGAAACCATTTGGGGTTTTCTTGGCAAAGATGCTAGAGTGGTTTGCCATTTTCTTCTTCAGATCATTTTGAGATGAAGAAATGGAGGCTAAAAGTGTTAAGTGATTTACCCAGGTTCACACAGCCTAGAAATGTCTGAGCCTAGATTTGAACTCAGAAAGATGAATCTTTCTAACTGATTCCAGATCCACTGTTCCACCTAACTGCCCTAATTATTTGTTTTATGGGAAGATTAAGTACAATGATTTAAACAGAAACCAGATAATAAGAAGCTACAGAATAAGTGAGTGGATTCTAAGGATGTAGAGACTGTGACTACAGATTATTTTTCCCTAGTAGTTTTATTGTAATGGAGAGGAGGAAGATAAGAAGATAGGTTGTAAAGAAAAGCATTAGCAGGGTCAAAAAAGAAGCTTTTTTAAGGTTAGAGGACATCTGAGCATACCTATAAGCATGTGGAAGTGACCTTGAAGATAGAACACGCCATAAGAATGAGTTATAGAGCAAAGTGCCTTTGAGGGGCAGAATTAAAGAGGCCCTACCTTTGTCAAGTAGGATACACATTCTGTCCTCAGGCATCTGAAGACATGAGTTGATGATATGTAATAATATTGATTAAAGAAATAAAGGAGGGAAAGAACTGAAGATCTCAGTCTAATGACCTTAACATTCTCAGTAATATAATAGGTAAGGTAATTTCTGAGAGACAAAAAGGTGGACTAGGGACCTCGAGAAGAGAGAAGATCTGAAGAGTTGCTAGGTAACTAAAAGCATTTCTACAAATCACATATGCAAATAATCTTGATTTCAATATTTTGGGGCAACTCTCTCCACTAACACAGATTTCTACGCTCATAGTCCTCTGTGACTAATTAGACAAATAGAGTTTAAATGACTTTTTCATTGTCTCATGGCAATGTGTTGAATGTGGTTTTGAACCCAGGTCTACAAAACACTAAACTCTCCACTCTACAATCCCAAACTTCTTTTTTAAATAAATATGTCTTGAACAACACATACCAAGAATATTGCAAAGGCCCAGTTACTAAAACCAAAGGAACCATGATAAAGTTCTATTACATATAAAGTGGTTGCTTAATTATTCCTGAATTAATAGTTTTACTTAACACACAATGACCCAAAATATCTTGTATAAGAGAAATACAACCTGAGTAGAGTGTACAAAGTAAAAGTTAGGAAATATTTTAAAAGTCAAAAAAATTCTTACATTTGACCCTTCCAGAATTTTAGCCACTTTAATCTGGACAGATTTTTAGATTCCCCTTAGTTCAAATGACGCCCAAGTGGAAATAATAAAGTTAGTTTGTCTTCAGCAAGAACCAATCATGACAGATGAAACTTTATTTATTTTGCTTGTTTTGTATTATTTTTGATAAGACTAATACTGGAAGATAAGAGTAGTTCTAAAAGCATATTAGAGTTGGTTTCAGCAGAATGTTAACTGAATTTCTCATGCTATTCATGAGAATAAAAGGACAGATGTTGGCTAGGTAATAAAAGTTTATTGGATGTGAGATTGGTTAAATGTCCAAAGAAAGGCATTATTAATGGGTACATGGCAACTTGGAGAAAGGCCACTAGTGTATAGCCTAAGGATCTAGCTCTGTTATTTATCCTAAGTGACTTGGATGAAGGTTTAGCTAGCATACTTACCAAGTTTGAAGATGATATAAAAACGCAGGAAAGTTAATACCTTCTATGTAATACACTATATCAGGATACCAATGTTTTTCAACTGCCTAGAAGAACAAAACCTAAGATAAAATATAACATGGATAAATGTAAAAGTCATGTAAAAAAGCATCACAGAAACAGAATTGGAAATTATTTCAAGGACAATTCCGCCCACCACCTACCTGGATATTAATCCCTTCTAAAAACATCTGACAAGTAATCATCCTCTTTTTTGCTTAAAGACTTCCACAGAGGAGGACTACTCACCTCCCAAGCTAGCACATCCTCTATGGTTAGCTTTCCTTTTATAGCTTTCCTTTCCAGAATAACTGGCCCTTTGCCTCACTCCCATGCTCAGAATATAGGTTTTTTTCCCATCCCTATAGGTCTGCCTAGAATCCGAGTTTTAGTTTTTCCAGATATTTTGCCATTTGATCTGATAGCGTTTCCTCCACCCCAGACCAATGAGTGTCCAACTACTATAACTTTCAAGAAAAAAAAAAATATAGCCTAAATCTCCAAATGTTCCTTTAGGGGGAAGGGATAATAAATGAATAAGAAGGATATGGGATAGTTGTGATAAAAGCAAGCAGCACACTGAATAAATTCACACCTTCACCCTTCCAATAATTACACTATGTCTAGCAATGCAGACAAAACTCAAGTCTGAAATGAAACATATTGTTTGGATCATGAGATATGCAGAGCCCTCTCAGTGCAAAAACTATAAATTCTGCTTTTGGTGGTCACTGAAAACATCTCATTCAGGGCTCTTCTAGATGAGGATTCATACATTTAACTCACATAGAATAATAGAGTTAAAACTCCATTTTGCTGCCTTTGTTTTTTTCCATGCCTGACATTCCCTGAGGCTAAAGGGTGGCCCTTCATTTTCTAGTCATTTGAGGTAGTTTTCAGGGCATTGAAGTTCAGTTTGAACTAAAATCCTGATGTATTTTACATGCTTTATTAATATCTGGGAGAAGGTTGGGGGCTGTGTCAAACTGATTTACCTCAGAAGTCAAGGATAACCATATTTTAAATGATGTCTCCCCTTCTTAGCAGAACCATGACCTCTCTAAACTTTAGCAATTATAAAGTACATTTGTGAATTCTTTTTGGAAATAGTCATATACATATGCATGTATATGCTGATACCCTGTAGGGATTTTGGACTAGGTTTGAACCTTTTACTCATGGTATATAAGTACTTCAAAGGATGTAAGGACTGACAAGAAAAGAGATGTAATGTGTTGATTCATAGACTATTTAACAACATAGAAATATGAAATACAGAATCTCATGGTCAGATGTAATTCAGAAGTGATCTAGTCTCACAACTATTTGAACACGAATGACCTAACAAAGTGGTCATCTAGTCTCTCTTTCATGGTTAACTTTCTACCTAGTGAGAAAGGTTCAGTTTTGGATAATTCTATTTGTATGAATTTTCCATTTCCCCCTTCTTCCTCCATACATCAAGTTTAAATCTGTCTCATTCCAACTTTCACCAGTTCACTCCTATTCCTACCCTTCTGGGACCAAAAAGAAAAGATCTCTCTTCCATATGATGGCCATATTAATACTTTAAGGAAGATGCCAGGTCATTCCTTCATCTTCTTTATCCACAACATCATCAGTTCCTTTAAAGATCTTCATATGGCACAGTTTCAATGACATTGTTATTAACCTAGTTGTCTTTCTCTGGTTGCTGTTCAGTTTGTCAACATTCTTCCTAAAAAGTGGCACCAAAAGCTAAAAGCAAAATTCCAGTTGGTTTCTGATCAGGATATAGTACAGAGAGACTATCATTTCTTTAGTCTTAAATGCTATGACTCTTATGCTGGCTAAAATCAACTTAATGTTTTTGTCTTCCATATTATTCTACTTACTTATATTGAGTTTATATGTCCCACACACAGAGATGCACAAAAAAAAATCTATGTTTTTTTCAAACTATTTCATGATCATCACTAGCTTATCTTGTATTTATAAAGTTTACTTTTTAAACCCAGGTGGGACTTGGCTTTTAAGGAAAAATTATTTTTATCTTGATCATCTGAGACTTTGTGAAAATAGGGTGTTGTGGGGGTGGAGTCAAGAAGGTGGAGTAAAAACAGGACCTCCACGTGGCTCTGGCTCCCACCACTTCCAATCCATGTAAAAGTGGACTCTACACAAACTTTGGAGCTACAGAACCCACAAAATGACACAGAGAAGCTAACCTCCTCCACCCCCCCCCCCCTGAGGACAGCCTGGCAGGCCGGCAGGAATCAGCCAGAACAGCCTCTGGGAGCAGAGTCCAGCCCCACACTGAGGCTTTAGCCCCAGGGCGAGCCTGACACCCACTGGAGGGATTCCAGATCACTAGCAGCTGTGGCAATCTATAATAATCAACACATAGATGCTAAGGACAAAGTGAGAGGTCAGTGTAGTGTGGACTTTGGGACCCAGTAGTTGGGAGTGCATCAGCTTTTGCCCCCAGGCCAAGAAGCCACTAAGGGTTGTGGTGCAGCCACAGCCAAGTGGCACCTTAAGCTCCTGGCCTGCAGAGTGTAGGGGAACAAAGCGACCAGTCTGAGGGGCAATCACTCTTGCTTTAACCTGGCTGGACCTGGATTGCGGTCTAGGGTGGAGGTCCTGGGGTATGTGACCATCTTGCCAGAGCATGTGGAGGCTTCAGAGAGGGCACCCTCCTAATACCTTCGGCAGCTGAGAAAAACCCAGTGTTTGGAATGAAGCTCCCCTGTCTGATAGCAGAGTCCTACTGTGGCAAAAAGCCCCAAAGAGAACAGGGTCTTGTACAGATGCTTTCTAGTGCAAAACATTTCAAAACACAATGTTTCTTCTGCCCCCACCCCCATATTCCTATATTCTGTATATCCCCCTGTAACCTATTATTAATTTGGAAGCAGGCTCTATCAGGAATATATAAGTGGAGAGCATTTGCAATGGCAAATATTTCTTACATTTAGCAGATCCATCCTTGTGGATATGTGCCTAACCTGAGTTTATAAGATTACATATCAAGTTCATACCTTGTGTGTTGCCTCAAGGAAACAGAACATAGTTCATCATATTCACTATTTAATAAACATTTACACATTTGTAAACCATCCAGTTAGCCCTCAGGTTTTTTCTTCTTCTCAGGGCTAAATAATTTCAGAAATATTTGCTCATGTGTCTCACTCTTCATTTATTCAAAAGTATATTTTGATCCCCATAGATTAATAGAGACCTCCAACCCCCTTCTTTAATAGAGGAGGCCCAGAGAGGTTTTAGTTCCTTGCCCTATATCACATGATTAAAAGAAGATAAAATCCAAACTCAAGTCATCTAATAAAAACTTCAGATGCATAGCACTGTACAATTATTTATGGCATATACAACCAAAGGTATAATTCCTGCCATCAGTGGACTCAAAATGTACACTACATACCTGAATGGAAAGAACTAATAGTGGTCTACACAGTGCACTTTGGTGAAATGAACATAACCCAGGAGTTAGTATTCTTAATCTTTTTAGTCTTATGGACTCCTTTGGCAAGTCTATGGAACCCTTCTCAGTGTCATTGTTTTTTCAATTAATAAAATGTATAGTAATACAAAGAAAATCAATTGTATTGAAATAGCTTTTAAAAGCTCATAGATTTCACGTTAAAATTATCCATAGTCCAGATTATAATTTTTACTGACATAGACCAGCCTGCGTAAGATGCTCTCCTGAAGAACTGAAATAAGTTACAAATAATTCCACTAAACTGCCTTATCATGGTACAGAGGTAGTTTTATGTCCTCAGAGTTCAGATCATGGCAGAGTGCATTACATCTCTGAATCTTATGTCTTCAGATAGTCTTCTACTAATTCCTGAATAAACTTTCTCCTTGCCTTCTTTAGAATCCTTTTTAAGTTTCACCTGAAGTACTATACATGCTATGAAAAGCAAGTTTTAGTGTTTTTCCTTCCCAAAATCATCAACTATATATTTTTAACATATTCTATTCCTCCAGTAGAATGTAACTTCCTTGAGGCATTGAGGTCATGGACTGTGCTTAATTTTTGTCTTTAAATTCCCAGTGCCACACAATAACATCAGATAGGTATAAATAGCATTTTAACCCAGCTTCTCAAAGTGTAGAGCCAGTATTTTTTTTATTGTACTATCGAATAGCATATAGTGGAAGATATTCTATCATCACTGGGAAAAAGTTCTTTTGGTTAGGATGACAACTTAAATACCTGGATTACAACAAGACTTTATCTAGTGCCTACTATATACCCAACACTTCACTTACATAACCAGGATAAGGAGATTATATAGATATTTATATAAATCATGTATTCATGATTAATTTAAAGGTATAGACTATATTTGAATGATACTGGAACTGAAAGAAAAGGCTAAAGCAATGTAGGATATTGTTAGTGTGGGAAGGCTTTAAGGAGAAGCTGACTTGATTTAGTCACAGAAAGAAGCACAATGATCTGGATTGTCAGGGGATGGAGGAGGACATTGAAGGCAGGAACAAAAGCATAAGGTTAAGGATGGACTTAGTATGTGAAGGAAAGAAACAATTAGAAGCATAATGGAAGCAATTGCTGAGGTTCCCACACCCCAAGAAAAGTTCTTTTTAGAGGAAAGACAGCTTTTCCTAATATTGTAGGATAGGAGAAAGACGTATTTGTAGTGTCAGGGGCATGTTCCATGACAATGCGGGCTGAGGGGATCAATCTTTTCAATGAAGTAAGATGTAAGCTTATCTGTCATAAATGGCAGAGGGGTTAAGAGAAGGGAAAAAATTAGAGAAATCAGGTTTGGAACAGCTGTGGGGAGTGAACCAGGGAATTGAGGTCAGATTCAAGCTGTAGCTGGAAAGCAAATGCTTGCATTAGGCCAGTCTTATTCACTTAGGTGATTTTTCTTTAGCTTTGCTGTAGCCTTTTCTTCTATGAACCTTCTACAGGTTCCAAATGGACATGTTCAATCCAGTAGAATCATTTAGTAATTTCATCCTGTGAAAGAAAAATATAATTAGATGTTTACTGATTAATGAATTCTATGACAAGCTGAAATTAATCAGACCTGGCTGCTTTTTTAAGTCCTTGTGGGAACCTGCTAGAAAAAAAAATGCAAACAGCAACAACAAAAACCAGCGTTTAAAAAATGAATAAAAATGTATTGTGTTCTTTTTCTTTTCTTTAAAATATATGCCATTTGTCTTTGACCATCGTCATGTTCACACTTCTCCCTGTGTTGAATAAAATAGCTTAGAGAAAGACAAATAAAAAAAGTCTTATCACTAGTATATATAATTCAACACTTAAATAATTTTACAATCGCCATCTGGGAAATCAAATTAAAGAAAATATTAATTATGGACTTAATGAAAGGTGAGGACTCTTCTGAATTCCAGGAGGTAACAGATACAATGAAAAAATATGTGTTGAACTATGAGTTGTTTACCCCAAGTTTCTCTTGGAATTTAGAACTTGGTTTGGACTTTTTATTTAAGTTACATCAGTACTTCAAAATATGTATAAGAGGTGAAAAATAGATGTAATGATGTTGCACAAGTATACAGCAAGAAAAATAGGAAATTCAGATTCTTAAAGGAGGGACAGCAAAGATTCATTATCCTGGTCCTTTTAAGATATGGTAATTGACCCCACTGAAAGGGTTGAAGGTGTTGAAGATGTGCAAGGATTTGCTGAGGATGTACAAAGCTCTGTCTGGTTCTCAGAGAAAGGATTGTATTCCCTATGTCTATATGTTGGGTTTCTGCCCTGATTCACTATCTAAGAGAGAGCTTCTTAACTGTTTTTGTTGATGCTGCTGCTGCTGTTGCAGACCCATTTGTCAGCATAATGATGCTTATTGATGAAGTGCAGAAAAAAACTCCAGGCCTGGGATCAGAAAAACTAATATTCCTTAGTTCAAATCTGGCCTCAGACAGTTACTAGGTGTATGAGCCTGGGCAAGTCACTTAACACTATTTGCTTCAGTTTCTTTATCTATAAAATGAGCTGGATTAGGAAATAGCAAGTCAATCCAATCTTTGTCAAGAAAACCCTCAAATGGGATCATGAGGACTCAGATATGATTGAAAAATGACTGAACTGAAATGAGGGCTATAGACTCCTCAGAATAACATTTTTTTATTATTTTTATTTTTCAAATGTTTTATTAACTTCTGATTTACATCATTCATTTCCGCCAGATTTTGAGTTACAAATTTTCTCTCTGCTTTTTTCCCCTACACACCACCCCAAAATAGCAGTCCCACAGAATATCCCCTCCTCTAATCTGCTCTTTCCCATATTTTCTCCCATACCCCTTTCGACTTTTCCAGTGGATCTCTATGCCCCAGTGCCTATATAACTTATTTCCCAATTACATCTAAAATAGTATTAATAATATATGTGTGTGTGAGTGCGTGTGTGTGTATATATATGAATATTTGATTTTAAAACTTTGAATTACAGATTCATTCCCTTCCTCCCTTGTCACACATACTTACTGGGAAGATAAGCAGTTAGTATAGGTTGTACATGTGTGGCTAATACAAAACAATAACATAGAAGACATATTGTAAAAGACTAACTATGTTTCCCTCCCTCTTATCCCACCTCCCACTAGTCCTATTCTCTACGTTGGTCCCATCCTTTTTCAAAAGTGTGTGCTTCCAAATTCCCTCCCCACACCCCCCTGCCCTCCCTTCTATCATCCCCCCTCTCATCCCCTTCCCCCCATACTCTCCTGGAGGGTGAGATACCCTATTTAGTGTGCATTTCATTCCCTCCTCAAGCCAAATTCAATTGGAATAAGATTGACCCATTCCCTTTTGCCTTCCTATTCTTCCCCTCCATTGTAACAATTTTCTGTTGCCTCTTCTATATGAGATAGTTTATCCCATTATGTCTCTCCCCATCTCCTCTCATTATAGTCCTATCTCAACTCTTAATTTCACCTTTTAAGTATCATCCCTTCCTGTTAAATTGGTCCTGTGCCCTCTCTCTATGTATACCTATAAACATATATACACTCATACACGTATGTATTCATATGCCCATATACCCTCATATATATATATATATATATATATATATATTTCTATTCCCTTCAACTATTAAGAAAAATTACAGAGTTATCATTATTGTTTTTCCATGTAGGAATGTTAATAGCTCAACTTTGATAAGTTCCTTATGATTTCTTTTCCCTGTTTACCTTCTCATGCTTCTTGTATCTGGATGTCAAATTTTCTATTCAACTCTGTTTTTTTCAGCAAGAATGCTTGAAAGTCCTCTATTCCATTGAATGATCATATTTTCCCCTGAAACATATTACTCAGTTTTTCTGGGTAGGTGACTCTTGCTTTTAATCCCAGCTCCTTTGCCCTCCGGAATATCATAGTCTAAGCCCTTCGATCCCTCAGTGTAGAAACTGCCAGATCCTGAGTTATCCTGATTGTGTTTCCACAATATTCAAATTGTTTCTTCCTGGCTGCTTGTAATATTTTCTCCTTAATCTGGCAATTCTTGAACCTGCCTATAATATTCTTAGAAGTTTTCTTTTTGGGATCTTTTGCAGGAGGTGATCAGTGGATTCTTTCAACCTCTATTTTGCCCTATGGTTCTAAAACATCAGGGCTATTTTCTTTGAGAACTTCCTGGAGGATGATTTCTAGGTTCTTACTTTGGTTGTGGCTTTCAGGTAGTCCAATAATTTTAAAATTATCTCTCCTGGATCTAATTTCCAAATCAGTGGTTTTTTCATGCGATATTTCGCATTGCCTTCTATTCTTTCATTTGTTTGGATCTGTTTAACAGCATCTTGATTTCTCATAATGTTATTAGCTTCCATTTGTTCCAATGTAATTCTGAAGCAATGATTCTTCTCAGTTAGCTTTTGAGATTCTTTTTCCATCTGGCAAATTTGGCTTTTTAAGGCATTCTTCTCCTCATTGCCTTTTTGAGGCTCTTTTGCCATTTGATTTAGTTTATTTTTTAAGGTATATTTTCCTCAGTCAGGCTGTTGACTCTCATTTCATAATTTTCTTGAATTGTTCTCATTTCTCTTCCCAATTTTTCCTCCACTTTTCTTATCTGTTTCTTAAGGTCCTCTATTGCCTGTAACCAGCTCATATTTTCCTTTGAAGTTTTTGGTGCAGGAGTTCTGACTTCACTGTCTTCCTCCTGTTCCATGCTTTGCTCCTTTTTGTCCCCAAAATAGGAGTCCAATGTTGGAATGCTTTGTTTCCTTTTCCTGGTCATGCTGCCCCTCAGTCACTTGACCCCTGGGCTATTTGCCACAGTGGGACTCTGCCAACAGACAGGGGATCTTTCATCCCAAATGCTGGGGTTTTCTCAGCTGCCGGAGGTATTAGATGGGTGCCCTCTCTGAGGCTTCCACATGCTCTGGCAAGCTGGACACACACCCCAGGACCCCCACCCTAGACTGCAATCCAGATCCAAACAGGTTAAAGCAAGAGCGATTACCCCTCAGACTGGTGCTTGGTCCCCCTACACTCTGCAGGCCAGGAGCTGAAACTCCCAAGTGCTTCTGGCTGGCTGGGCCAAAGTCTTAGTGGCTCCTTGCCCTGGGGCAAAAGTCAAGCACTCCCTCTTACTGGGTCTCAAAGTCCAGACTGCACTGACCTCTCAATTTGTCCTTTGCATCTATGTGTTGATAAATCTGGAAATGGCCACAGCTGCTGCTGATCTGGAGTCCTTCAGGTCTGGGGACTTGTCAGACCCACCCTGGGGCTAAAGCTTCAGTGTGGTGCTGGGCTTGGTTCCTAGAACACTGTGCTGTCAGATTCCTGCTGGCCTGCAGGGTTGTCCTCAGTAGGAGGTTAGCTTCTCTGTGTCATTTTGTGGGTTATGCAGCTCCAAAGTTTGTTTAGAGTCCCCTTTTTAAATGGATAGGGGAAGATGGAAGCTGGAGCAGTGGGGAGGTCCTGCTTCTACTCCACCATCTTGATCTGGAATAATATTTTTAAAGGCACAAAATCAAATAAAGAGCATTATGAAGGGAAACAACTATATTGAAATATATGTATATTTTCCTACTCCAAATTAAAAAAAAAAACTTTAAGAAATCTAGTTATGGAACTCATGTGATTAATTGTTGGGGTAGAGGGTCATGAATTTGTATGGATTTACAACACAACAATCATCTCTTAATGGTCCACCTCTGGGCAACCCTATGTTTTCCTTGAACTTACTGTTTTTCCCTGATCATATCATGAATATTAAGATAATATTTTATTGAATTTATATGGTGATATTTATAAGTATTTGTGGATCCTCATAACAACTCAGAGAATTGGGCGCTATTGTTACTCCCAAACTGTTGATGATGAAACAATGGTTGAGAGTTTAAATGACTTACCCAGGTTCATACTGAAGATGTTACCCACTAAGAGGTTTAGGGTTGCTCTGGAGACTCCAAAATACCAACACTCTGGGCCGTGCCAAATAAATTTGACTCAAGTCTTCTCAGCCAAAGACAAGTAAAATTTATTAAAAGTTCACTTGTATTAGACACAGAGTAAGTCTGTGCTAGGTCATTCTATGGTGCTCTGACTATTCTATGGCATTCTATGGAGCTCTGACTATTCTATGGCATTCTATGGTGCTCTCACTATTCTATGGAGCTCTCACTATTCTATGGCACTCTCACAAATGTGAAGACAGGATGGAGTCTTATACACAGAAGGTTGTGGGAGGAATCTAGGGGTGCTCTATAGGGGAGGAGTGTGGGGAGGGTCTTCAGGAGGAGTTAATGAGTTCAATGAATGAATAAGGGTGAGAAGTAGCTGGAGACTACAGACAATGGTGGGCTAGGCCAGTTCAAGGGTGGATCAATGTTTTGATAGGCTCAAGTGTGGGGAGTAGATGAACAATGGAGGGCTAGGCTAGGAACTAGGATAGAGTTAGTAGTTAGTAACTAGGCTAGAGGATTGGGCCCAGCCACAATGTAAGGCTTATTGCCTCACATAAATGCCTCATTAAATGACACAATTTAATCAGAATCCAAGGGAGGTTCCCAGAGACTGTACCTCAAAGACTCAAGGAGAGCTCAAGGGGTCTCCCAGAGCCCATACCTCATCAATACAACTAGTGAATGTGTGAGATAGGATTAAAATTAAGGACATCCAGTATACTCTCTGAAATATCATCTAGGTATAAGGGAGGTATTTTAAACAGGAACAAGCTGGAACCCATGGTACTGCAAAAAATATTTTTACTCTCAGTATAGAATAAATAAAAAATGAAAAAACAAGGCAACACTTACTAAAATTTCTAGCTTTCCTATTACGTTGTACACTCTACCAGATACTGGCACTTTCCACATGTCTTAGGTACGTGAATTAAGTAAACACATGTACCTAAATGTTTGAAAAATGGCTTTCTAGGGGAAAAATGCCAAACATACATTTAATTTTAATATGCATTATTTGCATTATCTCTACCACTTTCTGAACTCTAAGCTACTAATTAACCAATAAATCTCACCCTGACTTGTAGTGTTTGCCAATTTCTGAAATGTAAATGCTCACACTTGAAAATTTAACTATCAGTTGAACTGACTAAAGAATTTTCTTGTATCCTAGGCTTCTCCAAGCCCTAGGATATATATGTTTGATTTTGCTTTCTCTGTTATATTTTGTTATTTTTGTTTGTTTACAGTGTGTAAGTTGACCCAAAATTTGCATTGGGATACATTCACATCTAATTTGCATGGTGTTTCCCTGGGAAACTTGTTGATCAGTCCTAAGATCTAAGTCTGAATACTATGCTCCTTTCAAATTTTAACTAGCTTACCTAGGGAATTATAACAAGTGAAAAAGGTGTTGGACTGGGGCAAAATTTTCCCTAAACCACAATCAATGAATTAACACCATGGGACTCAGTAGAACTTATTTTGTAGTAAAAGTCAACTGCTTCCTTTTGTAGTACTTCATGTTGGATATAACAATATTTTATTATTAAAAAGACCAAATATTGTTATTAATTTTAATCTCAAAATATTCTGTGTAAAATAGTAGCTCTGGCTCCACTCTATTAGTATGTATGTGCCTTAGGACTTCACTGCAGGGCTGGCTTCAATACGTAGTAGAGATTTCTGGACTCATGGATGTCCATGGCATGTGTTCTGGAACACAGACTGCAAAACCTGATCATCAGAAAGTTACTTATCACAACTGAGGGAAAAGTTTTAGGAAGTTAGTCTTCAAACTTCCTGCCTATCAAGTCTCTCTGGTATATTTATTGACCCTATTAAGTTCATATCCTAAGGTAAGAAAGACTTTACTGGGTGCTAAAGTTAGAAAATTTATATAAAGTTAGAAAATATTTAAGTGAAAATAATTTTGTAACTTTCAAAACTCATATAGCAACACAATTTAGGATTGCTATTAAAGGAATTTTGTTATTCTTTGAGAAATGCATGGATTAAATTTGAGTTTCTCATATTTCTTTGGAGGCTAAATCACAAGGAGATAAGTAACATATAAAGAATTCTGTAAAATGTGCTATGAATATACAGGGGAAAGTAATATTGTATGTCATAAGCAGAATTTGAAGCTACAATATTTCAGACCTTTTTAATAAGGACTGGCTTACATGGGGGTAATGAGGCTAGAAGTCTAAGATGAAAGACAGAAGAAGAGAGACAGAGCAGAATAACTGGCAAAGTTAATATACATTCCCTACAAAAGAGGAATCCCTAGGGTCATGATTTCTGTGTTGAACAAGTCTTCTAGAAAGTTTCAAGAACTGGATTGAGTCATAATTGATTTTTCTCTGTTTACTACATTCCCCAGGTGAAAAGTTAATGAACCAAAGCCAGAGTATAAGAAAAGGAGAGGTTATTTAAAAGGCTCTGATCAAAATATCATCCAGGTGGATTATGGAAAGAACCTTAATACTACAGGATAAAAATATATATATTTTTGGCATTCAAAACAATATCAAAGTGAAGAATCATTGCCTTGACACACATGTGAACTCACATCAATAGTTATGTTTTGAGAAAAGAAATTAAAAAATTATATCAATCACCAACTTTATATATGGAATCCAAAGATCCTTTTTTTTACTATTAATAACCAATTATTAGTAGCCTAGTTATTAGTAGGTTTTTTCTTTTTTTATTCCTCATTCAAAACCCAGTCCTCATGAAGAACAAGTCTGAAAATTAGACCTTATCCCCAGTCTTCCGTGGGAACTCATCCCAGTAGGTGGGAATTTATTTCTGATTAAAAGGCAAAGATATTCTATTCTAGGTGAATTCCAGCTCATTGTATTCAACTTAAGTGGTCTTGGGGGAGATTTCTTCTAAGAGCTCTGACAGGATCAAAATAACATACTCATTCACTGGTTGGTGGTCTTCTTCAGTTGGGGATTTTCAAACAAAATCTGAATTACAGCTTCATTGGCTGATTGATTCATTCAATAATTATTTATTAAATACCAATTTTATTCCAGGCATTGCTATAGCTACTGTGGATACAAGGATTATAAAAAAAATGTATATTCTTAAGGAGCTTATATTAGGGGAAACAACTCAAAGACAGATAATTATAAAACTTATATACCTATATCTGTATAGTATGTATGTATGCATGTGTGTTTATATGTGATAAATATACAATATATTGAGGAAAATTAATAATGGATTTTATTATTTTTACTAATATTTCTATGTGAATCCATCCATTTCTTTAGACCCCAAAAATAGCAGATGATTTATGGAGTGAATACAGTGCTAGGCCTGAATTCATGAAGATTCATCTTTGCCAGTTCAAATATGGCCTCAGATACTTACTAGCTACTTAACCCTGAGTGTGTCATTTAACTGTGTTTCCCCAAATTCCCTCATCTCTAAAATGAGGTGGAGAAGGAAATAGCAAAACACTCTTGCATCTGAAATGATGGAACATCAACAACAATAAAACAAGATCATTACTCTCAGTCTCCTAGGCATCTAATCCTTAATTGGCTTATTCGTGGAATTTTTTTTCTGTTTACCCCAAACTGAAGCCATTTGGAGCTAAGGCCCTCCCAAGGGGATGTCCTTGCTTTTTCTAACCTGCCCATCCCCATCTCACTCCCACCAAAGATGAAGAAATAAATAGGAGCAGAGAAGGAAGGAACAACAATGACAACTCTTAGTCCACCTCCTCGTTAATATGTCTACCAATCAGAAAAAAAAATTACATAGGTATAAAAGACATTGTCTGCTTTTACTCTTTCCTCTTACAAATGGAGGAAAACCATAAGAACCCTTTGTTACCAGGCTTCATTCCCCTCATAATAAAGATTATCTGTCTCAAAGAATTGCCTCAGTATTTATTGCTCAGTCATTTCCATAATGTCCAATTCTCTGAGATACCATATGGGTTTTTCTTGACAAAGATACTGTCCACCGTACTTAGTTGCTATATGTGTACATACATGTAGGTGTGTGTATATATGTATATATGCATATGATATGTGCATCTATATATACACATACATGTCACATACACACATGCCATATTGTGCATGTATATTTGTATGTATGTGTATGTATGTGTGACTAGATAGATACTAGTTTCCTAATTTTTATAATCACAATTATTAGAATAATTGTGTTTTCGGTCCTTTCAAATTCTAAATACTATAAGTGCAAGCATATGAACATAAATAAATTAGACCATTTAAATCTTGATATCCATATTTACTTGAATATTTAATGTAAAGATGTGTCATTCTATACATATCTATTCATGGAAATTTGCATGTACCCTAAGGCAACAGTTATTCACTTCTATGTTGTTTTGGATGCCAAGAAGGGTGGGTTTTTTTTTGGTCCTGTTGTATATGTTTGTGTGTACATATATGTGTGTACCTATGTGTATATATATATATATATATATATATATATTCAAGCTTTGCTAAATGATTTCTGGAAAAGAAAAGGTATGAGGAACTGGAAGCTTGATACAGAAGACCACTTGAGCTCAGCTTTGAAGGATAATAAAAATTCTATGAGGTTTACAAGGGGGATATTCTAGGATTGAGGTACAGCTTGTACAAAGATAAAGATCCAGGAGATGGAATGCTATGTACCAAGAACAGTAAGTAGGTCAGTTTGAAAGCCAGGGAAAGATAATGGACATTTAATTTTTTCACAGTGGAAGAGTGAAATTTTCTGACTTGGAATTGAGAGATTTATTTTTGCTTTTCCTTTCCTTCTTTTTTTTTGGGGGGGGAGGGTGGGGGAGTATATTGTCTGAATATATATATGGAAAACTGTTGTTTGAATGTAGGTAGAACTAGATGTCCTATGACATTCCATATAATACTTGAAATTCTGTGATTTTTCAATCATCCTGGTAATGTTCCATTTCCTCTTTCCTATTCCCTAAGTAATTCTGAGCTGTCATTGCTGAATTGGCATTGCTATGGATTTCCGGACTTCCTATGAGCATTTGACAATTCCTGTTGTATTAGTTCCTTTTGATCTTTCTCCTCTCTTTCTTGATATAAAAACGTTTGAGAAAAGTTTGGAATCCATGTAATCCTGAATGGTAAGATTGAAAAAGGAAAGGCTATTTTTAAATGTAGGAATGATATTTATCTGTTGTTTCTGTTTTCTTTATAAATCCGATCAATAGGCATTTATATAAGAAAGCATGTTGTGAAAAGACAACCACATATTTATATTCACAAAAAGATTATGATTTTAAGGTGACTAAAATTTATAGTGAACAAAATCTAGAAATAATATCAGGTAATAAAATTAATAACTTCAAATATCTATGCCAAAATGCATGAAATTTAATAAATAAGAAAGATGAATAGGGAGCCATAGTGCTAGGAGTCAAATTTGACCTCATAGATATCAATGAGACCTGATGGAATGAGAACTATTCAATTCAACAGAATGTATAAAGCACCTACTCTGTGACAGGTAATGTACTGAAATCTGGCAATACAAATAAGTAAAAAGAACACAGTTCATACCCCTAAGGAGTTTGCTATCTAATGGTGGAAGTCAAAGCGCAAAAGGAAGTTAAAAAGTGGGAGTGGGTGTAGGGCAAGAGGCATACTTTTTCATGGAGTCACAACTGAGCTGCTGATGGAAAACTGAGTTACCTGGAAGCTTTTGTTACAATATGACCATGGAGAGTTATGCTTTTTTCAAAAGAAACAGGAGGTATAACAAAAGGGGAATATCAATATCTATTTTTATAAATAAAAGATACATATCACCTTTACTTAACATGACCTAAATCTCCCAAAATTTGTCATTTCTTTCTTAGAGAGACATCTCTTATAACAAGAATAAGAAAAAGGAATAAACAATACCTTTCACCAAATCTAACCAACAAATACACCATGTGAACTGTTAGTTGTACAGCATTTAGTAGTAAACTTGGAGGTAAAATAATTTGAGTTCTGGGGCAATGAGATGGCATAATGGATAGAAGACTGGCCCTGGAGTTCAGAGGATTTGAGTTCATATCTGACCTCAGACACTTACTAGCTGTGTGGCCCTGAGAAAGTCATTTAATTTCTTGGGGGTAAAAAGAATAGAGTTCAAATTGGCCTTAGCTACTTTGATCCTAGGTAAGTTACCAAACCTATTTTCACCTGTATTTTTTTTTCACTTGTAAAATGAAACTAAATTATCTCAGATTTGCAGAGATCGATTGAGAAAGTATTATTAACAGCTCTCTGCAAAACTTAAAAACTATATAAAATCTAGTTCCTCATAGTCTCCCCTCTCTACAATGTAGAGATATTCTTGTATCTTTTCTTTAAGAGGCAAGATTTATCATTATAATTTAATAATATTGCGTTTCAGTAGTTTGGTTGCCTTTGTCTTTCCCAAAATATTATATATATATATATATCTTAATTCATTTAAATACATATATATATATATATATCTGTTCCTTTAAGTATTTCTACATGTTCTTGGTATGATCTGACTCAGTACAGTGATCTAGTAGTTCATATTTGATATTGGGATAGAATGAGACACTTGGTCATTCTATAGTTAACAAAAAGGGAATCATTTAGTTATAATAGGTGAAGGTTATTTTAT
Organism: Petaurus breviceps papuanus; assembly: GCF_028583685.1. Taxonomy (NCBI): domain Eukaryota; kingdom Metazoa; phylum Chordata; class Mammalia; order Diprotodontia; family Petauridae; genus Petaurus; species Petaurus breviceps. Next base: position 3,364,523 of record NW_027187391.1, read on the forward strand.
AAAAGGTATTTGGGGTGGCTAGGTGGAGAAGTGAGTAGAGCACTGGCCGTGGAGTCAAATCCAGTTTGAGTTCAAATCCAGCCTCAGACACTTAACAGAAAAATTAGCCATGTGACCTTGGGTGTGTCACTTAACCATAATTGCTTCCCAAAAAAGCAAAAAAAAAAAAAAAGAAAAAGAAAAGAAATATTCATAGAGGGTACCCTGAGTTTATTCAGCTAAATCAAACTCACATGTGTTTTATTTCTGAGTTGCCCACTATGGGGAAACACCCAAGTGTCAGACAACATCTCAATTTTCCCATTACTAGTCAGAGGACTAGGAAGTGACATTAGCAGGTAGAATGATTAGCACCATGAGTCAATTAAGTCTCAAGGATGATTTCAATATCTTTTAAGGAAAAACACTTCTAAACTTTCAGGAGGAGGAAGTATTAGAATATTGCTTTCATCACACCCCAAATACTACTGATAAGATCCTAAAGATATTCTAGAACAGAAGTGAAATTGGCCTGAAAGTTAAAGAATGCTTACACTCTGTCTATACTACCTGTAAGATAAGAATATCATTTATATTTTTCTACCTCTGCCTACAGTGTAATCTAGAAAGACTTGGTTTATATTTTCATACTACTGTAATCCCCAATGCCACCCCTCACATTGATGCTTATATACATATAACAATGAGGAAAACAACAACATCATCTAATATTGTAGATAGTGATTACTATATGCCATGCATTGGATTAAATGTACTACATGTATTATTTCATTTGATTCTCTTGACAATCTTGCAGGGTAGTTACTACAATTTTCTCCATTTTATAGATGAAGAAATTGAGGCAAATGGAGATTAAGTGATTTGTCCTGGGTCAGATAGCTAGGTAAGTGTCTGTGGTCAGATTTGAATTCATTATTTTGTTTCCAAGCTAGGTGTTCTATCCACCGTGTCACCTAGCTGTCTCCATATGCTATTTTAATAATAATAAAATTATTGTTTTAGCTGCATTATCATTTAAAAAAAAGAACCTTTTAAGAACAACCAGTTCTTCTCTCCTTCACACATAGATATGACTTCCTTATAACTATGAGGAGGACTTCTTTCATTAGGTAATTAGTTAATGGCCATTAGCAATACAAAAATATCAAGTTTAACTTTTGTATTGTTCTTTTTGTTTGGTAGGGCAATTGGGGTTAAGTGACTTTCCCAAAGTCACATAGCTAGTTTTTGTGTTAAGTGTCTGAGGCTGGATTTGAACTCAGGTCCTCCTGACTCAAGGGTGGTGCAATTCACTGTGCCATCTACCCACCCTCTCCACTTTTCTACTGGGGAGGGAGTAGGAGTTTACTTTCAGTTTCCCAAAATTGAATCTTTCCTGCCTGTTTTGGTGGTTAACTGAATTCTAAAAACATCCTCTCACCTTGGGAGATGCTTAAATTACTCTGATGAAAGTTTCAAAAACAAAATAACCAGTGAAACTAAAATTCCATTTACTACAATTGTTTTCTAGGTATGATTCTTAAGGACTCAAAATGTTCCTACTATTATATGTTTGATGAATTGTTACAGGATATTTATTCTCTAATCTCCCTAGAATGAAGCTGGGGTGCTTCTTGAAAAGCTCCCACCATCTTTAATTGCATTACCAAATATATGATCACAGAGGCCAGTCTGGGTTTGCCTTACTCTGTAATATCACTCTCCATTTCAAAGAGATCTTTTCCATTCCTGCAAAACAACATGACCCTACTTTACCAAAGTTATGATGTTCATTACTTCTATGATACAATAATTTTATATTATTTTCATATAACTTTTGACTCAAACAACCTGGTGCTAACATTTACTGGCAGAGATCAATGATAAAAATAAAGGTCCATTTTATACATGACGATTTTTATAACTACTTGTTTACAGTAGCAAAGAATTTTAAATAATATAGATGCCCCTTGACTGGGGCTTAGAAGCATAGTGGAGAGCATTGGGTGAAGATTAATGAAGAAGTAGCCAAAGTACTTTTGTTTATTGAGTATGGTACAGAACATTTGAATTGAAAGAAGAAACAAATGAATTCAGAGTGAAAAAAAATTCAGATTTTATATATATATATATATATTCTGGCATTTAGACATGATGTAGATATAAGGGACTTTAGTCATCCAAATATTTGAATTTATTGATGAATAATAAAACATTTGTCAAACATTTACTATTTGCAAAGCATTATGCTAAGCAGAAAGGAGAAAAATATAAGCAAGTCCATACCTTCCCCTTAAGGGGATTGCATTCTAATCAGGAAAAGACAAAACCTAAAAAGGATTTAGAAAAGGAGTGATGATACATATTCCATATGCTTGAACTTGCTTTAAAAAATCAGGGTAACTTCTTGGCTTAATTTCATGATAATTCTATCTTTCAAAAGTATGAGAAACCCTAAGGTAAAATTTTATTCTGGGTTAGATTCTTACTTACTCATATAAATGAGTCTAGACTAAGGACCAAGTAAAAGAAGTGATTTTTGTTTACTTGTTTATTTTTATTCCTACCTCACCTCTAAACTAATGGGACAATGACAAGTGACAACAAACAGAATGCAGAACTAATTAATTCAAATTTTGCTTTTTTATAAGAAAAAGATTTTTTAGAATAAAAAGGAGAGAACAAAATGGATAATAAAGATTTGATTCTCAGTGTTCATAAAGAAAGGGAGAGCAATTAGCTCCCCCTGACAAATTCCAGGCACCTGGTCAAAATGAATTGTGTCTTACTGCATTGAAAGAACTTGTGGAAATTGATGGAGTATTGTTAGTGATATTGGAAAGATGCTGGAGAATGGAAAAATTGTAAGAATCAAATATAATGGAAAAGAAAGGAAGGAAAAAGGAATAGAAGGAAAAGGAGGGGGAGGAAGAGGAGGAAGAAGAGGGGTAACAGATAGATAAGGGAAAGAGATAGAAGAGGAAGAAGAAGGGGGAAGGAGAGGAGGAGGAATATTTGCAAAGTATGGGGGATAAGATTGAGTTCAATCACTAGGAATATTCTATAACCCAGTATTAAAAAATATGGCTAGTAAGAATCTACAAAAGGAAACCATGAACCAGAAGAGTCAGATGCTTTCATTAAGAGCAGATCATTCCAGGGCATCCTTATTTTCCTTTTTGATGAAAGGTTTGCTAATCTGGTTAATCAGGGCAAATGCTGTAGAAAGTTTATCTAGATTTCACCAATACATTTCACAAAATAGCTCGTGCTATTCTAGACTGCTATTAAATTCAGAACTGGCTCAGTGATAAAACTCAACAAGTATTCCTTAAGGTTTCCATGTCATTTTTATATAGGAATTTCAGTGGAAAGGTTTAGGAATCTTTTCTTGGGCCTATGCAAGTGAACATTTTTATCAGTACTTTGGGCAAAAGCAGAGGTAGTCTGCTTGTCATATTTGCAAGAAACATACTCCTTACAGAGATAGCTAACATATCAGATGAGAGGAAAAATCTACCTGGATCTTATTAGAGTAGAATATTGAAATGAATATAATAACATAAAATTAAGTAGACCAAAAGAAAAACCCTTTTAATACTTAACATGGGTTCAAAAGTCATCCTAACAAGTACAAATGGGTTAGATAGACATGCTTAACTAGCAATTTGTTTGGGAAAAAAATCTAAAAAAAATTACAAAGAGAAATGAGAGCCACTAAACTATACATAAAGAGCTCTACAGGCATACATCAAATTAGAAAAAGCATATTAACATTATCTGCATTTTATTGTGTTTTAAAAATTTTTGTTAAATATTTCCCAGTTGTATTTAATCTGTATTGGGCTATACTAGAATGGTATAGCCCTCATTAGGATTGTCAAAACATTGTTTTATGCATCCTATATATACATACATACATACATACATACATACATATATATATATATATATATATATATATATATGATAGGGATAGCTGCATCCTATAAATATGATAGGGATAGCTAGGTGATACAATAGATGAAGTGCTAGGCCAGGAGTCAGGAATACCCCAGTTGAAATCTACCCTTAGACATGTATGAGTTGTGTGATCCTGGGCAAGTAACTTAATCCTGTTTGCCTTGATTTCTTCATCTGTAAAATGAAGTGGAGAAAGAAATGACAAATCACTCCAGGACTTTTGCCAAGAAAATCCCAAATGGTGTAACAAAGAGTTGAACATGACTGAAACAAATGAACAACAACAGATATTAATGACAAACCAGCAAAAGTGAAGGTATTGTCAGGCAGGTAAGAGGAGAAGTAAGAGAATTTACTGTGAAGAAATCTCAGAAAAGAAAGAGCATCTATGAAGAGATAGATGACAGTCAAAGGCAATACAGGTTTAGAAAATAAACTTATTTTTTAGTAGAAACAGATGGTGGAAGATTGTGAACATTATCATTTCATTAAACAATAGTAAAAAAAAAAAAGAGTGAAGAGAGTGGGGGAAAAACTTAAAGTGTGATGAAAGATTCAACCTAGCAAAAATGTCTTGAAGAAACTCATCTATGAAACTGTTAGGATAAGAAACAGATGAGGCATGGGAATATTTCTAGGCATTTCTATGGCAATTATTTTCAAAAATCAGTAGAATAGATCCACCACATTTTGATTTTGTGATTAAATATTGTTTAGATTATGTAAAATGTGGAAATAACACTGAAGAAAACAAAGATGATAAGCCATGTTCTACAGGCAATACAATTTTAAGGGAAGTGGATAAAAACATTCACAAATTACCTGAAGGAATGAAGATATAAAAAGTGTGGGGAAAATTATGTCTTATTTTTAAAAGGGAAACCAAGAAAATATTAATAAATACTGAAACGTATGTTTATCGAGGGGGGAAAAGTAACATTAAGTCATTTTTTTAAACCCTAGTTTTAAAAAAACAGTTTTTTTTCAAATACTAGAGTCATAGTCTGGTCAGGAACAAACCATTCTGGAGCATTATGACACAAGAAAAATATTTGTATCAGGGCAACAAGAGGTCCCCTGTCCCATGTCCAGTATAGAAGGACTTAAATTTGTGTGAGTGCAGAAAATATGTCAAATGGCAACTGAGTCATTCACTAGCCAGTACTAGGTCACATTGCCAAAGCAAACTTCAAAGGGGATAAGTGCCTAAGAGTGGAATTCCAACAGAGTAAGGAAGTCTTATAGAACCTAGGATATACAACAAATAAGGAATAAGTTCAGAAGCAATAAGCTATTATGTGACTTGGATTCTAGAAGTAAGCAAACTTGGTCCCAGTTTCTAAGCCAGTCCAAATCCTAGAAGAATAACCAGGGCAGAAATATCTTATGAAAGGGAAAATATAGCTCTGTAACTGAAGATAAGAGCTTTCCAACTGGCTGATAGTGGCTGAATCCAAAAGCAGTCTACTGAAATTCCAAATTAGCTAAACCCACATACCTGCTGATCAAACCCAAACACAGGTCAGGAATTTCAATCCAGAGGAAAAGGATTAGATTTGCTCTGTATGAAACTACTTCAGGAGCACTCAAAACTTGTAGTTCTCTGACCTGTGCTGTCCTTTTGATCCTGGAATTGTTTGTCTTTCCTTCTCAAAGATGACCAATGATATCACAAAGGTGAAGCGTTGACATGTGCATGAATTGGATTTAAGTGAAAAAGAACTGTGCCAAGTCATCAAGTTCACTGTCTTCTCCAGATTCAGCATCAAGACAAAAATCAAGATGACTAGTGATGACTCTGGATGAAGTGGGTGACCTTAACCTTTTCAAATTAAAGTATTTCCCAGGTCTCTGTTCCTCTGAGGGATGCCCATTCAATGGCTAAGGGCCAGCAAAGAATTGAGACAAAGGATGACCTAATTTACCATCACAGAAGGATCAAACTTAGAGGGGAAGGCCCTAGGGGTTTCTGGCCAGAACAGAAAGCAGTTGCATTTATACTCACTTTAAGCCATCAAAAACCAAATAATGGGCAAGAGAGGATTAGGCTGGAGACAATTATTGGCCATGCAATGAAAGCCAGTGTGATTGGTGTTTAAAGTCTAGTCAAGCAACTCTATTTGAATTACAGTAGGTTTTTTAAAGGCCTCCATTTTCAAAGCTATATTTCAAGAAATCAAAAACATGAAAACTGTGGAGAGGAAAGAAAATTGTCACAGTTCAAAAAAAAAATATTTTACATGTAAGGGTATGACACCTCAAGTAGAAAGAAAGACCACATGTGATAAGGGAAGAAGAAAGAAGAAGGAGATGATAGAGGAGAGAAGAAAGAGAAAATAATGGAAATGGCGGATTGTGTCTCAAGAGGGCAGCTATCACTACTCACAGATTATTTTTTTCCTTCATTTTTAAAGAAGACCAATTACATTATGAGGGTGATGTCCTGATATGCCTGATGAATTGAATTTGTGTGAGGTAGAAGTGCACGCAGTCATCAATCACACTCTCTCTTCCAGTCATTGGAGTCCAATGGCAAGACAAGTGATCTCCAGATCTTAGAATAACACAAAACTGAATATATCCAAGAAACCAGCAAGAGAAGCAGCATAGACATTCACTTCACAAGTACACAAAACCTGGCCCTAAAGTATAGGCTATAATCAGGAAGTAGGTTGAAAGAATGAGGAAAAAAATCTTATCATATAGAGTTAATATGATGTCAAGGAAACTCAAGACAGAAACACAGAAAAAATATAATGACTCCAAAACTTCTATAAGTCTCAAGGAAAAACACACCATGGATACAAATTCTAATAGAATTTCTGCAAGAAATGGAATTAAAATTTTAAGAGAGGGGAAAATAATGTTTTTAAAATAAGTAAAATAAGATCACAAGAGAGGATAATGGAAAAGAAATGAGATGTATGAAATAATAAATTAGAAAGGGAATGAACAGCTTGTTACAACAGGTACAAAACCTTCACCAAGCAACAGAATTCCAAAAAATTAGAATAGAACAAACAAAATCTCAATTCAAAAGACCAAAATAAGTATTAAACTATAATCAAGATAGACCCCACCATAGTAGAGCCAAAGCAAGCCCAGGTAAACTAGTTCACCACAGAGGCAACTTCCAGAGCTCTTATCATAGGACTGGGGTTTCTAAGAGCTGGGTCAGAGATAAGCTCAGGGCCTGTAACTGCAGCAGTGGCAGCAGCTACTGCTGGGGCTATCAGTTCACAGTCTGGATGCTTAAAGGTGACATACCTGAACTTCTGGGAGCCAATATGGTGGAGTAAACCATAGCTTCTCACATCCCCTCTCTGACCTTGAAAAACCCAGAGAAACCCCCAGTGTGAAATCCTGAAATAGTAGAACCAGAAAAAGGCTTGGAAAACCTGAAGGAAGGGTGTAACAGTGGTTGTGCTGAGACTAAAATGAAGGATGGGAGGTGCCCCAAGAAGCCACATCTCAGCAACCAGCAGGAGATCCTGTACCCAGAGGGGTGGAGCCAGAAAACCTAACACCAGAAAGCTAGGTGTACTTTCCCACAAACAGGGGAATTGGCAGACACCAGTGTGGCCCTGCTCACCAGCAACTGAACATGCCTGAGTTCTAGCCCAGGTGTGTGGAGGTGGAATCCTGATGTAGTCAGACCACCCATTGCCCACACTTCACACTGTTAGTTTCAGTGTAACTTTAAGGAAATACTGAAAGTCTTGGCCTTGCCTTTAGTCTAGGCAGTCAGAGGCCACAACAAACAAAGCCAAGGACCAGACTGCTAACTCCCAGCATAAAAAGCATGGGTCAGAACACTCTGTACCACAGATCTACTTTAAAAGCCAGGAAATAGGCAATCACAATGGGTGAAAATCAAAGTGTAAAAACAAAGACAATTGTATTCTATTATAGTGAGCAAGAAGAACCAAACTCAGAAGAGGACAGTGTTGACCCTATAGCCATATCTGAAAAATCAAAAGGGAATATGTACTGGTCTCAAGCCCTAAAAGCATTCTTGGAAGAGCCCAAGAAAGATTTTAAAGGCCAAATTAGAGAGATCGAAGATAAGTCAACCAATTATTTTAAAAATACAATTGGCAAAATGGAAAAAAAAATCACTGAAGAAAACAACTCACAACATCTAACTGGAGAAAATAACTCCTTAAAAGTAAAAGCTGGACAAATAGAAAAGGTGGTTTAAAAACTGAGGAAAACAATTTTCTAAAAATTAGAATTAGACAAATTGAAGGTAATGACTATATGAGGCATCAAGAACCTGTTTGCCTTGATGCAAACAAAATCAAAGAATGAAAAATAGAAGAAAATGTAACATTTCATTGGAGAAACAACTGACCAGGAAAACTGATCCAGGAGAGATCACGTAAGAACTATTGGTCTAATGGAAAACCATGATGAAAACAGAGAGCTTGGGCAAGGTCTTCTAAGAAATCATTAAGGAAACTTACCCTGAGGCCCTTCATCTAGAAGGTAAAATTGTTATTGAAAGAATTTACCATTCACCTCCTAAAAGAGAACCCAAATTGCAAACTCCAAGGAATATTGTAGCCAAATTTTGGGATTATCAGGTCAAGGAAAAAATACTGCAAGGAGCCAGAAAGAAACAATTCAAATATCATAGAACTATAGGCAGGATAACACAGGACCTAGAAACTTATAAATTTATTTATTGTCACTATTATTATTATTTTGATGTTTGAAAAGGCAATTGGAGTTAAGTGATTTGCCCAAAGTCACATGGCTAGTAAGTGTTAAGTTATCTGAGGCTGGATTTGAACTCAGGTCCTCCTGACTCCAGGGCCAGTGCTCTATTCACTATACCACCTAGCTGCCCTATAACCTAGCAACATCTTCATTAAAAGATTGGAGAGATTGTAATATGATATATCACAAAGCAAAGGAGCTTGGACTACAACCAAGGACCAACTACTCAGCAAAACTGAGCATAGGGGAAGTTTTATATCTCTGAGTGCTTACATGAATAAAATAGAGAAAAGGGAGAACAATGAATTATTCATGCACCTGAAAAAGATAGAAGAATAAATTGAAAATCCCTAATTAAATATTAAATTAGAAATACTGAAAACCAAAGGAGAGATTTATAAAATTGAAATTAGGAAAACTACTGAACTACTAAATAAAATTAACAGCTAGTTTTATGAAAGAAATTGATAAACCTTTAGTCAATTTGATTAAAAAAAGAAGAAAACCAAATTACCATTATCAAAAATGAAAGGGTGAATTTACCTCCAATGAAGAAAAATTAAAACAATAATTAGGAATTACTTTGCCTAATTTCTTGTCCATAAATTTGACAATCTTAGTGAAATGGATGCATATTTACCAAAAAAAATAAACTGTTCAGATTAGCTGAAAAGGAAGTAAACTACTTAACCACATATCATCAAAAGAAATTTAACAAGCCATCATTGAACTCCCTAAGGGAAAAAAAATATCCATGGAAAGATGGATTTATGAGTGAATTCTATCAAAATTTAAAGAACAATTAATTGCAGTACTTTAGAGGCTCTTTGGGGAAAAAATGGATCAAAAAGAGGCCTACCAAATTCTTTTTATGTTACAAATATGGTATTGATGCCCAAATCAGGAAGAATCAAGACAGAGAAAAAAATATATAGACCAATTGAACATAGAGGCAAATTTTAAAATAAAATATTAGCAAAAAGATTACAGACACTTAGCCCAAGAATAATACACTTTGATCAGGTAGGATTTATTCCAGCAGTGCAAGGATCCTTTAATATTAGGAAAACTATCAGTAAAATCGATAATATCAACAGCAAAAGTAGTAGAAATCATATGATTATCTCAATAGATGCAGAAAACCTTTTTATAAAATACAACACCCATTCCTATTAAAAACACTAGAAAGCATGGGGAGAAATGAAGTCTTCCTTAAAATAAGAAGTAGCATCTATCTAAATCCATAAACAAGTATTATATGTAATGAGTATAAATTAGAAACATTTCCTGTAAGATCTGGGATGAAACAAGAATGTCTACTATCACCCCTGTCATTCAATTCGGTACTAGAGATGTTAGCTGTAGCAAAAAGAGAAGAAAAAGAAATTGAAAGAATTATATTAGGCAAAAAAAGAGACTAAGTTTTCACTCTTTGCAGATGATATGAACCACTTGAAATAATAAATAACTTTAGCAAAGTTGAAGAATACAAAATATACTCACATAAATCCTAGACATTCCTATATATTTCTAATGAAACCCAACAGCAAGAAATAGAAAAAAAAATTCCATTCAAAGTTACAGGAGCCATAATAAAATATTTGGGAATCTACCTGCTAGAACAAACCTAGGAACTACAAGAATATGGTCACAAAACACTTTTCACAGAAATAAAGGCATATCTGTATAATTGGAAGAACGTGAGTTTCTCATGTTTAGGCCATGCTAATATAATTAAAATGACAATTTTAACCAAATTAAATTACCTATTTAGTGCCATACAAATCAATCTACCAAAAAATTATTTCATAGAGCTAGAAAAAAATAGTAACAAAATTTGTATGGAAGAACAAAAGGTCCAAAATATCAAGGAGAGTAATGAAAAGAAATAGTAGGGAAGACAGTCTAGCCATAACAGATTTTAAACTGTGTTATAAAGCAGCAGTCATCAAAACTACTTGGTACTGGATGAGGAATAGATTAGGTACACAAGAAACTGTGTCCAAAGGGTTATAAAAATGAGCTTTCAATCAGCACTACCACTTCTAGGGCTGTATCCCAAAGAGATCATTAAAGTAGGAAAAGGACCCATATGTACAAAAGTATTTATAGCAGCTCTTTTTGTGGTGTCAACCACCACCACCTACTACTGCTACAACTACTGCTGCTACTACTTCGGCTGCTGCTGCTGCTACTACTGCTACTTCTTCTATTACTATTTAATGATCACCTCTTAATAGAAACCTCAAAATGAAAACTCCTAGTTACATTATACCAAAAATGTAGACCTTCAAAGTCAAAGAGAAATACTACAAATAGTGGGAGAGGAGGAATTAAAAAAAAAACTGAAAAATCATAGTCATGTTTGCACATGATTTATCAGTCACTAATATAAAGGAGAGAAGGGTTTGCAATATTACATTCCTGAAGGCAAAACATCAAGGCTTGCAAGCAAAAACAAAACTTATTATAATCTACAGAGGGTCAGGAAATTATCTTTAATGAAATAAATTACTTCTAATTCACTATGTGTTTCATGTCTCAAAGCCCATATCCTTCTACTCTTATCACTCACCACTTTCAAGGATAGATCAAAGTATATCTGGCTTTGTATACTCGCTAGACCTCTTGGTATTAGAGGCCCTTAGTGATTCATAGATACTTTTTCCTGGGTGTGTAATATAGTCTTTTGCGATACAATCACTTTCCACAGAATCTGCTTGCTTCATGTTCAAAAGTCACTCCTCCCTTCTTTCATTAATTATACTTAATAATATTTGATATTTTTTCTTGATGAATTGCCTTCGATCAAAATGCCATATGGTATTACATTTGGAATAAGGGACATTTACAGCAATCTACTTGGGTTATCACCTCAGGCCTACCCCAACATGTATTTCATATCATATCTGTCACACATAGGAAATAACTCCAAGACATGGAGTGAGTGATGTCAATGGTGTAAAGATGATCTGGATTCAATTCCTGCCCCATACTCAAACTAGCCCCATAGTCAAACATATGCAAATCACTTAACCTCTCAATACTAGTTGACAATTTTCAAATATTGTGAATTATTATTAAGATATTGACCTTTAACAGTGAAAGGAGATTCTAAACCATGAGCTCTTCATATTGACGTAATCACTTAACTGAGTATAGAAGAAATGACCCCAAATATATGTACTTAACAAGTTTTGTTTCCATATTTTAGATTTTCCAGTCTCCTGTTTTAGTATAAGGTTTTCAAGTTGTTATTTTGTTTATGTCTGTCAATGAACTTCTATCTAATAGATGCTTTCAAATTTTCTGCTTCTAAATTAATAGGAGGTAAGACTTGGAAATCAGATAGTCAAAATGTTACAATAATGAATTGAGTAAAAGTTAATCATTAGGCTTCTTAATGAAGTTTTAAGGACTTATACTGTTGAGCAATTCAAAAGAATTTCATGAGTTATTCACATTGATTGCCCAGTAGTTATTATTTTCTTACTTCTTGGTTCATAAATGCACTTTTTTTTATAGAGAAGGATGAGGTTGATATAGTGCTATTGTATAGAGAAACTCTAAGTTCTTTTAGTATAGTAGAGTTCTTGGGGAATCCCATTTTTAAAATAGTGTATAGTTTTTCATCTTTATGTAGAAGCCATATGAATATGACCAAAAATGTATGTGATCATTGAAAAGCGAAATTAAGGTGTAGTTATAAAGAATATCTATTTACTTTAATGAATTCTATGTCACTATTCAAAAATGCTGGTAGTTATAACATGCCAAATAATCTCTTTTCACTTAATATTTTGCAGAGTTATTGAATTTTACACAATAGCATTTTAACTTGAATTCTTACTTGTATTTACAAATTTATATTTTTGAAATCATGCAAAATACTTCTGCTCAAAGCATATTCTGTAGTTTTCTCAGTGATTGTTGTCTGGTATTTTTATATCACATGCCTTCTCCTAGAATGCTCCTCTGGAACTTTTTTTTCCTTGACTCCAGTATTCCATTGCTCGCTTTTCCTCCATGCTAATTATTTTTCTCCCTTCCTGGATGCAAAGTTAACAAAAGCAGATGAATATGTGGCTAATTTCTAGCCACTTCCAACAGTGTCTGTGCACATAAATTAGTTTGAATGAAATCCACATAGAAGAAAGTTGAATTCAATTCAACAGTTTACCACATGATGACAAATAATTGTTTACTTACAAGGTCTCTCTAGAAGAAGTTCAGTTTCCAGTCCCTAGATTTATGTTGACCCTAGAAAAGCAACCTCTCCTTAGCAAGCCCTGTCAAATAGCACATAATCTTAGTCTCCCCTTTACCATTTCCTAATTTAGAGGAATTATACAAGATAAAGGCTTCACTGGGATCATTAGTTTGTTAAACTTATTGAGGACAGGAAATGCATTGTGCTTGTCTTTCTGTATCTAGTGTGTGGTACACAGTAGCTTAAGAAAATCATACTGAGTTGAAATGGAACTTAGAAATGATATAGTTGAATCAGTACATGAAACCGAAGGTTGGAGATGTATGTCTTGCCCAGCACACACTGATAAAATAATAATCTAATGAATTTAAATTTATCCTTAAGTAATGGTTTGTAAAGTTAGAAATCAATGCTAAATCTTTCCCTCCCAATCTTCACCTGTCACTCCTGGTTGTGTTTCCTAGTGTTAGGCAGAATAAGTCAAATCCCTCTTTCATATGACAGCTGTCATCTAAACAAAGGTATTTTCTCCTCCAAGTAAAATATCTTCTGTTGCTTCTCTTAATCTTTGAATGCCATTGTCTTTAATCCTCTTATAATTATATCAAACTCATCTGGATATATTCCAACTTGTCCTGACTAAAATATGGTGCTTAGAAAAACACAGTACTCTAGAAATTATTTAAATAATGCCAATTACAGCAAAAATAATACTTCTTTTGTAGACAGTATGCCTTTCTTAATGAAGTTTAGGAAAAAATTATCATTGTCATCATCATCATCTGTATTAGAATTTTATCCACTACATCATACAGTTGACAAGAAATTTTTCAGTTTTCTATATCCTGATTCTTACCTTGCCCCCCCACCAAGGAACAGGTTGACAGATATTGCATCAGATATTGAATTTATGAATTTTTTAAACCAGTTGTAGAAATTCATATTAATCCCTATTTCATTCCATTGTATTCAATGTGATCATATTGAATTGAATTGTTTTGGTCCAGAACATGTTGGATTCTTATTTTGCCATGGATTTGGTGGACAAAGGTAAAGACAAATAACAATATAAAAGATAAAAAATAGTATCTTTCCCTGTCTTACTGAACTACTATGAATAGTAGTGTAAAGGGTCTTTATTTTCTGTAAAGTGGCTATAGAATCCCAACTCACCTTACAATTCTTCTGACAAAGATTTTCCTTGATGATGAAGTCAATGATCTTAAGGCTAATTTATTTGATTTTTTCCCCTCTCCTGAGTGTCGACAGAAAGGCAATGTTATGGTGGCTGAGGCATTATATTGTTTAAGGCCTAAAGTAATTCATGACTGCGAGAACTGGATCAGGTCCCAGGAAACAAAGTCTAACACAAGGTGCCTGAGACTTCCAAAGTACATGATACTGCCTCCTGGGAGGGGTGTTGCAATAATCTAGGCATGGGACAGGAGTAGCTTCAGGTGCAATTGGGGGACCTTGGATAAAAATAAGGGGGTATAGTAGCATAAGGAAAGAAGAGAAGATAAAAAGTCTGAAAAGCCATTTGTACATGTTTCATCTGTTGTGTAACAGATAATGTTGTAGTGATTACATTACTTTTTCCAAATAAACACGCTAAATGTAAGTTCTAACTGATCAATGCTCAGGTCCACTAGCAGGTTTTAACAAGCAAATGTTGACAGGTGAGCATGTTATACATTGGGTAGTCCAGCATGCATGGAGAAGAATAAGTGCATGTAATGACTTGTCTACAAGACAATATATATAGCCTACAGTTACATGATGCCATATAGTATATGGTTCCATGATACAATATTGTGTCATCAAAATTTCAGTGGATAAAACCACACACAAATTTACAATAAACTATTCAATTTAAGATGCATTATTTCAAATATATTTTTGAAATGATGGAAAATAAAAAAAATATTAAATAATTAAAACAAAAGTAGATTTCCATAGGGGAGATTTTTTTTTTCAAAAAGGGAATATAAGACCAAATAAGGTTGGGAACCTGTGATCTAAGAGAAATTGTGAGTAGTGAAATTAGGGAAATAAATTTAATACTTTATCTCCACACCTGTGCTGACACCATATGGCCTATGGATGCATAGATCTGTTGCTTTTCTCTCTGCTGGTTCTATTCTTTCCTACACTGAAATGAGAGTATCGAAACAGTTTGTTGCATTAGCTTCAATGAAGTCAAGGAAAGTGAGTATTAGTATGTCTGAAGGTCAAAATTTAGTTCAGATTTTGTGACCTGCCAATAGAACCTGGGGAAATAAATGGGAGCCAGTTAAACAGAGAGATAATCATGCAGCCAAGATGCCCAGTTAAAAAAAGTGGGTACTCATTCATCAGCAATGTTATCATAACAATTGAATGATGTAGTAAAAATGCTTTGACAAAACTACTTTAAGTCTGATCCCACACATTCCCTAGTGAATGAGGTAGTATGGAAGAGTATGTACCAATGTATTAGGGGAGGATATATATATATATATATATATATATGTATATATATATATATATGTATATATATACACATCACAATTTAATGCAGCTAGAGAATACAAAATTATAAGGAGACTAATTTCTAAGTCACTTAATCTATGCACAGCATATTTACAAAAGTAGTGCTCTACTTACTAAGAGGACCAAGGGCTTTAGTGAACCCACAATTTTGGAATGAAAAAGCAAGTGACATATCAGGCATAAAATTAATGCTCTTCAAGGATGCATTAAGATGAGCATAGCAACAAGAATGAGGGACTAATCATTCAATATTAGGAAAACAATTATAATAATTAATCTTACTAAAAACCAAAACATCTGAAACCATATAATTATTTCATTAGATGCAGAAAAATGGCCTTGGACAAAATATAATTATGATGAAAACTCTAAAAGACAGATTAGAAAGACCTTTTAAATTTGGAACATAAACAAAGGGGTAAAACAATTTATAAAATTAACCAACACTTCAACCAATCTCTTATCTTATACCATGTTAAATAACTGTAGATTGTCCCTCTTGCTCACCCCTCTAGAACCCACCACAGAAAAAGAAGAAAGATATATTTTCATATCTCTTCTTAATGATCAAACATATTCCTGATAATTCATAGTTCTGATTTGTGTGTGTTGTTACTTCTACTTATACTATTGTAGTCAGTACTATATTATTTCCTTGCTATATATTTTTCAATTTGTATTAATTTCTATGTCTTCCTACATTTCTTTGATACCTTGATATTTGTTATTGCCTTTACTACAGTAATAAATGCATATGCATACTGGTTTGTCCATTGCTTGATCAACACACATCTACCTAATTTCTAATTCTTTGTTAGTAGCAAAAGAGGTGTTCTAGATATTTTGTTATTTGAGATTTTGAGGTTTATCTTTCACTTTTAAGAGTATAAATATAGCAGCAAGATAGCTAGGTTAAAGATCATAGACATTTCAGTAAATAGTGCAATGCCTATTTCTTATAACAAGCTATTGTTTTGTTATGGTTTTATTTTGTGATAACAATGTTCATACATTTGTGCTTTTCTTGACATTAGACAGACTCGGACTTTCTGACTTGACTTCTAGGGAGATCATAGTGCAAACATTAGTTGAGTATTAGATTCTTTACCTACATCAGTTTCATTGCTAACTTTTACTGCTATTTTTTTTATCTTCAGCTTTTAAGAATGGATAACCTAAGGAAATGGATAGAAGATCTATTTCTTTGAAGGAGTACTTCAATGATTCATATATGTTTTAGTAAATTTTAGTAAATTTGTCTTGGTGCTTTTTGTTTTTCACATTAGGTAGATTTCCCCCTATATATATATTTTTTTCCATATTGCATCCTCCCACAAAGCCACCATTTAAATACATTTTAAATATTTTTTAATGAAAATGGGACTAAGATTTAAAACATAGTTCAGCAGAATCAAATAGTAAATGAATAAAATCTGAAATTATATACACTATTTCACATCTGCGGACCACCATCCTTACCTACCCCTCCCCCCATCCCTGGCCATCTCAGCAAAGGTTTCAAGTAAAGGTGTTTTGTTACAGTTCAATTTCATTATTATAATTTTTGCCACATTCATTTTGTATTGTTTTGTGGTTGCTGTTGTCATTTTGTTTTTTTTGTAGTCATTATGTATATTTTTTCTTGCACTGATTAATTCATTCTGTATCAGTTCATTTAATATATAATAAATTTCAGTATTTATCCTATTCAGCATTTGTTACATCCCAGTAATATTATATTATTGGTGTATCAAAATTTATTTAATAATACCACAATCAACGGACATTCAATTTGTTTTCATTTCCTTGATTACACACACATGTACACAAACACACACATACACAAAAGTATTGTTAAAACATGTTGGTGTTTATGTAACCTTTTGTCAAGGACCTAACTTGGCTATATGTAATAGTGAAATTCCTAGGCCAAAGAATATAGCCATTTCACATATTTATGTGTCCATTTCCAAGTATCTTTCCAGAATGTTTATACTTATTCATAACTTCACCTACAATACATTAGTGTGCCTATCTTTCCACAATACATTGAACATAGACTCATCATAGTTGTCATCTTTGACAATTTCGTGGGTGGTAGTGGAAACTTATTTTGTTTTGGTATACATATATTTTATTAGTAGTAATGCAAAGCATTTTTCAAATGGTTGCTACTCCCTTGGGATTGCACTTTCAAAGACTAGTTGCTTATATTCCTTGACTATTATTCTATTAGTGAATGGGTTTTGGTCTAATTTTTTTCTGTTAATTTGCTTTATATCTTGCATAACAAGTTATTATCATGGACATTAGATGCAAAGACATTTCTATTTAATCATTCTCCTCTTTATCGTAGATGGATTAGATTTCTTTGTGCAGAAACTTTTCAGTTCCATGAAATTCAAATTATCTATTTTTTTTGTATTGCATATTTATTTTTTTATTAAGAATGCATCTTCTACCCATAACTGAGAAATGCATGTGATCTGTTTCTCATATGATTTTAAGGTGTGATCTTTAATATCTAGAAGATATATCAATATTGAATTTATTCTGACATACTCTGTAACATATTGCTCTAAGCCTAATTACTTACAAACTGTTTTCAAGGTTTCTGACTATTCTTTTTAAAGGTAATTCTTTATTAAATAATTTATATTTTCAGGTGAATTGAATACTAGGTAATTCATTTTGATAAATTCTCATTTTTTATTGTCAAATATGTTCCAGTAATCTACTTTGGTAACTTTTTTGGTGATTTTTTGGTATTTTTGGTGATTGTTACTTTAAAATCAGGAAATTCCATTTCTCTTTTTATTCTTACCTTCTATCATTATTTTCCCAGATATTCTAAATGCTCTATCCATTTTGTATTTCATCTATCCATCTTTAGAATGAATTTGGCAGATTATTTGGCATAGAAATGAAAGTGTAAATCAACATTGGTAATTTTTAGTATTTTTATATTTAATTGTCTATATGTATTGAGATAAACATGTAGTTTGGATTGTTTTGTATTTTTAATATGATCAGTTCTGCTTACTATTTTTTAATATTAGAAAATACTTGCATCTTTTGTATATATCTGACAAGCATAAAGGATAATTGCTTCTATAAGTTGATGTCTTTCTGATCAGATTTAATATTTTTTTTGGGGGAAGGCAAGGCAAATAGGATAAAGTGACTTGTCCAAGGTCATAAAGCTAGTTAAGTGTCAAATGTCTGAGTCCAGATTTGAACTTATGTCCTTCTGACTTCAGGACTGGTGCTCTATTCACTCCATCACTTAGGTGCCCTCAGATTGTATTTAAAAAATCAATTTTAATGAAGGATGATCCATAGTTCTTCTTATTTACTTTATCTTCCCATTCTTTAGATATGATGATTGCATTTGTCTCATAAAAGAAGATTCATAGAATATTTTCTTTGCAGTTTTTAAGGCTAATTTGTGTAAAATTGGCATTTTTCTTTAAATTTTTATTGAATTTTGATATGTCATTAAGGCAAAAGGAGGGCTATTTTTGCATTTACTTAGAGAAGGTAGTATTTTCATCTTACACTAAATTATTTAATATTGAACATTGAATACTATTTTGTGATCTTGGGTATTTCATAGTTTTGAAGATATTCCTATATTTTTTGTTCTCAGTTTTATTGGCATATGACAATAGATAGTAGAACCTGAAGACTTTTTCTGATGTTATTATTCATCATTTTTATTTGATTTAATATTCTGACATTTTAATTTGGTTAAAGTTTTACATATTTTAATTTAAAATAATCTATAGTCTTTTGGTTTCCAATATATTTATCTCTTTTGATTTTAAGAGTTTCCTCTTTTGTTCTTATTTTAAAATATGTGTTACATTCATAGTTTTAATGCCAACTAATTTTATGAATTTTAAGTATTTAATTATTCATATTCTATTTAGATCCTTTTGTTTTGTTTGTGCTTTTTGAACAGATTATTATTTTTCTTTCGCTATTGCCCATAAAGTATATATTTACTACTTCTGCCTCATTACATTTATTTGAAATTTCCATACTTTAATTCATGGTTATAAGTAGCAAATTATACTGATACCTCATACACACACAAACACATATGTATATTGTGTATACATTTATACAATACATGTGTATATCAACATTCCATTCATAAGGCATGTATTAGTTCTTGTTTTATTTTCCCAGCAATTTGTCCATTTCTATAGAAATTTTTTTTATTCCTGTTAGATTGGACAAATCTAAGAAAAGTACATTAAATTCTCCTATTGTTTTGTGTTACTAGTTTGTTGTCTATATAATTCCTTATTTATCTCTGTCAATACTCTATTTTATTATTTGTCTGATATCAAGATTGCAATGCTTATCTTTTGGGGCTCACCTGATGAACAGTAAAATTTGTTTTTCTCTCCTTTAAGTTATTTATGTCTTGTCTTTAGCTGTATGGCTTATAAGCAATAGGTTGTGAGGTCCTATTTTTTAATCTAATCTGCAGCCATCTTTCATTTTATTTGAATATATTCACATTGAAACTTATGCTCACCCTAAAAAGTATCATTTTCTTTCACTGGTGTCTTAAATGATGTTTTTTTTTAATTAAAACTATTTATCTTTCCTGTACCATGCCAGTCCTTTGTCCCTTTGATTAATTTTGTTCAATTGATTCTAGGGAAACCAAAATCTCAGAGGATCTTTTCTCCTCTCACTAATCCTATTTCTCATAACTCCTCCTCCCCATTTTTAAATTATTTTAACTCTATTTGAAATTTTATTATTTGAAATTGCTTAATGATTTTTAACTTCTTTTGGTTTGATTATATTTTTCCCACTTTCCCCCTTCTTTGCAATATCAGGATTCCTACTTTAAAATCCCTCATTCTCTCTTCTACTCTATTTTATTTTCTTTGTTAATTTTCTCTCTTTACTTTTTTTTTTCTAAGGGGGGTGTTTTTGGCTTTATTTTTTTCATTAATTCTCTTTTTTATGTTTTTTTTTCTCAAAATTTTATTGTTATTTGCAACCTTTCTACCTTTTTTAAACTTCTTTGTTTCCCCCTAAAATTAAATCATCTTTCAATCTCCAAACAACTTTTGGTTTTGTATTTTAGATCTTTGTACTATAGCACTGTTTTGGGTTTATATTACTCTTTTACATATCATTTCGTTAGAGAAGTTATGAGTACAGAAACATTTCCATGATATAGGCATTTCCTGCATCCCAAATTGTATGTTCCATTTCTGCCCACTGCTGTCTCCATTATAATTTTCCTCCCATTTTTATGCAATCTCCTCCCTAATTCTTTGGCATTCACACTTTCTTGAAACTAGTTGGCTCCAAGGATCTCTAATTTCTCTACTATTAAAACTTTTCTTTGTACATCTCTTTCATTTGAAAAAAAATGTCATTCTGTCTTTCCCTTCCCTCTTCTATTGAATCCATCTTTCTTGGCCATGCAGTTTTTTTTTTTTAAAATCATCTCAGTATAATCAACACACACTTAAGATCTCTGTCTTTGTCAGGCCTGCACAACTTGTGGTCCATGGGCCATTTACAGCCCATGGGCCATTTATGGCATAACAAAGGATTTCCAGCTGCCTACAAAAAATGCAGAGGAAAACATCCTCTACATTTTAAGTGAGCCATGAGAAATCCTTTGGTGTGCCAGAAGCTTCCCATGGGCCACAGGTCGTGCAGTCCTGGTTTATGTAAATCCCTTTTAACTGCTCTAATAATGATAAAATTCTTAATAATATATCATTCTCCTATATGGGAATGAAAAGAACTTATCTTTATTCAGTCCCTTATGATTACTCTTTCATATTTGCATTTTTTTGTGCTTTGCTTGAGTATTGTGTTTGTCAAATTTTCTGTTCACTTCTGTTCTTTTTCAGGAATGCTTGAAAGCCTTTTATTTCAATATCCACTTTACCCCTTAAAGATAATATCCAGTTTTGCTGGGTAGATTATTCTCTGTTGCAATCCTAGTTCCTTTGACTTCCAGAACACTATTTTCTAAGCCCACTACTCCATTAGCATGGAAACTGATAAACCTTGTATTATTTGGTGGTTTCATGATTTTTTAATTGTTTTATTCTGTCTGATTGCAATCTTTTTTCCTTGACCATGGAGCTCTGGAATTTGGTGATAATATTCATATATTCATTAAAATATTCATTTAGGATGTCCTCCATGAGGTAACTGATTAATTTTTTTTCAATTTTTATTTCCCCTTTGGATACAAGCTATTGGGGTAATTTCCCTTCAAAATCTCTTGAAATATGATGTCTAGGTACATTTTTTATCCCAGATTTCAGGTCACCCAATAATCCTTAAGTCATCTCTCTTTTCCTCATTTTCTAGGTCAGTTGTATTTTCAATGAAATATTTCACATTTTCATCTGTATTTTTTTCATTCTTTTGAATTTGTTTTATTGTTTCTTGATGTCTCATGGAGTCATTGTCTTCAATTTGCCTAATTCTTATTTTTTAAAAAAGTTTTTATTAGCTGTTGTACCTTTTTTTTCCTATTCAATCAATTCTACTTTTTAAAGAGGTCTTTTCTTTGGCGATTTTTTTAACTCTTAGGGCAATACTTTTTTTTTATTAAGTTTATATTTTCTTCATTATTTTTGTGTCTCTTTTACCAAGATACTAATTTTCTTTTCAAAACCTTTTATAACTCTCTTCCTTCACCACCCCCCACCCCACTTTGCTCCTTTACCACTCTTTCTTTAATGCTTTCAGAAATGCTTGTTGGGCTTAGATCCAATTAGCATTTTCCTTTGAGCAGTGCTTATATTTGGTTTTCATTGTTGTCTTCTTCAAATTTTATGTCTTGGTCTTCCTTCTCACTGTAGTGACTTTTTATTTAAGTTCTTTTTTTTTATTTGCCCAGCATGTTTCTTGACTTTGAACTTTATTTTAAATTTGGGCTCTGCTCACCTGGGGGTAAGGGGACATTGTTTTAACTTCAGGACTTTTTATTCTGCTCTTTTCAGATCTAGTTGTTGATATCTAGCATTTTGCAGTATTTCCAAAGTGAGAGGAACAGGGGAGTTGTGTAGTCTTCTGGTCTACACACTCTTTTTTTTTCCCCAGGAAGGACCCCTATAGCTACAAGAGCTATTACTCCTTTTACCTTGGACTTGTGACTATGGCTGGCCCTTGTTCCTTTACATCTGATGATAAGTTCTTCCCTCTGCCCTGGGACTAAGACTTAGACCTTCTTATGGGCAATTGAGTTGCCAATCAGCAAACCTGCACCACATGACAGAACAGAGTTCCCTGTACCCTCATTCTGAAAATTTAAGTCCTTAATAACTTGGTGGAGGAATCAAGAAGCTGCTGCTGTTACTTATACTATTATGGGTAATTCCATGGTCAACCAGTGGTACTGCTGAAGCACTCTAGATTAGCACTAATTCTGGTGTCATGGACCTCTACTGCCAACCTCCCAAGTTTCTTGGTCTAGAAAAATGCCTTGATATGATGGTTAATTGGTTCTTCTCCTCCAAAATTTGATTTAAGAAGTTATGTTAAAATTATTTAGAGGTGAATGCTGGGAGAGTTCAGTTAGAATGATGCAGCTATATTATGCCATCTTGGCTCCTGATTTGTCAGTTTTTTAATGTTTTTTCCCCTTCTTGATCTTTTGTACAAATGAATGGTTAATTATGAAAAAGGGGAACTATAGTCAAAAATTCCTTTTGATACAAAAGACATGTTAGAAGAAAAAAAATGAGAGATATGACACTCCTAAAATATTCTCTCTTGGTCATGGGAATAATAAAAAAAATATGGAATAAAAGTATCTGACCAGAACATTTTATGGAAAATTTTGACCAGATATTGTATAGTCAAAATAGGACAACTGACATGGTCAGAAGAGTACATACTATACCATAAGCACCCAATGAATTAAAATATCTAGTCGTGTTTGTTTGGAGAAGAGAACTCTTAAAGGGGACATGGTGATTGCTCTCAAATAATTGCAGGACTGTTTGGGGAGAGAAATTAGAATAGATCTTCTTGACCCCAGAGATCAGTATTAGGGACAATGGTTAAATGAGATGAAGAGGTAGATTTAGAGGGAAAAACTGATTATTAGAATTCTCTAAAAGTAGAATGAGAAATCTGTAAATACAGTAAGATATTCATGTAAAAGTTACCAGTAATTAGTGATACTATAGAAAAGATTATGTATCACTTATATTTTGTAAAAATGACCTTGAGGTGGAGCCAATGTGGTAGAGTAAAGGCAAGAACTTGACTGAAGAGACTGAACTCTCCCCTAAGCCCCTCCAAAAATGTTTAAAAGATGTCCCTAAAAATTATAGGGCTACAAAAACCCCAAAAGATGAAGTGAAAGAAATTTTGAGCCAAAGAAAACTGAAGAGGCCAGAAGGACAGGTCTGTTGGACCAGGGTGAGAGAAGTACACAGTCCAGCACAGGTCATTCCAGTATAGCCCCAGACATAGCCAGACAGCATTGGACCTTGGGAGTGACTGAACAAAAAGTAGTAGTGACTGCTCCTAGAGGTGTCAGACCACAGATGGTAAGGGGGTCAAACAAATAATCAGAAGGATATTTCAAAGGTCTTTTTGCTAGCACTGAGGCAGGACTTTCTTATTTTGCCCATACTCACATCTGATTTGCAGTCATGGGTGGCAGTTCCAGGGCAAGGAAGAGCATCAACACAACAGAGATGGCAGCCACAGTGGAGTAGGGACCCTCCTTGTAGTTCCAGGGCAGAAACAAATGTTTGTGGTCACTCACAGACCAGAGTACAGGCCAGGAAAGTAAGAAACACCTCTCCTTAGATCATATATCCTTGGAAGAAGTAAAATCTTACAGGTGCCTAGAATTATCTATGAAAACAGGTACACAAAGCCCCTGAATCTTGGGACAGTGCAAACTCAACCCTGAGGCAGAGCCATATTTTAACAAATAGTTAGAAGTCAATTATAGACAGGGAAACCGAGAAAACTGGAAAAAAACTATTTATAGAAAGTTACTATGGTGACAAAAAAAGATCAAAACAAACCTCAGAAGAACACAACAAAGTCAAAGCTTCTACATCCAAAAGCATCCAATAACAGTACAAATTGGTGGCAGGACAGGGAAGAACTCAAAAAGAAGTTTGAAAATCAAGTAAGAGAGGTAGAGGAAAATTGGGAAGAGAAAGGAGAGTGATACAGGAAAATCATAAAAAAATAAGTCAAAAGCTTGGTAAAGGACACACACAGACACACACTCTCACATACACACAAGGAAAAAATACTTTAAAAACAGATTAGGTCAAATGACAAAAGAGGTTCAAAAAGTCAATGAGAAGAATGCATTAAAAGGCAGAATTGATCAAATGGAAAAAGAGGCACAAAAGTTAAATGAAAAAAATAATTTCCTAAAAATTAAAATGGAGCAAATGGGAGCTAATGATTTTCTGAGAAATCAAGAAAAAATTCAAATAACCCAACAGAATAAAAAAAGAAGATAATGTGAAATAGTTTGTTGGGAAAAAAAGTAACCTGAAAAATCATTCTAGGAGAGGTAATTTGAAAACATTTGGACAATCTGAAAGTCATTATAAAAAAGAGAGACTAAATTTTATGTGTCAGGAAATTTTCAAGGAAAACTGTTCTGATATTCTACAACCAGGAGACAAAATATAAATGGAAAAAATAACCACCAATCACCTCCTGAAAAAATCCCAAAATGTAAACTGCCATGAATATTAAAGCCAAATTCCAGAATGCCCAGGTCAAGTAGAAAATATTGCAAGCACCCAGAAAGAAACATTTAAAATATCATGGAGCCATAGTCAGGATAACACAAGACTCAGCAGCTTCTACCTTAAAGGATCAGAGAGCTTGCCGTATAATATTCTGGAGGGCAAAGAAGCTAGCATTACAACCAAGAATCACATACCCAGCCAAACTGAGTACAATCCTTCAGGGGAAAATTGTACATTCAATAAGATAGAAGATATTCAAATATTCTTAAATGAAAATACAAGAGCTGAATAGTAAATTTGACTTTCAAATACGAGACATGAGATAAGCATAAAAAGGGAAGCAGAAAAGGAAAATCATAAGGTACTTTATAAGGTCTAAGTGTAAGCAAGGTGGGATTTTTGTTGTTTTCTTTGTGGAGATCAGTTTCCCAGCCTCAGGCTAAATTGTGAACATATGCAGGATTGATCTTGTTTAAACCCTGTTAATATATAGCTGTGATGAGTCAAGTAGCTTTCATACCTGCTGGTTCTGAGCCAATCAGGGGCTCAGTCTTTGTAACATATTCTGTGAGGTTAGTATTTTGCAGTCATGAGGAGGATCTTTTGATTTCCTGGTTGAGACTAAGTAGCAGTTTATTCAGAACCCCCCAACTGCTTAGATGTCTGTGCTTCCTCAATGCAGCGTGGTATGTAATGTGTATAGCAATATTGCTATGTTGAGACAGCTGGAGCCCTGTCTCTTGGTTTTTGTGCTAATTTATCTGCTTGTATTTTCTATAGTTTCTTCTTTCTCTGTAGTTAAAGTATGATTGCTAGCTCTTTTAAAACTTTCTTTTCTTTATAAAGAAGATCAAAAGAACTCTTTCTATCAGGTCATCCTGGCTTTGCTAGAGTGCTTGTTTATACATAAGGTTAAACTATTCACCTGATTATACTTGTAATTCATAAGGACTTCCTCATTATTAGGATAGTTAGAAGAAATACATAGAGAGAGAGAGTACACAGGTGTGAGTTGAATATGAAGGGATAATATTTAAAAAGATAAAATAAAATTAAGGTATGAGGGAGAAATGTACTGGGAGAAAGAGAAAGGGAGAGGTAGAAGGGTGTAAATTGTCTCACATAAAAGGGACAAGAAAAAAGTTTTCACAGTGGAGGGAAAGATGGTGAATGTTATAGGGAGTGAGTGAACCTTACTCTCATCAGAATTGGCTCAGAGGGAATAACATACACATTCACTTGGATATAGAAGTCTATCTTTCCCTACAGGAAAGTAAGAGGGGAAGGGGATAAGACAAGTGGGTAGAGAAAAAAGGGAGTGTAGATTGGGGGGGGGGGCAGGTAGTCAGAAGCAAAACATTTGAAGAATGATAGGGTGGAAGGAGAGAGATAACAGGAAAAAAAGGAGAGCAGAATAGGAGAGAGGGAAATAGTAGGTTTCTCTGAGTTTCACTCTCAGTTCTCAAACATATAGAGAACTGAGTCAAATTTATAAAAATAAGAGCCATTCCACAGTTGATGAATGATCAAAAGATATGATCAGTTTTCAGATGAAGTAATCAAATTTATAGCTATTTAGAAAAAAATACTCTCACTACTGATTAGAAAAATGCAAATTAAAACTATTCTGTGGTATTACTTCATACCATTATATTAGCTGGTAGAACAGAAAAGGAGAATAACTAATATTGAGGGAATGTGGGGAAAATTAGACATTAATTCACTGTTGGTAAAAATGTGAACTGATTCAAAATTTCTGTAGAGCAATTTCAAAGTATACCCAAAGGGCTATAAAACCATGCATATCCTTTGACCTAGCAATACCACACTGGCTCTGTATCCTAAAAGATACTTTAAAAATAACTCATATATATATATATATATATATATATATATATATATATATATATTTATAGCAGCTCATTCCTGGGGACAAAGAATTGGAAATTGAGTATATGTCCATAAAAATGACTGAACAAGTTGCGGTATATGATTATGATTGAATACTATTATATAGTAAGAAATGATGAGCAGGATACTCTCAGGAAAAACCTGCAAAGACATGCAAAATGAAATGTGCTGTGTACAAATTAATAGTAATATTGTAAGATGATCAGCTAGGAATGACTTAGCTACTTCTGATGAATCCAAGACAACTCTGAAGGACTTATGAGGAAAAATTATATCCATTCCCAGAAAAGGAACTGATGATGTCTGAACACAGATTGAAACATATTTTCTTTCTTCATTTTACTTGAATTTTTTGTCTATATTTTCTTCTACAACATGACTATTATGGAAATGTTTTACATGACTACACATGTATAACCTATACCAAATTACGTGCCTTCTCCATGAGGTCCTGGATAAGAGGAAAAGAGTGCATTTTGAACCCCAAGTCTTAAATAATATTGCTAAAAGTGTTTTTACATGTAACTGGGGAAAAATAAAATACATTGTTTTTTTGTAAAAAAAGCAGACCTTTAAAATGAGCTCTGAAACTCTGTAATTCTACTATATGATGTATATATTGTGATTAACACTGTTAAATTATGTTAAATATTAAATTTTTGGAGGGCACTTTTACAAACATACATAGAAAATAATCCATGGAAGTAACAGTACCATTTGTTACTGTTATCAATTGAATCAGTTAGGTTTATAGCATTCTAAACTATTTTATTACCTTCTATATATTTTAAGATATCTAAACAAATCTAGGATTTATTCATAGTGAGTACTTTTCATATTTGTTTAATATTAATAGTGCTTATTTTATTTTCACTTAGGGCTCTGGTTGATTTATCTGAACAAAGGAATCATAAGCTCTGTAATATATGATTTGATGAAATATAAGTTGTCTAAGGCAGTCTATGATCTATAGATTGATATTCTTTTTATAAGTAGTCAATACTACTAACCCTAACAAAAATTTTCTGGATTAAATTTTCTAAGAGATATGACATTAAAATGCATGTGCAACTTATCTCTTTCACTTTCTTTCTCATGTACATACACATGCATGCAAACACACACACAAACACACACCCACGAAATATTGTCATGTTTGCTTTCTTCCTTGCAATAACTTATTCTGGATATTTGATGGTCAATATAACATTTTTATTTTACTTAAATTCTAAATGCTTACACTTTAATATAACAACAGTAGTGCTACTCTCTTTTAAAATATTTTAAAGGCCACCAGAGCGACCCATCAATGTAAAAAGTCAATGTCTTATAAATTTTCCCCTCTGGTTAGTTTATCTAAATTACATTCCACTTAACATAAATATATATGTTATATATAATATATATTTTATATAAATGTTATAAATGAATATAGGGTAAATAGGAAAACAGGTGAAATGTGGTATATTAATGAAACAACACTTGTGATGTTTTTATAGAATGGAAAGTCATTCTCTGTGATAACTGGCTTACCAAAACCTATGCTTATACTGGTAAGTCTGTGTTGCTAACAAAGGGCTACCACTATGAAGCTACCTTCAGACTCTCTGAGGGTCATAGGGATAATCCTGATGTTCTTTCTTTTTTTCTCCCTACCTTCCTCCCTTTTTCCTTTCTTTTTTCTACATTTCTCTCTTCTTTCCTATCTTTCTCTCCTGCCTTCCTTCTCTCCTGTACTTCCGTTCTTTCATCATCCTCTTCCATCCTTCCTTCATCCTATTCTTCCTCTCTTTCTCTTATTTTTCTCTACCACCAGCTCCTTTTCCTCTTTTTCCTCCATCTTCTCTTGACAATAAATGAAAATATATAGAGGAATTGTTTCTCTGTTACACAGTTATGAAATCTGCCCTTTTAATTCCTGATTCACATTTCTAACAGACAGTATCACTTCTGAGTCAGACTGTACATCTTCTTGCCTAACAATTTAACCTTAGCTTATGCCTAATAACAAAATTCCTTTTACTCCAATATGTATGCTGAAGAATGAATCTGGAGAAAATGAAAACTTTCTGATGGTGTCCAGTACAAAATTATATTACATAAGATCAACTTAGCTCTTATTATGACAATGCCATTCTTTTATACTTACCTAATTAATTATCCCTGTCACTACACTGGCTCTTAAAAACTTTTTCATTCCTCCTCAAGCCTCCATGGTTCCTCTGCTTCCCACTCTCTTAGTTGAGAATATTGCTTTATTTTTCATTGAAAGTTTGAAACCGTTGACCAAGAACTTTTTCCCCTTTCCTCTTTATTACTTAACACCCAGATGTATTTTTCCACTATCAAATACAAAGAGATGGCCTTTCTTCTCAATAAAGCAAACCACTCTAGTGATGATCAAGTGATCCTAATCTATTCTGTCTTCTTCAGCAAAGTGGTATGTCCACCACCCTCTCTATTCTAACCTGTCTTATTTCTTATCAAGTTATCCTGGCAACTACACATAATATATGATCTGCATACAGGTCCATGTATCAACCATTCTCAAAAAAGCCAAAACCAAAACCAAAAATCTTTCACTTGATATAATCATCCTTAGTAGCTATTGTTTCTTTCTGTGGCTAAACTCAAGAAAGTCAAATTTAATAGGTTGCACTACTTCCTTTCTTCTCATTTTCTTTTTAACTTTGTATAGTTTGATTTATCATATCACTCAATCAAAACTACTATCCCAGAAATGACTAACAATGTATAAATTACCAAATCTGAGGCCCTCCTTCCAATTGTCATCCTTCTTGACTGAAAACTTTGACTATGTTAATCACTCTCTTCTTGATACTCTCTCCTCATTAAGTTTTTGTAACACTCTATAGTTTCAATCATCCTCCCACAAAACTGACTTTATCTCTTTTAGTCTTCTTTGCTGGCTCTTCATCCAGGTCCCATGTACTAACTGTGGTGTTCTGCATGACTCTCTCCTGGGTCCTTTTATCATCCTTCTCCCTCTATACTAATTTCTAAGATTATCTCAACTTCATGGATTCAATGATCATGTGATCATTCATTGCTACTATGGTGATGGTTTTCAGATGTACTCATCCAATCCTAACATCTTTTTAACCTCCACACTCTTGTCTTCAATTGTCTATTTAGATATCTCAAATTGGATGTTTTATAGAGAACTCCAAATAATGAGTTTACTAAGGTTCATGATAAAGTATCCCCCTCTTCAAAATTGTAATTTTCTCAGTGGTCCTACTATCTTCTCAGTCATGCAGAATCTCAACCTAGGTGCAAACATTGTCTTCTTACCCTCACTCCCACCCTCACCTCACCCCCATATTTATTCTGTTCCTAATGTTTGTTCATTTTATCTTCACAACATCGCTTATATATGTATATATATATATATATATATATATATATATATATATATATATATTCACTTCTCTCATCTCTTGCTGTCTCCACCTGCTATACTAGGTGAACTACTGCTAGATTATTGGATGATCTTCCTCCCTGACTTTCACTGTATACCAAACACTTAGTGCTGTTTCTGGAACATAGTAGATAACTAGTACATACTGAATGATTAATCATCTAAAATTTTATTTGTTCCATCATCATGTTCCATGTGGTACTGGAGTCCCTTTTCTATCATTCACTAACCTAATAGTTCTTCAATTCCAACAATGTTAATATCTTAATCCTATTTTTCCCATCTACTCCAGTACTGTCACATTCAGATGACCAAATCTTATGTCAGAATTCTAGCTCATACCTAAATTCAATAACTTCTCTTAGAACACTGAGCAAATCTATTTCCAAACAAGAAAATTGACAAAGAAGATGAAAAACAGCAAATGATTTTCTCAGACATATGATTATGCTCCATGCAAATGAATTGCTTTTCTTAAAAGATAATTTTGTTACATTAAACTAAAAAAATCTTATGAGATGAAACCTAGGAAAGAGTAGTGAAATACGGTAGAAAATATTTGCTGTTTTTTTAATTAAATTATTTATATTTTGTTTTCAACATTCACTTCCAGAAGTTTTAAATTTTCTTGAAACCTGATATGGGCTCTATACATACATTTCTATTAAACACATTTTCTTATTACTCATGTTGCATGGAAGAACTATAACAAATGAGAAAAACCATGAGCATGAAAAAATAACAACAAAACAAAAAAATAGTCTTCTTTATTCTACATTTCAATTCCATAGTTATTTCTATGATGAGTATGGCATTTTCCATCATGTGTCCTTTGGAATTGTTTTAGTTATTTCCATTTCTGAGAAGGGCTAAGTCTATCAAAATCAGTCCTCACACACTGAGACTTTTACTGTGTACAATGTTCCCCTGGTTCTGCTTCCCTCACTCAGCAACAGTTCATATAAATCTTTCCAAATTTCTCTGAATTCCACATGTTCATCATTTCTTATAGCACAGTAGTATACCATTACGTTCATACACCACAACTTGTTCAGTCATTCCTCAATTGATGGACATCTCCTTGATTTCTAGTTCTTCTTGGCCACCAAGAAAAGAACTGATATAAATATTTTTGTACATGTGGTTCTTTTTTTCATTTTCATAATCTCTTTGGGTAAAAGGATATGTACATTTTATAGTCCCTTATGCATAATTTCAAATTTCTTTCCTGAATGGTTGGATCAGCTCACAGTTCCACCAATAATAAATTAATGGTCCTATACTCTCTTCAACGTTTATCATTTTCCTGTTTTGTCATGTTAGCCAATCTCATAGGTATGATGTAGTACTTCAGAGTTGTTTTGATTTGCATTGCTTTAATCAACAGATAATCAGAGCATTTTTATATGACTATAGATAGCTTTAATATCTTCCTCTGAAAATGGCCTCTTCATATCCTTTGACCTTTTATTTATCAATTGGGTAATTGTTTGTATTCTTATAAATTTGACTTAGTTCTCTATATATTTTAGAAATGAGGCCTTTATCAGAGACCCTGGTTGTAAATTTCCCCCCAATTGTATGCTTCCCTTCTAATCTTGTTTGCATTGGCTTTGTTTTTGCAAAAAGCTTTTCAATTTAATGTAATCAAAATTATCCATTTTGCATTTCATAATGTTCTCTATCTCTTGTTTGGTCATAAATTCCTCTGTTCTTCACAAATCTGACATGGAAACTATTCCTTGCTCCCCTAATTTGTTTAGAATATCAGCCTTTACACCAGTAGAAAACATTTAAGTACAGATCAATTGAAGAAGGAACAGATGTTTTTGTTATTGTTGTTATGTTTTACAACTATCAATTGGACAGAAAGGGGAAAGAGACCTTGAGTCTGGCATAGACATAATATAGTAGTGATGAAAAAAATTCAATTATTTACACATCTGTTGATCCTTTATATCTGCAAAGAAGAGAGTAGCTATCACTTTTCTGACATGTCTTAATGAATATTTCAGTATTCAAATATGGTAAAACAATGAAAAGTTATTCTATTCTGGAGCTTTTATTCATTAATAGGAGGGACTGGTTGTTAGAACTAATTTCATGGGAACTGTGAAATACCTCTTTGAAATGAATAGCGGTTGTTCTAAAATTCAGAATGATTTGAGGGTAGCCAGGGAAACTAAGGATAGTAAAAAAAAAAGTTTGATAAACTGTATCGGTGAAAAGAGGAAACTCCAAAAACAGTGTTTAAGCATTTTGGGGTGTGGATGGGATCATAACAACCGGCAAAAGAAAAGGCAGATTTGTTTTATTTAAATTTTGCTTTTTACCTCTGGCAATGTGAATGAATTTTGCTCTGAAAATGTTCTAACAAAAATTGCTAACAAGGAGATAATGTTCAGGGTAAAGTAATGAAGTAATAGTTTAGGCACACAGTTGCCATTGATAATTCAAGTAATTTGTCCCAGGTGAAATATGATGGAAGATGAAATTTCTGAGATAGTTTTCATGTAGTTGAAAGTCATAGATAATGGGAGAATGATCACATGACTAGAGAAGACTAAATGTCCCAAGTTTCTGAAAAGGCAAAAGAAGGCATTAGTGAACTTAATTTCAAATCCTGGGAAAGCATTAGAATGTCATCTTATTGTGATAACTAATAGACATTTGGGGGTAAAATGAAAGAAAGAAACAAACAAACAAAACAATTTGATCCAGACAGCCAGAATACCTCTATCTAGAATATGTAGTGCAAGACTAATCTTATATTCTTCACCAACAGGGCAACTAGATTATCATAAGGATGGAATGCTAGAGATATCTTTTATTTAGACTTTAGCAAATAATTTTCTTAAATTTTACTTATATTCCTATTCTTCTTAGAAATGTGGATTGAAAGATAATAAAGTTAGAATTAGTGATCCTAGTTGAATGACAATTATTAGTGTTTCAATTTCAGCTGGGCAGGAGGTATCCAATGGAGTGCCATAGAGTTATATCCTTGGCAAGTGCTGCTTAATATTTTTTTTACAATTATTTGATTAAGAAAATAGGTTGTTTACTATACAGAATTGTAGATGATGCAAAGCTAGAAAGGCCAACCAATATCCTGGATGACAAAGTGAAGATCCTAAAAAGATTTTTTTTGCAGGGTAGAGGTGAATTAAGTAAGATAATATGCAATATATGCAAATGAACATATAGTTCAATGAACAAATAGTTAAATGTAAAAAAAAAAATTAACTTCCTAAACAAATGTTAGGGGAAGCATGATCAAAAAAACACCAAAAACAAAACAATTCAATGTTATGGTAGATTTTAAATTCAACGAACCTGCTATATAATCTTTCAGTCAAAAACAAAACTAAACAAAACAGAAAGAAAACCTGATAATTTGGGTTACATTAAGAGATGTGTAGTTCTCAAGAAGAAGTGAGCGATTGTCCCTACGTATTCTTCCTTGATCAGACTAAACTTGGCATATTGTTTGACTTCTAGGAACCATACCATTAAGCTAAAGAACTTCCATAGAAAGGCAAAGATACATGTCATGTTAAAGGAACTGAGACTGTACAGTCTTGATAAGAAAAGACTCAGAGGAGATAAGACAATGTTCTTCAAGTATTTGAAAGACTTTCATATAGAAAAAGGAATCAGTTTTTTTCTATTTTAACTAAATAGTAAGAAACAAAGATAATTTAAAATGCAAAAGTATAAATAGAATTGAAGTCAGGAGAAAAATGCTAAAAAATTAGAGTTGTCCAATAGTGTCTTACGAGGTAGTGGCTACTTCCTTGTTAGAGGTCTTTGAGCAATGGATATGTCACTACTTGAAGAAGGGGCTACTGAGATAACTTCCAATCTGAAAATTCTGCAATTATATTATGAGAGCAGTTTTCAAATACACAATAGCAGTAATAATTATAATTATGAAAACACATAAAAATGTGTCTAAAGAGAAACAGACATTGTGGTTTCTGCCTTTTTTAAAGAGCACCAAATATCCTACAGTTGACATCTCCCTGGACACCCTCTTCCCTGACTTTTAATATATTGTGTTTCTCCTTAAAACCCCTACTTAACCATGAATACCTCAAATAGTCACAAATATTCCAAATATGTAGAAATGACTTGCCCTTTCCCCACTCCCCTTTGAGCAGGTGAGAACCTTGTCTCATTACTCCAGTTTTCAGACTTCTCCCCCTGGAAATGAATGCTGTTATAATCTTTGTAAACTGTGATCTGACTCTTGCACATTCTGGGTCCCATTTTTAGACATGAGGGTTTCTTCCATTTTAGCAGTTCATGGGTTTTTTTATCAGTTCACTTTCTACTTAATCTTAAAATCAGGAAATAAAATTCTCAGTCCTTAATACCTATGTGACCTCAGATTAGCCATTAGCTTCTCCTCCCCCTCCCCACACCGCCTTATTTATACATTGAGGAGATTGACATAATCTCTAAGAATATTTCCAACTCTGTGTCTTTGATCCTGTTAGGTTTGTGTTAAATTGTGTATACTTTAACAAGCAATTTTAAATAGCTTTTAGATGCAAATAAACATTTAAAACATCAAATTTCCACTTGCAGGCCATAATGGCTACCAAGAGGATAAGATTGGTGGTGTTGATGGAATGAAAGTCATTGCTTTTCCATCAGTCTTCTCACAAGGTTGAGGGCAAATAGGAAATGAAGTAATTTGATGCATAGTAAGGACAGTTACCCCAACTCCAACTCACAGGTCTTCATAGAATAGGAGGAAGAGAGGTGTTGGACATAAATTTCTCTAGTCTCCCCAATGTCTAATCTGGTTGTCTGAAGTGGTCATTTCTCTCCAGACTCATCTCATCACATTTTTACACACTTTTGTGCATACTCATACCACAAGCCCTCAACCCTGCTTGCTTTCCCTGCTACTCCCTGTTATCCCTTATCCTACATCCCCATCCCCATTTCACATAAACTGCTCTGGAAAGAAACCACAGAAAGAAAAATATTATTTGCAGCCCTGTTTCTGCATTGTGGTTTTTTGCATCTTGACCATGGGGCTTCTCTGCTGATAGATGTTATTCCAAAGTCAAAACCTCTAGAAATTTGTGGAACTATCACTAATACCTCCACACAACATTCATGATCCACAAAGTCTTCATGGCAATATATTTGGAAAAGAAGTTTTACTTGCCATCATTTCAACAGGTGGGATTATAAAGCTTCCTTTCTAGATGCTGCTTATTTCTTTCTCTGATACAATAACTACATTTCTTTTAACTAGAAAGGGTCCTGCTTGGGATAAAGTAGGCATAATAGATGCTACCTTCCAGACATATAGTATAAAAGGCTCAGAAATGGTGACTATACTTTCATTCTTGAATATACTTTGAAAAAGAATCACAACTATAACTAATAAAATAATGAAAGTTAGAAAAATGGTATGAAACATAATTTAATAGGTGAAATATAAATATCTTCAATTTTTTAATGGCAAGGAAAAAATAATAATACCATTTCTTTTTACATTCAGATTTTGCTAATTTCTACTTAATCTAATTCTGGTTTAAGTTCTTCTTTGCCTCCAATTATAAGAGAATGACAAACTTTCTTATGTTAATAACAATAGCAAAAACAAAGTAACTAACATGAAGAGGACTCTAAAGAGAATAAATACTCCTATTACACTACTGCTTACAATAGTATATCTTACTCTCATACCAAAGCAGGTTGTGAAGTTAATAAGGTATAGAGGTGTTATGGTGAATTTATATTTCTAGACTAGTCCCCAACATGTCTAGATTAATCAAGGAATCAAGCCACATAAATTATAAAGAGCCTACTATGTACCAGACATTGTGCTAGGCAGTGAGCATGCAAATAAAAAAGAATGAAATAAACTCATAAAATATTACAATCTAATAGTGGAGAAAAGAAGTGCATATAAAATATAGCCAGGGCAAATCAAGGTGAATAAATATACACAAAGTAGTTAAATATAAGGTATTGGGGGAGGGCAGGTACTAATGGTTGAAAAAAAAATTAGGAAAAGTTTCATGAAGAAAAAGTAACTTGAGTTCCATCCTAATGGAAGCAAGCCAAAGGGGAAAGGGAATATATTAGAGATGTGTTGATCAGCAGGTACAAAGCATGAAGGAGGGAGGTGGAGTGTAAAACAAGAAGAGGGAAAGGGCCAGTTTGACATGATTTCAGAGGGAAAGCACTATCCAACAAAGCTGGAAATATATGCTGAGGATAGGAAGAATTTATATTATGTTGTAGATGCATAATACATGTCTGAATTGTGTAGGCAAATGAATAAATGTTCAAAGGGGTCAACAAAGTGATCTAGGTTACTCAGATATTTTTCCTTATGAATGTGTCTTTCTCTGTTCCTGCTCTTAATATTCCTTGACAGAGTTAAGCCCAAAACAGGGGATTTCATACACTCTTATGGATTTGATTCTTGTCTGTCTGTGTCCAACCTAGTGAGCCGTTTGGGGTATTGGGGTATGTGGATCCCAGTGTGGCTTTAGCTTTTTACAAACCAAATGTCCATAGGTACATCTTATTAGCCAATTCCCTTCCTGTGAGGATGTGCTTGTTTTTGGCAGCAGATTCCCAGGGACTGCAGGTCTCATCCTATTCCCTACTGGACTGCAAGTCACAGCTTGTTTCATCAGAGGAAAGTGCCATATTTCCCTATTTTTGATAATGAAACTATGGAAAATAGATTCCTCAAGCAGCTTTCTATTTCTCTTTGCAGCTAGAACAATACATTGCCAGCTGCTGGATTTTTCTTTTTCTTCTGCACTATATTCAGTGTATCCTAATGTCTTTATTTTCTGTTATTTCCTCTTTACTTAGAACAGAAAAGACCTCCAGTGAATATGGAGTCAACACAGACAGTATATTCCTCCATGAGCTCACCTTCATCTCAAGATATAGTTACCTGGGTAACCAAGTTTCTTGCATAAGTTATTTCTATTCTTGTTACTGGAGCCACTCAGCTGGGTCCCAACCCCCAATTCTAATCTATAGGCCACTAGCATACAATAAGGTTCATTTCTAAAGCAGGCCTACCAGCAGTTCCAAAGCTACTGCCTCTCAGAGACTTTTTTTTTTCTTGTTTGCTTCTTAAATGCGGAAT
The DNA here is from genome assembly GCF_028583685.1 of Petaurus breviceps papuanus. Classification (NCBI taxonomy): domain Eukaryota; kingdom Metazoa; phylum Chordata; class Mammalia; order Diprotodontia; family Petauridae; genus Petaurus; species Petaurus breviceps. The sequence goes on from NW_027187391.1 coordinate 3,402,163, forward strand.
TTTAAAGTGTCAGATGCCTTTTCTTCCCATTCTGATCTTTTATGCAGTTTTGAAAAAGAAAATATAACCAGGACTCAATTTTAAAAACAGTTCTAGAGGAGGTATTTTTTTCACAAGAGTAAATGTGTTTTTATTGTCATACATTGGTCAAAAGGTTCTTTCTCTTTAGATCTCAGAATCCCTACTGAACAACAGAAGCAGCAGCATATGCAAAATACAATAGTAATTATAAAAAAGAATAGATGCTGTTTATATAGCATTTTATAACTTGCAAAGCACTTCAGATATTTTGTCATATTTGTGCTACATGACAACCTTTTGAAGTAGATGCTATTACTATCCTCATTTTACAGAAAAAAATGGAAGCTCAAATAGTTTTCATAATTTGCCTATAGACATACATTTAGTAAGCAGCTGAGGAACAATTGGTACTCATTTCTTCCTAACTGCAAGTGCACCCATAGTTCAAATAACTGTCGAATTCCATGTAACCACTGCATATTACTCTACCCCTGAGACCCCAACCTTTAATTTGGCAGATCTTTCCAGAACAGCCACTTTGAAAAAGTAATCCAACCAAACTCATTTTCCCTCTCTGAGTTATATCCTCAGCCTTGTTATTGTCTTTAAATGTTTTCTTCCAAATTCCTGTTTCCACTATGAGTTTCCTCTTCCCTATATTTAGCTATGTTTTCTATTTTGAAATCCCCCGTTACATTCATCTATGCCCCAAAGCTATGAAACTAATCATGCCCTTTGACCCAGCAATACCATGAACATTTCTGCATCCCCAAACAAATAAACACACACACACACACATTATTGATAGTAGATCTTTTTTGGGCTGGTTAAGAATTTAAAATTGAGGGGAATCCCAACAATTGGAGAATGACTGAAGAAATTGTGAATATGATTGTGATAGAATACTATTGTGCTATAAGAAAGGAAAAGAAGGATAATTTTAGAAAAAAAATGGAGAGACTTACATGAACTGAGGCAAAGTGAAGTGAGGAGAACAAAAAGAACATTGTACATTGTAACAGTCATATTGTATGGTGATCAATTCTACATGACTTAGCTATTCTCAGCAATACGAAGATCTAAGAAAATTCTGAATGACTCATGCTGAAAAATGCTATCCACTTCCAGAGAAACAACTGATACAGTCTGAATACAGATTGGAGAATACTTCTTTTTAACTTCATTTTTCTTGTGTTTTTTTCTGTTCGAGTTTTCTTTCACAACATGACTAATATAGAAATAACTTTTACATGACTGAACATGTATAACTTGTATAAAATTGCTTGTCTTCGCATAAAGGGGGAAGGAAAGGGAGGAAGGAAAATAATTTGGAAATCAAATTTTTAAAAATCAGTGTTAAAAACTTGTTACATGACATTGGAAAAATAAAATATTTTACTTAATAAAAAGACCATGAAAAAAGAATGGAAGTTCCTTGACTCAGGGACTCTGTTTTTGCTTTATTCCTCTTCCCAGTCTTTGACACAGTGGCTGTCACAGAGTAAATGCTTAATGTCCTGACTTGACTTAAAGAAAAGTGGAAATCAGAATTTCAGTCAATCCCTAAGCATATATTAAACATTTACTACATATCTTGCACTGTGCTAAATGGGGGAATATAAATAAAGGCATTACAAAAAAAATCCTGGTTTCAATGAGCTCACATTTTAAGAGAGGAGCTAATATGCAAGCACCTATGTATATAAATGTTGTAATATAATTAGATGGAAGGAAATCTCAGAGGGAAAGAACTAGCATTAAGGGAAACTGGGAAATCCCCCTACAGAACATAGATTTTGAGCTCAGGTTTGAAGGAAACTTGGGGAGCCAGAAGCTAATGATGTGGAAGAACATTCCAGGTGTAAAGAACAGTCTTTAAGATGTATAGTATAAGGAGATAGAAGATCATGGCCAAGGGACAATACAGGTAATGCTAGATTGTAAACTATATGAAGGAGAGTTAAGCAAGAATAATGGAAAGATAGATAGAGGCTAGATAAGGAACACCTTTCCATGACAA
>NW_027187391.1:3404213-3423657 GCF_028583685.1 Petaurus breviceps papuanus
GTATGTACATGTGAGTGTGAATGAATTCTTACATTTGGCATGGAAAGGAGCCATTGTACTGTAAGCCATATCATTGAACAGTGAGGTAACATGGTTAGACCTGTGCTTTAGGAAAATCATTTGGGTAGGTTAGTAGATAACAAATCAGAATGAGGAGAGACTGGTAGGTAGACCAACCAGAATTCTACTGCAATATTCCTGGATTAAGATGATCAGAGCCTTTACTAGGGTGGTGGTTACATGAATATATCAAAGTGTATATTAGAAGTCACAAGGATTTCATTGATTAAGAAAGCAGGGGATTGTGATGCTAATTTATTGCTCTGTTCTATAAAATTTGCAGATCACTAAGTAAATAATGTTTTATAGGTAGCAAAAATGTGTGTGTGTGTCTACTTATGCCCAGGGTTATTCTGTATTTATACATATTGCTATTACAATATACAAAGGAATCATCTTTGCTTGACCAACAAAAGAAAATGACCTACAAAAAGGTCTGAAATGTCCCAGTTTAGTTTACCATGTCATGTTCTTTTTTTATAGATTCATAGCTGTAAAACTAAGGGGTATTGTAAGCCAATTGGTTCCCTGTTTCCTGATGCAATTTCCTATATAATTCAGTTATTTTAAGTGGATGATTTTTTTATGCATTTCAGAATTGAATGTCTGCCAAAAGCCCTTTTTATTGACTATTAAGCATATTTCTTCAGGGAAAATGTTATAAAGTCATTGTAATTCCAGAGAAAAGTTTTGTTATGATTTTCCATAGAATAAACTATTTCTAATGTCAAATCCTTTTGCAAAAAAAGACCATGTCTTCTATACAGGATTTTGTGACTTTAGAACTGGAAAGGCCCTTCAATACCAGTTACCTCATTTTATATATGATAAAAATCAAGGGTAAAGAAATTAATTGACTTTTCCGATATCACTTAATTAATAATTGGTGAAACTGGAATTTAAATCCAAGTTCTCTAACTGCAGTTCGATTTATTGTTTCTGATGAATAGTTTTTCAATGAGTGGCTAAGATCTCAAATTTATATAGCACTTTGTGATTTTCAAAGTATTTTCCTTACAATACTATGTTAGATGGTGCAAATGTAATCTTCATTATTTTTCAGATGAGGAAACTCAAGATCTGAGAGATTAGATGACTTGTCACAAATATATAGCTCATAAGCAGATTCTATCCCAAATTTTCTAATTTTAAGTTTGGCACTCTTTCCATGACTACTCCCCCCCACACACACACAAACACACTTTTCACATATTTACATACTTGTCTTTAAACTGAGGGTAAAGTCCTTGAAGGCAAAGACTCATCCATTTTTAAAAATTGTATACCAGGTATAGTGCCTGGCAAATAGTAGGTGTTTAAGAAATAATTGTTAATTGGTTGTTTTAATGATAATCATATCATAGTTTATCATTACTATGTAAATTTTGAGAAAGGCTAAGGTAAATCCCTAATTTTCTCATAGGGAAGATATAAGCAAAAAGGATGCCACTAAAGCTACTATCCTAATTACTCTTAATGGTTTCATTTCCTTGGGTTTACATTGAATCATTCATCTCAGAACTTAAATCTCATTATAATTTGCCTATTTTGTCATGATAGGTGATTCTCTGACACATAGGAGGTAGTATCAATAAATATGATACAGGGCCTATATGCAAGGGATGTGCTGCTGCTTCTTTTTTTCCTGGGGACTCTGCCCTTCCCACAGCTCTGAGGCTACATTTTCTGCAGTATAGGGAATGATGTCATTTTATGCAGAGAATAATTTACCACCTGCTGGAAGGAGGCAGCATATTGTGGCAGATGCATCACTGATTTGAGAAAGCAGCAAAACGTAAATGTATAGATGACTATGTCAGTGTAATGGGTGGGGAAGTATAACACACTTTCCCCAACAACAGCTGGAAAATTATACTAAACCCAAAATAGTATCCTTTGGCTTCTAACCAAATGTTTCTCTCACTACTACTACACAAAGCAAAAACACAGCCCAGCAATGAATTCCACATTCTGTTTATGGAAACAGCATCTTCACTGCAAAAAGCAGAAATGAGGAAAGCGGAGTTGGGGTGTGAGGGGATATGTTATGTCCCTTTTGATCTTTAATGGTAGCCTGGAGTCTTCAGACAATCTTATCCTACTAAGTGGTCAGCACCCAACTGTTGATTTCCTACTGTTTTCCTTTAAAGGTTTACTTTGCCTAAGGAAAGTGTAGATATTAGAAAAAGAAATCCAAAGGCAGCCAAAGGAGCTGCTGCTTTGTAGCTTCATAAATGTCAGTAGAAAACTTCACAAATGATGTTTGTCTCAGAATAACCAATTCAATCAATTATGAATGAAAGCAAAGCACTGGAGGCGAGTAATGCATTTAATAAATAGATGAGCTTGTGCAGCCACTAGAAGCACATTCTGTGATTTTGTAAACAACTGTTTTTCTTGGACAGCTAACAAGCTGTGGATATTCTAGAAACTGTCATCTAGAAATGAGTCCAGGACAGATTTCCTTATTAGATACTTAACAAAAGAGAAATCAGACTATGGCATGAGAGCCATGCAATGCTTTTAAAACAAATTGCTGAAACAGATAGCAGCACTGACCTCTTTCTATGGCAACAGGCATTCTAAATTAGTCATCAATTATTTAATTCATACACACTCTAAATGTCACACTTAGGGAAAAAAAGTCAGTAATACAGTTTCAGTCATACAGATTTTTAGTTTTTGCTTGAATGCTCTTTCACCATCTTTGCCCATGCCTTTAGGGGGTATATATATATATATATATATATATATATATATATATATATATATTCCTTAATTATTGCCATGATATCTAGGAAATTCACTGTTGTATCTATAGCTATTAATATAACCTGTTTTTAAGAGATTCATTCATTAAATTTTTTTTATTAGTAGTGCATTATCTCTGTTAGTTTAAAAAGAAACTAATTTTTTTAAAAGCTAAACTCATATAGCATAAAATTTTGGCAGTTATCCAGCAAACATGGTATGTCAACAGCCAAAATAGATAACAAAGGTGGAAAGATTTTTCCTGAGGCCTAAACTATCTGGAGTTCACTAAATCAAACATTTTCATCAAAAATGTTTTTCTGTAAACCATTTACAGAATAGAAAAGTGACAACATTAATAATGATAATAACTCCAATGATGATTATAACTAGAGTTGTCTGGAATATGAATTAAGGGAGCCTAAAGAAAAATTAATGTTCTAATACTTTTTATGAATACAGTTATGAAATTATGAATTATGAAATTGAACATTCATAGACTTTTAAATATAAAATAATGATATGAGGAGAGGGACTCATCACAGGATGATTTCTATCTAAACCTAATCAAATTTGACATTATTATTATTTTTTATTCTCTTGAGTATATCAATTATCTGTTCTGTGAATGAGTCAGTTTCATCTACAAAAATGGCTGATTCTCTGAACTTTGAGTCTAAGGTGATTTTTAGTCTTATTAATTAATTGCATTATCATTTGCTATTTTTATTGATCTAACCATCCAGGTTGGACGTAGCCTTACCTCTTCCATGATTTTTTATTCTCACTGACTGTACCTCTCTTGCCATGCTAACCATTGCAGTAATAAAGGTTATTTGCCTATACCTAAAGAACAGAAGGATAAAAAAGGAAGGAAAATATAGTATAGAAAACTTCGAAGTGATATACTACAGCTTCCATGTTTAGTCATTCAAGTAGTTCTCAGGTGCAGTTGCTGCAGGGTGTGTAAGGCTTTATTATAGGTCATGAGGTATATATAAATGAATAATGGTAATTATTTGAACAGATTCCTTTACAGATATTGCTTTGACCAGATCACCTTTGAGGTCTCTTCTAATGCTAAGATTCTGCAAATTTACTATTCTTGATATTATGTATTCATAGCTAGCAATTGAATGTAAAATGAGCTCTAAGACTCATGGGGATCTCAGAAATACTGTAGATCATCTAGTCTGAGCTCATCTATTTTATAGATAAGCAAACATCTGTTCTAATAAGATCCACATAGCATTTGAAGTTTTACTGATGCACATCAATTATCTCCTCAATCAAGAGTAGATTTGAGCTGGGTCAGAGGAAATAAAATCGGGTTAGATCTTTTGTGGTATTTAAAACTCAACTCCTATAAGACTTTCCTGCTTCCCCCAGGGGCTAATGCTTTTGTTCTGAGATTACTTTCCATCTACTCTGTGTATAAATACACATACATGCATATCCATCTTATATGTACCTATACAATTTATAATGTGTGATCCAAGTATCATATGCTTGTGTTGTCATGATGTTACTTTAGAAATGTTCCAATACAACTAGAATCAAAATAAAAATAAAAGCAGGATATGGACTGTCAGTAACCTAAATACCAAAGGAAGGATCTCATAAAATTTATTGTAAAACAGAGATCAGCTATTTGTAATATGATTTTTGCTGAACTGTAAAGGACTTGGCAGAAACACATTTGTAAGGTTCTTTAAAGCAGTATTCTATTTTTTACAATCATATATACATTTTATTTTTATATTATGAATTTAATGAATAGAATAAACAAGCTATAGTCATATATCAAGTAAAACAACAAAATATAAACCACACATTTGTGTTGAACCAAATTTCCTTAAAAAAAAACCCTAAATAATAAATCTAGCATATGTTTCAATCTGTCCTGCTTTATTGTTTCCCTCTGAACTTCCTTCTGTTCCATCCTTTGCTTTTTTTTTTTCCTAAGGTGAAGACACATGGGTGGTATATGCTCATACAGTGTTAGATTTGGAGTCAGTAAGATCTCAGATTCTTATTAGCTGTGTGATATTTGGTAAAGCCTCAGCCTCAGTTTCCTCATCTCTAAAATGAGGACATTAATAACACCTAATTTAAAGGATTTTTTTAGGAACAAGTGTGATAAGTGTAAAATTGTTCACACGCCTATAGAAATGTGAACTATAGGTAATATGGTTATGCTTTAATGATTCTCTTTTCTTTCTTTTTTTTGTGTGGGAAGCAATGGTATGGCTAGAGCCATGTTCTTCAAACAACTTTACATGCTACACCTCCCCGCTCAAAGAAAATAAATAAAAGGTAAAACACAGATAATCTTCTTCAAGAAAAACAACTCCAGATAGTTGGGTAAAGGTTTTTTATACAACAGTGGAACTCTGCTCAAAAAATAAGTTAATGCCTCTTTTTTTTAGTAGTACAGTTTGTGCTATAGAAAGAGTTCAGGATGTGGAGTCAGTACACCTCCTCATTATTTTTTACTACTCTTTAGCCTTTGACACTATCAATAATGTTCTTCTTGATGATACTCTCTCCTGCTTTATGATCACCTTTGATGGATCTTTATCTAGGACACACTCATTAACCATAGGTATCTCCTATGGCTTTGTCCTAAACCTTCTTATTATCTCCCTCTATACTATTTATTTCCCCTCTTTGTATCATTTCACTTGGTAATCTCATCAGAGTGAGTGATCATTTCTGTGTTGGTCATTCTCAAATACACTTGTCCAGCCTTAACCTCTCTACTGACTTTCAATCTCCCATAATCTTACTGTCTATTGGACATCTTCAAGGTTTTACTGACATCTTAAATTCAGCTTATACAAACCCAAACTCATTATCTTTTCGAAATAAATCTTCCCCTCTTCCAAACTTCCCTATTATTGTTGAAGCTATCATTATATTCCCAATCACCCAAGTTTGTAACCTAGTAATCATTCTTAACTCCTTACTCTCTCTTACCTATCATATACATTCCATTTCCAGTACTTGATTATTTGATTTTTCAAGAGTAACATCTTTCAAATAGAGGTCTTCCCTTCTCTTATCATGCCACCATTTAATGACAGCTCTAACGTAAGCCCTCATCACCTCAAGGTTACTGGGAATTATTCTTACCTCAAAACCCTTGCTTCAAATGAATCCTCCACTCAACTGTGAACGTGACTATCCATAGTTGTTCACATGTTGTGTGCCCCATTAGACTGTGGGTTCCTTGAAAGAGACTATTGAATTCTGCCTTTCTTTGTATCCCAGAAGTCAGCACAGTGCCTGAGTTATGGTAGGTACTTAATTAATGACAACTGACTGACAAATTGATTCACTCACCTCCTGTCTCAGTGTCCCGACCTTTTCATATTCCTTTTGTGTGTAGTCTAGTGTCTAACTATACCTTGCTTAATAAATGCTTATTGAATTGAATTAATAAATCAGTATGAAAGAGAACCATTCATAAATAATCATAATACAAACTAGAAATATATAAAAAAGAGTTAAAATAGAATAATGTGCAATATTCATGGTGAATGAGATCACTTCCATTGATAGAATTAGGAATGAGTTTGGGGATAACCACCAGGATTACTAGCCAGACATTTCTGGATTAAATATTCTTGACAGACTGCAAGTGCTTATAATGTAAATGCTATGTACCTAACACTAAGGTGGACAACAAAATATTCAACCTGTTCCCAATCAAAGTGTTTGGAAGGGAATATACTTTGCAAATTACTAGAACCCCAAAGGGCTTTGTAATTATTATTGATTTCAGTAAAGAAAATACTTATAACCTCGTCCCCTGAGACTGTATGGCCAAATATGACTGACATTTTCTGTCTCATTTGAAACCAAGAAAACAAGATATTCAGAACGAGATGAAAATATGCTACAGAACAATAATCACTAGAATGATTTCATAATGGTTTCTTAAAAAGTTAATCAGTTGACCAGATTAAATATACAATCTATAAAACCAATGGGCATAATAGTATAAATTCCAAAGAACTCACTTACAGTGAGAAGGATTCATTATGTGACAAAAATGACTGGGGAACCTAGAATGTGACATGGCAGAAATTAGGAATAGACCAACATCTTATAACACATATTAAGATAAATTTGAATCAGATATATGACCTATATCATTATGTCAATCAACAAAAGTTTATAAAGTTCCTTCTAGATGCTAGGCATATAAATCAAATCATACGCAAATTAAAGGATAAAATAAATAACTTCTACAGCTATGGATGGGATCAGAGGTAATGACCAAAGAGGAGATATAGATCAAAGAAAATAAAATGCATAATCTTGATTGCACATATTTTTTAAAGTTTGTTTTTTTTTTCTTTTTGGAGGGCAATTGGGGTTAAGTAACTTGCCCAAGGTCACATGGGTAATTTGAACTCGGGTCCTCCTGACTCCAGAGCTGGTGCTTTACTCAGTGTGCCACCTAGCCACAACATTTTAAAAGTTTTTTTTATCCACACAAACTGAATGGGTAGTAGAAATTAGAAAGAAAACTAGTTATTAGTTTTAAAAAAGAAATCTTTTATAAAAATTGCATATCCCATACACAAGCAGTTGATTAAAATGCAAAATAAGTAAGAGCCATTTTCTAATAGTTAAATATTGAAGGGAAATGAAAAAAATAATATTCAAAGGAAAAAAATCAAACCTTAAAAAAGGATATAAAAATATTTCTAATCACTAATTACTATAGAAATGCAAATAAAAGCCACTCCTGAGAATTTACATTCAACTCACATGATTTTTGAGGATGATATTTATGGGAAATAATGGTAGAAAACATGCAGCAATAGCGCTACACAGGAGAACTATTGGTAGAACTGTGAATTTGTACTGCCTTTCTGGAAATCATTTTGCTAGCAGGTGCAGAAAGCCATTAAACTTTGAAGCATCAATACTACCACTAGGCTTAAACAAAGATGACATCAAAAAAAGAGGAAAAAACAACAAGTGTAAGCATATTTATGGCATTGTTTTTTAGCAAAGAACTAGAAAAATTGGGAAGGAAGGTAGGAGGGAGTTGGCCATAGAATATGAGTGCACTAAAGAAAATTGAAGTATTGTTTCTGAAAAACTCAGGAAGACTTATATGAACAGATACAAAATGAAGTGAGTGAATGCTGGAAATTATATATATATATATATATATATATATATATATATATATATATATGTGTGTGTGTGTGTGTGTGTGTGTGTGTGTGTGTGTGTGTGTATCACAACATAGTGAAGAAAAACAGTTTTGAAATGCTTAAGAACTCTCATCAGTGTAATGACCCATCACAATTCCATAAGACTAATGGACAATGTTATAAATGTCCTGATAGAAAAGTGATGGAATTAAGGAGTATAATAACACATATTTCAGATATAGTGCTTGTGTGTGTGTGTGGGGGGGGGGTGTTCCTTTTATTATGCATAGTGTTATAAGGTATTGCTTTTTTTTCTTTAAAATTGTGATTAGAGAGGAAAGAAGGATAATAACTGAGTAGTTTAATAGAAAAAAATACGTGTGTGTGTGTAATGTAAACAAAAGAGAATAAAAGGAACGGTAGAAAGAATCACAATCAGCACAGCCTTGAAAGTTACCTATTATATTTGTCACATATTTAAAGGGAAAGTCAAGGTGTAAATAATAGAAATTCTCAGTATTGCAAAATCCTCTTTTTTCATCCTACTTTACAGATTGAAATGCTAATTTGTTTAGTGATTATTATGTCCAGGATTAAAAAAAAGAAAGCTAGATGTAATCAAATTGAACTAGAACTTAGGAAGAAAGATTACTCCTTGGACAATTACATCTGTCAAATATTGTCATTTGACTCAATTCATCAAATATTTTCTATACTTAGATTTTTTATTTCAAAAATCTAATAATAACCCTAACTTTAAAATAAAACACATAGAGAGATAAGAGAATAGGAATGTAAAATTTTAGGATAGTAATAGAATTCTTCATCATTTTAAAGCAGGGAACAAAGTCCATCTTCTTAGAAATAGAAACTTCATAATATAAATGCATATTATTTTTAATAAGCAAAATCTCATTCAAATGAATGAGACCTTTGCACCATTTCACCCAAAGCAATTTTGTGTAATAAGAGAAATTCCTTTGTGGTAGTCTGTTATGGAATTTAACTTTAGCTCAGTAAATTGTTTCTCTATTTCATTTGAAATGAGATTTTTTTAAGTGAATATAAATGAAGGTGTAATGACTGTGAAATGTGTATCTGCATTAATGATTAATCATTAGAAAGTACATTAAAATGTATGCATATAATATGTTATATCTTATTATAACATATATTGTGGTTTTCTAAACAAACAACCTCTTTATTAAAAGTATTATAAATCCCTGGTCAATGCCCCCCACCTCTCTCTCTACAATAAAATAAAGCAGAAAATCCCAATACAATGAAGTTCGTTGTAGCAAAAGTCAGACTTTATTAAACATGGAAAGAATAATCTGAAGTTGTGTAGGTTCCTAGGGGGAGCATGGTTTCATAGTAGTAATGAGGAAAGGGCAATAGAGGAAGGTGAAACATAATTCTAATTTTTTTTGACAATTAAGGTTTAATTCTGATTTTGTTTCTCTGGAGTTTATTGCACATTTTCCATATATGTCACTAGGGATGTACATTACCTTGTATCTAGATCATCTTTTCATTGAAATGATTAAAAATATTCTGTTTAAAGGATATGTTCTTAGCTCTATCAGTTTAACATAAAATTTAGGTGAAAAAGGTTTCTCTTTCTTTTCCCTGAAGGGTCATTAGGAATTTTTCACCAAGGTATGGTTTTGAAGTATCAATTTACAAAGAAAACCACAGGAACAACAATCTTAAATCTGACATTATGCTTTGTTTGTGATCTAAATGTAAACAACATTTAAAACATGATTTCAAAAGGATTTTGGGGGGATTGGACTTTATCTTTTCTATAAATCTGGGAAATGTTCATATTCAGACAATTTATGAATGATTTTTTTTTTTCAAAATTGCACATCTTTGTTGTACTTAACAAGCTGGGCTTATAAAATGATCTCCTTACTATTAAACAGCATTCAATATAATGAGGCATGCAGTCATTTTGTTACAAAATATTTTCTACTGTGTTCTTCTGCCTGGAAAAAAGTTGTTAGACACCTTCTTTTTAAAATTTGTTCATAATTAATCAAAAATTCTTTATTAAAGTGACTTCTGTGTGTCAACCCTATGATAAACAATTGGTGAAATCCTTGCTTGCCTCATGAAGATTCTTTTCTTTTCTTTTTTTGTTGTCTTTATTTAATTTGTTTGTTTACTTTTTATTTACAAGGTTCAGTTCCACAATCCTTTGAGTTTCACATTTTCTCCACCTCCCTCTACCCTTCCCCCCATGGTGGCATGCAATCAATTATAGTTTCTGCAAATACTTTGACATTAGACATTTTTCAGGTTGTAAAGAAGAATTATAACCAATGGAATGAACAATGGGAAGGAGGAAACAAAACTAAACAAGAAAAAGAAAGAGATAAGGAAGTTTGCTTTAATCTGTATTCAAATTCTGTTATTCTTACTCTGAATGTGAACATCTCTTTCCATCATGAATCTTTTGTAGTTGTCTTATAACATTGTAATCCTGAGAAGAGTCCAGTCTATCAAAGTTGGTAATCTTACATGCATTGTGTCTGTAATTGTGTACAAATTTCTTCTGGTTCTGCTCTTCTCACTCAGCATCAGTTTATATAATTCTCTCCAGGTTATTATGAAGTCCATCTGCTCTTCATTTCTTATAGCACAAAAGTGTTCCATTACAGTCATATGCCACAACTTGTTTAGTCGTTACCCAATTGATGGCCATTTTCTTAATTTCCAATTCTTTGCCACCACAAAAAGAGCTGCTAGAAATATTTTTGTATATATGGGTCATGGAGATTACTTTCTAATAAGGGTTACATATATATATGATGAGCTTTGGTCTCATCATTCACAGATATTATGAGTAAAGCCATAGAGTGTGATACCCATTTCTATACCTATGGGACTATTTATTCCATTATTTTTTAAGGGAGAAGTACATAGAAAATAGGGATATTAAATGTCAGAAGGATGGGATAGGAGCAAGTTTGATAAAGAAGGCTGAAGTTAGGATATACTAAAGTACCCCTAGCTGGAGGCAGCTTGGTGGCCCAATGAATAGCGCTCTGGATATATTAGCAGGACAATGACTTCACATCTGGCCTTTGTCTAGTCTTGTATCTGTGGGCATTTTTTTCAATTTCTATCTACTTTAGTTTCCTTAACTGCAAAATGAGGATAATAATAAGATTTAACTCCCAGGATTGTTTTGTGTATAAAAGGAGACAATATTTATAAAATATTATACAATTGCTAGTTATTATTACTTTTCAAAAAATACAGCTACTACTACTATTGTTTCTGCTGCTGCTGCTACTACTGCTGCTGTTGCTTCTGCTGCTACTACTATTACTGCTACTATTACTACTACCACCTCTACCAACATCACCACCACTTTCAACACTATTAGTATTATTACTTCTACTACTTATAACCATATTCACCTTTCAATCCTTTCAGTTCAAGCCCAAAACAACTCCCTCAAATGCATTATCTCTCATGGGTTTTGAGGATAGTCAGGATCTTTAGAGGTCAAAGTATGGAAATTTTTTTATTTTATTTTTTCCTGATGGAGAGAGTTAGTCAATAGCATGACAAAATGCCCAACACTAACTAGGTCCTAGTGTCTTGGGAGATGACTTTCTGAAATTTTTCTCTTACCTGAAAAGGCACTAACTGATCATTTTCAACCATGGACACATGTGTGGTTAATCAAGGAATGATCATCTCCCCTAACACACCTCCAACTCCCAGGTCCAATGATATTTCTAGCAGTTATTGTGGTGTGAGTGGAAACTGCATCATTTGAAATATCTACTCACCTCCTACCCTGCCTTTCACTAAATGCAGATTTCTTTGCCACCATGCCCTCATTGTTGTTTTCTGATTAACTATGAATTTTCAGGTCCAGAATAAAGATGGTCCATTTTACTCAACTATGTGCATGTTAAAAGCTCAAGAATAAGTAAAATTAAAATGGTCAAAAATAAGTAATGTTTCTACTCTAGCTTATATATGATTGCTCAGAACAACACTGCAATTCTTTTTTGTTTCCTGAGTTTTTGGTCACATAGTCTTCTAATATACAATCTACTTCTAGAGGTTGATTATTCTGCTCCTTCAAAGGCACAGATTCCTCTCCATGAGATGGCCAATGAGGATATTCAGACACGTAGGGTCTCCCATGACTTTTCTCATAAAATTTCAGTCTCACTTCTTTGCTGTTCTTTCTGACCAGAGATTAGTTGAATTTACTTGACATGTTATTCTAACCTCCAAATTCCAGGTCTTTCCACTCACAGATACTGGTCTCTCCCAAATCCTCTATTATTAAGTCGATGGAAAATGTCATTTTTTAAGCACATCTGCTCACTGCTTAAATTGCCTGGAAGGTGACAGTTAAAAATTGATATGATGTTTGTATCTGTCACTTACTGGATTACATTTTGCTTCTCTGTGTGCTCCCCAGGAACTGAAGTGTGATTGGCTGCAAGGGAAAAATGCAAAGCTCATTTTTTTCATACTATTTGTTGCTCTACCTCCTTAAGAACGGGTTGAAGGAAATATGAAAACATTACACTGGTCATTGTGATCTGAGATACTAAAAATATTTAAATTTATTGAGAGAAAGAGGTAGAGACAGAGACAGTGATAGACATGGATGGAGAGGGAAGAGATATAGAGAATGAGACAGAGACAGAGAGAAAGAAAAAATAAATATCAAATAAATTAAAACTTTAAAAATATCAGTTCAGAAAAGTTTGAAGGAAGAATATCGAGTAGGAATTTGAGAAGAAAGATGATGACTTTTCTTTTTGATTGTGAAAAAAATCATATTCTTGTTTTATATTCGTGATCATGGAAAAATCCTATGCAAGATCCTGCAATTTTTCTTTTACCATGAAAATCTCTAGTGAGGCTAAAATGAATTATAAAAATAGCTAGGAGCAGGGGAAAAGATATTATTATTACTACAAAAGTAAAAAATTAAACCTTTTCTTGTGGAATAAAATAACACAGTACCAAACTAAAATGGCAAAGGCATTGTGGAATACAAAATAAAATAAAATACAAAATAAAATAAAACCATTGGGCTTTTCATATTAAATATTTCAACTCATTTTTCATTATCTGAAAAATTTGCATTTTCTGAATGGAGTTACCTATTTAATTTTACTTTCAGAATTTCAAATACCCTTAAATAGTCATCCTTATCTAACACACATAAACATTAAATATATGCACTGACTGCTCTGTTCAGTGACCTCATATTGTTAGTAAGATGGAACAAGGGGAGAAATAGAATGCTTATAACAATTTTAAGTCAATTTATAGCCATATAAGATGATACTTTAAAGTAAATAATATAAATGTAAAATGAAAGTTATTGATAAACATACTATATATACTACCTATATGTTATACATATGCATATATGTAAAATTTTGTGATAAATTGTGATTTTATAGCAAAGTCCTTGATTTACAAAATATTTTTTCTCATTAACAAAAAAAACCAAACAGTACCAGTTATTATTATCAATTAGCCAGGGTCTATTGCCTAAGTGAAAACCAAAATACCTTGATTTTATTCTCAGTAATTCTTCAATAAAAGCTTTAGTCCCTTAAAAGCTTTTTCTCCATTTAGTTTTTCTATTGATTTCTTTGTTGTGATTTTATGTAGAGTGCTTCACCTTTTAAGTGTACAATATTCTCATCTTATTTTAAGATACATAAACTGTGATTCATGTTAATTAAAGCCACAGTATCCTATATGAAAACAATTACAAACTTTCTTATAGATCTAAAATGGTGTACCATTAAACAACAATAATTGAATACAATTAAAAAATTTGTTTACATAAGCTACATTTCTTGACACTATCATTTTTATAGCTTGGAATGAAGGGAACATGCCATAATCATCTCTGACTTTTGTACATATTTACATCTTTTGTCAGACTCAGAATAATAAACACAGATGTCAGTGACTATGTTAATAGGAGACTTTAGGATCCTTCGATATTTCTCTAAAGAAATTTTTTTTTTCTTAAGAGGGTTTTTAACTGTGACACCAAAATCCACTCTAGGATGAAACTTGACTTATAAGGTCTCACTAGAGAAGCTAATTAGTTTGATGATTGTGTTGGGAGGGGAAGTGAATTTTCTCTTTTTGGAATTAAATGACTGATTTATTTTAACTCTTTTTTGTCTTTTGTTTCCTTATTTGTGATATTCACAAATCTTCCTCTCACTCTCATGGATGATATTCGGGGGTAGAACATGATAGATTTTGGTTTTTGTTATTTATGATTCTACAGGATTGTATGAGCCATTTTTCTTCTACAGTTCACTATCCCTTGAGATTTTTTCATCCCATCTCTTTTAAGCATAATATGTATTTTATTTTTGTCTTTAATAGTGTTTTACTTTTTCTAATTACATGTAAAGATAGTTTTCAACATTCATTTTTGTAAAATTTTGAGTTCTAAATTTTTCTCCCACCCTCCCCCTTCTCCAAGACATTAAACAATATGATATAGGTTATACATGTGCAGTAACATTAAACATATTTCCACATTAGTCATGTCATGAAAGAAGAATCAGTAGAAAAGGGAAAAACCACAAGAAAGAAAAAAACAAAAAAAGTGAAAATTGTATGCTTTGATCTGCATTCACACTTTATAGTTCTTTCTCTGGATATGGTCAGTATTTTCCATCAGGAATCTTTTGGAAGTCTTCGATCATTGCATTGCTGAGAAGTGCTAAGTCTATCATAGTTAATCATTGCACAATGTTGCTGTTGCTGTGTACAATGTTCTCCCAGGTCTGCTCATTTCACTCAGCATCAGTTAATATGAGTGCAGGTTTTTCTGATCTGCCTGCTCATCATTTCTTATAGCACAATAGTATTACATTACATTCATACAACTTAACAAGTTTAATGTTAACCTAGAAATTTCAATGACTCACACCAAGAGAACTAAAAATACTATTGTATTTTAATAAATATTTCCCCTTTAATAGCATGCTTTAGCATTATTATAAATGCATACATAAATACAACAAAAACCAACTTATTGGTCCAAAATTCACAGAATACATTTTGACCTAGCATGGAGAATTTTTTCTAAATCTGTTACATGGTCTAAAATTGCAAAATAGTACTTAATCTCTTCCAGTCAATGAACTTTTATTGGGCACATATCATGCATAAGGAACTGTTCTAAGCACTGGAAATTTAGACAGGTATGGTAAAAACACTGATCTTTAGAAATTTACAATATAAATGGTAGGGTGTAATAGAAATGCAAATTTAAAGATCTTCCCTGCCTTTAGGCCCTTTGATAGGCTTAAGAGACTCTTGAGAGCCTTCCTTGATTTGAAAATATACTCTGCCTCCTAATAGGCTGAATGTGGTCACATGGAGCCTGTGGCAGGAGGCTTGGTTTTCAGGAATGCCCACACCTTGATGCTGTGTGATTGAGCAATGGGTCAAGAGGGTGCTTACATTCTCTGACTCAGGAGAAGGCTATATAATCCCTGATGTGAGGCTTTGCTTTGGGGCTCACTTTGAGAAGTGTTCTGTGAATTGATCAAATGATACTCTGGGAAGCCATTGTTGAGAGTCCCCCGGCTTTGAAAAACCCAGATGTGGATTTGGTATGGATGTAATGGTTGGACAGTTTGGAAACCTGTCTACTTGATCTGTTTCTCTGTCTTGATAATTCTGTTTGTATACTCTGCAGTTCGGGGTGCTGACCTTTTTTCCCCTGAACTAGGTAAACGATATATGTTTGACTGATTAAAGTAAGCTTGTTAACCCATTTTGAGTTGCTTTCCTTTAACAAAGCAGATCTAAGAACCTGTTTTGGCAGCCACCCCGGGGACGCTGGGGTGCTTGCTGCTACATAGGGATATAATATACATAGCTATGCCACAAGGAAGAAAGTGACAAATGCCAAGAAGAGGGCCAGAAAAATGATATGAAAAATTTTAAGGTTAAGAGACTATTTTCAGTGTGTTGGAGGAATTGGAGATGGCATTGGGAGAGGTGATTTTGATAGTGGATGGTTTCAATTCTATCAGAATTCATTACTTTGGAGGCCTTTACTACCAACACTACTCTGAGCTATGTAAAATTGCTGATCCTTTCTTTTTAAGAAAAGATCTATCAGTTGTTGCCCTGATGATCAATCTCGCAACAATATTTGGAAGAAAATGACACCCTGAAGAAGGTCATTGAAATGTAAAGCACCTCATCCTAGTCAGAAAGACAACGTTACAATGCCAGCTCTCTAACGATATTTATCTCTAATGATAATACTTATATTTCAGAGATAGTACAATTGGATAAATTACTATTACTAAGTTCTATTGAGAAATAATATGGCATAGTGGATAGAGAGTTGGCCATTAAGACAGTGAAATTATTCCCTTTGACAGAAACTCTGTATATGACCCTGGAAAACTCACTCAATTTCATAGGGCTCAGGGTTTCTTTCAGATTTTAATTTAAAGAAAGGGGCTGACATGCTTCGTGAAGGGAGTTAAAGTTTTGTTGTTTTATCTCTGGATGCTCCCTATAAAAACTAAATTTCAGATCTAGCTGCTAATTAGAATTGAAGGATCATGAATATAAGGACTATACGCCTTTATTTTTCAGGATCTCATGCATTTCTCTGAATATATTAAGTATTGTGTAAATATTAATTTTTGATGATTGTGAAGTAGGTATACTAAATAAAACTGTGAACTGTGAATACACAGACATGGGTTTATACCTAACTCTGCAATGAAATGATGCTCTGTAACCTTAAGCAAACCTTTTAACGTGTCAGGATCTGCTTATCATCCATAAAATAAGAGGTGTGAAATATATAATCTATATAGTAGGGCAGCTCATTGGTGAAATGTTGATCTAGATCTGGAGTCAGGAAAACTGAGTTTTAACCTGTCCTCAGTCACTTACTCAATGTATGATCCTCAGCAGGTGACTTAACCTCTATTTGTCTCTGTTTTATCCAGTATAAAATGAGGCTAATTATATAATTTATTATCTGGAGTTGTTTTTAGGATCAAATGATATATTTGTGAAGAACTTAGTACAGTTCCTGGCATGTAGCAAGTGCTACATAAATACTATTACCTATGATAATAATGTTGATGTCAATGTCCCTTCTTACTTAGAAATACACATATCTACCATAAATGTTCAATATTAAACTCTGTCTTGCTAAATACTTAAGATAATAATAAGGCCTTCTGAAAAACTAGAAGCTATCTTGTTCTAAAGTAAATTTGTAGTACATTATACTTAAATGTCATCAATTCAGTTACAATAGTTTCTATTTAACCTTACTTCCTTTAACAATTATTATAATTTAATAAACAGAAGTTTGTTTTTTTACCTTATCCCCATCCCTCTGAGACATTGAGAAAAAGGAAAAAAAAAGACAATCATTAATGTCTCAAACAATTATTCATAGTCAAGCAAAACAAATTCTCTTATT
Source organism: Petaurus breviceps papuanus (assembly GCF_028583685.1). Taxonomy (NCBI): domain Eukaryota; kingdom Metazoa; phylum Chordata; class Mammalia; order Diprotodontia; family Petauridae; genus Petaurus; species Petaurus breviceps. Next base: position 3,421,701 of record NW_027187391.1, read on the forward strand.
TCTTTTTAATAAAAAGATGTCTATTTTTTATACTGAATCAATCACCTGTATCCCAGGACTTGTGTGCCATGCTTCATAATTGGTCCTCTGAAATTATGTATGATCATTTGCTTGGTCAGATTTCCTATGACTTTCAAATTTTTTCTAGTGTCATTATTTCCTAATGAGCAAATTCTCTCTACCAATATATATTGGTATCTACTTGGAACCATTGAGTCTTAGTGAAATGTGTGGGGCACTGAAATGTTAATTGAGGGGAGGTGGAGACAAGATGGAAGAGTAAAGGCAGAGACTTGCCTAAGTTTGTCACCCAAATCCTTCAAATACCTTTAAATAATTACTCTAAACAAATTCTAGAGTGGAAAAAAAAACACATTAAAGAGAGTGAAACCATTTTCTAGCCCAAGAAAACTTTAAATGTCATCACAAATAAACTGTTGCATCAGGGCAAGAGAGGACCACAGTACAGCACAGGTTGTACCAGCATGGAACAGGCCCAAGCAAACCAGGATCAGGATTTGGGGCCAATGAATCAGTAGTATCAGTTGCAGTTTCCAGGCCTCTAAGTCCATAGATGCCTAAGACAACTGCTTCCAGAATTCTCAGGCCACAGGTAATAAGAGGGGTAGAACAACTGGTCAAAAGTAGATTACAGAGGTCTTTTGCTAGCACTGAGGCAGGACTATTTTGCTTTGTCCATATTCAGATCAGGGACCCAACCAGGGTGACTGTTGCAAGATGAGGAAGAACACAAGCACACCAGAACTTGTGACCGCAATAGAATGGGGACCTTCCTTGCGTTTCAGGTCCAAAAAATTGCTTGTGGTTACTGACAGATCAGAGCATAGGACAGGAGAGTAGGAAACATCTTTTCTTAAATCTTAGCCCCTTGGAAGAAATGAAAATATGAAGGCCTCTAGAAGTATTTCTGAAAACAGCTGATACGCAAAACTCTTGAAGCTTGGGATAGTGAACCCTTTACCCTGGAAGCAGACCCCTACTTTAACAAAGAGTTAAAAGTCAAGCAATAGGATGGGAAAATGAGTAAAAAAACCAAAACTATATTGTGACCATGGAAAGTTGTTATGGCAACAAGGAAGCTCAAAACACACACTCAGAAGATAAAGTCAAACCTCCTATATCCAAAGCTTACAACAACAATACGGATTAGTCTCACTTCATGGGAGACCTCAAAAAGGATTTTGAAATTCAAGTAAGAGAGGTAGAGGAAAAATTAGGAAGGGAAATCGGAGCAACAAAAGAAAATAAAGAAAAAAATTCAACAGCTTGGTAAAGGAGACACACATACACACAAACACAAAAATTCTGAGGAAAATAATATCTTAAAAACAAACTATGTCAGGGGTAGGGAAGGTGCAGCCTTGAGGTCATATGTGCCCTTCTAGGTCCTCAGGTGAGGCCTTTTTATTGAGTATAAGTTTTATAGAACTAATCATTTTATTAAGTAGATAACATTCTGTGAAGTTTAGATTAGTAAAAGCAATTCAATATAGGTCGTATATGTGTAGTTACCCAAATCATTTCTATAGTAGTTATATTGTGATAGACTAACAATATTTCCCTCCATGCTATCCTTCCCCCCACTTATTCTATTTTCTCCTTTGACCCTATACCTTTTCAAAAAGGTTTGCTTCTAATTACACTTTCCCCCAAACTGCCCTCCCTTCTATCCTCCCCCCTCTTATCCCCTACCCCCTGTAATAGTAATGGAATTTAAAGATCCCCTGTATTGGCTTGATTGAGTGTTAAAACCCAGAGCTTGTGAATCCCACTTGTCAGATGGACTTGTTGACCTGAAAAGAGATGGCTGAATTGGGAGGAGCTGGTAACATGGATTTAGAGAGGCACAAGCTGAGGAAAAGAGGCAGAAGAATTTTTGGAAGCAGCATGATGGAGGGAGAGAGAGAGAGAGAGAGAGAGAGAGAGAGAGAGAGAG
>NW_027187391.1:3426257-3445035 GCF_028583685.1 Petaurus breviceps papuanus
CTCATTATCAGGGTATTTAGAATTAGGATATATAGTCAGTAGGGCATAGGTGTTAATTGAATATGAAGGGATAGTAGCTCAAAAAAATGAAATTGAGGCATGGAAGAGGAATGTACTGGGAGAAAGGGAAAGAGAGAAGTAGAATGGGGCAAAGTATCTTACATACAAGACAAAAGAAAAAACGTTTACAATGGAGGGGGAAGAGGGTGGATGTAAGAGGGAGTAGATGACCATTACTCTCATCAGAATTGGCTCAAAGAGGGAATAACACACTGAATTGTGTGTAGAAATTAGTTGTATTCTATAGCAAAATAGGATGTAAAGAAGGTAAAAATGGGGAGTGATAGAAAGGAAGGCATGGGTAGTTAGAAGCAAAACAATTTTGAGGAGGGGCAGAGTCAAAGGAGAGAGAGACAGGGAGACAGAGCCAGACAGAGCCAGAGAGAAACAGTGAGAGACAGAGAGAGAGAGAGAGAGAGAGAGAGAGAGAGAGAGAGAGAGAGAGAAAAAAAAAAAAAAAAAAAAAAAAAAAAAAAAAAAAAAAAAAAAAAAAGAAAAAAAAAGAGAGAGAGAGAGAGAGAGAGAGAGAGAGAGAGAGAGAGAGAGAGAGAGAGAGAGAGAGAGAGAGACAGGTGTAGAATAAGCATATAAACATGAGGGGGGTGGGGAGCATGGAAGTGAATATAATTATCAATAGTAATTGCAGGAAAAAAATCATTTTGAAGAAAGGCCTCATTTCTTAAACATATAGAAAACTGGATCAGATGTATAAAAATAAGAGCCACACCACAACTAATAAATGATTAAAAGCCATAATCAATGTCCAAATGAAGTAACAAATCTATCTATGCCCATACAATAAATATTCTAACACATTATTGATTGGAGAAATTCAAATTAAAACAATTCTGAGTTACTACCTCATACCTATTAGATTGGCTAATAGAAAATTCAAATGGCATTGTTGGAGGGAATGTGGGAGGAAAATGATAATGTAATGCACTGTTGGTGGATTTGTGGATTGATTCAGCCATTCTATAGAGCAATTTGGAAGTATACCCAAAGGGCTATAAAACTGCATACTCTTTGACGTAGCACTACACTTACTAGGTCAATATCCCCAAATAGATAAAAAAAATAATTATATGTACAAAAATATCATAGCAGCTCTTTTTTGGTGACGAAGAATTGGAAATTTAGGGGAAGTTCATAGGTTGGGTAATGACTGAACAAATTGTGGTACACGTGATATGATATTGATATGATGGAAGATTATTGTTCTATGAGAAATGAGAAGCCATATGATCTCAGAAAAATCTGGAAAGACATACATGAACTAATTCAAAGTGAAATGAACTATATAACATAGTAACATCAATATTATAAGCTGACAAGACAACTCTGAATGATTTATGATGAAAAATTATATCCATATGCAAAGAAATGATGATATCTGAATTCAGATTGAAGTATACATTTTTAGTTTTATTTTTTTGCTTTCTTAGTTTAAATCATTCATTTCCACAATATTTTGAGTTTTTCCCATTTTCCTCCTACCCACCACCCTAAAACAGTGATCCCACTGAATACTCCTCCCCCAATCTTCTCTCTCCCATGTCTTCCTCTATTCCCCCTCCAACTTTCCAGTAGGGCACGGTGGATCTCGGTTTCCCAGTGCCTGTATAGCTTATTTCCCAGTTAAATGTAAAATAATATTAATAATAGTATATATATATATATATATATATTAAACATTTGATTTTAAAACTTTGAATTCCAGATTCTTTTCCTTCCTCCCTCATCACCCACCCTCACTGGGAAGATAAGCAATTCAATATAGGTTGCACATGTGTAGCTATGCAAAACATTTCCATAGTGGATATATTGTGAAAGAATGACTATATTTCCCTCCATCCTATCCCACCCCCCTCTTGTTCTATTCTCTACTTTGATCCTGTCCCTTTTCAAAAGTCGGTGCTTCCAACTTCCCTCCCCCACAGTCTGAACTCACTTCCATCATTCCCATCCCCTTCCCCCCTAATCTCCTTTAGGTTGAGATACCCAATTAAGTGTGTATGTCATTCCCTCCCTAAGTCAAATTCAATGACAATAGGGTTAACTAATTCCTTTTTGACACCTCTTCTTCCCCTCCATTGTAATAGTTTTCCATTGCCTCTTTTATATGGGATAATTTAACCCGTTCTGTCTCTCTCCATCTTCTCTCGTGATATTCCTCTCTCACATCTTAATGTCACCTTTTAAGTATCATTGCTTCCTATTAAATTAGTCCTGTGCCCTCTATCTATGTATACCTTTACACATATATACACACACTCACATATGTATTCATATGCCCGTATACCCTCCTATAAACACATAAATGTGTGTATGTATATATACACACAAATACATATACACACACACATATACACATACACACATACACACATACATTTCTATTCCCTTCAACTATTCTATTCTCATACTGAGAAAAATTTCATAAGTTACACTGATAATTTTTCCATGTAGGAATGTAAATAGTTCGACTTTAATAAGTTCCTTATGATTTCTTTTCCATGTTTACTTTCTCATGCTTCTCTTGCTTCTTGTATCTGAATGTCAAAACTTTTTATTCAACTCTGGTTTTTCATCAGGAATGATTGAAAGTCCTCTATTCCACTGAATAACCATATTTCCCCCTGAAACATTATTCTCAGTTTTTCTGGGTACGTGATTTTTGGTTTTAATACCAGCTCCTTTGAACTCTGGAATATCATATTCCCATCCCTTTGATCCCTCAGTGTAGAAGCTGCCACATCATATGTTATCCTGACTGTGTTTCCACCATATTCAGATTCTTTCTTCCTGGATGCTTGTAATCTTTTCTCCTTGATCTGGGATCTCCGGAATCTAGTTATAACATTCCTCGGAGTTTTCTCTTTGGGATCTTTTTCAGGAGGTGATTGTGGATTCTTACAACATCTATTTTACCTACTGGTTCTAAAACATCAGGACAATTTTCCTTGAGAATTACTAGAAGGATGATTTCTAGGTTCTTTTTTGATCATGGCTTTCAGGTAGTGCAATAATTTTCAAATTCTCTTTCTTGGATCTATTTTGCAGGTCAGTGGATTTTCCAATGAGATATTTCACATTGTCTTCCATTTTTTTCATTTGTTTGTATCTGTTTAATAGTATCTTGATTTCTCATAAAGTCCTTAGCTTCCAATTACTCCAGCCTAATTTTGAAGGAGTTATTCTCTTCAGTGAGTTTTTGACATTCCTTTTCCATCTGGCAAATTTGACTTTTAAAAGCATTCTTCTCCTCACTGGGTTTTTAAGCCTCTTTTGCCATTTGAGTTAGTCTATTTTTAAGGTATTATTTCCTTCAATCAGATTGTTGACTCTCATTTCATAATTTTCTTGCATCATCCTCAATTCTCTTTACAATTTTTCCTCCACTCCTCTTATTTGGTTTTCAAAATCCTTCTTAAGCACTTCTGTGGCCTCTAACCAGCTCACATTTTTCTTGGAAGCTTTTGATGCAGGAGTTCTGACTTTTCTGTCTTCCTCCTGTTCCATGCTTTGATTCTTTTACTCTCCAAAACTGGAGTCTAATCTTTGATTGCTTTGCTTCCTTGGTTGCTCATGTTGCCACTCGATTACTTGACTTTTGTGATTTTTGCCACAGTAGAACTCTGCTACCAGAGAGGTTATCTTTGTTCCAAATCCCTGGGTATTTTTGTAGCTGCTGGAGCTATTAGTTGCCTACCCTCTCTGCAGCTTCCACATGCTCTGGGAAACTGGTCATGTGCCCCAGGACCTCCACCCTAGACCACAATCCAGATCCAAGCAAGAGTGATTACCCTTCAATCTGGTTCCTTGGTACCCCTACAATCTGCAGGCCAGGAGCTCTGAAGCAGCCATGTGGTGGTGGCTGCATGGCCATGGCACCTCAGCCACTTCTCCCTCCAGTGATAAAGGCCAGACCATTCTTTGGTACACCTGGTTCCCAAAGTCCACACTACACTTACCTCTCACTTTGTCCTTGGCGTTTATAGGTTGATAATTCTGGAACCTTCCACAGCTGCTGGTGATCTGAAGTCCCTCCAGCTGGTGACTGGTTGTGGCTGCTGTGAGGCTAAAACCTCAGGCTCATGTGGGGCTTAGCTTGGCTTCCAGAGTGCTGCACTGACCCCTTCCTGCTGGCCAGCCGGTCTGTCTTCAGTGGGAAGTTAGCTTCTCTCTGTCATTTTGTGGTTTCTGTGGCTCCAAAGTTTGTTTAGAGTAATTTTTACATGAATTGGAGGATGTGGAAGCAGGAGTCGCATGAAAGTCCTGTTTCTAATTCACCATCTTTACTCCAGCCCCTTGAAGTATACATTTTTTAACCTTTTTTTGTTTTTTTTTTTTGTTGTTTCATCTATGTTTTCTTTTTTACAATATGTTTGTTATGAAAATGTTTTACATGACTATATGTGTATAACCTACAACAATTTGCTTGAATTCTCAATAAGGGGTATTGAAAAGGTAGGAAGGGAGAGAATTTGTAACTTGAAGTTTTAAAAAATGAATGTTAAAATTATTTTTACATGTAACTGGGGGAAAATAAATACTAAACAAAGTGGAAAAAGTAAAGAAATGTTAATTGACTCTCACAGAGTCATGTGGCTAGTCTATGTCAGAAGCAAATTTGAATCAAGTTCTAAGACTGATTCTTTCTCCAGTCATGTAGTTGTCATAGGGAACAGAAGATTTCACTTAGAGAGGGGAAGGCAAGTTTAAATCCTGAACACTTCATGTCTGTGTGATCTTGGGAGGGGGGATCAGAGTGGAATCACATACCCTCTGACTCCTTCAGGTTCCTTAAAAGCAACAACAGCAACAACTATATATTAAAAATGCCTGCCTCATAGAATTTTTTGAGAGAAAAATAAGATATTATTTATCTCATGTTTATGCCTTAAAATAAGACACATTTTGCTGTTTTAAATTAATGTCTACTTAAATTAATATTTTATTATTTCTATTATTTCATGCTGACTTTGGTAGAATATAAGTGTCTAAAAGTAACTTTGTTCTTTAGAGCTGAGGTTCATCATCCTAGGGTCACTGAAAGTACTATACAATTTCCAAAACACAATGTAAGTCAATCTCATGCTATTCAATTTTGGTCCAAGTTCCTGTAATACAGTGTGTGTCCAAGGTATGTGTACTGATGTGCTAAATGAAATGATTGCCCATCTAATGGTTGTAATTTGTGCAATATCAGTCTTTCATATACTTGATAATTCTGGTATAAATGGATAGACTAATCACTTTCAAATAGATTGATTTGGATTGAATATCATTGAGGGGACCAATAATGTTTATGAAATCAGGATAATATTATCCATAAATACAAGCACATGGAACCTTTCCATTAATAAAGAATGTCTCTTTTTTTGGATTCAACAGAGGACATGCTTCAATATTCTCGGATGAACTTTTTTTTTTGGAAGCATATGTTTTATGCTGCTTGTTTTAACCTCACTTAACATTGCTATGCAAAGGATCACTGAGCAAAGTTATCTCTATGATCACATTTATCTTGGAGTTTTGTGTGCTCTGTGATACTTGTTACATGAGAGACAACTTGATGGAAGAGACCCTTCAAGGCTTTATTCTGTTGTTCTGAGTTAAATGTGTTCTTGTAATCAACAGTCAATAAACTAAATGGCATATTGTATTTTCTACATGCCTCAGTCTATCACATCTGATTTCAGTCAATCATTTGCCTGTGATATACTACCTGCTGTAGAAAATGGTCTATAAAGGCTTATTTATTCCCTTCTCAGATTTTCATTAAGTATGTCATTGATACCCATAGAGACAATTTTCACAAATCCTTTATGGGAAAGATAATATAATTCTTTGGTTGCTAATGTTATATCAGCCATATTTCCCTCTATTGCTACAGAAATCATAAATATGGATACCTCTATTACTCTAAGATTGTGACCTGTCAGGGTAGAATTAATCCATTTGTATGGGGTTAGGTCCAGTTGCTTCTATCTTAATCATCATTGCCAATGGTCATAGACTATATGAAGTACTCAGATTGTGAAATCTAAAATTAGTGATTCCATGAATAATGGGAGAAAAAAAATCACTAAAGAAACTTACAAATTTATTCCATTTCATTTTTAATTTTTGCAGTTTCATCTAGCTTATCTCTTGTAGAACTTTCTGTGCATTTGTTTTTCCTCCATTACTTTTCTTTCTAATAAAATTTTATTGATGTCATTGGTTGTTGTTATTGCTGCTGCTGCTGCTGTTGCTGGTGTCTTACATTTATTCCCCTCCCAGTTGTGCTTTTTACTTTTCAGACTTCAACAATATGCCTCATCTGCAGTTTCTCTACTGAACATTAATCATCCCTTGTAACCTTTTAACTCTAGAACATCCCTTTCCTCCCCCCTCTTATGTTCTTACTTTAGTCATTCATTTAGTCATCTAGTCATTCATTTAGTCAATTCATTAAGTATATCAGTGATACCCACAAAGAAAATTCTCACAAATCTTTCATGGAAAAGATAATATAGACCTTGGGTTGTAAATTCCTAATGGTATATCAGCCATATCCCGCCCCCCCCCCAATTCCTACGGCAATCCTAAATATGGATACCTCTATGTCTCTAAGATTATGGACCTGTTAGGATGGAATTATTTCATTTGCCTGGGGTTAGGTCCAGGTGCTTCTATCTTCATCATCATTGCCCATTAGTCAGTTCCTCTTAGGGTCTCCATTTTTGGGAGTGGCTGAAACTGGCTAACTTTCATTCCCTCCTAATTCTGCTTCTGATCTACTGGACTTCACTCTCACCCTAGTCCATAGTTTGCATCTTCTTTTGTTATAATGTCTAACTCCACCTGACAAAACAGTTCCCTGAAGGCAGAATTTTTATAAATTTTTGCTTGTATTCACATCTCTAGCATTTACAAAGTACTTGGCACATAGTAAGTGCTTAATATATGCTTGATTTGTTGCTTTGTTTTTACATTGATATAGGTTTTCCCCAATATCCACCCAGAAAGACATCCCACAAAACAATTATATATATAATATATATTATATATAATATATATAATACATTGTAATATATTATATATGTAACATATAATATATGTATATATATATATGTATGTATATGTATGACTTGCCATAGGTCACATGGATAGTTTTTGTGTTAAGTGTCTGAGGCCAGATTTGAACTCAGGTCCTCCTGTCTGCAGGGCCACATCTCTATTCACTGTGCCACCTAGCCACCTCCAAAACAATAATATTTTTAAATATAAAATAAGGAAAAAAGGGGGGAAATCAGAATAATTTACTAAGAAATTGAAAAACTGAGTAATATGTTCAACATACCACATTTGTGGACTGCTCATCTCTGCAAATGGATAAAGGGAGGTGAAGAAGCTTCTAACATTTTTTAGGGCAGATTTATCTTATTCCTTTTAAGTTTAACATATTGCTTGTGTGTGTGTGTGTATGCCTGAACATGTGTGTATATATGTTTTTTTCTCTTTATATTGTAATAGTACATATGTATGTTGCATTTTTGGTTATTCTCTCATTTTCTACATCAATACATGTGAATTTTTCCATCCTTCTCTATAGTTATCAAATTCATGAGTTATCTTCTCTGTTTCTTTTTGCAATCACAAGAAGGGTTGCTATAAATATTTTGATTTATATGGAGGCATTCTTCTTATCAATGTTTTCCTTAGGGTACAGGGTTTGGGGTATAGTAGTGAAATCTTTGGCAGAAAAGGTGTAAATATTTTAGTTACTTTATTTGAAAAAATCCAAAATGTTTATATTGATTTACAGCTTTACCAAAATATACCAGGGTGCCTATAATTTCATAAAATATCAAACAATGACTAAGGCTATATTCTGTCATTTTTGCCAATCTGCATTGGTTGAGGTAAATCACAAGTTTTACTTAATATTTTCATTTCTCTTATTATGAGTGATTCAATACCTTTTCTGCTATTATTGTTAATAGTTTGCATTTTTACTTTAAGAACTGCCCATTCATATCATTTGACCACTCTTCTAATGGGGAATAGCCTCCACTACTTTCAACAATTTGTAAAGTGGTAATTATTGCATTATTTCATCCTCCTTCCCTATAATTTTTCATAAATGAGTTTATACTTTAAACAAGTTGTACTACTGTCACCCATGGCTCTCTACATGATAAGAAGATGTAATATTTGCTGGCTAAATGAGGTATAGGGTACCATTGGCTTTCATTGCAAAAACAGTTTCAGATTTATTAAATTAAAATTAGGTTGTCTGGGTGGCATAGTAGATAGAGTTCTAGAATTGGAGTCAGGAAGACCTGAGCTCAAATTCCTTATCAGTCCCTGATTAATTATGTCTCTCTGTGCAAGGCACTTAATCTCTCTATCTCATTTTCCTTACCTATAAAATGGGAATAATAATAGTAACTCCCACACAGCGTTGCTTTTAAGTACCAAATGAGATAGACTATAAATATGCCTTATACATATTAAAATTATTTAAATGATTGTAGTAATAATAATAACAAATACATCTAATAAATAGTACTCATCAAAATCAATGTGCTTAATTTTATCAACTTTCCAAGTAATAGACAGCCACTTACCTAAACTGGCCAAGTCTGTGCTAATGATTTCTTTTCATTTTTATATATTTTTCTAATTTGGTATGAATATTAACTTATTTTAAATAGCTGACAATGTGACTACAAAATGATAGCTGATCCTGAACTTGCCAAACAGCCTTTTCTTCTCTCAATTTAATTAATTTTTTTGTACTTAATGACCACATTAAATACCTTCCAATTCTCTCTGAGGAAAATATTTGCAATATACATGTATAAGCTTCAGAAAAATCTAAAATAATTGAACCTCTTTCATTTCTTAAATTTGAACTATATTTTGGTTGCCACCTTCACTCTGAGGTGACATACATAGTATAAATTTTATGTTGAGTTTATTTGGAACTTGTCTAAGTTGTTTTATTTTTATTTTTTGCATTTTGGAGGGGGGAAGGCAGGGCAATTGGGGATAACTGACTTGCCCAATGTCACAGTTATTAAATGTTAAGTGTCTGAGATCAGATTTGAAATCAGATACTCCTGACTCCAGGGGCCATGCTCTATTCACTAAGCCATCTAGCCATCCCTTGTCTAAATATTAATGAAAATTTCTATTTTTTATCCTCCACAGAAAATTTTGGGTTACAAACTTCAAATATTTTCATGGTAATCTTTTTGCTTATCTACTTCCTTAATGAAGTAAAGGCAAAATTATTGTTTCCCATGGAATTACATTCCTTAGTGTTTTAGAGTACTCAATGAAACCATCTAGAAGCTGAATATCTTGAATATTCAGTGTTGTTTTTTACTCTACCATGCTGCCTATTTTGTTTTTAATTTCTAATCTTTACATCAAAAATAGTGTTCAGCAAGTATGAAAAATATATGAAGGGGGAAATCACATTGACCTGAAAGAAAAATTTCCTACATTTTAGAATTCATTATTAGGTGCCTTTGCTATCATCCAAAATTTTGGCTGTGTAACATGTTATTGAAGGCTTCATGGAGCAAAAATTTGAAATTAGTTTCACAACATATAACCTAAACTTGATAACATATTTATCAAGTGAAGAAAAAAAAATATGAAACTACTATATACAAAGGATTAGGCTAAATGCAAGGGGTTACAAGGAAAGACAATAAAAGTAGTCCCTGACCTTGATGAGACATACAAACACATATGTACAGATGACAATACAGAATAAATTAAAAGCCAAATGGCCATCACTAATATTAAAGAGGTTCACTAGGATTAAAGGGGCTTTTCCTAGAAGATGAAAATTACCTGGTATTTGAAGTAATCCAGAAAAACCTGGAAATGAAAATGAAGAGGGAGAGAATTTTAGGAATGTAGTGGAGGGACACAATAAAAAATGCATGGAGTCAAGAAGAAGAGAGAAGGAAGCCTATCAGAAGAAGATTATGGAGGGCTGTGTTACTGAATTACAGAATGTGTGAAGGCAAAAGAATGGAAAAGGTAGGAATGGGACAGGTTATGAAGGTATATTTATAGAGTTTTAAGGTGTGCAAACACTTCTCATAGATTAACTTGTTTGAGACTGATGACAATACTATGAGGTATGTGATACTATTATCTTAATTTTATTATCCCATTTTCCTAAGGAGAATTATTAAGTCCTTTGTCCAGGATTATACAACTGAGTATATGACTAGAACAAGATTTGAACTCTGGTCTTTATGACTTCAAGTCCAGCACTAGATTCAATGTACCTAGTTGCCTTTAGGGATTTGAAAAAAATCAAAGAGATTAAAAAAAATATTTGACCCTAATACTAATAAAGAATTGTGAATGATTATTATATAGTTCAAATGTTTATTAATTATGGTACTGTTTAAACAGAACTTTATGTGACAGGTTTTTTATGTTTTTGTATTTTGGAGGGGGAAGGCAGGGCAATTGGAGTTAAGTGACTTGCCCAAGGTCACATTCCTAGTAAGTGTTAAGTGTTTGAGGCCAGATTTGATCTCATATCCTCCTGACTCCAGGGTCAGTGCTCTATCCACTGTGCTACCTAGCCTCCCCAACAAGATTATTTTTACCCACAATGTCATCCTGACTTCAGTAACCCTCTATGGATACCTGAGGTAGCTTCTGGGAATCTAATCTTCGAATGACCCAGAATATTTGTGTTTTGGGTTCCTTCATTCAGGTCTCATTTTGGTTCCACACAAATTTGTGTTTTGGTTCCTTTTGTGTTTTGACTTCTCCCAAATGTTATTGAATATTTACATTTTCTCATATGCATCTCACTATTTTGCTTTTAAGTTAATCTCTAGGAAAGTTGCTTAAGTGTGTGTTTCTTTGTGGGTACCCTTATCGAAATCCCATATAGTATAAACTTGAAGCACAGATGAGAGGTAGCCACACCTCCTCTACCAAACACCCTAATAAATTATTTCTAAAACTATTTCAGATTTTGAGATTTGTTCTCACAAACAACAGAATAACTGAACATATTGATTGCAAAGAAAGAAGTAAACAAGCATTTATTAAATACCTGTTTTTGCCAGGCACCATGCTAAGTGTTTTAGAAATATTACTTAATTTCATCCTCACAACAATCCTGCCAGGTAGGTACTATTGTCATTCCAGTTTTATGTTTGAGGAAACCAAGGCAAACAGGTTTTAAGTGACTTACCCAGGGTAAAAAAAAATTTATAAATATTTGAGTCCATATTTGAGATCAGGCATTCTAGATTCTGCATCTAGTCCTTTATTCACTGGCTTGCCTAGCTATGTTCAAATGGAGAAGAGTTTGTGACATTGACAGACAAACTTCACTAAGATTATTTTGGCAGATGAGTGAGGAATGGACTGGAATAACAAAAAGATGTGAGGCTGGGAGACCAAAGAGCAGACTATTTTAGATATATCACATATTTCAGGTTTGAGGTGATTTGGGCCTGCTCCAGAAAAACTTTAAAATTATCTCATTTGTTCACCACAGCCACTCTTTGAAGTAGGTGCTATTTTTATACTCATTACACAATTAAGGAAACTGATGTTGTGACCTCTTTAGGATCAAAAAACTGTACAAATACGCTATATATGGGATAGAATAAACTGGAAATAATCAAGAGGGAAGGCACTATATTAAAAAAGAGTTGGGATAGACTACCTCTAGAAAATTGAGCTTCAGTTGCAACTTGAAGGAAGATAAAGAAGCCAGGAGGTAATATTAAGGAGGAAGAATACTAAAAGTATGGGGGACAACCAAGATAAAATTGGCAGTTTCATTTGCATAAATACCTCTATGTACAAGAATAAGAATTCACTACCTAGATAAGTTTGTGATGCCTTCTGTAATTCAGTCAGTCTTTCAAACAGCATTCTGGGAATACTAATGAGGCCATAAAAATGGTCCCTGCTCTCAAAAATCACATATTGTAATAGGAGAATTGTCATGTGAAGAATTATGTAAAGTCTCTCTCTCTCTGTCTCTCTCTCTGTCTCTCTCTCTCTGTCTGTCTGTCTCTCTGTCTGTCTCTGTCTCTCTCTCTGTCTCTGTCTCTCTGTCTGTCTGTCTCTCCCTCTCTCTCTCTCTCTCTCTCTCTCTCTCTCTCTCTCTCTCTCTCTCTGTCTGTCTCTCTCTGTCTCTGTCTCTCTCTCTGTCTGTCTCTCTCTGTCTCTCTCTCTCTCTCTCTCTGTCTCTCTCTCTCTGAAGGTAATCTCTGAGTGAATGGTGATGTAGAAAGGATTAAGGACCCAGAAATATGAAGGTTTCTGGCAGAATGTAGGATTTGAACTGAATTTTGATGGTAGCCAGTAAAGCTTGGAATTCAAGGTAAAACCTTTCATCCATTACCAGGGCAGATTAAGATTCAGAAGATGGAGTGTCATTTGTGAGCAATAAGTAATCCTAGGATTATGGAATATGAGGAGCAGAGTATAGTGTAAGAAGACTGGGAAAGTAAGAAGAGGCCAGATTGTGAAGGAATATAATTGCCAAAAAGAGGTTTTTACACGGCAATAGGAAAACACTGGGGTTTACTGAGTAAGGATTGACAAAATCAGACCTCTACTTTACAAGATCATTTTTGGCAGCTGAGTGGGAGATGGACTAGAATGGGGGGCAGCTTGAGGAAGGGATACCAACAAGAAGGAAATTTTAATATTTCAGATGAGGAAAGATGATGGCCTGTTCAAGGGTGATATCCATATGAGTAAAGAGAAGAAAATGTATGCAAGATATGTTATGAATGTAAAAAGATTTCATAATTGATTGATTTTGTGAGCTGTGTGAATGAGTAATTGAGTACAACATAAAATGTATAAACTTTTGTTTTAGGAGAATAGTCTTACCCTTGACAGTAATGGAGAAGATGGGGAAAGGGGGAAATTTTGTGGAAACGATAATGGATTTCACTTTGGGCATGTTGAATTTGAAATGTCTATGAGACATTGAGTTTGAAATGCTCAAGAACCAGGTGGTGATGCAGGACAGCATAAACAGATATATGCATAGATATGTATATATGCATCACTGGGAATCATTACATAGAGATTATAGTTGAATTCATAGACTCTTATAAGATAACTAAGCAAGATAGGAAAGAAAAAGATGAGAAGAGGTCCCATGAGGGAGCCTTGGTGGATACTAACATTTTGGGAATGTGACCTGAAAGAAAATCTAGTATAGAAGATAGAAGGAAATGTTCAACAAATATAGGATGAAGAGTTTAGTATTAAGAAGAAATAACAGGGGAAATTTTTCAATGTTTTGAGAAAAGAAAAAGAGCTTTAGCAATTTTTCTATTACACTATGAGTTGCATTAGACTCCTAGTTTCTTGGGAGGACAGATTGTTTTGGCTTTCTTTCAATTTCTAGCCCTTGTCACAGTGCTTGGCATATAGGAAATGATTAATAAAAACTTAATGATTACATGAAAATCAAATCTTTTTTTGGTAAATATTAAGGGAAATCCTCAAGAGAGAAGGTCAGGGAAGGTAGTGTCATGGGAGACAAGGAGGAATGAAAAGGTTTGTAATAGGCTCTCTGATGAGTGGGATAGGAAACAAAGATGAAATGAATTAAAAATTGATGGTACACAGCTTAACCTTGAAGAGGATGCAATCACAACAGTTTTTCTTTTATTTCCTCTAGATCTAGTCAACAGGCTGAAAAGGGAGACAGGAGAGCAATCCAAGTTAGGTATTTAGCCTGGCAATTGTTTTGAGTGTAGAAGATATTTTACATTTGAATCAATTCAGTATTGGTTGAGTTATGAAAGAAGAGAAAGTGTAGGTGTAATGAATGACCTGAGAAAGAGGAGAGGGTTGGAGACATTAAAATTCACATCAAGAAAAGAAAAGAACAGAGAAAATTGTTGTAATCTATTGAGAAAGAAGGAATTGTAAAACATTATGATCAGATAGATGAATTTGAATATTCTTGAACTTGGAAGTGTAATATTTTGAGTGATGCCAAGATTGAAGGTTTGACTTTTTTGTATGTAACTGAGGGGCATTTGAAATGTTGGTAATGTGATCTGGGTACATTGAGAGTTGGGAAATTAGGATATTTGTGGTATCATCAATATTTATTTTGAAAAGAGCAATTGGGAAATGATAAATACTCTGACCAGGTACCTCTGCTTTCTCTCATCTTAATCTCTTCTTAAAACCTTACAATTCATATTCTTACCATACCATTACACCAAAAAACATTCTTTCTTCAGTTACTAAATATATTAATTCTGAAATCCAATGACCTTTTTTCAATTCTTATTCTCCTTGTCTTCATTGAAGTCTTTGACACTACTGATCACTCTTTTGTTCTTGATACTCTCGTCTCTCTACATTTTGATAAACTACTTTTTCTTGATTTCCCTACTACTTTTCTGATCACTTCTCCTCTGTATCCTCTGCTAGATCCTCCTCCAGATCATGCTTTGTGATTGTGTGTGCTGAGGGCTCTGTCCTGAGCCCTCTTTTCTTCTCACTCTATACTACTTCACTTTGTGTTCCCATTAATTGCCATGAATGAATCACTATTTCTATGCTCATTTTTACCTATCCTGCTCCAATCTCTTCTTACCTCTACTATTGCATCTTAAACTATCTTTTAGAAATTTCTGACAGCCAAGATGGAAGAATAAGAAGTAAGTTGCCATTACTCTCCCATATTTACCACCAAACAACCATAAAATAATACCCTGAAACAAACTCTGGAACAGAAGAACCAGCAAAAAATAACCAGCATGAAACAATCTTTTAGCCAAAAAACTTGGGAAGATTGTGAAGATGGTTCTGTTTCACTAAGGCAAAAGTGGAATGTTGTCAAGGCAGGAAGTATCCCAGTAAGGCAGAAGTGAGCCCCACCTCAGCAAACCAGTGGGATATCTGGAACCCCACTGTGGTGGAACAGTCAACCCGCAACACTAGGATCTCTCATTTGCCACAGCATAACCAGGGGAATGAGCTGACTCTGGCTCCAAGAACTTCCATGTGCTTCAGCAAAGGCCTAGGAAAACAGGTGACCTCCAGTCATGAGACAGCCACATGCTTCAGCGTAGCCTTGGGGAAATGAAGAAATATCCCACCAGCCTTAGCACATTCCAGACATCAGCACTAGAACCCTAACTCAGAAACAGGTTGACTGGCAGACTCCTACAACCTATGGCAGAACCAGCCCCGCCCCAAACCCACCCACTCAACAAAGGACAAGACATGAGGATCTCCTTATAGTGGCAACTACATGCCATACCCAGGATGACTGTTAACACATGTTCTTAGATCAGCTTTACTAGGAAAGAAAGGTGTTTAAGGGTTTAAAAATCTTTTTTAATTACATTCACTAGTTCAGGGGAAAAGTCAGCACCCTGAATGTCAGAGAAAATACAAGCAAAGAAATAAAGACAAACAAGACAGGGACCTTAATCAAAGGGTCTTAATTAAAAGCAGTCAACAGACTGCCTTAATCAAAGCAATATTGCTATACATTTTAAATGCATCCCTAGATTGAGAGAGCCTTTACATCTGAGCAGTCTGGGAGTTCTGAAAATATGACCACTGAAAATCTCGGCCACGGAATCACAAGATCCTTCTCATAAGTTAGACAGCAAAGCAAAATACCAACTCGGAGTATACATACACTTCACAGAGCCAGAAGGTATCACAATCCATGTGACTCAGTGCCTAATTAGAAATTAGCAAAAGGTATGAAAGCCTTCCTACAAGCAAGCCTTCCCTAATCAAGCTTCCCTTAATGGGCTCCACATGAGGCCTATTAATGGGTGCAGAAGATCTTAAATCCCATTAATATTACACTCCCACAGGCCTCAAGGCATCAATAATGAAGTACTTAGTAAAAAAAAAAAAACTAGTACCTGAATTCCTTGGCACAAGAAGTCTGAGGTAGTGTCCCTTCCACCCTGGGAGCACAGCACAAATTTAAAAGACAGAAAAAAAGACCAAAGAAAATGAACCAAAAAACAAGAACAACAATAACAACAAAAAAAGAATCTGATCATAGAAAGTTATTATAGTGACAGGGAAGATCAAAATACAGACTCAGTAATAGATAGCAATATTAAAACACCTTTGGGTTAAACCCCAATGAAAAATAGATAGTGATCTCAAGCCCAGAAGGAACTCATGGAAGAACTCAAAAAGTAGTTTAAAAATTATATGAGAGATAGAAGAAAAATTAGGAAAAGAAATGAGAGTGATGCAAGAGAATTATGAAAAAGAGTCAACAGCTTAGAAAAAGAAAACTGCTTAAAAGTAGAGTTGGAGAAATGGAAAAGGAAGTACAAAAACTAACTGAGGAAAACAGGTATTTAAAAGTTATAGTTGTGTGGGCAGAGCCAAGATGGCAGAGTAGAAGCACGACCTTCCCGCAGCTCCGGGTTCCACCTTCCCCAATCCATGTAAAAAGGGTACTCTAAACAAACTTTGGAGCTGCAGAACACACAAAATGACACAGAGAAGCTAAACTCCTGCTGAGGACAGCCTAGCAGGCTGGCAGGAATCTGGGAGCCAAGCCCAGCCCCCCAACTAGGCTTTAGCCCCAGGGTGGGCCTGACCAGCCACCAGCCCAAGGGACTCCAGATCAGCAGCACCTGTGGCTCTTTCCAGATTTATCAACACATAGATTCAAAGGACAAAGTGAGAGCTCAGTGCAGTCTAGACTTTAGGATGAGTAAGTGGGAGTGCATGGCTTTTACTACCAGGATGAGAAGCTACTGAGACACCAGCACAGCCAGCCAGTGACACATGAGGGCTTCAGCTCCTGGCCTGCAGAGTGTAGAGGGAACAAGCACCAGTCTGAGGGGTAATTGCTCTTGCTTTAACCTGCTTGGATCTGGATTGCAGTCTAGGGTGGAGGTCATGGGTTGTGTGTCCAGCTTTCCAGAGCATGTGGAGACCTCAGAGAGGGCACCCATCTAATACCTCCGGCAGCTGAGAAAACCCCAGTGTTGGGAAGAAAGCTCCCCTGTCTGGTGGCAGAGACCTACTGTGGCAAAAGCCCAAAAGTCAAGTAATTGAGTGGCAAAATGAGCAGGGAAAGGAAACAAAGCAGACAGAAGATTCCAACATTACACTCCTATTTTGGGGAAAAAAAAGGAGCAAAGCAAGGAACAGGAGGAAAGCAGTGAAGACAGAACTCCTACACCAAAAGCTTCAAAGCAAAACACAAGCTGGTTACAGGCCATTAGAGGACCTTAAGAAGCAGATAAGAGAAGTGGAGGAAAAACTGGGAAGAGAAAAGAGAACAATGCAAGAAAATTATGATATGAGAGTCAACAGCCTGACTGAGGAAAATAATACCCTAAAAAATAGACTGACTCAAATGGCAAAGGAGGCTCAAAAAGGCAATGAGGAGAAGAATGCCTTAAAAAGCTGAATTTGTCAGATGGAAAAAGAATCTCAAAAGCTCAATGAGGAGAAATCATTGCTTCAGAATTAGATTGCAGCAAATGGAAAATGATGACTTTATGAGAAATCAAGATGCTGTTAAACAAATCCAAACAAATGAAAGAATAGAAGGCAATGTGAAATATCTCATGGGAAAAAACATGGACCTGGAAAATAGATCCAGGAAAGATAATTTAAAAATTATTGGACTAACCTGAAAGCCATGACCAAAGTAAGAACCGAAAAATCATCCTCCAGGAAGTTCTCAAGGAAAACTGCCATGATATTTTAGTACCAGAGGGAAAAATAGAGGTTGAACGAATCCACTGATCACCTCCTGACAAAGATCCCAAAAAGAAAACTCCTAGGAATATTATAGCCAGATTCCGGAATTCCCAGATTAAGGAGAGAATATTACAAGCAGCCAGGAAGAAACAAATTGAATATTGTGGAAACACAATCAGGATAAGCCAGGATCTGGCAGCTTCTACACTGAGGGATCGAAGGGCTTGCAATATGATATTCTGGGGGCCAAAGGAGCTGGGATAAAAACCAAGCGTCACCTACCCAGCAAAACTGAGTATCATTTTTCAGGGGAAATTATGGTCATTCAATGGAATAGAGGAGTTTCAAGCCTTCTTACTGAAAAAAAAAAACAGAGTTGAACAGAAAATTTGACATTCAGATACAAGAAGCAAGTGAAGTTTGAGAAGGTAAACATGGAAAAGAAATCATAAGGAACTTATCAAAGTTGAACTATTAACATTTCTACATGGAAAAATAATAATTGTAACTTATGGAACTTTTCTCAGTAGTTGAAGGGATTAGAAATTATATATATATATATATATATATGTCTATATATGAGGGTGTATGGGCATATGAATACATATGTGAATGTGTGTATATATATTTACAGGTATACATAGATAGAGGGCACAAGACTAATTTAACAGGAAGGGATGATACTTAAAAGGTGAAATTAAGAGGTCAGAGGAATATAATGAGAGGAGATGGTGAGAGACAGATTGGGGTAAACTATCTCATACAGAAGAGGTAAGGGAAAATGGTTTAAATGGAGGGGAAGAATAGAAAGGCAAAAGGGAATGGTTCAACCTTATTCCCATTGAATTTGGCTTGAAGAGGCAGTAAAATACACACTAAATATGGTATCTCACCCTCCAGGAGAGTAGGGGGGAAGGGGATGAGCGGGGGACTGATGGAAGGGAGGGCAGGCTGGGGGGGGAAGGGAAGTTGGAAG
>NW_027187391.1:3445135-3466441 GCF_028583685.1 Petaurus breviceps papuanus
GTAGAGAATAGAACAAGTGGGAGGTGGGATAGGAGGGAGGGAAATATTGTCAGTCTTTTACAATATATCTACTATGTTATTGTTTTGCGTTAGCCACACATGTACAATCTATACTGAACTGCTTATCATCCCAGTAAGGGTGGGTGACAAGGAAGGAAGGGAATGAATATATATATATATATATATATATATATATATATATATATATATATATAATATTATTAATACCATCTTACATGTAATTTGGAAATAAGATATACAGCAACTGAGGCATGGAGACCCACTCGAAAAGTCAACATTGATATGGAAGAAAATATGGGAGAGAGCAGATTGGAGGAGGGGATATCCTGTGGGACTTCTATTTTGGGGTGGTGGGTAGGGAAAAATAGGGAGAAAATTTGTAACTCAAAATCTGGTGGAAATGAATTATGTAAATCACAAGTTAATGAAGCATTAAAAAAATAAATTTATTGTTGTGCAAGTGGAAACTATTACATCTGTGATACATCAAGAGTCAATCAAATAAATTTTTATAAAAGATTGAAAAGATAGAAGTAAATGCAAAATTGTAAAGAAAAATAAATTGACCTGGAAAATAAATCCAGTAGAGACACAATATAAGAATCATTGGACTATCTGAAAGTTACAATCTAAAGGAGGATCTGGACAGCATCTTTCAAGAAATTATTTCTAGCACATTAATAACTGGCATCTAAGCTGTGGGTGGCTGGAGCTGAACAAAGCAGGTTAGGGAGAGGACAGTCAAGAATCAAATATAAGTTTAAGTAATTTCAGAGTGAGAAAATGAGGTTTGCAAAACAAAGCCCTCCTGAGTATGACTTATGGCTTGTAACAGAGGTAGAGTGTTTAAACCTGAAAACCACAAAAAGGCAAGACCCAACGCAGTCATTCTTAGGTATTAGATAAACAGTTTCCATGGTTGTCATTTCTTGGGACAATTCAGGTGTTCTTGGGTCCAGTGGGAATAGTCTCTAAGTTATGAGAATATTTGAACCTTGAGATTGTTTAAACTCTTTAGAGTTGTTGAGCCTTGTGATCCTTTAGAAGGGTACAGAATCAGAGTTACCATGGCAGGAACAGGAATGCAGCCCTGGTTTAATTCACTTAGCAATTATACACACGAGACTTGTCCAGAGTATTAGGACAGTGACTGATCACTTTCTGCTGCAATACTTTGGGTGCTTCTGGTTCTCAGTCCCCTAGGAAATAAGGAAACTTCAGCAAATCTCAAGAGTTATTGATGAAAAAATCTTAAATCCCTCAGGGAACACCTGTGCTTTTCAAAGCAATACATTTTGCCATAGGGTGAGATCATCCAGAGGGTGAACACAAAGGATTGCTGTTATACTAAACTCAGAGGACATCCTACTTGCTGGGACTAGATATGGAAAACAGAGTGTCTCTAAATATCTTTATATTATCAAGGAAAACTGCCATGACATCCTGGAATCAGAGGGCAAAATAGGCAAAAAAAAGAATCCATCAATCACCTCAGGAAAGAGATCCCAAAATAAAAACGAAAAGGAATATTATAGCCAAATTACAGAACTTTCAGTTCAAGGAAAAAATACTGCAAAGGGTCAAAAACAAACAATTCAAATAAAAGGGAGCCATAATCAAGATCACACAGGACTGGGTAGAGACAAGATGGCAGAATGGAAGCAGTAACTTTTCTAAGCTCATCCATAAATCCTGTCACTAAACTTTCAAAGTGAATGTGAATGGATTTTAGAGTGACAGAAACCACTGGGAGACAAAGTGTGGCAACATCCAGCCCAGAAAAGTGCCCATGTGAGTCAGGGCAGGGGGAACGCGAAGCACATAGGGTTTGCATCAGCATGGACTAGAACTGACTACAACAGAGTGAGAGGGAGCCACAGCCAGCAGACTCACCCACCTCCAGCTCAATTTGCAGCCTGCTCACCAGTGTCTCACCATGGGACCAGTGGGAGGATGCATAGGAGCTGGGTAAGAGAAAGAACAGGTCCACAGCAGAGACTGCAGCTTCTCCTGGGGCTATCAACCCACAGCCTGGAAGTTAAAAAATCACCTGCCTGATTTTCCTGAGGTCAAGATGGCAAAGTAAACTCTAGCTGCTCTGATTCCCCTTCCCTGACCTAGAAAACCAAGAGATAAATGTCCCATCCAGAGTAAAATCCTGCAACAGCATAAAAAGCCTCAGTCTCAGGAGTCACTGAGAAAGGGTGTAATTGAGGTGGCAATGACTCTGAAGTGAAGGGTGGGAGGGGTCCCAACAAGTCCTACATCACCTGACCAGCAAGAGCTCATGAAACCCAGAGTGGTCGATCCAACAAGAGTTAGCAACACAAGCCCAGGTGGACCTCAGCACTACCAGAGGAATCTGAAGACACCAGCACTGCCAGCCACCAGCTGCTGAGCCTGCCTAAGCTGTAGCTCTGGGCAGGTGGAAATCAGAAGCAGCCAGACCACCCCTCCCAAACAGGTTACTCTGTGAGGCTCAGGGTAATTCAGGGGAAACACTGAGAATTCTGGCCTTGGCCTCAGTCTAGAAACCCAGAGGCTACAGCACACAAAGTCAACAACCAGGTGCTTAGCACATAGCCTGAGAAATTAGGAAATAGGGAATTACAACGGGAAGGAAGGAAGCTGAGAAGGAGAAGGGGAAGTATTATAGCAAGCAAAAAAAAAATACAGAGGACAACATGGAGTCTGTATGCACATCTGAGACCACAGAAGGAAATCTGAACTGGTCTCAAGCCCAAAAAGCATACTTGGAGGAACTCAAGAACGATTTTAAAAGCCAAATTAGAGACACAGAAGATAAATTTAAATCTATAGTGACCAAATTGGAAAAAAAAAGTCTCACTGAAGAAAAAAAGTTCTTATAAAGTAAAATTTGTGAGCTGGGAAGGGAGGTTCAAAATCTAACTAGAGAAAACACCTCACTAAAAAAAGACCTTCAAAAACTAACTGAAGAAAATAATTCACTAAAAATTAGAATCAATCAAATCAAAGCTCAGGACTCTATGATGCACAAAGCATCAATCAAGCAAAACATGAAGATTGAAAAATTAGAAGAAAGTGTAAAATATCTCATTGGAAAAACACCTGACATGGAAAACAGATCGAGGAGAGATAACCTAAGAATTTTTGGTCTACTGGAAAGCCATAATGAAAAAAGCAGCCAGGACAACATCCTCCAAGAGATTGTCAAAGAAAACTCTCCTGCAGTCCTAGAATCAGAAGGTACAATAGTTAATGAAAGAATTCACCAGACTACTCTTGAAAGAGATCTCAAATTGAAAACTCCAAGAAATATATTAGCCAAATTTCAGAATTACAAGGTGAAGCATAAACTACTGCAAGCAGCCAAAAAGAAACAATTCAAACATCATGTAACTAAAGTCAAAATTACTCTGGACCTAGCAGTTTCTACATTAAAAGATCACAGGGATTGGAATTTGATATTTCATAAGGCAAAAGAACTAGGTCTGCAACCAAGGATCAACTACCCAGCAAAACTGAGCATACTCTTTTAGGGAAGGAGATGGTCATTTAATGAAATAAGGGACTTCAAGACTTTCCTGATGAAAAAGCCAGAGCTCAATGGAAAATGTGATCTCCAATTACAAGACTCAAGAAAGACATAAAAAGGTAAACAAGGAAAACACACACTCACACATACCTATGCACACATGCACACTCATGCACGCATACACATAACTTGGGATTTAATAAGAACAAAATATTTACAACCCTATATGAGAAACTGATACCTGTCAATATTGAAAGTTATATGATTATCATGATGTCCTTTAAAAGGGATATTCTCAGATATTAGATAGAGGGTGTGGATATAAATGAACTAATCTGATGATTTAAAAAAAAAACCTTATTAAGGGGTTCAAAGGGACTATAATGGGAGAAAAGGAAAGGATGAGGCAGAAAAAGGTAAATCATGCCATAGAAAGAGGCATAAAGTCATACTTTAGCAGAGGGGAAGGAAGAGGGTGATGAACATCATTTGAACATTATTCTCCTTGGTTCTGGTTCAAAGAGGGATCAACATAGTCAATTAAATTTAAGATTCTAACTTGAAAAGGCAAAAAAAAACTCCTTATAATAGAGGGAAAGGAGGGAGGGAGAAGAGAACTGTATGAAATTTAATCTCATTGGTTTGAGGTCAAAGAGGGAATAACATACTCTGATAAGTATAAACATCCATTGTGCCCTACAGTGAGTAGCAGGATAAGGGAAGGATATGGGGGGGGGGGGGGTAAAAGGAAGGCAAATGGTAAGGAGAAAGGGTAGGTAAAAAGGGGGGGCACAGGGAGAGAACACTGAGGGAGGTGGTGGTCAAAAGAAAACCCTTAAGGAGGGGAAGGGAGAAGAAAGAATCCAAAACATAAACAGGGGGAGGGAATAGGATGCAGGGAAAGAGACAGATTGTAATCATTACTGTGAATGTGAATGGGATGAACTCTCACATAAAACAGAGGTGGATAGCAGAATGGATTAAAAACCATAATCCTACAATATGCTGTCTACAAGAAATACATTTGAAACAGGGGGATATGCACAGGGTAAAGGTAAAAGGCTGGAGTAAAATATATCATGACTCAGCCAAATTAAAATAAAAAAAAACAGGGTGAGCAATCCTTATCTCAGCTAAAGCAGAAGCAAAAATATATCTAATTAAAGGATATAAGAAGGAAACAGCATCCTGCTAAAAGTCACCATCGAGAAGAAAGCAATATCATTACTTAACATATATGCACCAAGTGGTATATCATCCAAATTCCTAGAGGAGAAGTTAAGGGAATTACAGAAAGAAATAGATAGCAAAACTATACTAGTGGGGGATCTTAATCTCCCCCTCTCTGAACTTGACAAAACTAACCTCAAAATAAACAAGAAAGAAGTTAAGGAGGTGAATATAATTTTAGAGAGGGCAGGTATGACAGATCTCTGGAAGAAACTGAATAGTGATAAAAGGAATATACTTTCTCAGTGGTACATGACAAATACACAAAATTTTAACATGTACTAGGGCATAAAAACCTAACAATTCGGTGCAGAAAGGCATAAATATTAAATGTGTCATTCTCAGATCATGATGCAATAAAAATCATAAGCAATAAAGGGCCATGGAAAGATAGACTAAAAGTTAATTTGAAACTAAGCAATTTAATCCTAAAACATGAGTGGGTCAAACAATAAATTATAGAAACAATCAGTAACTTCATTCAAGAGAATGACAACAATGAGACAACAAAACAAATGTTATATCCCAGAGTGCATACATGAATAAATTAGAGAAAAGAGAAGTCAATGAATTGGGCATGCAATTGAAAAAGCATGAAAAAGAACAAATTGAAAATCCTGAATTAAATACTAAATTAAAAATAATGAAAACCAAAGAGAGATTAATAAAATTGAAATTAAGAAAACTATTGAATTAACAAATAAAACTATTCACTGATTTATGAAAAAAAAAACAATAAAATTGATAGACCCTTAGTCAATATGACAAAGAAAGAAAACCAAATTAAGAGTATCAAAAATGTAAAGGGTGAATCTACCTCCAATGAAGAGGAAGTTAAAAGTATAATTATGAATTATTTTGCCCAATTGAATGCACATAAATTTGTCAATCAGTGAAATGGTTGAATATTTACCAAAATATAAGTTGTCCAGATTAAATGAAAAGGAAGTAAATTACTTAAATAACCCCATCTCAGAAAAAATAAATTGAACAAGCCATCACCACACTCCCTAGGAAAAAAAAAAAATTCCAGGGCCTGATGGACTTGCTAGTGAAATCTATGAAACATTAAAAGAACAGTTGATTCCAATACTCTACAAACTATTTGGGAAAATTAGTGAAGGAGGGGGCCCACCAAATTCTTTTTATGACACAAATATGGTTCTTATACCTAAATTAGGGAGAGATAAAATGGATAAAGAAAATTATAGACAAATTTCCCTTGTGAATATAAATGCAAAAATATTAAATAAAATATTAGCAAAAAGATGGCAGCAACTTATCACAAGAATAATACACTTTGATCAGATAGGATTTATTCCAGGAATGCAAGAATGGTTTAATATTAGGAAAACCAGGGGCGGCCAGGTAGCACAGCGAGTAAGAGCACCGGCTCCAGTGTCAGGATGACCTGGGGATCGAATCCAGGCTCAGACACTTAGCACCCACCTAGAAACACCTGGCCATGTAGCCTTTAGCAAGTTACTTAACCCCAATTGCTTAGGGGCGTCCAGGTGGCTCAGTGAGTAAGAGCACCGACTCCAGTGTCAGGATGACCTGGGGATCAAATCTGGGCTCAGATAATTAGCACCACACCCAGAAATAACTGGCTGTGTAACCTTGAGCAAGTTATTAACCCTGATTGCTTTAAAAAATTATTAATAAAGCCATCAGTATAATTGATCATATGAACAATAAAACTAGCAGAAACCACATGATCATCTCAACAGATGCAGAAAAGCTTTTGACAAAATACAACATCCATTCCTATTAAAAACACTAGAAAGCATAGGAATAAATGGGGCCTTCCTTAAAATAATAGGTAGCATCTATTTAAAGCAATCAGCAAGTATTAATGGGGAGAAGCTAGAATCATTTCCCATAAGATCAGGGGTGAAACAAGTGTGTACACTATCACCGCTCTTATTCAATCTGGTACTAGAAATGTTAGCAGTAGCAATTAGAGAAGAAAAAGAAATCAAAGGAATGAAATTAGGCAAAGAAGAGACCAATCTAGCACTCTTTGCAGATGATATGATGATATACTTAGATAATCCTAGAAAATAAATTTTAAAAATGTGAAACAATAAATAAATAAATATGGCAAAGTTACAGAATATAAAAGAAACTCACATAAATCCTTGGCATTCCTAAATATTTTTAAAGAAATCCAACAGCAAGAGGTAGATATCCCATTTAAAATTACTGTAGACATTTTAAAATATGTGGGAATATGCCTGCCAAAACAAACCTAGGATCTATATGAACACAACTACAAAACACTTTTCACACAGATAAAGTCAGATCTAACTAACTGGAAAAAACATCAATTGCTCATGGCTGGGTGGAGCTAATATAAAATAATGACAATTTAACCTAAATTAAATTACATATATAGTGCCATACTAAGCAATTTACCAAAAAATTACTTTATAAAACCAAAAAATAGTAACAAAATTCATCTGGAAGAACAAAAGGTCCAGAATATTAAGGGAATTAAAGAAAAGAAAGGCTAGCAAATGTGGCCTAGCTATACCAGATTTTAATTTGTATTATAAATCAGTAGTCATCAAAACTACTTGGTACTGGCTGAGGAATAGAGCACTGGATCAATGGAATAGACTAGGTACACAAAACTCAGCAGTCAGTGACTATAGCAATCAATGTTTGATAAACTCAGACCCCAGTTTTGGGGGTAACGACTCACTATTTGACAAAAACTGATGGGAAAACTGGAATATAGTATGGCAGAAACTGGGCATAGACCATTATCTAACACTGTACACCAAAATCAAGTCTAAATGGGTCCATGATCTAGGTATAAAGGCTGACACTGTAAGCAATTTGGGAAAGCATGGAATGGTTTACCTGTCAGATTTATGGAGAGGGGAGGACTTTATGATGAAACAAGAATTAGAGAGCATTATAAAATGCAAAATGGATAATTTTGATTGCATGAAATAAAAAAGCTTCTGTGCAAACAAAGCAAATGTAACTAAGATTAAGAGGGAATTAAAAAATTGGGAAAGAATTTTTACAATCAATGTTTCTGATAAAGGCCTCATTTCTAAAATATACACAGAACTGAGTCAAATCTAGAAGAATACAAACCATTCCTCAATTGATAAATGCTCAAAGGATATGAACAGGCAGTTTTCAGAGGAAGAAATTAAAGATATTTATAAGCATATGAAAAAATACTCTAAATCACTATTGATTAGAGAAATGCAAATCAAAACAATTCTGAGGTACCACATCTCACCAGTCAGATTGGCTGAGATGACAAAACAGGAAAATGACAAATGCTGGAGAGAATGTGGTCAATTGAAACACCAATGCATTGTTGGTGGAGTTATGAACTGATTCAACCATTCTGGAGAGCAATCTGGAACTATGCCCGAAGGGCTATATTTAATTTCATACACTTTGGCCCAGCAATACCACTTCTAGTGTTGTATCCCAAAGAGATCATAGAAGTGGGAAAAAGACCCATATGTACAAAAATATTTATAGCAGCTCTTTTTATGGTGGCAAAGTATTGTAAATTAAGAGGATGCGCATCAATTGAGGAATGGCTAAACACGTTGTGGTATATGAATATAATGGAATACTATTGTGCTATCAGAAACAAGGTGCGGATGGACTTCATATTCACCTGGAGAGGCTTATTCGAACTGATGCTGAGTGAGAAGTACAGCACCAGGAGAAATTTGTACACAATTACAGACACAATGCATGTGTGATGACCAATTTTGATAGACTGGACTCTTCTTAGCAATGCAGGGTTATAAGTCAACTCCAAAAGGCTCATGATGGAGAGAGATGTCTACATTCAGAGAAAGATCTAGAAAGAACAGAGTTTGAATGCAGATTGAAGCAAAATACCTGCTCTCTTTCTTTTTCTTGTTTTTCTTGTTTCCTCTTTCCCATTGTTCATTTCATCTAATATAATACTTCTTTATTACCTGGCTAATATCTAATGTGAAAGAATTTTCAGATCCTATATTTGATTGTATGCAGCCATGGGGGGTGCAGGGGAGTGTTGGAGGGGGAGAAAATTTGATACTGCAGGATTTGTGGAACTAAAACTTATAAACTAAAAGTAAACAAACAAGTTAATACATACCAAAATAAATTTTAATAAATCACACAAGACTTAGCAGCTGCAACAATAAATGGCCAGAGGTCATGGAATATGATATTCTGAAAGGCAAAGGAGTTAAGAATGCAACCAAGAATCATCTACCCAGCAAAATTAAACATAATACTCCAAGGGGTAAAAACTATTCATTCAATGACATGAAAGATTTCAAGTTTTAATAAGGAAAAGTCCATAATTGAAGGTGAAAAAAAAAAGATCTCCAACATCAAAACCCAAGAGAGGGCTAAAAAGGGAACAAAGGAAATGAAAATACAAGGGATTCAATGGACCTGAACTATTTATAAACCTACATGTGAGGATTGTACATGTAATTTTTAAAATTTTACCACTAATAGTACAGTAAGAAAGAATATATATATATGTATTTGTGTGTGTGTGTGTGAGTGTGTGTGTGTAGGTTTGTGGCTTGGTTGAACCTTGAATTCCCTGGAGCAGGAATAGTGAAGGATCTGATATGGACCAGACCCTGTGAGCTTCAGTGTGGAGTAGGACCTACCCAGAGAGCTGGGCAAGGAACTGGGAGCTATCTGCCATTGAACCCAGGTGACAGTCTAGTGAATCCAGGTAGAATCTGGGACCATGGAAGGGGATCCAGGGAATCTGAGAACAGGCCCCAAGTCAAGATGAAAAGACCCCTTCTTGGACACTGAGTAATTATGGAATTATAGTTTACTTGGTACTTAAGGGGTGGAGGGTTTTGTGTATGATACTTAGTAATTGATTGCTGAATAAGTGACTGATTGAATTAATCAAGTGTGCCCCATGAGTGGAAGATTTTGACTATTATATGATTGTTACTGATAAATAACTGATTGAGTTAACTTAGTTGCCCCATGAGTGGAAGACTTTGACTACTGTACTTTTAGATATTTGTTACTGATAAGTGACTGATTGAGTTAACTTAGTTGCCAGAAAAGTGGAAACTGACTATTGTACTTTGAGACTATGTTGTAAATATTATATTGTGATTTTCTGTTATAAGTTGTAATATTGTGAATGCTGTACCTTGATTTTCTGTGAAACTTTTGCTTTGAATTGTTATGAAATAGAGTGAGCGCTATACTGTACAATCAGAACTTTAAAAGCTGTTCACAGGAGCCTTATTCTAGAAAGCTGCTTGTGCATGGCTTTACAATAAGAGAAATGCAAATTAAAACAAATGTGAGGTACCACCTCACACTTATCCAATTGCATAAGTGACAAAAAAAGAGGAAAATGACAAATGTTTGAGAGAATGAGGGAAAATTGTGAAATTAATGCACTGTTGGTAGAATTGTGAACTGATTCTGGAGAACAATTTAGAACTATGTCTAAAGGGCTATAAAACTGTGTTGTATCAAATCTAGCAGCAACAGTACTAAGTTTATATCCCAAAGAGATCATAAAAAAGGAAAAGTGACCTAAATGTGATAAATATTCATAGCAGCCATTTTTTATGATGGCAAAATATTGAAAATTGAGGGGATGCCCATCAATTGGGGAATGGCTGAACAAGTTGTGAGATATGCATGTAATGGAATATTATTTTGCAATAAGAAATGGTGAACAGGAAGATTTTAGAAAAATCTGAAAAGACTTGTATGCACTTATGCAATATGAAATGAGCAGAAACAGGGAAAACATGGTACATAGTATCAGCAACATTATGTGATGATCAACTGAATGACTGAACTCTTCTCAGCAACACAATGATCCAAGGCAAGTACAAAGGACTTAGGAAGGAAAATTATACCCATGTCCAAATAAAGAATGGATGGAGACTGAATATAGATTGAAGCATACTTTTTTCTCTTTTTCAGGTTTTATTGTTTTGTTTTTTGCCTTTTGATGTTTGTTCTTTCACAACTGTAACAGATATGGCAATATGTTCCTCATGATAGCACAAACATAACCTATATCAAATTGCCTACTTATTGTAGGAATAAGGGAGGGAAGGGAGAAAAATTTGGAACTCACAGTTATGTAAAAATGACTGCTAAAATTGTCTTGACATGTAATTGGGAAAATGTTATTAAGTATTTTTAAAAAATTAAACAACCTTTTACATATCTCCACCTGCTTGTCCAGTGGACATCTTAAACTCAATGTGTCTAAAACAGAATTCATTTTTCTCCTCTAAACTTTCCACATCTTTCTACCTTCCATATTAGTGTAGAAGCCAACACTATCCTTCTAGTCACTGAGGCTTGCTACCTAGGAGTCAATCTGGATTCCTTACTATCTCATGCCCATATCCAATCTATTGTAAAAGCCTGTCGATTTCACCTTTTTATACCTCTCCAATATGATATTTTCCTTCCTTGGCCACTGCCTCCACTCTTTGTCATCTCATGCCTCAATCTGTCTGCCTCAAGTCTCATCTCACTCCAATCTATCCTCCATTCAGCCATTAATGGCATCCTCCTCCTCAATAAATTTCAGTGACTTCCTATTGATTTCAAGATTAAATATTAAATTC
Source organism: Petaurus breviceps papuanus (assembly GCF_028583685.1). NCBI lineage: Eukaryota > Metazoa > Chordata > Mammalia > Diprotodontia > Petauridae > Petaurus > Petaurus breviceps. The sequence goes on from NW_027187391.1 coordinate 3,456,524, forward strand.
TCTGGCATTCAAAGTTCTTCACAACCTAGTTCCCTTCCACCTCTCCAGTCTTCTTATACCGTACTCTCTGAAATGTATTCTTTAATCCAGTGACATTGGTCTCCATGTAGTTTCATAAATAAGACAATAGATCTCTTAGCTCTGGACATTTTTATCTGACTGTGCCTTATGCCTGAAATGATCTCTCTCCTCAACTTATTTTCCTGTTTTCCATGACTTCCATTGTCTCAATTAATATTTCACCTTCTCCAGGAAGCTTTCTCCAAGCTCTCTTAATTCCAGTGTCTTCTATTAATTATTTCTTATTTATCCTAGGTAGAGCTTATTGTGTATATTTGTTTTCATGTTAAGTCCCTCATTAGAGTGTAATATCTTTGAAGTCAGGGACTGTCTTTTGCTTCTTTTTGCATTTCCAATATTCAGCACACTGCTTGGCACCTAGTAGGTGCCTAATTAATATTTGTTGACTGGTTGAGTAAGGAAAGAGTATGTCCAGGAAGTCAAAAGATAATGGTCACCAGGATTTTGAATGGGTGACAAATTTGGATGTTATGAATTTTGAAAGAGGAGAGGTTATTAAATGATTATGGAAGAGAGAGAGCCTGGAAGAGACATTGTTAAGTAAATTTTATGTTACCTTCCAAACGTTCGTGTAGTTATTAAGGAAAGTGCAACCAATACTGGAAAGCAGACCTAAGAATGATGTGACATTAGGGAGCTAGATCTTAGTAAATTACAGAAGATGAAAAATAAAGGAAAAGGATTTAAATAAAAGAAAATTTATTACTTATGGAGAATAGCAAAGGAGGCAGAGATATTTGGAGTGAGAAATGCTGAGAAGGCGGATAGGGTGAGGATAGGGTGATAGGAACTAGAGTGAGGGAATAGACTGTAGGGGAGGAGGATTAAGGTTTGTATATCTGTGACTTCAGATTAACTGGGAAGGGGAAAATGTAAGGTAGTAAAGCATGTTTACCATTGAGGAAGTAATACAAGAAGAGCATATTTGTTTGGAGAGAGGTTAGCTGAGGATGGACTATTCAAATGCCAACCCCATGAAAGGTATTCATATTCTATTCTGTAAAATTTATGGAGGTCTTACATCCTATAGGAGCAGAAAAAAGTATGACCTAGAGGAATCTGGTGAGCATGGCAGGTTTGTAACCTGAGACTGAAAAGAAATTATGTCAGGGTTTAATCTGGTTGGGTTTCAGAGTACTAGGGTAGGCCCTGAGACAAAAACAGTGTTGAAGGGTTGCGTTTGGAATCCCGAGTTAGTGCAGACCATGGGGAAATCCCTGGGCTGAACAAAGATTCCTGAGTGTGAAGATCTCCTCAGAGGCTGTGAATGTGCAAATTTCCCTGTCCTCCTTCTTCATTAAAATTCAAGATATACTATGATTTTTTTTAGCTTTTAGATGGAAGATGAATGTGAAGATAGTTGATTCTGTGTTGGAGTGTAATGCCATAACATTTCTAATACAATTTTCAGTCATCTGAATTCTACCCTCATAGTAGAACAATATATCAACAAATACATATAACCACTATATCACTTGGCCAAAATTATTCAGTTGATTTGTTTGAATAAAAAATGTTATAGTCAGAAAAGTTCTGGAAGTGTTCCTGGACTTGCTGAAAACATTAAGTCAGCATACACTTTTTTACTTCAATAAAAAAGTGGCAAAAATGGAATGATAGAAACATATACAATTACACATACAATAAATATGTGTATATATGTATGTACATATACACATGTATATATGCATATATGCATACATATACATAGGTTATGATATTACGTGAAGCAAGAGGTCAAATGTGAATAGATTACACCTGTAACTCATAAATACTTTATTCGAAAATAATATTAGAAGGCAGTAGAAACTGCAAGTCCCAAAGAACATCACAAAAATGAAATTGATTATATTTTAACAGACATGAAATAGCTTGTTACAAAACTGGGTAGTCATTTCTGAATCATTTTTCTGTATATTCAGACCACAGACCCACAATAAAAAGCCAAAATCAATAATGAAGTAGAAGAAAGAATAAAAATGGGATGATATGGAGCACAACTGAAATGCTCCAACCTGTCCTATTTAATCAAGTTGTTGACATTGAAAATGGGAAACAGATTGTTAAAACGCATTTTCATGGGCTATGAACATTTTCCTAAGAAAATATGATTGACATAAGCCAATTGCTAAATTAAGGAAACATAAAAATTCACCTTAGCAAAAGCATACTTGATATTGTTCCCCCTAGGTGAAGAGATAAATAAAGAAATTAATAATTTTGAAAATGAACTAATTTTTTTTTAAATTGCATCAATGAGGAAAATGGAAGATTGTGAGAAGTATTGCCTCATAAAAGACTAAATAAGTAGTAGAAAAGATAGGCAGCAAGGTGGAATAGTGAATACCATGCTGGACCTGGAGTCAGAAAAACCCATTTTCCAGAATTCAAGCCTGACCTGATATATTTAATAGCTATGTGACCCTGGTAAGTCAGTTAATGTTGTTGTCTCAATTTGCTCATGTTTAAAATAAACTGGAGAATAAAATAGTAAACTTCTCCAGTATCTCTGCAAAGGAAACGCTAAACAGGGTCATGAAGAGTTAGATGTGACAGAAAACAACTGAGCAACAGTAGTAGACAGCCAACCAATTTTGTTAAAATGGTGATGAAGCGATCAACCAAATAAGTGACCCAATGGTAACAACAAACAGGAAAAAGAGATGGAAAAGTTTGTCAGGATTTCTAGAACAAATGTTTTTTTTTTCCTATCCATGGCAGAGGAGTCATCATAATTAGACTCTGATGTCACAGGCTATTTAGTTCTAGAGTAGTTAGTATACATAGAGGAGGTTCAATATGAAGATGAAACAATTGTGAAAGCATTATGTGTGTATATATATATATATATATACGTATAATATACATATGTGTATATAGAAATAATATATGTGTGATATATGCATATAATTTTATTCTGTACTTTGCAAAAGAGAATTTCCACATAATCAGTAGAACATAGATTTTATATAAAAACCTTAAATCTTATTTCATACCCCTTACTTTAATATCTATATCTATCTCTATCTGCATGCATATACAAATTCTGTGTACATACATATATAGAAACAAATGTATATGAAAAGAAATAGATAGAACCATATTTTTAGATGCACACATAAAAGCTGAGGTATATTGTGGTTGTTGTTCAATCATTTTTCATTTGTCTCTTATGGCTTTTGACCCAATTTGAGGTTTTCTTAGCAAAAAAAAAAATGGAGTGGTTCGCCATTTCCTTCTCTAGTTCATTTTAGAGATGAGAAAACTGAAGCAACCAAAGGGCCATACAGTTAGTAAGTTTCTCAGGTCAAATTTGAACTCAGAAAGTTTAGCCTCTCTGACTCCAGGTCCAACACGCTATTCACTGTGTCACCTAACTGCCCCGTGAGGTATGTACATATGTGTAAATTCCATACTTTAATATTTTCCTGAAACCCTCAAAGTTACTTCATTGATGTATTTCCACCTCAGCAACCTCCCATTAAATTAACTTGATATTTGGACATTGGATAGTAGTCCCTTGACTACTTTTCACCATTTTCCACCAGTATCGCATCTTGGTTTCTGTTCTATGGCGTGGGACTGGGGGATCCTCCTTCAGGATAAGCTATTGATCTGAAAGCTTATTATGGAGCAGATTGACTCAGGTGTTGGTATTCACCACCTTTTGAACTCACACTAATTTGACTCTCCCTTCTGATTGTAGGGTGGAATATTAAACTCCTCCCAAATCCTTCCCTTATAAATGATTCACTACATTCCAGGACAATTGATTTTTCACCAGCAGTTCAGCTTTGTTTCCACTGGACAGAACAACATGCTCCCCTTTGACATATTCTTTCCTTTACTTTCATTTTTAAAATTAAATTTTATGTTTATTTTTAGTTTACATCATTCATTTCCACAAGATTTTGAGTTACAATTTTTCTCCCTGTATTTCCCCTATACAACACCCCAAAACAGCAATCTTACTGTATACCCCTCTCCACAATTTGCTCCCTCCTATATGCCCCCCATCCTTTCTCCAAATTTCCAGTAGAGCAAGATGGATATCTATACCCCAGTGACTGTATATGATATTGCCCAGTGGCATGTAAATAATAATTATATATACATACACACACACACATATATATACATATACATATATATATATATATACATATATGTGTGTGTGGTGTGTGTGTATTATACATTTGATTTTAAAACTTTGGATTCCAGATTCTTTCCCTTCCTCACTCATCACCCAACCTTACTGGGAAGATAAGCAATTCAATATAAGTTGTACACATGTAGCCATGCAAAACATTTCCACAGTGGATATATTGGGAAAGATTGACTATATTTCCCTCTATCCTATCCCACTCCCCACTTCTCCTATTCTCTACTTTGACCCTGTCCCTTTTCAAAAGTCTGTGCTTCCAGCTTCCCTCCCCCGCAACCTGCACTCCCCTCCGTTATCCCCCCAATCATCCCTTTCCCCTCTACTCTCTTGTAGGTCGAGATATCCTATTTAGTGTACATGTCATTACCTCTCAAAGCCAAATTCAATGAAAGTAAGGTTGACACATTCCTTTTTCCCTTCCTGTCCTTCCTCTCCATTGTGACAGTTTTCCTTTGCCTCTTCTATATGAGATAATTTACCACATTCTGTTTCTCCACATCTCCTCTCATTATATTCCTCTTGCATCTCAATTTCACCTTTTAATTATCATCCCTTCCTATTCAACTGGTCCTGTGCCCTCTGTTTAAATATACGTGTACACATATATATATACACACACAGATATATTCATATACCCTCCTATATAGACATATGTATGTATGTATGTGTGTATATATTTATATTCCCTTCAATTATTCTCATACTGAGAAAAGTTTCATAAGTTACAGTTATCATTTTTGCATGTAGTAAAGTAAGTAGTTCAATTTTGATAAGTTTCTTATGATTTCTTTTCCCTGTGTACCTTCTCATGTTTCTCTTGCTTCTTGTATCTGAATGTCAAATTTTCTATTAAATTCTGTATTTTTCCACCAAGAATCCTTGAAAGTCCTCTATTTCATTGAATAACCATATTTTCCCCTGAAACATGATACTCAGTTTTGCTGGTTAGGTGGTTCTTGGTTTTAATCCCAGGTCCTTTGATCTTTGTAATATAATATTCCAAGACCTTCCAAACCTCAGTGTAGAAGCTGACAGATCCTGAGTTATCTTAATTGTGTTTCCCCAATATTCAAATTGTTTCTTCTTGGCTGCTTGTAATATTTTTCTCCTGGATCTGGGAACTCCAGAACCTGGCTACAATGTTCCGGGGAGTTTTCTTTTAGGGATCTTTTTCAACAGGTAATTGGTGGATTCTTTCAACCTCTTTTTTACCTTCTGATTCTAAAGTAACGGGGAAATTTTTCTTGAGTATTTCTTGAAGGATGATTTCCATCAAGAATTCTTGAAAGTCCTCTATTCCACTGAATGATCATATTTTCCCCTAAAACATGATATTCAATTTTCCTGGGTAGTTGATTCTTGGTTTTATTCCCAGCTGCTTTGATCTCCGGAGGTGATCAGTGGATTCTTTCAATATCTATTTTGCCCTCTGGTTCTAAAACAGCAGGGCAGTTTTCTTTGAGAACTTCCTGCAGGATGATTTCTAGGTTCTTACTTTGATCATGGCTTTCAGGTAGTCCAATAATTTTTAAATTATCTCTCCTGGATCTATTTTCCAGGTCAGTGGTTTTTCCCATGAGGTATTTCATATTGCCTTTTATTCTTTCATTTATTTGAATCTGTTTAACAGCATCTTGATTTCTCATAAAGTAATTGACTTCCATTTGCTCCAATTTGATTCTGAAGCAATGTTTCTCCTGGGTGAGCATTTGAGATTCTTTTTCCATCAGCCAAATAAGGTTTTTTAAGGTATTCTTCTCCTCATTGCCTTTTTGAGCCTCTTTTGCCATTTTAGTTAGTCTGTTTTTTAAGGTGTTGTTTTCCTCAGTCATGCTGTTGACCCTCGTTTTGTAATTTTCTTGCATCGTTCTCATTTCTCTTCCCTATTTTTCCTACACTTCTCTTATCTGCTTCTAAAGTTCTGCTATGGCCTGTAACCAGCTCATATTTTCCTTTGAAGCTTTTGGTGCAGGAGTTCTGACTTCACTGTCTTCCTCTGTTGCATGCTTTGTTCCTTTTTTCCCCAAAATAGGAGTCTAATGTTGGAATATTCTGTCTGCTTTGTTTCCTTTGCATGGTCATGTTGTCCTCAGGCAGTTGACCCCTGGGCTTTTTGCCACAGTAGGACTCTGCCACCAGACAGGGGGGATTTCATCCCAAACTCTGGGGTTTTCTCAGCTTCTGGAGGTATTAGATGGGTGCCCTCTCTGAGGCCTCCAAATGCTCTGGCAAGGTGGACACAAACCCAAAGACCTCCACCCTAGACTGCAATCCAGATTCGAGCAGGTTAAAGCAAGAGTGATTATCCCTCAGACTGGTTGCTTGGTCCCCCTGCACTCTGCAGGCCAGGAGCTGAAGCTGCCACATGGTGCTGGCTGGCTGGCTGTGCTGGCATCTCAGTGGCTTCTCGCCCTGGGGGCAAAAACCGATGTACTCCCTCTTTTTGGGTCCTAATATCCATACTGCATTGACCTCTCACTTTGTCCTTCACATCTGTGTGTTGATAATTCTGGAAATGGCCACAGCTGCTGCTGATCGGGAGTCCTTCCTGCTGGTGGATGTTCAGATCCGCCCTGGGGCTAAAACCTCATGCTCAAGGTGAGCCTGGGCTCAGCTCCCAGAGGGCTGTGCTGACCGTTTCCTTCCAGCCTGCCAGGCTGTTCTCAGTGGGAGGATAGCTTCTCTGTGTCATTTTGTGGGTTCTCCATCTCTAGAGTTAGTTCAGAGTCCCCTTTTTACATTGATTGGGGAAGGTGGAAGCTGGAGCCGCTCAGAGGACATTCTTCTACTCCGCCATCTTGACTCCATCCCTGATTTAGTTTATTTTTAAGGTGTTATTTTCTTCAGTCAGGTTGTAGCCTCTCTTTTCATTATTCTCTTGCATCATTCTCATTTCTTTTTTCAATTTTTCCCCCACTTCTCTTAGTTGGTTTTCAAATCCTTCTTAAGCTCCTTTATGGCCTGTAACCATTTCATACTTTTCTTGGCAGCTTTTGGTGCAGGAGTTCTGACTTCATTTTCTTCCTCCTGTTCCATGTGTTGATCCTTTTTGTCCCCCAAAGAAAGGAATCCAAAGTTGGATTGCTATGCTTGCTTTGCTTCCTCTGCTTGCTAAGTTACCACTCAATTACTTGACTTTTGAGCTTTTTGCCATAGTAGATCTTTGCTTCCAGAGAGGAGAGCTTTGTCCCAAATCACTGGGATTTTTGCATCTGCCAGAGCTATTAATTCACTGCCCTCTCTGAAGCCTCCACTGGTTCTGGCACCTGGTCACCCTCCCCAGGACCTTCACCCTAGACAGAAATCCATATCCAAGCACGTTAAAGCAAGAGCAATTACCCCTCAGAATGGTTTCTGCAGGCTAGGAGCTTTGAAGCAGCCATGTTGCAGCAGCCACCACAGTTTAGGTCCTTTTCCCTCTGGGGACCAGATGCCGGAATGTACTCCTGGACCCACTGTTCCCACCATCCACTCACCTATCACTTGTCTTTGGCATTTATGGGTTGATAATTCTGGGAAACTGTCACAGCTGTTGTGATCCACTCTCCCAAAGTCCCTCCAGTGGGTACTTTTCGGGTAGCCCTATGGCTAAAACAGTGAGCTCATGTGGGGTTGAGCATCTGTTCCCAGCATGCTGCAATGGACCCTTTCTGATGGTCTGCTGGGCTGTCTTCAGTGGGAGGTTTGTTTCTGTCACTTTGTGGGTTCTGTAGCTCCTAAGTTTGTTTAGAGTAATTTTTATAGGTATTTGAGGTGGTTATGCGGGGAGTGAAGGGACTATTCCTGCATCTATGCCCCCAGCTTGGCTTCTCCTCCCCGTACCATTATTTTTTAGCTTCTTTTCTTGCACTGTCTTCCCCCATTAAATTATAAGCTTCTCAAGGTCAAGGAATCTTTTCCTCATTTTTATCCCTAGTGCTTAAGCCAGTGTTGGACACATAGAATGTATGTAATTATTGAAATCAATTCCTAAACATGAATTTTATCTAAAACAGGATGATTTTAATCTAATTACTGAGTATTCAGGTTGAAATTTGAAACTGTTTTCACCTCGGTGCTTCAATCTGTATGTGTTGTCCAATTCTTCTTTACTCTGATATTGAAGGGGGATTTATAAGTAATCATATCTGAATGAAGGCATAGTTTATAATTCTGTTAAACTTACCAAAGTTTAAAAACCTCATGAAGTGTATACTAATTTTATTTGAGAACAATCCTTTCTCTTTTACTATATGCATATTATATGTAAAAAGTGTATCAAAATTTCCTGTTTTTTTGGTGACCTCATAGATTATGTTCATTCAACACCTAAAAAGTATATAAAATAAGGGGGTGGGAATCTCATTTATTAACACCTGCCCTACATTGTGAAAATTTCAAACTATTATTAAAAGTATAAAAATAGGACTAATAATAATTGTTTTGATTATACAATAATTGTCTGTCAGTAGATAATAGTAACAAAAGGGTAAGAATAAAGTCATATGTGATTTCTTGTCTTTCAGAATCACAGAATTTTTTAGTTGGAACAGAATTAGGTAGCCACTGATGACATTCCATAAATGATGAAATCTCTACCATCAATATTCAACATGTGATGATTCAGTCTCTTTCTGAGGATTTCAAAGGAGGGGGAATCTACCAGATCTTGTGGTAAGACATTCCACTTTTAGATAGCTCTAATTGTTAGAAAGATTTTTTCCTGATATCATGTGTAAATTGGCCTCTTGACAACTTGACAATAATTGTCCTTGTCTCTGTACTGTGAAGATAAAACATAATGTGGAGATGGGTGATATAGAAACCTAGAGCTAGGTAATATAGAGTCAAAGGGAGCCCATTGAAGGCCAGGATTCTCTCAGGGTCTGAATTCTGTTTTCTGATGGGCTGAGGAGTTGTGGAAATGATGACCCAAATGGTGTTAGAGTTGTAGGAATTGTGCTCATTAATTTATTAATAGTTAGAGGGACTTGATAGCTATGCTCAAGTATTTGAAGGTCATCACATGGAGGAGGCAGTTGACCTGTTGTTTTTATCTTTTCCCCTTTGACATTCCTTTTTTTCTTTCTGTCATTTTCCCCCATTAAAATATGAGCTCCTATATGGCAGGAGTGATCATGTTAGCTTGTATTACTATGCTCCAGAGCTTGAAACAGTGCCTAGACAAAAGTAAAAACTTAATAAATGCCAATTATATTGTTACTAAATCTAATATCAAAAATAATAGCTAATGCTTATATAGTGCTTACTATGTGCCAGGAAGTATGATAAAAATGCTTTTCAGTTATTTTCTTATTGAGATGTAGTTCCTATTATTATCCCCATTTTACAGATGAAGATACTGAGGCAAATTGAGTTTAAATGACTTGTCCAGGTTAACACATCTAAATAATAAGTATAAGAAGCTGGATTTGAACTCATATTTCTGACTCCAGTCCCAGTCCTCTATTCTATCCATTGTGCTCTCTTTCTCATTTTTGCTCTTTCCCTTTCTCTTTTCCTTCCCTCTCTTCCACTTCTGTATTCCCTTTCCTCTCTCTCTCTTTCTCTCTCTCTGTCTCTCTCTGTCTCTCTCTCTCTCTCTGTCTCTCTCTCTCTCTGTCTCTCTCTCTCTCTGTCTCTCTGTCTCTGTCTCTGTCTCTCTGTCTCTGTCTCTCTGTCTCTCTGTCTCT
>NW_027187391.1:3466541-3525155 GCF_028583685.1 Petaurus breviceps papuanus
TCTCTCTCTCTCTCTCTCTCTCTCTCTCTCTGTCTCTGTCTCTCTCTTTGTCCTTCCCCTTCCCCCCAACTGTAGTGGTCTCTTTTTGCCTCTGTCCTTTTCTCTATATCTCTCTGTCCTCTGTCTCTGTCTTCCCCTTCCACCATGTTATGAGCTCACAACCTTTTGCCATGCTGTCCTAGAATCTTTCTGTCCGATAGCTAGTCAGGCCTGCCCTGAGGCTAAAGCCTTGATGTGGGCCTGAGATTGTATTAACTCATCTGGCTACCATATCACGCTGCTTATTCATATTAAGCTTACAATATAATGCTACAATCACTACCATCTCCTCCTCCAATCCTGCCAAAAATCCCAGAGGATTTTTGGAACAACTGCTTTCTATTCACCTTCACTGTTTTGTATTTAGGGAGTTGATTTGGTTTTAGTGCTCAAGTGCAAGCTTTTCAGGTAATTCTTATTGAATTTCATCTTATTATATTCAGCCCAATATTCTAACCTAAGAAACTCCTTTTGGGTCCTAATGTTGTCATCTAGTGTATTAGCTGTCCCCTATGGAATGGTTTCATCTGTGAATCTGATGAGTTTCCTATCTATGCTCTTACTTAAGTAATTGAAAATAAAAAGTTAAATAGCACAATGTGAAGATCCCTGGGGAAGTAACTCTCCTGGAGACTCATTGATACAAAATTGTTAACAACTACATTATAAAGCCCCTATCCAACCAGTTCCAAGTCTATTTGATTTTATTATCATCTAATCCAGATCTCACTATCTTTTCCACATGAATTACCTGGCATACTTTACCAAAAGCTTTTCACTTAACACAATCTGAGGCATATAGTAGGCATATAATAAAGGATTATTGACTGACTATCTTAATATGTAGATAAATTCTATTTACAATACTCACTTTTTCTACTAACAAGGGATCAATATGCTAATGTGAATGTATTCTAAATGAAAAAATAATATCAATAGATTATGTTAAAAAGTCTAACAATAGATTGAATGCTTCACATAACACCTTAACAAACATTTACCTAGGCCCTTGAGACTGAGACAGAGAAATATAATAATAACAGCTAACATTTATTTAGTATTGTAAGATTTTATTTTCTCATTTGATCTTTACACTTGGAGTTAAACTCTATTTCTATCCCCATTTTTTTAGATGAGAAAATGCAGGATGAAAGGGGTCACGTAAGTTGCCCAGTGTCACATAGCTAGTATTGTATCCAAGCCAGAATTTGTACTCAATTAATTTTGACTTTACTTACTCTACCAGTTTTCTATTTAGATGAAATTATTAGAACTCTGTAATTTGAGGGATTCTTAAGAGAAATTTCTTCTTTACTCTGCCTTTACTATTTATAATTTTCCCAAAGAATTATGCAAGTATATTTGAAAGTGTTAATACCAAAAAATTTGAGATTCTCTAAGCAAGTCAGTTAGTATCTAAACATATCAAATAGCCAGGAAAAAAAAAACACTGCTCAAATAAGGCCAAATGTGAAAAACAAGAAATTTTCTGGACATTTCTTCAGTTCAACTGTTAACCAAAAATTTGATGTTGGGCAAATCATTTCAATCACTTACTAGTTGTATGTCCTTCACCTACTCATGTAAACCCCATTTCCCTTATTTATAAAATAAGGCAAAGTGACTTTCTCACTCATTTATAAGTATGTTGATAATATTCAAAGCATCAAGCATATTTTTAAAAAGTCTTGAATATTTAATGATACTGAACTTCATTTTTTCCCCTCTTGCTCCTTACTTCCATACCAAAATGTTTATTGGCTACAATTATTCTTTATACTAGGAGATGATGAGTGATACTTTAGCTAGAGGGCATTTTTGCCATTTTGTGAGATACCTCTCTCATATGACACTAGTTAAGAAATTCCTATCAAATTTATGATGTAAATATCATTAAAATATAAAAAAACAGCACTTTACTATTATCTGCATAAAGTATTAAATGGATCTCTGCTTTGTGGGCTTCAAGGCATCACGGAGTTGGAAGGAATATTAGGTGCACATTATATTGAACAGAATTTCTTTCTATAACATCCTTAAAAAGGCATAATCCAATCCCCACATGAATATCATTATGGATGGTAAGGCTACTAAATCCTGGGGCAGCCCATTCTATTTTTGGATAGAACTAAAGACTAGATAATTTTTATTCACTTTATACCCGGCTTAAATCTGTTAATCTGTAGCTTTCTTCCATTATTCCTACTATTTACCTCTAAGACTAAGTAGAGGAAGTCAAATCCTTCTTCTTCAAATCCTTCTTCTTCTTCAAAAACTTCAAATCAGTAAGAACAATTATGTACATCCCCCACTCTCCTCTACACAAAACATTCCTATTTCTTTAATGCAATCTTTGTATAGTTTAGTCTCAAGTCTCCTTATCATGCTGATTTCCCTATTCCCAATGTACTTTATTTTGTAAATGTTTATGCTGCCATATTTGCCATGGTGAGAACTAAAAGAAGCAAAGTGAAATTAATGGATACTCATGAATAGAGTCAACAAAGACCACCATGGTAGAATGAATTAATGGAATATTTATTATTTTTATTTATTTTTGAAGGGGGAAGGTAGGGCAATTGGGGTTAATTGACTTACCCAAGGTCACATGGCTAGTTTTTGTGTGTTATCTGAGGGCGGATTTGAACTCAGGTCCTCCTGACTTAAGGGCTGGTGCTCTATTCACTGCACCACCTAGCCACCCCTAATGGAACATTTATTAAAGAGAGAAATAGGATTTATTAAATGTTTGCTATGTCAAAACATTGTGCTAAGCATTGGAGATATAAATAGAAAAATAAGACAATCCCTGGTCTTAGTGAATTCTCATTCTAATAGGGGAGATAACACATATGCTAGGTCTTATCGGCAAGGCAAATGGAAAGCACTTGTAGTCCTTTGGATGCAGCATCAAAGTAAATTATAATGTCTTTTCACTAATTTCATTCCCATTGATAACATCATGTTAATGTCTGATGTTGAACTATATGAAAATGCCAAGGACTTTGTTGTCAAGAACTTTCATTTCTGTCTTCAGCAACTTTGCTTTAAAAACCTATAGCAGACAAATGGAACAATATTGAAAGCCTACATACATATTTAGACACTACACACATTAGAATGCTTGAATGCCATATTGCCCAATTAAAGGCAACAAAAAAAAGCAATATGAAAACACAATTAAAAAAAGAAAAGTCTACATCCAAAATTCCATATTCCATTAAGCAGCAATTATAATTGAACCTCGATTTTATTTCAATATAAGAAGCCCAAACAACTCAAAAAACAGAATATACAATGACACACCAAGCAAAAATTTTACTACAGATATTTGAGAAACAAAAAAAATAATAAAAAGAGAAAAAAACCAAGGACTAGCAGATAATATATTGTATATATAATTTCAAGTAGTATAAAAAAAGAATGACAGAACTATGTCGTAAAGAAAACTAAAACTTAACTTCTCTTCAAAAGGAGAAAAGGGTGGTGGCATAGAAAAGTCTCAATTATTTCCCAAAATGTTGCATGAATTAGCAGCAAAGCATTTTACCAGCTTCATCTCATATACATGCCTCTTAGACTTTCTTAGAGAAGTATCACCTTTGTAATAGCAAAATAGGAAAATGACAATGATCACTGAGCATCATAGGGTAGAGGATGGAGCAGTGGGTATAGACTAAGCAGATACTACATTTGTGATCATAGACAAGTTTCTTAAGCTCTCTGTACCTAATTTTCCTTATCTATAAATTGAGAACTAGAATTCAAAGTTGCTTAATGCTCTTTCAATTTCTAAATTTATGATACACTTATCTCTCAAAATTTTAAACAATTCTGTATTTATATATTTTGTTCAAAGCATTAGTAGCTCCTATCAGTAAAAAAATATGTAAAATTTTTCAAGAAAAAACAATATAACAGAAAAGCAGAAGAAAAGGGAGACCAAAACTACAGTGAAAAGGTATAAATCATTAGCAGTTCAACAGTTTTTAAAGAAGCCATGTGAAAGTAGTACACCATTTTTATTGTCTCTATCGATTATTAAAAAAGGCTTTAATTCCCTTCCCTATGTGCATATACTTGTATGTATGCAAATCTATGTATATATGTATGTATATACATATATGTAATGCAAATGTATATGTATGTTTATATGATAATGCTAGGACATTTAATGTCCATGAGTATAATGGCTCTATATTTAAGACACACAAGCAAACATTAAGAACAACAGTTATCAAATATTGTATTTTCCAGAGAGAAAGCATAGTTTATGGTTCTTTTTAACTCTAGAACCATTATAATATCTTCTATGTAGAATTAAGCATGGCTTTAAAAATATAGAGGGATCCATATGCAAAAGAAATCTTATTAATCATTTGATGTATATGGGTAACATCATGTTATATTTGCGATTACTACTACTACTAATAATAATACAGCAAAAACAAAATATTAAAGAATTTCTTCATCCCATGGAATTAATAACTCAGTCAATAAGACTTTATTAATGGTCTACTATGTGCCAGGTGCTGTGCTAAATCCTGGGGATACAGATATGAGAAAAGATAGAAGGATGGAAGAAGGAGAGAAAGGGGGAAGGCAGAAAGGAAGGAAGGGAAAAAAAGTAAGGAAGAAACTGTCCTTAGAAAATGTATATTCTTTTTTTTTCAAATGCTTTATTAACTTCTGATTTACATCACTCATTTCCACCAGATTTTGAGTTACAAATTTTCTCCCCATTTTTCCCCTACCCACTGCCTCAAAATAGTCCCACAGGATATCCCCTGCTCCAATCTGCTCTCTCCCATATTTTCTCCCATACCCTTTTGACTTTTGCAGTGGATCTATATGCCCAAGGGCCTGTATATCTTATTTCCCAATTACATGTAAAATAGTATTAATAATAGTATATATTTGAATATTTAGTTTTAAAACTTTGAATTCCAGATTCATTCCGTTACTCCCTTGTCTCCCATATTTACTGGGAAGATAAGCAGTTCAGTATAGGTCGTACATGTGTGGCGAATGAAAAACATAACCAAAGTAGATATATTGTAAAAGAATGACTATATTTCCCTCCCTCCTATCCCACCCCACCATTTGTTCTATTCTCTACTTTGCTTCTGCCCCTTTTCAAAAGTGGGTGCTCCCAAATTCCCTCCGCTCCAGCCTATCCTCCTTTCCCTCATCCCCCCTCTAATCCCCTACCCGCCCTACTTTCCTGGAGCCTGAGATACCCTATTTAGTGTGTATTTCATTCCCACCTTAAGCTAAATTCAATGGGAATAAGGTTGACCCATTCCCTTTTGCCTTCCTATTCTTCCCCTCCATTGTAACCATTTCCCCTTGCCTCTTCTATATGAGATAGTTTACCCCATTCTGTCTCTCCCCATCTCCTCTCATTATATTCCTCTCTCACCTCTTAATTTCACCTTTTAAGTATCATCCCTTCCTGTTAAATTGTTCCTGTGCCCTCTATCTATGTATACCTGTAAACACATATACACACATTCACATGTGTTCATATGCCCATATACCCTCATATATAGACATGTATTTATTTCTATTTCCTTCAACTACTGAGAAAAGTTTCTTCAGTTAAAATTATTGTGTTTCCATGTAGGAATGTTAATAGTTCAACTTAGATAAGTTTCTTATGATTCCTTTTCTCTGTTTACCTTCTCATGCTTCTCTTGCTTCTTGTATCTGAATGTCAAATTTTCTGTTCAACTCTGCTTTTTCAGCAAGAATGCTTGAAAGTCCTCTATTCCCCTGAATGACTATATTTCCCCCTGAAACACAATATTCAGTTTTGCTGGGTAGGTGATTCTTGATTTTAATTCCAGCTCTTTTGACCTCTGGAATATCATATTACAAGCCCTTCGATCCCTCAGTGTAGAAGTTGCCAGATCCTGGGTTATCCTGATTGTGTTTCCACAATATTCAAATTGTTTTTTCGTGGCTGCTTGTAATATTCTCTCCTTAATCTTGGAATTCTGGAACCTGGCTATAATATTCCTAGGAGTTTTCTTTGGGATCTTTTTCAGGAGGCGATCGGTGGATACTTTCAACCTCTATTTTTCCCTCTGGTTCTAAAACATCAGGGCAGTTTTCTTTGAGAACTTCCTTCAGGATGATTTCTAGGTTCTTACTTTGATCGTGGCTTTCAGGTAGTCAAAATTTTTTAAATTATCCCTCCTGGATCTATTTTCCAGGGCAGTGGTTTTTCCCATGACATATTTCACATTGCCTTCTATTCTTTTATTTGTTTGAATCTGTTTAACAGCATCTTGATTTCTCTTAAAGTCACTTCCCTTTGCTCCAATATAAATCCAAGGGAATGATTCTCCTCATTGAGCTATTGAGATTCTTTTTCCATCTGGCAAATTCAGCTTTTCAAGGCATTCCTGTCCTCATTGCATTTTTGAGCCTCTTTTGCCAATTGAGTCAGTCTGTTTTTTAAAGTATTATTTTCCTCTGTCAGACTGTTGACTCTCATTTCATAATTTTCTTGCATTGTTCTCATTTCTCTTCCCAATTTTTCCTCCACTTATCTTAATTGCTTCTTAAGGTCCTCTGTGGCCTGTAACCAGCTCCTATTTTCTTTTGAATCTTTTGGTGCAGGAGTTCTGACTTCACTGTCTTCCTTCTGTTCCATCCTTTGCTCCTTTTTGTCCCCAAAATAAGAGTCTAATGTTGGAATCTTCTCTCTGCTTTGTTTCCTTTGCCTAGTCATGTCTCCCCTCAGTCACTTGACCCCTGAGCTTTTTGCCACAGTAGGACTCTGCCACCAGACGGGGAGATTTCATCCCAAACACTGGGGTTTTCTCAGCTGCCAGAGGTATTAGATGGGTGCCCTCTCTGAGGTCTCTCCACGCTCTGGCAAACTGGACACCCACCCCAGTACCTCAACCCTACACTGCAATCCTGATCCAAGAACGTTAAAGCAAGAATGATTGCCCCTCCCACTGGTGCTTGGCAGCCCTATACTATGCAGGCAAGGAGCTGAAGCTGCCACATGCAGCTGGCTGGATGTGCAGGGCATCTCAGAGGTTTCTTGTTCTGGGGCAAAAGCCATGCCCTTTCACTTACTGCATCCCAAAATCCAAACTGCCATGACCTCTCACTTTGTCCTTTGTCTCTATGTATTGATAAATCTGGAAAGGGCCACAGGTGCTGCTGATCTGGAGTCCCTCAGGCCAGTGGCTGGTCAAGCCCAACCTGGGGCTAAAGCCTAGGCATGGGGCTGGGCTTGGCTCCCACAGAGCTGTGCTGTCTGATTCCTGCTGGCCTGCCAGGCTGTCCTCAGCAGGAGGTTAGCTTCTCTGTGTCATTTTGTGGGTTCTGCAGCTCCAAAGTTTGTTTAGAGTCCCCTTTTACATGGATAGGGGAAAGTGGAAGCCTGAGCCCATGGGAGGTCCTGCTTCTACTCCACCATCTTGAGTCCGACCCCCCAAAACTTATATTCTAATGAAGGAAGTCAAAACATAAAAGAAAGGTGAAAAATGAGGGTGAACAGTATGGCAGGAATGTTTGATGGAAGAAGTCCAAATGAAAGCAGCCATGTGTGAAATGAATTTTTTTCCAATATCTGATTGTGTATTGAAATTGATAAATTTAAAATCTTAATAGATACATAGGAAATATTAGGACTAACATCTGTAACCTTGAATTTAGAAGTCAAATTGAATTGTGTAATTTAATAATCAATATATATATTTCTCTCTTTGTAAGATTTTTAAAGCCTACAAATATAAAGGGGAAAGCTGTGTCTATGTATGTCATCAGAAGTGAGAATACTGAATTCAAAGCCCAGTCAGAAGAACATATTTAAAACAATCAATACCTATACACTTTAAACTTTTAGAAAACTAAAATGTCTCATAATAGATTTGTAAAATATCCTACTAATATACATGAAATGGCAAATAAATAATGTTCACTAGTGTAATACTACTATTGAAAGGTTAACCATTTTTCATCAAAAAGGAATACATTTTTTTTGACAAAAACATAAAAAAAGAAAAGAAAAGGACCACAATACATTTAGAAAAAATAAGCAGGAAAAAATATAAAAGACTGACAAAAGGTACCTGACACTGGATTTGAGGAATGTAATCAAATGTGGCAGCCACCAAAGGGAGACTATAACACATCTGAGATGAGAGTAGACTCAAACACTTGAGATGTGAGAGTAGAATCAGTCCTCCATGAGTAAGACCAGATGAATTCAATTAAATCTGTGCAAAAATAAATTAATGAATGGTTGAATGAATAAATGAATTACTGGACCAATTTCTCCCCTGAAATTCAGTTTTTAATGATAATAATCCAGAAAAAATAACCACCAGAAATTCTAGAAGCTCATCCTGATGGAGCCAAAAGGGTGCAATTATGATTTTGCAAGGATGTGGTAGATACAGAATAAAGTATCACAGCAGAAGCAAAATTTTATCATTGACCAAATACCTGTCAGAACTTGAATTAGTGACTCAAATTATACATTAGACAGTCATAATCTTTGAAAAATCTCTGTGTGAAAACTATAGACCTAGAAATATCTTTAGGAACTCAACGAAAATGATAAAAAGTTGTATTTGTTTGTTTGTTCGTTTTTAAAGAAACAACAATATTTAGGACTTTTAGTTTTACAGGGCCCTTTTTATAAATTTCTCTTATGATAAAGCTCCTGGCAAACTTTGTGTCATAGGTCAAACAAGATCTCATCACTGTTTTATATTTAAGGAAACAGACAAGGTGACATGATTTTTCTATGGTCATCCAGGAAGTGTCTGAAGTGAGTTTTTTTTTTTAATTTTTAAAATTAATTTGTTTGTTTACTTTTAGTTTACAAGATTCAATTCCACAATTCCTTGAGTATCACATTTTATCCCCCTCCTTCCCCTCCTCCCCCATGGTGGCATATAGTCAAGTATAGGATCTAGAAATACTTTCACATCATACATTAGTCAAGTTATAAAGATGGATTGTAGCAGATGAAATGAAAAATGGTAAAGAGGACATAAAATCAAACAAGAAAAGGAAAAAGATCAAGTATTTTTCTTCCATCTGGATATAAACTCCATTCTTTCTAGTTCTTTCTCTGGATGCACACTTTTCTCTCCATCGTTAGTCTTTTGGGATTGACTTATATCACTGTATTTCTGAGAAGAGTCCAGTTTATCAGAGTTCATCATCACCCATATGTTGTGTCTGTAATTGTGCACAAATTTATCCTGGTTCTACTCTTCTCACTCAACATCAGTTCATATAAGCCTCTCCAGGTAAATATGAACTCCATCTGCTCCTTGTTTCTTATAGCACAGTAGTATTCCATAGCATGCATATACCACAATTCGTTCAGCCATTCCTCGATTGATGGGCATCCCTTTAATTTCCAATTCTTTGCAACCACAAAAAGAGCTGCTATAAATATGTTTGTACATATGGGTCTTCCTCCCACTTCTATGATCTCTTTGGTATGTAACCCTAGGAGTGGTATTGCTGGGTCAGAAGATAATTTATAGCCCTTTGGGCATAATTCCCAATTGCTCTCCAGAAAGGCTGGATCACTTCACAACTCCACCAGCAATGTGGTAGTGTTCCAATTTGCCCACATCCTCTCCAGCATTTGTTATTTTCCTGTTTTATCATCTTAGCCAATCTGACTGGTGGTACCTCAGAGTTGTTTTGATTTGCATTTCTCTAATCAATAGTGATTTAGAGCATTTCTTCATGTGCTTATAGATATCTTTAATTTCTTTCTCTGAAAACTGCCTGTTCATATCCTTTGACCATTTATCAATGGGGGAATGACTTGAATTCTAATAAATTAGACTCAATTCTCTGTGTATTTTAGAAACGAGTCCTTTGTCAGAGACATAGGTTGTAAAGATTCTTTCCCAATTTCCCACCTCCCTCTTAATCTTGGTTACATTGGCTTTGTTTGTACAAAAGCTTTTCAATTTCATGTAGACAAATTATCCATTTACATTTTACATTTATTTACATGTTCTCTAATTCTTATTTAGTCATAAAGTATTTCCCTCTCCACAAATCTGACAGGTAAACTATTCCTTGTTTTCCTGAGACTGCTTACAATACCAACCTTTATACCTAGATCATGCACCCATTTAGACTTGATTTTGGTATATGGTGTTAGGTAATGGTCTATGCCCAGTTTCTGCCATACTATATTCCAGTTTTCCTAGCAGTTTTTGTCAACTTGTGAGTACTTGTCCCAAAAACTAGGGTCTTGGTATTTATTAAATGATAGATTACTATAGTAGTTGACTTCTGAATCTCATGTGCCTAATCTATTTCATTGATCCACTACTCTATTCCTCATCCAATACCAAGTAGTTTTGATGACTGCTGATTTATAATACAGTATGAAATCTGGTATAGCTCGTCCACTTTACCTAGCATTTCTTTTCATTAATTCACTTGATATTGTGGACAGTTTATTCTTCCAAATGAATTTAGTCATCATTTTTCTATCTCTATAAAGTAGTTTTTTGGTAAATTAATTGGTATGGCACTAAATATATAATTTAATTTAGGTAAAGTTGTCATTTTCATTATATTAGCTTGACCCAGCCATGAGCAATTGATATTTTTCTAATTAGTTAGATCTGATTTTATTTGTGTTAAAACATGTTTTGTAGTTCTTGGGTTTTGGAAGGTAGATTCCCAAATATTTTATAATGTCTACAGTAACTTTAAATGGGATTTCTCTTTCTATCTCTTGCTGTTGAATTTCATTGGAAATATATAGGAATGCCGAGGATTTATGTGGGTTTATTTTATATCCTGCAACTTTGCCAAATTTATGTATTGTCTCAAGTAGTTTTTTACTTGATTCTCTAGGATTCACTAAGTATATCATTATATCATCTGCAAAGAGTGATAGCTTGGTCTCTTCTTTGCCTAATTTCATTCTTTTGATTTCTTTTTCTTCTCTAATTGCTATTGCTAACATTTCTAGTACCAGATTGAATAAGAAGGGTGATAGTGGACATCCTTGTTTCACTGCTGATCATATGGGAAATGCTTCTAGCTTCTCCCCATTACATATAATACTTGCTGATGGCTTTAAATAGATGCTACCTATTATTTTATGGAAGGATACATTTATTCCTATACTTTCTAATGTTTTTAATAGGAATGGATGTTGAATTTTGTTAAAAGCCTTTTCTGCTTCTATTGAGATGAGCATGTGGTTTCTGCTAGTTTTATTGTTGATATGATCAATTATACTGATGATTTTCCTAATATTAAACCATCCTTGCATTCCTGGAAGAAATGCTACCTGATTAAAGTATATTATTCTTGAGATAAGTTGCTGTAGTCTTTTTGCTAGTTTTTTATTGAGAATTTTTGCATCTATATTCATGAGGGAGATTGGTCTATAATTTTCTTTCTCTGTTTAATCTCTTCCTGAATTAGGTATCAGTACCATATTTGTGTCATAAAAAGAATTTGGTAGGACTCTTTCTTCACTAATTTTCCCAAGTAGTTTGTACAGTATTGGATTCAATTGTTCTTTAAATGTTTGATTGGATTCATCTGGCCCTGGACATTTTTTCCTAGGGAGTTGACTGATGGCTTGTTCAATTTATTTTTCTGGAATAGGGTTATTTAAGTAATTTACTTCCTCTTCAGTTCATCTAGGCAACTTGTATTTTTGTAAAGATTCATCCATTTCCCTAAGATTTTCAAATTTATGTGCATACAATTGGGAAAAATAATCCCTAAATATTGTTTTGATTTCTTGTTCATTGGAGGTAGAGTCACCCTTTTCATGTGTGATACTCATAATTTGGTTTTCTGCATTTTTTTTATCATATTGACTAATCTATTTTGACAATCTATATTGACATAATTGTCTATCAATTTTGTTAATTTTTTCATAAAACCAGCTCTTAATTTTATTTATTGATTCAATAGTTTTATTAATTTCAATTTTATTAATCTCTCCTTTGGTTTTCATTATTTCTAATTTAGTATTTAATTGGGGATTTTGAATTTGTTCTTTTTCTAGATTTTTAATTGCATACCCAATTCGTTAAACTCCCTTTTCTCTAATTTAATGACGTATGCACTCAGGTATATAAAATTTCCCTAAAAACTGCCTTTAATGCATTGCACAAATTTTGGTATGCTGTCTCATTATTATCATTCTCTTGAATGAAATTACTATAATAGATCTCTCCTGGATCTATTCCAGGTCAGTGGTTTTTCCCATGAGATATTTCACATAATATCGTTTCTATAATTTCTTGTTTGACTCAATCATTCCTAAGGATTATATTGTTAATTTCCAATTAATTTCTAGTCTGTCTTTCCATTGCCCTTTATTGCATATAATTTTTATTGCATCATGATCTGAGAAGGATGCATTTAATATTTCTGCCTTCCTGTATGTACCAGGAACTGCTGAGAAGAAAGTACATTCCTTTTTATAACCATTCAGTTTTCTTCAAAGATTTATCATACCTATACTCTCTAAAATTCTGTTCACCTCCTTAACTTCTTTCTTATTTATTTTGTGATTAGATTTATCAAGTTCAGAAAGGAGTAGATTAAGGTCTCCCACTAGAATAGTTTTGCTATCTATTTCTTCATCTAATTCCTTTCCCTTCTCCTCAAGGTTTTGGATGCTATACCACTTGGTGCACATATGTTAAGTAATAAAATTGCTTCATTCTTGATGGTGCCTTTTAACACAACAGAGTTTCTTTCCTTATCTCTTTTAATAGGTCAATTTTTGCTTTTGCTTTATCTGAGATAAGGATTGCTACCCCTGCTTTTTTATTACTTTAGCTGAGGCATGATATATTTATGCCTTTACCCTGTGTGTATCCCTCTGTTTCAGATGTGTTTCTTGTAAACAGCACATTGTAGGATTTGATTTCTAATCCATTCTGTGATCCATATCTGTTTTATGGGAGAGTTCATTCCATTTACATTTACATTTGTGATCGTTATCTGTTTCTTTCCCTCTACTGTTAATGCTCATATTTTCCCCCTTCTCCCTTTCCCCCTTAATAGTTTTCCTTTTGGTAGAAGCACGACCTTCCCGTGGCTCTGGCTCCCACCCTCCCCCATCCATGTAAAAAGGGGACTCTAAACAAACTTTGGAGCTGCAGAACCCACAAAATGACACAGAGAAGCTAACCTCTTGCTGAGGACAGCCTGGCAGGCCAGCAGGAACCCAGCACAGCACTCTGGGAGCTGAGCCCAGGCCCACACCAAGGCTTTAGCCTCAGGGCAGGCCTGACTAGCTTTCAGACAGAAAGATTCTAGAACAGCAGCAGCAGTGGCAGTTTCCAGATTTATCAACACAGAGATGCTAAGGACAAGCTGAGAGGCCAGTGCAGTCTGGACCTTAGGACCAGTAAATGGGAGTGCATGGCTTTTACCCTAAGGCCGAGAAGCAGCTGAGACACCAACACAGCCAGCCAGCGCCACATGACAGCTTCAGCTCCTGGCCTGCAGAATATAGGGTGACCAAGTACCAGTCTGAAGGGTAATGGCTCTTGCTTTAACATGCTTGTATCTGGATTGCAGTCTAGGGTGGAGGTCCTGGGGTGTGTGTCCAGCTTTCCAGAGTTTGTGAGACCTCAGAGAGGGCATCCATCTAATACCTCCGGCAGCTGAGAAGACCCCAGCATTTGGGACAAAAGCTCCCATGTCTGGTGGAAGAGTCCTACTGTGGCAAAAAGACCAAAAGTCAAGTAATTGAGTGACAAAATGAGCAGGCAAAAGAAACAAAGCAGACAGAAGATTCCAACATTACACTCCTATTTTGGTGACAAGAAGGAGCGAGGCATGGAACAGGAGGAAAACAGTTAGAACTCATGCACTAAAACTTCAAAGGAAAATATGAGCTGATTACAGGCCATAGAGGACCTTAAGAAGCAGATAAGACAAGTAGAGGAAAAATTGGGAAGGGAAATGAGAATGATGAAAGAAAATTATGAAATGACAGTCAACAGCCTGACTGAGGAAAATAATACCTTAAAAAGCAGACTGACTCAAATGGCAAAGGAGGCTTAAAAAGGCAATGAGGAGATGAATGCCTTAAAAAGCTAAATTTGCCAGATGGAAAAAGAATCTGAAAAGCTCAATAAGGAGAATCATTGCTTCAGAATTAGATTGGAGCAAATGGAAACTAATGACTTTCTGAGAAATCAAGATGATGTTAAACTGATCCAAACAAATGAAAGAATAGAAGGCAATGTGAAATATCTCATGGAAAAAAACCACTGACCTGGAAAATAGATCCAGGAGAGATTATTTAGAAATTGTTGGACTACCTGAAAGCCATGATCAAAGTAAGAGCCTAGAAAGCATCCTCCAGGAAGTTCTTAAAGAAAATTGCCCTGATGTTTTAGAACTGGACGGCAAAATAGAGGTTGAAAGAATCCACCGATCACCTCCTGAAAAAGATCCCAAAAAGAAAACTCCCAGGAATATTATAGCCAGGTTCCAGAATTCCAAGATTAAGGAGAGAATATTAGAAGCACCCAGGAAGAAACATGTTGAATACTGTGGAAACACAATCAGGATAACCCAGGATCTGGCAGCTTCTACACTGAGGGATCGAAGGGCTTGGAATGTGATATTCTGGAGGTCATTGGAGCTGGGATTAAAACCAAGAGTCACCTACCCAGCAAAACTGAGTATCATGTTTCAGGGGAAAATATGGTCATTCAGTGGAATAGAGGACTTTCAAGCATTCTTGCTGAAAAAACCAGAGTGGAATAGAAACTTTTTCATTCAGATACAAGAAGCAAGTGAAGCATGAGAAGGTAAACAGGGAAAAGAAATCATAAAGAACTTGTCAAATTTGAACTATTAACATTCCTACATGGAAAAGCAATAATTGTAACTTATGATGCTTTTCTCAGTAGTTGAAGGGATTAGAAATATATATGAGGATATATGGGCATATGAATACATATGTGAATGTGTGTATATGTTTACAGGTATACATAGATAGAGGGCACAGGACCAATTTAACAGGAAGGGATGATACTTAAAAAGTGAAATTAAGAGGTGAGAGGAATATAATGAGAGGAGATGGGGAGAGACAGATTGGCGTAAACTATCTTACACAGAAGAGGCGAGGAAAAATGGTTACAACCAAGGGGAATAATAGGAAGGCAAAAGGGAATGGGTCAATCTTATTCCCATTGAATCTGCCTTGAGGAGGGAATGAAATACACAATAAATAGCCTATCTCACCCTCCAGGAGAATGGGGGGGATGAGAGGGGAAATGATGGAAGAGAGGGCAGCCTGGGGGGGAGGGAAGTTGGAAGCACCCACTTTTGAAAAGGGAAGGGATCAGGGTGGAGAGTGGAGCAGGTGGGAGGTGGGATGGTAGGGAGTGAAGTGTAGTCTGTCTTTTACAACATAACTACTATGTTGTTGTTTTGCATTAGCCACACATGTACAACCTATACTGAACTGCTTGTCTTCCCAGTGGGGGTGGGTGTCAGGGAAGGAAGGGAATGAATCTGGAATTGAAATTTTAAAAATCAAATATTCCAATATATGTGTATAAGTACATATACGTGTGTATATATTCACATATGTGTTTGTGTATATATGTGTATGTATACATATATATTCATATATGTGTATGTATACATATATGTATATATATATACTATTATTAATACCATCTTACATATAGTTGGGAAATAAGATATACAGGCACTGAGGCATAGAGATCCACTGGAAAACTCAATAGCGGTATGGGAGAAAATATGGGCAAGAGAAGATTGGAGGAGGGGATATCCTGTGGGACTGCTATTTTGGGGTGGTGGCTGGGAGAAAAGCGGGGAGAAAGTTTGTAACTCAAAATCGTGTGGAAACGAATGATGTAAATCAGAAGTTAAGAAAGCATTTTTTTAATTAAAAAAAATAGTTTTCCTTTTGACCACTGCCTCCCTCAGTATTTCCTTATCAGCCCCCCTCCCTTTTCCTCCCCTTTCCCCTTACTTCTTCCCTCCCTACTAACCACCCTCCACCTTTCATAGTTCTTTCCCCCTCCTAGTGCCTGTAGGATTATTTTATACTTAATGATGTATGTTACATCTTCTTCGCACCAAAGTGACAGGAACAAATCTCATGTGAAGCTCCTCTCCCTCTCCTCTTTCCCTCTAAAATGATATTTTTGCATTTCTTCCCCATAGAGGCTTATGCTTAACTGGTTGTTATTCCCTCCTTGCACCAGAACCAATGAGGGAAAAGCACATATGTTTCTCATCTCCCTCCCTTCTTTTCCTCTGCTATACTGTTTCCATGCCTCTTTGTGTGGCATAACTTACCCTTTTCCACTTCATTCATTCCTCTTCTTCCATTGCAGTCCCTTTGTAGCCCTTAATAAGATTTATTTTTAATCGTCATTTTGTGTTTTTTATACTCATATGCTCTTCTTGTGTATAACCTGTTTGCTCTTATCAAATAGCAGGATGTGTGTTTGTGTGTGTGTGTGTGTGTGTGTGTTTTCCTTGTTTACCTTTCTATGTCACTGTTGCATCTCCTAATTGGAGGTCAGATTTTCCATTGAGTTCTGGCTTTTTTTTATCAGGAATGTCTGGAACTCTGTTATATAGTTGAATGACCATCTCTTTGCCTGGAAGAATATACTCAGTTTCACTGGGTATGTGATCCTTGGTTGTAACCTGAGCTCTTTTGCCTTCTGGAAAATTCTATTCCACTGCCTCTGATCTTTGACTGTGGAGGCTGCCAAATCCTGTGTGATCCTCACTGTGGACCTTCAATATTTGAATTGTTTCTTTCTTACCACTTGAAGTATTTTCTCTTTTACCTGGTAGGTCTGGAGTTTGGCCACAACATTTCAAGGACTTTTCAGTTTGGGATATCTTTTGCAGGTGTCCAGTGGATTCTCTCTATTTCTATTTTACCCTCAGGTTCTAGTATCTCACGGCAGTTTTCCTTAACTATTGGAGAATGTTGTCCAGGTTCATTTTTTCATCATTATTTTCTGGTAGGTCTATGATTCTCAGATTATCTCTCCTGGATCTGTTTTCCAGGTCAGTTATTTTTCCATTGAGGTATTTTACCTCTTTTTCTAATTTTTCATTCTTGATGTTTTGTTTGACTAATTCTTGGTTCCTCATGGAGTTATTTGTTTCAATTTGGTTGATTATAGTCTTTAACAAATCATTTTCCTTGGTTAAATTTTGGAGCTCCTTTTATATATCATACACTTTTCTTTTTAGAGACATGTTTTTCTAATTCTGCAATTTTGGTTTTGAAAGAATTATTCATTTTGTCTTCTATCTTTCTCATTCAGTTTTCAAAGTTCCTTTTGAGCTCATGTAGGAGATCTTTCTGTACTTGGGACCCCTTCCCTTTTGATGTTTCAGCTGTGGGTGTGGAGTCCACATTGTCTCCCTCTGAGTTTGGTTCCACCCTCTGAGGATAGTAGGACTCCAGAGTTTTTGTAATCTACTTTCTACCCATTTTGAGCCAGGGCCCTAGCCATGCCCTTCCTCTAAACATCCCAAGCCATTACTGTAGAGGGTTTTGCACTGTGGCAATAGCTACTATGTTTTCAGGATAAGGGGGGAGAGAGGTTGGAGCAGGCAAGGTTCACTCTGTTATCCTGGCCTTTGGAGGTCCTGATAGGGGCTTTTTTTTTTATTTCTGGGCTATGAAGTGGTAGCCCCAGGAGTATTTGCTGTCCGGGACAGGGGCCCTGCTTTTGGTTCTTACCTTTCTCTTTCCAGTCCCAGGCCTTTGTTGATAGGCCTGGTAGTGGCCCTTGTGGTTGGTGGAATGACTTGCCCCCCCCCCCCCCCGAGTTTATCAGGCCTCCTCCCGGCCTGCCTCAGTGCACCACTGCCTTCCCTCCCTGCCTCTGCAAAAATGATACAAAATTACTGGAATTAATACATTATCAAAAGCAGAAATGTCTTCATACAACTACCTGATCTTAATATTGATCCATAACAATTTTGAAACACTGTTTTAAACAACTGTCATTTTACAAAACACTTATTATCTTAAAAATATGCAAAAACAGCAAAAATCTTCTAAAATATAAGAACTCATTGAAGAAATCAAACTCATGTGGAAAATAGATGAGGTATGAATCATTTCTGACAACTTGTCTGCCTCTGGAGTTGATCCACAGATGCATTCAAGGAACTAAAGCAGATGAAATTATATCCCAATATTTCTATTCAGATACAAAAAATGTTGGTTATCTTGTCTACCTCTTCAATTGTCCACAAAATAAAAATGTTAAAGAAAAGTCTCACTTACCTTGCGGCCATTTTATCTGTATTCTAGCCAAAACGATTAAAATAAAAATCATTTATTATGAACTAAAAGATTAAAATAAAAATAATTTATTATGAATTATAATCAAGGTAAAAAATTAAATAAGCAAACAAAAGAAACATTGTTGACAGACCATAAACATTAATAAATATGTAAATGAATGGATGCATTTGTCCATGTAATCTTTTAGTTATACAAATTAAATATACAATGTACCATGATTATTTAAAATAAATTAAGAACACAAATTAACAATTAAAAGGACATAATTTGCTTCTGGGCCTGCTTCTTTTTCATCTATGTATTTCTTGGATTTTACTGCTATTATTTTTATGTATCCAGAGTATGTATATTGGTCTGATTCTGCTTTGCTATCTCTGTAGCATTTAATGTTTTCTATATTTCCTTATATTCTTTATAATTTTTATGGTATTGTATTATTCTATTATATAAGAACTAGAATATCCTGTTCTGAAATTAGTACAAATGAACAATATAGCTTTTTTTTTGAGACTGCTAGTACTTGCAACAGCTATTAATGAAACTGATCCCATACTTGTAGGATGGACATTTTAATCTGCTGAAATTTTATGACCTGGGAGAATTTGTCCATCTTTGAACAACTTGATGACCCTCTCTACTCCTGGAGGCTCTGATATTGCTGCTAAATTTAGTGCAGATATTTGACTTACTTTTATCTCTACAGGAACTCAGAACTCCTGAACTCAAGCTGTCTACCAGCTTCGGCTTTCCTATTAGCAGGGATTAGACACATGTGACATCAAGGCAGGTGTAAGTATGACTTTCTTAAATAAACAAATAAATAAATAAATAAATATGTTCAAAATTTATGCAAAGACAAAAACTTTCTTAGGAAATTCTCCTGGTTTCTTATTCCTAAATATGAATAATATTTGCCAGCATTTATACTTGTTTCTGAGGTAGGACTTTATTCTCCAATAATCAGTTTGCTTTGATTCAGTGTTAAAGTATTTATGGGCATGTGGTTATTACACTCCAAAGGAGTTAAGAAACTTTGAGTTATCTTTTTTCCCCCAGAATTTTAATAAAAATGAAATCTGTTTTGCAGTCCTTTCCCCCCTTCTGCCATCATTGTTACTAAGAATAAAAGCCCATTGAACATCTACATCCTAAAGTGTTTTACATGAGGGCATCAATGCAATTTTTTTGGTCAATATATTCATGGTTCTTATTGCTTATTTTTTTACAGCAAAATAATATGGCTTCTTAGGATATATAAATAGATTTCTTTGGTGGGAGGAGATGGGGCATATACTTCTCTAAGCTAAGCGTGATTCATTGGTCGATCCCCAGTTTCCTAAATTATGTTGTGGAGGTAGTAGCCTAGGAAAGGACTTTTAAGTGTTATATTTAAATATGCCATGTTTACTGCCAACATTACAGTTGTAGATCTAAGGCCAACTGTACACAACAGTGGAATAAATATCTACCTATTGGTGTGATTTGAAAGATGTTGGGAAATCTGCTGACCCTGAATGTTTCCAACATCATTTGGGTGAAATGTTTAATATTCCCATATGTCTTTTGGAAAAGTAATTGCTTTACTAAAAGTTCCCTTTTTAAAATTCAAATGCCCCTAGCATGAGAGATTATATGTATGTATATATATATATATATATATATATATATATATATATATATATATATATATATTTTTTTTTTTTTAAGTGTATGTAACCCTCAGCTATGGATTAATTTATGAGTCTCCTGTCCAGTGGGGCAGCCTGTAAAGTGAAGAGCTCCAAAGAAATGGGATATAGGAGGAGCATATTTTGATAAGAAGGAAAGTGTAAAAATAGATATACTGGAAGTTTAGTGTAGGAAGAAATGGAGTACAGCCCAGGGAGGAAACCAATGAAAGCAGCAGGACTGCAAGACAAATTTCACCTAATTCATGATTTTGCTTGAGGCCATCACTGCACACAGAGCTATCAAATCCCTTTATATAAAGCTTTCCTGTGGAGTTTGCATTGCATTTTCATTTGCACTGTCATATATGGCACTTGGCTCAAACCACTGGTCAATCAGGAAACAAACCCAAGATGCTAAAAGATTTCCCATCAAGCTAAGAGTGGGTTGGTAAATCAGATTTACTTACTTTCACATTTCTGAATTTTCTATATTTGTGAGTAGATACTTGTGGAGAAATGTGAATTCCAATAACAGTAAACATTGCACATTTTTTGTCCTAATCCTAATTACTTCGAATCTGATGTCAAAATCAAATTCAATCCAACTATCACCTACTAAGTACCTACTATGCACATGGTACTGTGCTAGTTAATGGGTCTACAAGGATAAAAAAAAAAGATAGAGCTTCTGCACTACCTATTAAATAGCCAGAAATATTAAAAGGGGAAATTAGAGAGTGATAGTGCAGAAAGAGCAGTGAATTTGGATTCAGATCACAGGGCAAGTCATTTTAAATAATAATATTGTAGATTTTAAAGACATTAAGAGTTGAAAGGATCCTAACCCCTTATTTAAAAAAATATTAATCAATCCATTAACATTTATTAAGCACCTACCATGTACCTGCAACCTTGGGATTTAAGAAAAGGGGGTAAAATATATCACCTGCCCTCACAGTCTCATAGACAAGTTGCTTATTTATTATCATACTTATGAAGCTTTTTCCTGAGCACCTATTATTAAGCTAAACGCTTTAGAAATATTAATTAATTTGATCCTCACAACAATTCTTCAGATAAGTGCTATACTTGCTCCTATTTTACAGTTGAGGAAACTGAGTCAGGCAGTTAGGTGACTTGCCCAGAGTCACACAGCTGGTAAGTATCTGAAATTTGAATTGGACTCAAGTCTTCCTGACTTGTGGACTAGTGCTCTATCCCATGGATGACCTAACTGTCTAAGTAACACTCAGGAAAAGGTTCTCCACTCTACTGAAGTAAATTGAATACAACAAAATAGCCTGGGTACCCCAGAAGAGATGATCACAAAAATTATTAGGAGGGGATAACCCTCACCTGAGACTATTACTATTGTATAAAAGCTACTAATGTAACAGCTGAGACAATGGTACCAGCTAAGTGATGTTTCTAAAGAGATTACATACATAATACAAAGAAGTAACCCTCCCTTTACCCTCCCTCTGCCCCCACCTCCCCCGCAAGAGACTACAGGATAAGAATAAACAACTAAATCAACAAAACCTTTTTTTTTTATTTGTTTACTCTGTATGTAGCACTGTGAGGACCCTTTGGGACTAGTGAAGTACAATACCAACAGGGGCTAATATCAGATCAATCAATAGGAAATGGGACTAATAAGAAAATGATCATATCTTCTGAATTATTTGTGGTCCTATACACATATATTACTCACTTTTGTTCCCCTTTTGCATTACACTTGAGCATGTTTACTCTTTTCAATGATGGTATGCATATATGTAAGTGAGCATACCTTAGACTTCTCAGAGGAATGTTCCAGTACAAGCTTTCCTCTAATTTTTAATGAACCACCTTCACTTTGAACCAATTCTGTCTTCTGGCTGATTAGAACAAAAGTAATAACATCACTGGGGCCTCATGAGAGCATGTGTACCCACAGTTTACCTCAAGTTTGGGGTAGCTATCCTTCTGGAGTGCCTACATCTGTGGGTTGCGGTACCCCCAGCTTCTTCATTTTCAATTTCTTTTTTGTTCCCAGAACCTAGTATTATTACTTTTTATATCATATTTCTTAATAAATGTCATTGAATTGAATTGATCTGAAATAGCAAAACTGTTACTCAAATCCAGTTTCTATGACTCTATAGCAGTATAGATAAGTATTGCAATCTCCTTCTACTGCTCAACTTCTCTGGACTTGAGTTTCTTCCTCTATAAATCAAGGAAGCTGAACTCTATTCTGTCATCTACCTAACTCTAATTCTATAATAGTATTCCTTTGTTATGTAGTTCAATTCTGTTCTTCAATTCTGATAACTTTCTTTAATACCGAGCACTCTAGGTAACTCATTGCTTAATATCCTTTCCTTTAAGAAGTAGTACTATCTTAAATGTGTGTGGAAGAGTTCTTATCTTTAGGTACAATTTAAAAACCATGGTCACCTTAGAGTAAAATCACTAAGAAAACCAGTGGAAAATAAAATTAAAAAGAAAAAACAATTTATATAAGATTATTTTAAGGATAAGAGAGAATAAATTGACTTCACTGAAGAGAAGTACGCTGATTTTTTTTTAAATCACTGTAGCTAAGGGGATTTACAATTTTCAAAGCATTTAACTTAAAACCATACTTTATTTCAGTTTCTCAGGTGGAGTGGTTTTAAATGTAGAGAACTCTTTCCATGTCCATAGATACCTTAGTGGCTTAGTTGGAAAGGAATATCTATTACTTTTTGACACTGTTCTTATCTCTAGCACTTTCCAGTTCCTTTTAATCAACTTTTGTTAACACCATGCAATTGAAACTCCTGTCAACTCTGAAGTTACTTGCTATTATTTAAATACTATATATAAGAACCCCATTTTATTTGACCTTTCTAAAGCTTTTGGTACTTTCTGATCCCTTCTCCTAGCCACCTTCTCTTCCCTTAGCTCTTTACTACCTTGTTGTTACATACTTACCTTCTCCTTAGTCACTTTTGCTGGGTCCTCATCCTTTATCTTCAACCACTATGTATGAGCATACGTTTAGATTCTGCCCAGATCACTCTTCTAACTATAATTCTCATTCTTGATAATCTCGTTAGTTCCCATGGCTTTGAAATACCTGGGAATAAAGGAAATTTCAAATAACACAAGGGGTCCCCCACAAAAAACTACCCCCAGATTCAAAATACTCTGTAGTTCTACAGTTACTCAGAAGTTTCAAATTCTGGAAGTCCTTCATATCTTCCAAGCTCTTTCTCTCCATCAATGTCTTTACTTTTACTAGTAAGAGAGAAGGAATTATTAGTTCAAAGCAAAGGAATTTAAGAAAAGAGCAAAGTAAAAAAATAGAAATAGATTTTGTCCTTCAATAAAGATGTATATACTCTTCCACAAATGCATACAATCAATGGGAAGAGTTCATAAAAATAGAGAGGAATGTGTCAGAACACATAAGTGTAGGCATACTCATGTAGATAATACTTGTTTTCAGCGCATATGTGAAGATTGCCATACATGGGGAGTCTAGAACACACAAACACACACTAGGGAGCATACTTATAGAGAAAGATGTGTGGCATAGGCATATGATGGATAGCAATGCATACTGCTAATACTGTAGTGTGACTGATGTAATTTGGTGATGGCTTTGCACTACCCTGGAAGGTTATCAAGTCACTGTCACACTAAAGTTCCACTGGTCACAAAATTGTGAAGTAATTCATTGCTCAGTTTTTGTCTTTATCTGATATCATTAACTTGGATTCTATTTTTCCCACATAGAATTAGTAGAGACTTACAAGAAATCTTTTAGTTTGAAGTCTGAGGCTTTACCTAGTATGACTCTCAAAATGTGTGTAGAGGAAAGAAAACTTATCTTCTGCACAGAATTGGGGAGCTATCGAGGAATAGCATTGAATGTACTTTTAGACTCAGTTATGTGGTTGGTTAGTTTTTTTTTCTTCTTTGCCACAGAGGGTTAACTCAAGGGATACCAGAATAGGAAGCAATAGATTCAGAAATCAAGGTGTAATAAAAATAAAATATTTCAATAAAATTAAAAATTGAAAAATATAAAAGATTATTTTTATATGCTGTAAAAGGGACACAGAACTCCTACCCTGAAAAAGTAATAATTCTGTCCAGACAGAGTACATATTTAAATAATAACCCAAAACTTATTCTGTGCATTTTGTTTGGATGATTGGTATTTTAATTGAACCACAGACATATTTTCTTATATTTGTGTGTATGTTTGTACACATAAACACACACACACGTACACACACACAGAGCTCTTAGGATATTGACTCTATGTAACAAAATTAGACAAGAAGGAAAAATGAAATAATGGCAAAACAAAATTAAATTAGAAAATTGGCTACTCTTACAAGTGAATATTTCAAATAACTCTTAAACATACCATGCAAGGATTCAAATAAGCAGATGTAGTTTTCATGGCTTTGGGAAACAGAGAAATAAAAATGTACCATGCCTTCCAATGCACAATAACAGTTGCATGTATGACTCCTGGAGTATTAAAGAGGATTAATATACTATATTGTTTCCACAAATGTTCAGTTTCACTGCGGTGTTGAGAGAATGGATGTAGATGCCTACTCTACAAATAACCAAATTAATGGGAGTATATGAACTCTTAGTATGCTTGGAATTCAATGTGTGAAATTTTCATTCTGCTTTGATCCATGTCAGCTTTTATTTAGATGGTGACAATGTATTTTTCCCAAGTACTTGTCCTTAAAAAAACTATATTATTAAGAAAGAAATGTTGACAGGCCTTTAAAATTGCCCAGTGATAGGTTTTACTTTGGGAAAATGTTTTGTTAGTTGAATTTAGCATTCATTAAAGTAAAAACCCAGTAGGGACATCCATTGACACAAATATCATGGCCAAAGTGCAGGCAGTTTCTTTTGACCTCCAAGCTGAGCTAAACCAATTTTGATCATTTTCACAAGGGAATATTTGCAAAATGTCATCTAAATTATGATTGTAGTTCACCATAGCAATAGCGTACTTCTCATTTTTCTTTAAGTATAAATCTGGAATTATTTTCCCCTTTCAGTTTCACTCTAGGGGCTTCTTCTAAAAATACCACTCAGTCTTCCCATCCATGAATTTGTACAGTGCTTTTTTCTAATAATCAGAGGCTTTGACAGGCCACTATCTTAGGTTACTTAACAGAGGCCAGTGAGACGCAGATGCATCTTCATTTTGTGGAGAAAGGAATAGAAACAAATCTACTTTCCTTATATTGTGATTGAGAGGCTACATATATAATCAAACATGACACAAAGTCTGACCCAAACAACTGTGACAGAAACATGTTCCAGCTTTTAACACAAGGAAAAGTGCCAAAATTGTTATGCTACAGATACATTCCACTTAGTATTGTTTTATTGATTAAAAAGATGTAGTTGTAGGGAAAGAAGTAAAAATGAGTTCTCGTACAAAATGTTAGGGAAAGAAATCTGCTAAGAATGAATATTATACATCTTCAGGCTTTAATGCTTCATAGTTATGGCAGCCAAATACGAAAGCTGAATGTTAATTAGAACTAGGTGACCTTGGGAAAACTGAAGTAGTGAGACAGATTCCTTAGACAACATTAAAAAAGCCCTCTTTAAGTTCACTAGGCCTGCAAATATAAGGAAAATCCAATTAAAGTCAATTGGGAAAACAAATTAAACAGTCTTGGGGGTTTCAGAGAACTTAAGCACAAAGCTAAAAGGTGAAATAATTCATTTGTGGTTAGTAGGAGTCTTTTCTTATGAGCATTTAATTGCTGGACCCAATCTTCTCTTTCTCTAATTTGTTTTAAGTTTGAAACACTATCTATTTATATGAAAATAAAACCAAAGGTGATGCTGTGGTGTTTAGTTAGATAAGTAGCTGATTTTTTTAGTACAATATACAAAGGGAATGAAAGGATATTCCGTCATCTTTTACATTCAATGGTACTTCAGTGAATCTATGAAAATTTCTTTAGAACCACAACATCCAAAGAGTTATGCTGCTAGATACCTTGAATAAATAGCTTGGTAAGTTACTGGAAGAATGCAAGTTCACAATGCCATCAGCTCCTCCTCCTTTCCCCAAAAATATAATAGCTATGTATATTAAACTGAAGAAAATTAGATACTAAGTGCCAGCTGAATGGAGGGCATGTGAAGGAGTGCAGGTTGCACTTATGTATGCAGTTTTATTAAGGTATAAATCTTTAGTGATCCTGCCAGTAAAAGGACAGATGGCTGCCCTAAAATGGAATCTGGATGCAGTGTTCACATAGCGAATGGCATTATATGTGGCAACAGCTGTGTTTAGAATATTCTCCATTTGAATTCTGATTTAAGTAGAAGACAAGAAGCATAGCATGGTTAAAATACCTAGGTGCCCCTGTCATCATATCTAAACACAAGTGCTTGATAAAAAAATTAATTTAGGAATAGTGAATGTCAAGCTCATAGGAAGGCTATGGAGTTGATAGCCAGGGTCAGCTCAGAAACAAGAAAAAATAAAATTTATGTAGTATCATTTATTCTAAAGTAGAAAGAAATAAAAGACAACGAATATTGTTTATTGCTTCTTGGAACAGGGAGAAACAGAAAATAGAGACAGAAAGACAGAAAAACATTCATAGATCTTAAAATAGAATATGAATGTAAATTATTATTACTCTACTCAAATATCTGTAAATTTATGAATTTGAACCTTCTCTCAAGTGATGTAGATCATGACCAATATAATCCTGTTCATAATTCTTCCCTTAAATTTAAGACATTGTGTCCACCTTGCATCCTAGAGGCCTTGCTCACTTCCACAATACAGTAATGTGTTACTGATCTCATTTTCTTTCAGTGGAGTTCAAACAGAAATATTCCTGGGACAGGTAGCCATTCTATTTTTAAATATAGTTGGTCTAAAATTATGTAAAAATTTGCATGGGTATAGAAAATTTGTTTTGTTCATAGTTAAATGAAAAAAATTGGGATGTAATCTCAACTTCTATAGGTTCAGTGAGAGCAACCATCCTTGGAACAGCTTCTGTAACAAATCAGTCACTAGGGATGAAATGTATCTCATTTTTTTTCTCTTATAGACTTTATCCTGCAGTTGGTTTCTATATTTTGAGAGCTTTTGTTTTGTTTTTTGCTTTTTGGAGGGCAATTGGGGTTGAGTGACTTGCCCAAAGTCACACAGCTAGTAATTGTGTCAAGTGTCTGAGTTCGGAATTGAACTCAGGTCCTCCTGACTCCAGGGCCAGTGTTCTAATCACTGTGCCACCTAGCCACACCCTTTTTGTTTTGTTTTGTCTTAAATTATTTTTTTGGTTTGTAATCTTCTTATTATTATCATTATTATTTTGCTTTTTGGAGGGCAATTGCTGTTAAGTGACTTGCCCAAGGTCAAATGGCTGGTTTTTGTGTTAAGTGTCTGAGGCTGGATTTGAACTCAGGTCCTCCTGACTCCAGGGCCGGTGCTCTATTCACTGCACCACCTAGCCACCCCATTTTGAGAGCTTTTGAATTCCTGTAGTTTGGATATTAAGTATATGTAGCATGGTGACATCAAGGTTTTCTTAAATTGTATGGCTCAGTGCTATGAGTGGGGAAGTATCTGATTCCTCGATATTTTATTTGTTGAATTCTCCAGGATATATTCAGATCCATATTATACTATACAGATTTGCCATACAAAACATAACAAGTTTATGAAACATGAGAATCTTGAATTATAATATGTGGGGTCTTGCTAAGTATTTTGAAGGAATTTTTTTTAAGCCTGAAGAAATGTGTTACACATGGATTAATAATGGTTCCTATGATTATTATAACATCCTCCACTCATTCACATTGGGACAAAGGGGCAATATTAAAGTAAAGCAATGATTACCTTGTGATATACAATAGAATGTCACAATTCCCTGAGAAAATTATGGTAACACTGGAGACCTTGTAGGAACAATGGAATGCTAGCCAACTGGACTTTGGCAATACTAATGGTTATTTTAGTATCTTAGCTACTGAGATGAAAAGGCTTCTATGAATCTCAGATTTTTCTGATGAAAAAGGGTTGCAAAGTGACCCTGAACAAATCCATAATTATCAGATTGACATAGAGGACAGTGGAGGAAATAGCTATCCCCTTTTGTTATGTTACCAAGAAAAGGCATGATACATCAGTACAAATCATCTTGTTGGCAAAACTTCAAAATAGGTGGGTATGATCACCAAAGCAGGAAAACTATTAGTGTGCATGAAAAGGACTGAATACATGAACACTTTCATTATGTACCAGTACTATATCATAACAAAATTGGAAAGAGATCTCACTAGATATGGGCAAGGGCTTCATACTGTTTTGTTTTGTTTTGGTCAATAGTACCTTCAATTCTAAGTCACAAAGCAGCATATTTCTGATTAGAGAAAGTAAATCATTAAACAAAACTTCAATTCTAAAATCTTAACCATAGATTGGAGGAAATTAAGCAACTACTAAAATCTGAAGAATAGAAAATTGGAGAAATTAAGGTCAATGAAAAACCATCATATAGAACAAACTGCGAAATTCCATTATTCCTAATGAGGCCATGTATTTCAAGAACAGCACTTCAAGGCAGCAAGGGAGTGCAGTGGATAAATCACTGACCTTTCAATCAGGAACATGAGAGTTGAAATCCAGCCTCAGCCACTTGCCCTGTGACCCTGGGAAAGCTACTTAACCATGATTACCTTGCAGAAAAGAAAACAAAAGAAAAGAAAGAACACCACAACTTCTTCAAATGACTTTAAAAAGGAGGTGGGAAGACTTAGATCGGAATTCTCAAAATCTCCCCTCTTTTTTTTTTACTTGATTGCAAATGCCGTATCTGTTATACCAAAAAGGAATAATTAAAGATGTTATGTGCTATGACATGAACACATTTACCCTAATCTTCTATCTTCTATTATAATTGTACCATGTTTGCTTTCAATTCAACATGCCTGCAGCTTAAATCCTAATATTCCAACCCTTCAACTCTTTAAAACAAAAACAAAAACAAAAAAAACAGTAATTGGATCTTACTATGCAAGAAGCCATTTTAAAAATAAATGCCCAACTTTAAATATAAAATGATAATTTCCTAACTTGTTCAAAAGTTCTTTCTTTTTGAAACCCACTAAAATGTTTGTGAATGAAATGAGTGATAATAAATATAGCTTTGTTTTTTTTTAATCTGAATCAAAATATCAATTTTCCTACGGTCTACCTTCTTCTCCAAATCTACTTGTTACTTCTCAGGATAAGCAAAACTACCATATAAACAGTTATTGATAGGTTTGCATACTAAATTAAGAGAGTAATTAATGAATATATTCTAAAGGGAAGATATGATAGTAATTACATATTTTCTTAATAAATGTTATTAGTTTCATGGGGTCTCCCCTTCTTGGATTTTAATCCACCAGTGCTCTATTTTTGATTCCTTGTGATTTGAAATTGACCATAGATTCATAAAACCTGTGTCAAAGGAATTAAACCTCTCTTAGGTCCTAGCTAGTTAGAATGCATTTGAAGTATATACCTCATAATGGGCATTGTGTCTGTTGTCCTAAGATTTTTCTAGCAAAATCTAAAGAAACTCCTCACCATGTTGGCTACAGAGTGATAGATTATTTTGATCCCAGAATTTCCAAAAGTATGTATTATATTTGTAAGTTTTCTGAAGAAATCATATCTTTAACTAGATGTTTTTGCTTTCAATCTTGAAAGTTAATTTTATTTATATAGACATATAGTATAATATACTATAAATGTGTCACACTCATATTTGTATTTATTATCATTATTAAACTGTGAATATATATATATATATATGCCAAAGAAGTTGAAGAAACTATATGTAACAAGTTTAGTAATGCTAATCTGTTTGTATCATGAGGTAATGATGGTATTTGTTCATTTTTCATAGTTGTTGGTAGATTATAGCAAAAGCATATTCTTCATTTTGCACAATTTCAGATTCAAGTTCATGAGGAGATACTGAAAATATGTGATTCATGGAAGAGAAAATGAGTAAATACAGATGTCCAGATTCCCTCAGTCTCATAGAAAGTTTGGCCTCCTTAACTCTTCAGTTGAAAGTAATCTGAGATACAGGCAAAGGAAATTGGCAATTGGGTGAATCAAGTCCTGAGCAAAATAGCAGGAATTATATGAGTAGTGATAGGATCAAGGATGTAGAAGCAGAAATGGAGAGGTGTAGGGCTCGATAATGATTGGTAATATGGAGAAAATAGATCAGAGACAATATGCCATGGCCCTAGGGTAGTTTACAGTTTGTTGAAGCTTTATGAACAGTTCTTCAAGCAAGTGCAATAAAAAAAAATAAAAGAGCCATTTCATATTGTATTGTTGCTACAGTTAAAAGTAGCATTATATATACTTGACAAACTACAATTAGAGACATATGTTCTAAGAAATATCATCCAAATGTATGTTACTAGAAATGTCTTGTGTCACTATTCCCCACATAGTCTCATTCCTATATAACTAAAACCTGCATTCCTACAGTCTCCATTTTCTCTTCTTCTTCTTCTAACCCTAACCCTAGATTTCTTACTTTCATACTCCTACTTCTCATGTTAACTGAATCCTGTTTGTTTGTATTTCTACTCTCACCAGTCCAGGATTCCATGTTTCTTGTTACCTTTCCTACTATTGTTCATTTTGTTTTCTTCCCTGCTTCCTTTTTTTCTTCCTTCTTCCTTTCTTCATTTTTCTTTTCTTTTTTCTTCCTTCCCTCCTCCTTTGTTTCTTTGTTCCTTCCTTTCTTTTTCTTTCTTTCTCTTCTTCTTCCTTCCTTCCTTCCTTTCTTCCTTCTTTCTTTCTTTCTTTCTTTCTTTCTTTCTTTCTTTCTTTCTTTCTTCCATTCTTCCTGTTAATTTCAAATGTGTTCATCTTTCTTCTTCTACCCAATCAATTCTCTTGTAACATTTAATTGAAAAAACAGATCAACTAAACCGACTGATACACTGAACATCTGGCAGCATAAACAATATTGCATAACTTCAGTAGTTCACTTCACATATGAATAAAAAAAAACTTTTAAAGAAGTAATAGGCTTTCCTTTCTCCTTCTTTCCTTTCACTTCTATCTGTGTACATATTATAAGCAGGTGGTAGGAGGAAAAGTCATTAAGGACATTTTTTTTGGTTTTGTGTTTGAATTCCCAGCATCTAGCATAGTGTCTTGCATAGAATAGATATTGAAGAGATGTTTGTTTCTAACCACCATTTCCCAAAATCTACTCTCTCTTCTATCTACCCCCATCTTCCCTTTTTTTTTTCCTTTCTCCTCCTACTTCCCTATAGGGTACAATAAATTTCTGTACCCAAGTCAATGAAGTATGTTATTCCCTCTTTGAGCCAAATCAAATGAGAGTAAGATTTAAACAATGTTCATGCCCTTCCTTTCTTTCCCTCTACTATAATAGGATTCTTCTGCCTCTTCATGCAATATAATTTACCATTTTCAGGTTCTTCCTTTTCTTTTCTCCTGGTATAATTCTTTATTTCACCCCTTAATAAATTATTTTTTATCATCACATCAAACTCAATTTATACCTATGTGATGGCAATGGGAATTTGAAGATCTTCCCTGCCCCTTAATATATCTAAGGGAGAGTTTGAAGATCTCCCTGGCTGTGAAGATAAACTTTGCCCCCTGATAGGCTGAATGTAATCACATGAAGTTTGTGGTGGGAGGAGCTTGCTGAGGAGAAGCAGAGTCCCCAGAGAAGCTGGTAGAGAGTGAATCTGACAGTTGGAGACAGTTGCAGACAGTTGGGGACAGAGGAACTTAGAAAAAGGAGTCAGATAGATAGGCTCATGAGTAGATACTGATCTTGTATTGGTTTGTGGGTAGGCTAAAGGATGCTGTGGCTCTCATCATTATTATGGCTTCTGAATATCTTACTGGTATTGGGATTTGGCTTTCTGGTGTCTAAATAAATCCTTCAGCTTTATCCTTTATTTGGAGAGTCTGGCATATTTTGTGATCAAACATCATGTGATAGTCATAGTCATGATCTCTATTGTGATTGTTGGTGCTGTAAATATTGCATTGGTGCCACAACCTACATCTGCTCTTTATGTATTCCCTTCTAAAAGCTGTAATAAGGATACGCCTCTCAAGAGTGACATGTAGCATATTTCCATGCAGGGATGCAAACAGTATAACCTTATTGAGTAACATTTTTTCCTTGGCTGTTTACCTTTTTATGCTTTCTTGGGACTTATATTTGAAAGTTAAATTTTCTGGTCACCTCAGATTTTTTTAAACAGCATTGTTGAAAATCCCCTATTTCATTGAATGTTCATCTTTTCCTCTGAAAGATCATGTCAATTTTGCTGTGCCATTGATTTTTGGTTGCAATCTAGACTCCTTTGCCATCCAGAACATTATTTTGTAAGCCCTCTGACCTTTTAATGAAACTACTAAGTACTGTATAATTCTTTTTTTTTTAAAGCAATCAGGGTTAAGTAACTTGCTCAAGGTTACATGGCCAGTTATTTCTGGGGGTGGTGCTGAGTATCTGAGCCCAGATTTGATCCCCAAGTTATCCTGACACTGAAGCCAGTGCTCTTACTACTGAGCCACCTGGCCGCCCCTAAGCAATTGGGATTAAGGAACTTGCTCAAGGTTACACGGCCAGGTGATTCTGAGTGGGTGCTAAGTGTCTGAGCCCAGATTCGATCCCCAAGTCATCCTGACACTGGAGACAGTGCTCTTACTCGCTGTGCTACCTGGCCACCCCTAATACTGTATAATTCTAACTGTGGTTCAATGATATTTGAATTGTTTCTCTCTGGCTACATGAAATCTGTTCTTCATCTGATAATCATGGAATTTGGCTGCAATATTCTTTGTAGTTTTCATTTCGGTATATCTATCAGGAAGGGATTAGTATATTCTTTCAATTACTATTTTGCCCTCTGATTCTATTATATCAAGGTAGTTTTCCTTGATATTTTCTTGAAAGATGCTATATAGGCTTTTTTGATAATGGCTCTCATGTAGACCAATAATTCTTAAATTATTTCTCCTCGATCTCTTTTCTAGGACAGTTGTTGTTGTTGTTGTTTTCCCCCAAATGAGGTATTTCACATTTTCTTGTTTTTTTCCATCCTTTTGATTTTGTTGGACCAATTATTGATGTCTCATAGAAGCTTCCATTGGCCCAGAAAAAAAGATAGAAAGAGAAATTCCATTTGAAGTAGCTATAACCAATATAACTTATTTAGGAGTCTACCTGCCAAGACAAGATCAGGCACTGTACAACACACAGAAGGACCAAGGGATTTTCACAAAAATAAAGTCAGATCTAAATAATTGGAAAACATATCAGCTGTTCATTGGTAAGCCAGACTAATATAATAAAATGACAGTTCTACCTAAATTAAAATACTTGTTCAATGTCATACACATCAAACTAGCAAAAACATATTTTATAGAGCTAGGGAAAAATAACAAACTTTATATGGAAGAAAAAATATCAAAGGAATTAATGAAAAGAAATCCAAGGGCAGGTGGCCTAGATGTACCAAATCTTAAATTATATTATAAAGAAGAATCATCAAAACCACTTGGTACTGGCTAAGAAATAAAGTAGTAGATCAGGGTAATTGGGTAGGTATGCAAGATACAACAGTCAATGACTATAACAATCTCTTATTAGATAAATCCAAAGACTCCAGCTTCTGGCATAATAAACCTCTATTTGACAAAATGTTCTGGGAAAGTTGAAAAATGGTATGGCAGAAACTAGGCATAAGTCAACATTTTACACCATATACCAAGATAAGGTCAAAATGGGTACATGACTTAGACATAAAGGGTGAGACTCTAACAAATTAGAAGAGCAAGAAATAGTTTACCTGTCAGACCTATGTAGAAGGGAAGAATTTATGACCACACAGGAGGTAGAGAACATTATGAAATACAAAATGGATAATTTTGATTACATTAAATTAAAAAGTTTTTTTTCCCCACTAAGACAATACAACTGACATTAGAAGGGAAACAAAAAGCTGGGAAACTTTTTTTTACAGTTAGTATCTCTGATAAAGTCTTCATTTCAAAAATATGTAGACAACTGAGTGGAATTTAGAGGAATCCATGTCATTCCCCTATTGATAAATGGTCAAAGGTTATGAACAGTTAGTGTTCAGATGAAGAAATTAAAGCTATCTATAGTCATATGAAAAAAGTATGAATCATTATTGCTTAGAGAAATGGAAATTAAAAGAGCTTTGAGGTACTGCCTCAAAGCTATCAGGTTGTGCTATATTACAAAAAAAAAGGAAAATGATAAATGTTGGAGAAGATGTGCGAAAACTG
Organism: Petaurus breviceps papuanus; assembly: GCF_028583685.1. Classification (NCBI taxonomy): domain Eukaryota; kingdom Metazoa; phylum Chordata; class Mammalia; order Diprotodontia; family Petauridae; genus Petaurus; species Petaurus breviceps. The sequence continues at coordinate 3,500,968 of NW_027187391.1, forward strand.
GAGCATTAATGTATTGTTGGTGGAGTTGTGGGCTAATCCACCCATTCTAGAGAGCAATTTGGAACTATGCCCAAAGTGAGGGACTGGCTTAATGATGAAGTAAGAAAAGGTAATTGAGAAGGAACAATTAAATAGGTATGGGGAGAAGGAGTATTGAAGAGTGTTGTGGAAACCTAGAAAAGAGAGATTATCAAGGAGAAAAAAATTATAAATCACCTCAAATGTCATAGAAATAACAAGATCATTGAAGAGTAAGAAAAGGACACCCTGTTTAATAATTTAGGGATCATTGGTATATTTGGAGGGAATAATTTCATTTAAGTTGTGACTTCTGAGGCCAAATTCCAGCAGGATGAGGAATGAATAAAAGGAGAGGAAGTGGAGGCAATGGGTATAGGCAGCTTTTCTTAGGAATTTGGCTGAAAAAAAAATAGAGGATTAGTATCATATAATTTCTTGAAAGGATGGTAAGTTTAATGAAGGCATTTTAAGGAAATTGGTAATTTTATTGTATTTGTAAGAAGCAAGGAATTAACCTGTAGAAAGTGAAAGATTGAATATTGTTTTGGGAGCTATATCAATCGAATGAGCAATCCTCTGGAGAATATGGAAAAAAATAGGATCCAGGTTACATGTTGACATGTTGAACTTGGCAAAGAGAAAGGCTATCTCATTGTCAGACACTGGAGTAAAGGAGAGAGGAGAATGTCAAAAGGTTTTGAGATGAAAATAAGAGAAAAGGAAATTCCTGGCTAATGGTCTCCATTTTCTAGGAAAAGTATAAGGTGACTTCCTTAGCTGAGAAAATGAGTAGGGAAGGAAGCGTGAGAGGTTTGAAAAGCCAAGAATAAATGAATAAGACCTAAATGAAATGTGAAGGGTGATAGGAATTTTTTTTTTATAATCGTGTTAGGAATATATGTGATTTCTGTATTTTATGCTTCTGATAATGTCCACTTTAGTAGGACACTTCTTTTTATGAATCAAGAGAAACATGAAGAAAGGTAGAGCTATAAAAAGAAATGTGTAGATTAATTATATGTGGAGAATGCTAAAACTTTATAAAGAGAGAGGGCTTAGAAACAGTTGGAACCAAATAATCTCAAAGCTAGAAGAATCTCAAACCTCAGAAGTCATTTAATCTATTTCCCAATTAAGCGAGAATGGTTTCCTCATCATTAGCAAGATGTTATCCTTTGCAAAAGACCTCCAGAAAAGGAAAATTTCCATTTTTATAAATAATATATTTTTTTATAAAAATTTCATCTGCAAATATTAGAATGTCAATGACTCTAGTTTTCCAGTGCAAACTTTTTAAACACAACAGAAATGTCTGAAATTCAGCAAGCAATGTAATTTGGCATCCTTGAAAAGGGCTTTCTTTCCCCCCTTTCCCAAGAATTAGATGCAAACATGATGCAGATGTTTTCAACAGATATGTTTAATCTTTATTTCTATAATTATTTAAATGCTCTCATGATCTTAGTGTAATAGTGGAGGAGACAGAGACTTTTTTTTCATAGCATTACTGGCAGAACTTTAGATGAGCTATTACACACTCTCAACAAATCTTTCAGTCTCATCTGATTTTGCCACTAGAGACACAGCTGTCCATCAAAACAGTCTGGTAACATTGTAGAAAAAAATATTTCCTCAGGATGAGAAAAGAATTACAAAAAATACACCATAAGGAATTCATGTTAGCATTGAAGAAACCTATTTCTTTCAAAGGTTTCTCCATTCTAGTGCTTTGAACTATCTCTTTTGTAACAAAATGCTAAGGTTTCACAACTACATGAAGATTGCCCATTTCCATATAGATACACTTAGAAAGTGTAATACAAATTGGTATTCAGATTTTCAAGTGCTCATTAAGAAGCTGTGATTGTCATATGTGACTAAAAATTTAAAAATACAGAGTTATGCTAAACAAATTCAAAATATATTTTGTATTTTGTTTTAGCTTTTTACCTAATAAGAGCAATGGACTCATTGGATAAGTGGAAATAAGTCATATTTAATAGTACTAGTAGTGTTTATATCTAAAATTGACCTGGAAGAAATTTTTGAATATAAAATAATAGTACATATTCAGAGATCATAAATTAAAAATTTAAGTTTAGAATGATTACAACTCTTTCTAATTCCCAGAGATAATATAATGATTGATGCATTCTTTTTCATGATGGTGATGGTGGTATTGTAGTTGCTGTTCAGCTGTTTCAATTGTGTCTGACTCTTTGTGAACCCATTAGAGATTTTCTTGATAAAGATACTTGGAGTAGTTTGCCATATACTCTCCAGCTCATTTTAATGATGAATAAACTGAGGCAAACATGGTTAAGTGACTTCTCCAGGGTCACACAGCTACTGTCTGAGGCCAAATTTAAATTCAAGTCTTTCTGACTCCAGACCTGGCACTCTATCCACTGCAATACTTATCTGATTAATATTAGTTTCTATTTTACTGAAAGGGGTGTCTATGCTTTTCACAGACAAACTGATTTTGGATTATTGTCAAATAATATTTAATGTTTATACCAAGTACCAAAGCTTCCTTTTACCTTCTGATAAATTACTAGTGTTCATTGTTGTTTTATATAAGTACTACTACTATATATTTAGTACTACTAGCACAGTAAACAGTTGGGCTTTTTCAGAGATTAAGGAAAAGGGCATTTTTAATTAGGCATTTTAGCAAATATGTAAATATGTCAGTATTTTCATCAGTAGACAAATGGTGTAGTGACTAGAGAGTGCTGGGCCTGGAATCATGAAGTGATTTGAAATCCTGCCTCAGAACATAACAAGCTGTGCAACACTGGGCCAGTTATTTAAAATCCCTCATCCTCAGTTTCCTCATCTGTAAAATAGTGATAATAATAACACTGACCTCATAGGATTGGTGTAAGGATCAAATGTCATAATGTGTTTAAAACATTTCACAAAACTTATATGTGAAATGAATAAGAAATAAACTCAGTTTCTTTAAACTGGTCCTTATAATCTCATCATCCATACAAGTTATGAAATTAACTCTAAGTGCCCCAGCCAATGGCCCATGATTTTGCAACATTATTATTTTTAAAAATTGTAAGCCTGATTGACTTTGCTGATAACTTGAAGTTAACTCATAGAATTACTCCAGACTCTCCCTATTGCCATTCACTTATATATTTTATAAGTTTATAATTATTTTATAATTTATTTATATACCTTTTTCCCATGGTGTTCTCCTTTACTTTCAAGAGGGTATATGTTTGCATGTATATATATATGTGTGTATATGTAGCTATCTCTCTGTATATGTATATATACATATATGTATTGTGTATATGCATGTATGTGTGCATATATGTGTGTTTATGTATTTATTTATTGGAGAAAGGGGGTAAGGAATAAGAATTTATATAGTGCCTACTCTGTACCAGGAACTGTTCTAAGTATTTAACAAATGTCTCATTTCATCTTCACAATAATCCTGGGAGGTAGATGCTATTATTTCCCTCATTATACAGTTGAGGAAAGTGAGATAAACAGAAGTTAAGTGATTTGTCCAGGGTCACACAACCTCTAAGCTTCTGAATGCAGATTTGAACTCAGTTCTACCTGACACCAAACCCAACAACATTCTATTAAAATCAATACTTAGCAGCCCATATGTCCAAATGTTGTTCACAGGTGCTTCAAAGTATGTAATAATAACAGCAACAACAACAATAATAACAGTAATGAAGTTAAAATATGGATAAAAATATGCCTTATGCAGCTGTAACAAAAATACTAATGACTAGAGAGGAATCTTTAGTATCTGGCATTTAATCAGTCCATCAACTAGTATTTATTGAGTACTTACAGTGTGTTAAGCACTGGGAATACAAATAAAGAGAAGAATAAAAACAAGTTCCTACTCACAAGGAGTTAGCTAGTACACTTTCAGATTCAGTTCCTTATAAACAGAGCTACACCTCATCTGTTGCCTTAGTGATGTTGTGAGGGCTCATGTGTAAATAATTCATAGAGAAGCCAAAAAAATCCTTACAAATTTCTGTGCATTTTCAGTGGAAATATCTGTCCTGACAATGGGAGAGACAGACAGACAAAAAAAGAGATATAGACAATCAGAGACCAAGACCGTCAAACAGAGAAAGAGTACAAATAAGGGAAAGAGGTGATGATTTTTCATGTCTATTTCTACTGCTTATGGCTGAATACTGAGGCACAATATTGTAATATGGAGGGAATGATTTGGGAGTTAAAGGTATGAATTCTAGTCTCATCTCTACCATTAATAAGCATTATGACCTTGAACAAAATGTCTAAGGAGTGGGTTGTAGTAAATGGAAGGTCACTTCTAGGTATTTTTCATCACCATTTCCTGTACTCCCTTTTTTCCTCAGACACATTTGTTTTCTCTCCTTTTTATGCTTATTTGTTTCATTATTTCTAATTTGCTGACCTTCTGAAATCAAAGTCAACACTGGAATATAACATACTACTTCTAAAGGAAACAGCAGTGACAAATGAACACATTTCTGGTTATATGTCCAGGAACTTCTGCCCCTGAAGCCAAGAAGTTTGAATACATGTATGTGTGCCATATTTACCACTGTGCCCTTGTTCACTGCAGATTCCTTTTTTTAGGTTTTTCTGCAGTTCCTGTAAGAAGCAGGCTGAAATATACATATTTGGAAAAGAGGTAGAAAGAGTGTTGCCCAGATGCTTACAGAACATATAATGAAGATATACATAAAAAAACATGCAAATGCACACATTAAATAACAATTCTGACCAAAATAACATGCATACTACCCCAGATTGGTGAAACTGGCTGTGAAAGTGGCACTATTTTCTACGTTCAGACTATCTCTCACAATGACAATCAATGGATGGACAGAGGCTAAGGTCTCGGTACTGCTGCAATAGTTATAAATTATGCATGGAATAAATACATTTCACAAGTTTCATGTACAATATGATCTTGCATGGGAACTTAAACTCAGACTGACATCTAGAATTTCATTGTTAATGTGATCTCTTTCTAGCAGAAGGGACCTTCTTGTTTGAATTGCATTGCTTAACTTGTTTGCTTCCCAGCAAAACAATTTCTGGATTTCAGCATAATTTCTGCTAAATCTATTTTTAAAGTTGAAGCTTAGGTCAAATGCAAATATGAATATAGATTTATCCAGCATGCATAATTTGTAGTCTGTGTGGAACTGACTCATCTGTCTTCTGTATCTGGCAGTCATGTGATGAGCTCTCCTGCTAAGAGTGACCTATTCATCCTTCAAATAAACATCCACAAGAGGAAGAAAAACAATATGTACAGTTCCAAAGAAGGAACAACATATTGTGCATGAGCCGATGTACTTGAGTCAGTTCTGTCAACAATCTTTTGAATTAAGAGTCCCTTATTCAGAAAAGCACTCTGAGAAACTGTACCAAGCCTCTGGCATTTAGACCTGAATAATTTTAAGTTTTGAAATAGTATCTGCAACACCAAGTGGGAAATGAGGAGATGAAGAACGGGGTAGTCTTGGAAAAATCTTAGAGACAAATTTGTTAAGTAACATTTTTAACTTCTATGGAATATTTTTTATGTCAGTATATACACATGTTTATTTCTAAGTATGTATATCTGTACATATATAGGTATATGACAAGGTTGTCTATTAGTTGATTTTTTATGAGAGCACAGTTACCAATGAAAACATATTTTATTAAAGCTCTCCTTTCTCTTAATATTATATCTTATTCATTCTAAATTCTCATAATTTTTTGATGTTGTACCTATGACTTCATCAATATGAAAACTCTAAATGTTAATTCATTTCACTAATATATAATGGCAACTAACTAATACCTAATGTTATATAGTTAATGTAGTAAGTGTCAAGTGGGGTGTCTGGGTTCCTATCATGAGTATACTTCAGAAGAAATGCTTGGATATAGTTATTCCTGATACAAAAGGCTGGCATTCTAACAATCAATTAATTTATAAATCAGCAAATGTTTCACAATTGCCCTCAATACCAGAAACTATCTCCTTTTTCATCTCAACTTCCTGATTTCCCTGGATTCCTTCAAATCTCAATTAAAATCTCATCTTCCAAAAGATGTCTTTCCTCTTCCCTCTGAGACTATCTCAAATATACCTTGTGTATATCTTGTTAGTACATAGTTGCTTGTGTGTTATCCCTCCTGTTAGACTGTGCAGCCCTTAAAAACAGGTACCAGTTTTGTTTGTCCTTTAAATCTTCAACATTTAGAATATTACCTGCTTTGGAACAGGAGCTTAATAAGTGCTTATTGACTTGATGTGATATTTGCTAAACATCTACTGTGTACTATTCTAAGTACTATGCCAGTCAATGAGAATAAAAAGATAGCAAAAATTAATGCTCAAGCAGGAGTTTATCATCTTTTTGAGAAAGGCATGAACACATATACGTACATACAAATGTATAAATATACACATACATTTCCACACCACTTGTGTATAATACATATCATGCATGGATTCCATACATTCAAACATGTATATTTCAAGATAACTGGTATAAGGAAGAACTGTAGTCCCCTTATGCTATATTGCCTCTCTGTGTTTGTATGTGTGTGTAGGTGTATGTACATGTATATACAAGTGATTGGAATATATATATATATATATATATATATTTTTTTTTTTCCTTCAGGGTCATCCAGATTAAACAAAGCAAAACAATTATCAAAATGCTTTGGCATTCTTGAGGCCCATTCTAGTCATGTCAGTCTCTGAAGATGGCCACACACACACACACAAACACACACAATGGTGTGGGTGTTTCATACCTGTACTTCCTTGGAGGAAAAGAAGTCTTACATCCACCCACACAAAGATATTTTAAACAGAGAAGCCAAAGCCATTTTGTTTCAAGCATGCAAATTAGAATGCCAAAAATAAAGTGAACCAAATCATCTGGGAAAGTTTTCAATGCTTTAGGTAAAAATCTATCTAAAAACAGGAGGATTAGGTAATAGGCCTCTGAAATGCCTGTCTCTTTGGAAAAGACTATGGTTATATGATAACTTATGAAAGACTTACCACACATAATTTCTGGACAACTATTTTAGGAGGAAGAATAGTTTAAGAACTTTCTCTTTTGCCATCTAAGTTTCATAATCCTATATGTGAAATCACCTTCTATTTCATCTGAAATAACTTCTCACATTTCTGTTGAGAATTTTATATCAGAAGTGGGGAATTAGATTACACTATTTATGGGAGAAGTCTGGAGAAAATGTGTTGGACAGAGAAAGCTTAGAGTAAAGCATGTATTTTTTTTCAGTAATAGGGATACAGGAAAGGAATTCAACAGTGTAAAATTTTGGGGGGGGAAGTTTTGTTTTCTAAAGTTTTTTTTTTTTCCCCTTCCAAAGTTAAGCACATTTTTTAAAGGTTATCGCATTTTGCTAATCCAAGACAGGTATCAGGAATGGGAAAAAAATGAAGTTTGCATTGTAATATAAAGCCATCAGTTCTTTCTGGCACTACATTTCAAGAATAATAACCCAAGTTTTCATTTGTGTCAGGTTTATATAAGAAATAGTTTGGAGAATCATTTTTCTCAATGTTATGACTAGAAACAGTTGTCCTGAAGAACCCTAGGGCTCATCTGGTACTTCTTTACTGGCATATTCATAGCTTGGCATCTGCATAATTGTATTTAAATGTTTCTTGGCCTTGGTAGAAATAATTGAATCATCCAGTCCAGCCTGTATTTGAATAAAAATGTTCCCAACTAGTCTCAATAAGTGTTCATCAAACTGAAAGACCCCCAGTAATTAGGGAACTCATTTCCTACTGAGACAATCTATTCCATTTTGGAAAGTATAATTGTGAAGGATGATTTCTTTACACCCCACCAAAATTTGCACCTCTTCCTCTCACTGCTCCTACTTTTGCCTTCTGAAACCAATCAGGACCAACTTAATCTTTTTATTAAATAAGATTTTTGACCATTATTTAATGCTGTTGACTTACATTGAGCTTTCAGGCCACTAAAATCTTTAGATCTTTTTTTCAGATAAATAAAAACTCCTGTTTGCATATATAAAATTGATTTTTGAACCATGGTATAGAAGTTTACATTTATTGTTATTAAATTCCATCTTATTATTTAGACCCATCACTCTATCCTATTGAGGAATTTTTGTATACTGTCATTCAACATGCTTACTGTCATTTCCAAGATTTTGCTATTTGGAAACGTAGCAAGCATGAAACCTACTGTGCCTAATGCTTTAAATCAGTGCCATCAAAGTTTTGATTTAAAAATCTATGTGTATAAGCTTACAAATTTTCTTGCTTATCATCTTGAGAAAATTTTTCTTTCAACTAGAAAAAGAGGGCTGTTTACTTAGCTGATGTCATGTAGGGGATTTTTGATCTAAGAATAACTTAATCAAGTGATTATTTAGATTAGTGAATTTTCCCTCATTTTAATAGCATTGTTAACTAACACTTAACAAATTATAATTTGTATATTGTGAGGATAGCATAAAATCTAGTGTCAGAAGATTCGGTGTTAAATCCCACCTCTGGTACATAAGGCCTGTATCTCTTTCTCTCTCTCTCTGTATATATATATATATATATATATGTGTGTGTGTGTGTGTGTATGTACTTATATACATATTATATACGTATATATGTATTTATATACATATTATATACGTATATATGTATTTATATACATATTATATATATGTATTTGGTACAGTCTGGTACTAAGTATATATGTGCACTTAGTACACACTTGTACAACAGTACACTTAGTACATACATGTATTTAGCTCACTCTGCTAAATATTACTTGTATGACCTTGGGCATATCACCCTGGGCTCAATATCCCCACTGTTAAAATGAAAAGATTAAATTATTTGGCCCCTAAAATCCCTTCCAGTTCTAAATCTGTATTTCAATGGATTCTGAGGCAAGGCATATACACACAAATCCTAATCAGCTATCTACTTGGGCAGAAAACATAAGGTTCTGTCTGGTGCTTTATTTTCTAAGTGAAGCCTGTAATTGAGAATGTTCCCTTTGGCAAAAATTGTCAGCCACTCTCTGGGTATTTGTTTAATGAAGAAGGCCATGTGGGTGCAGAGTTTTACCTTAAGTGAAAATAATGGGCAAAAAGGAAAAAAAAATAGCTTCCTGGAGTAGAAATCATATAGAGTTAATGTGGGAAAAATTCCAGCAGTCCTTATATCATAAGAGCGGGACTGTGAGATGAGAAAGATGCTTTCTGTGCACCACTAGAAGTTTTGAGATTCACTCTAGGTTCATGATAGATGGGTCAACTTACATTTAAAAAAATCTTTTGAGTTATTTCCATTATATTCCCCTCTAAATGTCTTGTATCCACAGGCCCAGAGAGTGCTCTTTGATTATCTGTAGCTTCCAGAAAGATTGATAGTAGTATTATGACTTTAGTTCTGAAAATAGAACCATCAACAGTACTTCAAATATCCTTTATTTTATATCTGGATAGGGGCCCCAATTGTCACTGAGAGATAACTTCAAAGTGAAGAGGGAAAAACAAAACACACAACAGAAGTATATTATTATTGATCTCAATGAATCAATTTTAAATAGTACTTTAAAGCTTAGAAAGTACTTTACTTATCTCATTTGAGCTTCATTTTTCAGCACTATTATAGATATCTTTATCATTATTATTATTATTATACAGATGTGAAAACTGAAGTTCAGAGAGTTTCAATAGCTTGATCTTGGTCACAAAGCAGCTGGTAGGTGTCAAAGAAAGGATCTGGACAAGTGTTCCTAAGTAAGAGTTCAGCAGTCATTCTAATATGATATGCTGCCTCTCTAATATGAAAGATATAATTGAATGTCTTTGCCACAACCAATGCACTATTTTTTATTTTTTTTAATTTTTTTTAAAGCAATCGGGGTTAAGTAACTTGCTCAAGGTTACATGGCCAGTTATTTGTGGGTGTGGTGCTGAGTATCTGAGCCTGGATTTGATCCAGGTCATCCCGACACTGGAGCCGGTGCTCTTACGCTGAGCCACCTGGCCGCCCCTAAGCAATTGGGCTTAAGTAACTTGCTCAAGGTTACACGGCCAGGTGTTTCTGGGTGGTTGCTAAGTGTCTGAACCTGGGATTCGATCTCCAGGTCTTCTCAACACTGGAGCCGGTACTCTTACTCGCTGTGCTACCTGGCCGCCCCACAACTATTTTTTATAAAAACTGTTTAGCTCATTTAATTTTCCTTATTTCAAAAGTCATTTCCATTCATTCCCACCTATCACTTTCCTTGGGGCAGTTAGATAGAAGAGTTGATAGAGGGCTAGGCCTAGAGCCAGGAAAATTCATGTTCCAGTCTTCAAATCTGGCCTCAGAAACTGTGTGACTCTGGGCAAGTCATTTAACCCTGTTTGCCCCAATTTATTCATCTATAAAATGAATTGGAGAATGAAATGGCAAACCACTCCAATACCTTTGCCAAGAAAACCCCAAATGGGGTGACAAAGAGTTGGACATGACTGAAAAATAACTGAATGACACTACCAACAACATAATTTCCATTAAGATTTGATTTAGAGGTGGCCAGGTGGCACAGTGAGTAAGAGCGCTGGCCCCAGGGTTGGGAGACCTGGGATTGGTTCCAGCCTCAGATATTGGCTCCCACACAAAAAATACCTGGCCATGTAACCTTGAGCAAGTTACTTAACCCCAATTGCTTTAAAAAAAAAAGACTTGATTTAACCATTACCTTCCCTTTTTAACAAGAGATACAGTTTATGACTTTTAAATTCAGCCATTATTAAGTTTCTCAATATTTACAGAGTGTTTATGATATTTTGTGGCATTTCCCATACTATACAAGGCTCTGTAGGAGATACAAAAGAAGTTTAAGAAAATGTTTTTGACCTGAACACATTTACCCCCTATCTGGAAAGTAAAGATTTAGTGTAATGAAATAATTATCCTTTTTCACTTTTTAATATTTCTCTCTTCTATATAATCAAAATATATTGAAAAGTTTCAGAAAAGAAAAACATTTTTTTTAATTTTGCCTCTTTATGTAGAAGAATATAAAAGGCTTTATTACTGAAGCAAGCAAACACATATTTATTAACCACGTATAATGTACCAAGCTGTAGGGACATGTTGATAAAAGAGGACTGACATCTGACTTCAAGTAACTCACATTCTGCTGAGGGACACAACACATATTGTATAGTTAGTAGAAAAAAATACACATAAATCTACAACTTAATCATGGAAGGGAATGGGCAATAGGTACTGAGGGGAATGGGAAAGGCTTCATATAAAATGGGATGACTAAGTTTGGATTTGAAGGAAGCCAGTGATTCCAGAAAACAGATTTAAGGAGGGAAAAGAATCTAATGATGAATAACAGCCAAGGCAAGAATATGGAGAGAGGTGAAGGAGTATAATATATAATGTACAGCAAGCACACAAGTATGTCTGGACCATAGAATATACAAGAAGGTATGAAATGTATGATGGGCCTCCAATGGGAAAGGCTTTAAATTCTAAATGGAAAAAAAAGCTTATATTTGATCCTAGTACTAACAAGGAGGCAGTAGCTAATAGCTAGCATTTATATATTGCTTTAAGATTTGCAAAGCACTTTACCTGTCATTTCATTTAATCCTCACAACAACATTGTAAGGTAAACTCTCTTTCATCCCTATTTTAAAGATAAAGAAACTGAGAAAGTAGTTAAGTGACTTACTTGACAAGAGTCACAGAGTTAGTGACTGAGGCAGAATTCGAAGTCACGTCTTCCTGACTTCAAGTGCAGAGATCTATCCACTGTGTTATGTATCTGCCAGTAGAATTTACTGAGTGAGATGGGATGGTTATTATTCATTTTTAATCAAAATCTCACTATGTAAGGTTCTGGTGAGAGACTATAAAGGCTTGAAAAATTATTCAATCCCTTTCTTTCAGAAGTTTAAATTAATGGATTTTTAAAATTTAATATAGCACCCAATTTGGGGATAACAAAGTCATTTTTTCATATAAATTACTTGAGGTAAGTGGGAAAAATATTGACTTCTGTTTCAAAAATGGGAAACCTGAGGATAAGAAAATTTAAGAAGCTTGCATGTAGTCAAAGAACTTAATGTCATAGTCAGAATTTGAGTCTGGGTCTCTTGATTGTGTATAACCATTTTACCAATAAATTACTACAGCCCTTGCCATAGCAAGAGTTTTGTTTGATGTTAATTAAGCTAATATTAGAAAAGATAATATTTTCAGTCTAGTGGGGGCATTGCAATTGAGATTGTAAGAAGTAGAGGCAATGAGCATGGACCTACCCTCCTTTTCCACCTTGAATTTGGCTGTAAAAGGATGTAGAGAGAATGATTGCTTGAAGGCATACAAAGTAAAGTAAAGGTTTTTCTTAAGCATGGGAGAATCCAGCACATGTTTATAGGTGGTGGAAAATGAATCAAATTTAAATAAAGATTTTCTACTGAAGTAAATGGCAATGGAAGTAAAAAAAGGGGGGGGGGAATGTTCCAAGAAAAACTAAAGGAGATGGAATACAGAACTTAATTATAGCAGATGACTTTATCAAGGAAAAGGGACCACCTCTTCATTAACTGATCCAAAGGAGCAGCTAATGATAGATAATATACAAGGAAATTAAGAGCCCAAGAAGAATTTAGGACATGTGGTCAAATTTGTAATTCCTAACTTGACAAATTAAGACAGTGTTCTGATCTTTCCCTAAAAATCACAGTGTACAAGATGAGATATAGTGCTGGACTTGGAATCAGAAGGACATAAGCTCAGATTCTACTCATGACCTTGTTCATATGACATTGCATTATAATTAACTTCTCTACAATTCATATTACTTATCAATCAACAAATACATTTTTTCTTTTTCTTTTTTTAAATTCACTCCCTCCTATCCCACCTTCCACTTATTCTATTCTCTAATTTGATCCCGTCCCTTTTCAAAAGTGGATGCTTCCAACTTCCCTCCCCCCGAGCATACCCACCCTTCCATCATCCCCTCTCTGATCCCCTTCCCCCCTACTCTCCTGTAGGGTAAGATACCCTATTTAGTGGGCATTTCATTACCTCCCCAAGCCAAATTCAATGAGAGTAAGTTTGTCCCATTCCCATTTGCCTTCCTGTTCATCACTTCCATTGTAACCATTTTAAATTGCCTCTTCTTTATGAGATGGTTAACCCCATTCTGTCTCTCCCCATCTCCAATCATTATATTCCTCTCTCACCTTTTAATTTTACCTTTTAAGTAACATCCCTTCCTGTTAAATTGGTCCTGTGCCCTCTATCTATGTATACCTGTAAACATATATACACAAGTTAACATATGTATTCATATGCCCATATACCCTCATATATAGACATATATATTTCTATTCCCTTCAACTATTTTAATACTGACAAAAGTTTCATCAGTTACAATTATTGTTTTCCATGTAGGAATGTTAATAGTTCAAATTTGATAAGTTCCTTATGATTTCTTTACCCTGTTTACTTTCTCAAGCTTCTCTTGCTTCTTGTTTCTGAATATCAAATTTTCTTCTCAACTCTGCTTTTTCATCAAGAATGCTTGAAAGTCCTCTATTCCACTGAATAACCATAATTTCCCCTGAAACATGATACCCAGTTTTTCTGGGTAGGTGATTATTGGTTTTAATCCCAGTTCCTTTGACCTCCGGAATATCATATTCCAAGACTTTCAATCCCTCAGTGTAAAAGCTGCCAGATCCTGGGTTATCCTGATTGTGTTTCCACAATATTCAAATTTTTTCTTCCTGGCTGCTTGTAATATTTTCTCCTTAATCTGGGAATTCTGGAACCTGGCTATAATATTCCTAGGAGTTTTCTTTTGGGGACCTTTTTCAGGAGGTGATAGGTGGATTCTTTCAACCTCTATTTTGCCTTCTGGTTGTAAAACTTCAGGGAAGTTTTCTTTAAGAACTTCCTAGAGGATGATTTCTAGATTCTGGCTTTCAGGTAGTCCAATCATTGTTAAATTATCTCTCCTGGATCTATTATCCAGGTCAGTGATTTTTCCCATGAGATATTTCACATTGCCTTCTATTCTTTCATTTGTTTGGATCTGTTTAACAGCATCTTGATTTCTCATAAAGTCATTAGCTTACATTTGCTCCAATCTAATTCTGAAGCAATGATTCTTCTCATTGAGCTTTTGAGATTCTTTTTCCATCTAGCAAATTTGGCTTTTTAAGACATTCTTCTCCTCATTGCCTTTTTTAGCCTCTTTTGCCATTTGAATCAGTCTGTTTTTAAAGTGTTATTTTCCTCAGTCAGGCTGTTGACTTTCATTTCATAATTTCCTTGCATTGTTCTCATTTCTCTTCTCATTTTTTCCTCCACTTGTCTTATCTGCTTCTTAAGGTCCTCTATGGCCTCTAATTAGCTCTTTTTCCTTTGAAGCTTTTGGTGCAGGAGTTCTGACTTCACTGTCTTCCTCCTGTTCCGTGCTTTGCTCCGTTTTGTCCCCAAAATAGGAGTCTAATGTTGGAATCTTCTGTCTGCTTTTTTTCCTTTGCCTGGTCATGTCACCCCTCTGTCACTTGATCCTTGGGCTTTTTGCCACAGTAAGACTCTACTACCAGACAGCGGAGCTTTCATCCCAAACACTGAGGTTTTCTCAGCTGCAGGAGCTATTAAATGGGTGTGCTTTCTGAGACCTCCATGGGCTCTGGCAAGCTGTACACATGCTTCAGGACCTCCACCCTAGACTGCAATCCAGATCCAAGCAGGTTAAACAAGAGTGATTACCCCTCAGGCTGGTTACTTGGTACAGCTACATTCCACAGGCCAGGAGCTGAAGCTGCCACGTGGCACTGGCTGACTGTGCAGGGCATCTGTAATGGGAATGTAAATTTTAAAGACCTTCCCTGCCCCTAGGCTAAAGTGCACCTGGAGCCTGGGTTGGGAGGCTTGTTTTTCAGTAGATACTTCTTGATTGGCCAGTAAGTCAATAAGGTTTTTACATTCTCTGAGCCAGGAGGAAGCTATATAAGCCCTGATGTGCAGCTTTGTTTTGGGGCTCACTTTGAGAAGTGTTCTGTGATTTAATCAGATGAAACCCTGGAAAGCCATTGTCCAGAGCTCCCCAGCTTTGAAACCCAGATATTGTTTGGTATGGATGTAATGGTTGAACAGTTTGGAAATCTGTCCACTTGATCTGTTTTTGTCTTGATAAATCTGTCTGTATACTTTGAAGTTCGGGGTGCTGAACTTTTCCCCCTGAACTAGGTAAACAATACATGTTTGACTGATTAAAGTAAGCTTGTTAAACCATTTTGAGTTGCTTTCCTTTAACAAAGCAGATCTAAGAACCTGTGTTGGCAGACACCCTGGGGATGCTGGGGTGCTTGCCGCTACAGCATCTCAGTGGCTTATCGCCCCGGTGGCAAAAGCCATGCACTCCCACTTACTGGGTCCCAAAGTCCAGACTGCACTGACCTATTGTAATGGGAATGTAAATTTTAAAGATCTTCCCTGCCCCTAGGCTAAAGTGCACCTGGAGCCTGGGGTGGGAGGCTTGTTTTTCAGTAGATACTTTTTGATTGGCCAGTGGGTCCAAAAGGTTGTTACATTCTCTGAGCCAGGGGAAGGCTATATAAGCCCTGATGTGTAGCTTTGTTTTGGGGCTCACTTTGAGAAGTGTTCTGTGATTTGATATGGATTCTGGGAAGCCGTTGTCCTGAGCCCCCGGCTTTGAAAAAACCCAGATGTTGAAACCAAGATTTTGACTGGGTATGGATGTAATGGTTGGACAGTTTGAAATCTGTCTACTAGATCTGTTTCTGTCTTGATAATTCTGTCTGTGTACTTTGAAGTTCGGGGTGCTGACCTTTTCCCCTGAACAAGGTAAATGATATATGTCTGACTGATTAAAGTAAGCTTGTTAACCCATTTTGAGTTGCTTTCCTTTATCAAAGCAGATCCAAGAACCTGTATTGGCAGCAAACCCTGAGGACGCTTGGGGTGCTTGCTGCTACAAAATGGCATCACGAACAGAATCTGCAGAGTAAAAGGAAAGTATGGGGCCTGGGATAATTGTTTGTTTCCCAGTTGTGGTAGCTGTGATTCTGGGGAGCCGTGGAGCAGGAGAGAAGAATGGCCTGCATGTGGACTTCGCTGAGCTGAGAGCAGTAATGGTGAGCTGCCTGCATCGGGACCTGGGCAGAAGCCAAGAGCAGCTGCTGCCTGCAGGAGGAGAAGGAACCCAGGAGTTCAGAATTCAGCCACAGGAAAAGATAAGAATGGAGCAGCAAAGCAGGGGCACTGAATGTGTTTCCTTGCTGCATCCCACAGTTTGGGACCCTGGGGGAGGATGGACTTGTGATGGGTGGGATGAAGTGCCATGCATTCCCACTGACCCCACCTTGTTGGTTTTGTTGCCCAGCTCCCTCTCTGTACTTGGAAGCAGGGGCTGGAGCTGTGTGAGGGGAAGGATACCCCACCCCCCACTCTAAGAGAACTTTATTTGGACTCTTGTTTTGAATTGAAGTGATAATGCTATGTACTTTGTGTTTGTTTAAGACCCAGTGGCCACTTTGGTAACTTTAGTTCTGTGTCTTGAAAATGTGACCGAAGAAATGTTCAGTGCTAATTCAAAAGTAAATTGTCTATGCTATGGGCATGAAAGATCTTGGGGCCGAATGTAATAGGAATGTAAATTTTAAAGATCTTCCCTGCCCCTAGGCTAAAGTGTACCTGGAGCCTGGGGTGGGAGGCTTGTTTTTCAGTTGATACTTTTTGATTGGTCAGTGGGTCCAAAAGGTTGTTACATTCTCTGAGCCAGGAGAAGGCTATATAAGCCCTGATGTGAGGCTTTGTTTTGGGGGCTCACTTTGAGAAGTGTTCTGTGATTTGATCTGTATTCTGAAAAGCCGTTGTCCAGAGCTTCCCCAGCTTTGAAAAACCCAGATGTTGACTGGGTACGGATGTAATGGTTGGACAGTTTGGAAATCTTTCTACTTGATCTGTTTCTGTCTTCATAATTCTGCCTGTATGCTTTGAAGTTCGGGGTGCTGACCTTTTTCCCCTGAACAAGGTAAACAATATATGTCTGACTGATTAAAGTAAGCTTGTTAACCCATTTTGAGTTGCTTTCCTTTATCAAAGCAGATCCAAGAACCTGTGTGAGCAGGCACCCTGGGGACACTGGGCTGCTTGCTGCTACACCTATCACTTTGTCCTTAGCATCTATGTGTTGATAATTCTGGAAACGGCCTCAGCTTCTGGTGATCTGGAGTCCCTCCAGCTGGCAGCTGGTCAGGCTGGCCCTGGGGATAAAACCTCCACTCACAGGGCTGGGGCTGGGCTCCCAGAGGGCTGCACAGGCTGATTCATGCCGGCCTGACAGCCTGTCCTCAGTAGGAGGTTAGCTTCTCCATGTCATTTTGTGGGTTCTGCAGCTCCAAAGTTTGTTCAGATTCCCTGTTTTACATTGATTGGGGAAGATGGAAGCCAGAGTTGCTTGGAAGTCATGCTTCTGCTCTGCCATCTTGGCTCCCAATCAATAAATTCTTAACAGCTATGATGTGCCAAGCCTTCTGCTAGACACTAGGGGTAGAAAGAAAAAACAAAAACAACCTTGCTCTCAGGTAGCTTCCATTATTTTAGGAAAATATTTAATTATTTATTACATTATGTTATTTCATATAAGTATATATGCATATATAATTATATACATATATGAGCAAACAACAGAAAATATATTTAAAATGATTGGCAAGGGAAAGTGTAGATACTAGTATTCTAGAGGTTCAGGAAAACTTACCTGTATGTAAGAATTATTTCTTGTGCTGAGTCTAGAAGGACACTAAAAATACTATGAGGTAAGGATGAAGATGGGAGTACGTTGGAGTGTATGTGTTTGTATGGGGGGGTTGATACAGAAGCATGGAAATGGGATATGGAGTGAAATTGCAAAGGAAAATCAAAATATCAGTTTGGTTATAGATAGTCAGAATACTTGAATGGGAAGAAACATATAATGAAACTTGAAAGGTTTGTTAGAGCCAGTTTATAAAGGAATTTGAAAGCCAAACAGAGGAACTTATATTTGACCCTAGATGATACCAAATGCCCCTTGATTTTGTTCAAGAGGGAAGGTTACTGAATAAGGGAATGACATGGGTATATCTGTTCTTAGGAAAT
This sequence comes from Petaurus breviceps papuanus, assembly GCF_028583685.1. Lineage (NCBI taxonomy): Eukaryota > Metazoa > Chordata > Mammalia > Diprotodontia > Petauridae > Petaurus > Petaurus breviceps. The sequence goes on from NW_027187391.1 coordinate 3,519,203, forward strand.
ATCACTTTGATGGAAATGTGGAGGAGTGGGAATAATTTTCTTCCATCCCACAGAGTGCTTGTGAAAATCAAATGAGATCATATATGTAAAGCACTCTATAAATGTCAACTATAATTATGATTATTATCTCAAATTTCCTGTTATACACACACATCACAGAGAACCATTGACTGCTCAACAGATGATCTATGGCATCCAAAAACAAAGCATGATGGACTAATATAATTTAATGTTATGATTCCTCCAGCATCCTGGTTTCCCTTCGTTACTTTTGAAGTCTAGTATGAATAAAGAAAGCAGACTATTGGATCATAGTATGATTCTCCTGATTAATAGCCCATTGGAGTGATTCCTAAGAGCCTCCATTCCTGAGGTATTATCTAAGATTTCACTCAAAAAGATGTGGAATTGAATTATATATGTTGCCTCATATATACATTCTACTACCCACTCACTTAATATAAGGAGACTAGCCCTCAGGTTTAAGTTCTTAGGGTAGACATTCAATTCCCTAGGCAGTGCAGAGCTTCCAGAGATAGAGTTTTGAAGGATTTAACATCAAGCTGCACATTTAACATTTCCTTGGTGCTCCTTGCTGGTGCTGTTCCTTATGTTATGGTAAGCAATTTTGAATGGGAGACTTGGATGATTGAACTATTCAACTGAAGAATATCCTTAGTATACCTTCAGTACTTGGGATATGCTGGAGTTTTCCCAATAAATGAACTTTTAAAAAGAATCATTGGGTCTGGTTATATGGACAGGATTTTGGAGGGGAAGATATCTGTCTTTTCAATGATGACCACAACTTCCCCATGTGGATTCCAACCTGGACTTTAATAAGCTTTTTCACACATACCACAAAGACTCAGCATCAGTTATGTATTTATTACATTACTGAAATAGAATTGTTTCTGTGATCTGTTTGTGCAACATAATTCAACTGTGTTGGTTGAGTCTAACTCTACACTCTTCATTCTTTGTTACAGCAACATAGGGTTCTATAATTGACTTCAAAATTGATAAGGAAGAGATTTTCAAAAAAAATTACCTTTATTTCCAATTTTTTCCCTTCCTGCATGCCTCCTTCAGTCATTGAGAGGGCATTAAATATGATGCCCATCACAAATATGAAGGCCTGTAAAATATATTCCCATATTAGCCATGTTCTGGGGGTCGGGGTGGGAGATAAGCAAAAATAAAGTTAAAAAAAAAACGCTTCAATTTTCAGACTCAGTCCATCAGCTGTTTATCTGCATTTGGATAGCATTTTCCATAATCAGTTCTTTGAATTGTCTTGGATCATTGCATTGATCAGAGTAGTTAGAATCTTTCAGAGTTGATCATTGTAATAATCTTGCTCTAATAGTGTATAGCTCTCTTGGTTCTGCTCACTTCACTTTGCATCAGATCATATAAATTTTGGTTATGTTTTTGTTTTTGGTTTTTTTCTGAAACCATCCTCTTCTTTTCTTAGAGCCCAATAGTATTCCATCACATAAATATAAAATAACTTGTTCAGCCATTACCCAATTGACTGGCATCTGTTCAGTTTCCAATTCTCTGCCACCACAAAAGGAGCCACTATAAACATTTTTTTTCACCCATGGGTCTTTTTTTTCCCTTTTATTTTGTCAGGGTAGAAATAGTAGTGGCACTGATGTGTCAGTCAAAGTCTATTTAAAGTGTTATGGCCCTTTGGGTATAGTTCAAAATTATTTTCCAGAATGTTTGGACTAGTGCACAGCTTCATCAACAATTCATTAGTGAATAATACTTCAAGGGATATTCAATGAAATAAAAGACTTTCAAGTATTCTTGATGAAAAAAAACAGAGGTGAAGAGAAAATTTGACTTTCAAATATAAGAAGCAATTGAAATCCCAAATACCCTCCAACATTTATCATTTTCTGCTAACCACATCCAGAGGAATAATACTGAATTCATATTGAAATAAATTATTTTCACTCTTTATGTTTTGTTTCTTTGCTTCTCTTTCTTTCTCATGGATTTTCTCTTTTTTTCTGATTCTTCTTGGACTTCATAACTAGTGTGGAATTGTGTTTAACATGAGTGTACATGCATAATTTATATCAAATTACTTGCTGCTTTGGGGATGGAGAAGGAATTAAGGGAGTGAGAAAATTTTGGAATTCAAAATTTTACAAAAATCAATGTTGAAAAACTATCTTTATGGGGGTGGAGCCAAGATGGCAGAGTAGAAGCAGGACCTCGCCACAGCTCCAGCTTCCACCTTCCCCAACCAATGTAAAAAGGGGACTCTAAAAAACTTCTGACCTGCAGAACCCACAAAATGACACAGAGAAGCTAACATCCTGCTGAGGACAGCCAGCAGGCCAGCAAGAATTGGCCAGCCCAGAGCTTTGGGAGTTGAGCCCAGCCCCATGAAAAGGCTTTAGCCCGTGGGTAGGCCTCACCTGACAGGCCGAAGGGACCCCAGATCAGCAGCAGCTGTGGCCGTTTCCAGAATTACCACCACATAGATGCTAAGGACAAAGTGAGAGATAAGTGCAGTCTGCATTTTGTGACCAGTAAGTGGGAGTGCATGGCTTTTACCCCCGGGGTGAGAAGCCGCTGAGACACTGGCACAGCCAGCCAATGCCTCCTGGTAGCTTCAGCTCCTGGACTGCAGAGTGTAGGGGGATCAAGCACCAGTCTGAGGGGTAATCACTCTTGCTTTAACGTTCTTGGATCTGGATTGCAGTCTAGGGTGGAGGTCCTGGGGTGTATGTCCATCTTGTCAGAGGCTGTGGAGGCTTCAGAAAGGGCACCCATCTAATACCTCTGGCAACTTAGAAAATCCGAGCTTTGGGAACAAAAGCTCCCCTGTGTGGTGATAGAGTCCTATAGTGGCAAAAAACCCAGGGGTCAAGTGACTGAGGGGCAACATGAGCAGGCAAAGGAAACAAAGCAGACAGAAGATTCCAACATTAGACTCCTATTTTGGGGACAAAAAGGAGCACAGCATGGAACAGGAGGAAGACAATGAAGTCAGAACTCCTGAACCAAAAGCTTCAAAGGAAAAAGAGCTGGTTACAGGTCATAGAGGACCTTAAGAGGCAGATATAGAAGTGGAGGAAAAATTGGGAAGAGAAATGAGAACAATGCAAGAAAATTATGAAATAAGAGACAACAGCCTGACTGAGGAAAATAACGCTTTAAAAAACAGACTGACTCAAATGGCAAAGGAGGCCCAAAAAGGCAATGAGGAGAATGCCTTAAAAAGCTGAATTTGCCAGATGGAAAAAGAATCTCAAAAGCTAACTGAGGAGAATCATTGCTTCAGAATTAGATTGCAGCAAATGGAAAATGATGACTTTATGAGAAATCAAGATGCTGTTAAACAGATAGAAAAAATGCAAGAATGGAAGGCAATGTGAAATATCTCATGGGAAAAACCACTGATCTGGAAAATAGATCCAGGAGAGATAATTTAAAAATTATTGAACTACCTGAAAGCCATGATCAAAGTGAGAACCTAGAAATTATCCTCCAGGAAGTTCTCAAAGAAAACTGCCCTGATGTTTTAGAACCAGAGGGTGAAATAGAAGTTGAAAGAATCCACAGATCACCTCCTGGAAAAGAACCCAAACGAAAACTCCTAGGAATATTATAGCCAGATTCCAGAATTCCCAGATAAAGGAGAGAATATTACAAGCATCCAGGAAGAAACAATTTGAATATTGTAGAAACAGAATCACCATAACCCAGGATCTGGCTGCTTCTACACTGATGGATCGAATGGCTTGTAATATGATATTCCAGACGTCAAAGCAGCTGGGATTAAAACAAAGATCCACCTACCCAGCAAAACTGAGTATCATATTTCATGGGAAAATATGGTCATTCAGTGGAATAGAGGACTTTCAAGCATTCTTGCTGAAAAAAAAAACAGAGTTGAACAGAAAATTTGACATTCAGATACAAGAAAAAAGAGAAGCATGAGAAGGTAAACAGGAAAAAGAAATCATAAGGAACTTAACAAATTTGTACTATTAACATTCCTACATGGAAAAACAGTAATTGTAACTTATGAATATTTTGTCAGTATTAAAATAGTTGAAGGGAAGAGAAATATATATGTCTATATATGAGGGTATATGGGCATATGAATACAAATGTGAATGTATGTATGTATACTTATAGGTATACATAGAGAGAGGGAACAGGACCAATTTAACAGGAAGAGATGATACTTAAAAAGTGAAATTAATAGGTGAGAGAGGAATATAATGTGAGGAGATGGGGAGAGACAGAATGGGTTAAACTATCTCATAAAGAAGAGGCAAGGGAAAATGGTTACAATGAAGGGGAAGAATAGGAAGGCAAAAGGGAATGGGTCAACCTCATTCCCACTGAATTTGGCTTGGGGAGGGAATGAAAGACCCACTAAATGGAGTCTCTCACCCTCCAGGAGAGTATGGGGATAAGGGGATGAGAGGGACGATGATGGAAGGGAGGGCAGGCTGGGGGGAGGGAAGATGGAAGCACACAATTTTGAAAAGGTATGGGATCAAAGGAGAGAATAGAACAAGTGGGTGGTGGGATAGGAGGGAGGGAAATATAGTCAGTCTTTTACAATATATCTACTATGTTATTGCTTTGCATTAGCCTCACATGTATATCCTATACTGAACGGCTTATCTTTCCAGTAAGGGTGGGTGACAATGGAGGAAGGAAATGAATCTGGAATTAAAAGTTTTAAAATCAAATATTCAAATATATATACTATTATTAATACTATTTTACATGTAATTGGGAAATAAGATATACAGGCACTGGGGCATAGAGATCCACTGGAAAAATCAAAAGGGGTATGGGAGAAAATAGGGGAGAGAGCAGATTGGATGAGGGTATATCCTGTGGGTCTGCTATTTTTTTGGTGGTAGGTAGGGGAAAACTGATAGAAAATTTGTAACTCAAAATCTGGAGGAAATAAATGATGTAAACCAAAAGTTAATAAAGCATTTGGGGAAAAAAACTATCTTTACATGTAATTGGAAAAAGACTATAAAGGGAAATATCATTTTTCTTTTTTTTTTTGTCATTTTAAACTAACGTGTATGAGATGGTGCCTGAGGGTTTTTTTTATTAATTTGCATTAACCAATTATTAGTGATTTAGAGCATTTTATTGTGAAAATTTAAACTTTTATGTCTTCCTCAGAAAATTCCTTGTTTACATCCTTTCACCATGTCTTAACTGGAGAAGGGAGCTCATTTTTATAAATTTTCTCAGTTTCCTATATATTTGGGGAATGTGATCTTTATCAGAAAACTATTTTTTTCACTTTCCTGCCTTTCTTCTAATTTTGACCGCATTAGTTTTATTTGTGCAAAAGCTTTTTACTTTTATTTAACCAAAAATATTCATTTAATCTATTGTGAACCTCACATTTTAAAAAATTTAATCATAAACTCTTCCAATGTGAATGCATCTAAGAGGTATGTTTTTCTTTCATCTTTTAAATTGCTTATGACATCACTCTTTATACTTAAATCATGTACACATTTGGTCCTTATCTTAGTATACACTGTAAGATGTTGCTTCAAACCTAATTTCTTTTTTTTAATACTTTATTAACCTCTGATTTACATCATTCATTTCTGCCAGATTTTGAGTTGCAAATTTTCTTCCCATTTTTCCCCTACCCACTGCTGCAAAATAGCAGTCCCACAGGATATCCCCTCCTCCAATCTGCTCTCTCCCATATTTTCTCCCATACTCCTTTCTACTTTTCCAGTTGATCTCTATGCCTCAGTGACTGTATATCTTATTTCCCAATTACATGTAAGATGGTATTAATAATAGTATATACACACACACACACATATATATATATATATACATACACACACACACACATATATATACATATATATATATATATATATATATATATATATATATATATATATATATATATATATTT
>NW_027187391.1:3525255-3695796 GCF_028583685.1 Petaurus breviceps papuanus
CAATTCCCTTCCTTCCTTGTCACCCACCCTTACTGGGAGATATGAAGTTCAGTATAGGTTGTACATGTGTGGCTAATGCAAAACAATAACATAATAGATATATTGTAAAAGACTGACTATATTTCCCTCCCTCCTATCCCACCTCCCATTTGATCTATTCTCTACTTTGATCCCATCCCTTTTCAAAAGTGAGTGCTTCCAACTTCCCCCACCCTCAGCCTACCCTCCCTTCTATCATCCCCCCTCTCATCCCCTTCCCCCTCTATTCTCCTGGAGGGTGACATACCCTATTTAGTGTGTATTTCACTCCCTCCTCAAGTCAAATTCAATGGGAATAAGGTTGACCCATTTACTTCTGCCTTCCTATTCTTCCCCTCCATTGTACCCATTTTCCCTTGCCTCTTCTGTATGAGATAGTTTACCCCAATCTGTCTCTCCCCATCTCCTCTCATTATATTCCTCTCACCTCTTAATTTCACCTTTTAAGTATCACTCCTTCCTGATAAATTGGTCCTGTGCCCTCTATCTATGTATACCTGTAAACATATATACACCTGTAAACATATATATACACATTCACATATGTATTCATATGCCCATATACCCTCATATATAGGCATATATATGTATATATATACATATAAACACACACACATATATACATATATATATATATATATAAAATGTGTGTGTATGTATGTATTCCTAATCCCTTCAACTACTGAGAAATATTTCATAAGTTACAATTATTGTTTTTCCATGTAGGAATGTTAATAGTTCAAATTCGATAAGTTCCTTATTATTCCTTTTCCCTGTTTACCTTCTCATGTTTCTCTTGCTTCTTGTATCTGAATGTCAAATTTTCTATTCAACTCTGGTTATTTCAGCAAGAATGTTTTAAAGTCCTCTATTCCACTGAATGACCATATCTTCCCCTGAAACACGATACTCAGTTTTGCTGGGTAGGTGACTCTTGGTTTTAATCCCAGCTCCTTTGCCCTCCAGAATATCATATTACAAGCTCTTTGATCCCTCAGTATATAAGCTGCCCGATCCTGGGTTATCATGATTGTGTTTCCACAATATTCAAATTGCTTCTTCTTGGCTGCTTGTAATATTCTCTCCTTAATCTGGGAATTCCAGAATCTGTCTATAATATTCCTAAGAGTTTTCTTTTTGGGATCTTTTTCAGGAGTTGATTGTTGGCTTCTTTCAACCTCTATTTTGCCCTCTAGTACTGAAACATCAGGGCAGTTTTCTTTGAGAACTTGCTGGAGAATGATTCCTAGGTTCTTACTCTGGTCGTGGCTTTCAGTCAGTCCAGTAACTTTTGAATTATCTCTCCTGGATCTATTTTCCAGGTCAGTGGTTTTTCCCATGAGATATTTCACACTGCCTTCTATTCTTTCATTTGTTTGGATCTGTTTAACAGCATCTTGATTTCTCATAATGTCATTAGCTTCCATTTGCTCCAATCTAATTCTGAAGCAATGATTCTCCTCAGTTAGCTTTTGAGATTCTTTTTCCACCTGGAAAATTCGTCTTTTTAAGGCATTCTTCTCCTCATTGCTTTTTTGGGCCTCCTTTGCCATTTGAGTCAGTCTCTTTTCTTAAGGTATTATTTTCTTCTGTCAAGCTGTTGAGTCTCATTTCATAATTTTCTTGCATTGTTCTCATTTCTCTTCCCAATTTTTCCTCCACTTCTCTTATTTGGTTTTCAAAATCTTTCTTAAGGTCCTCTATGTCCTGTAACCAGCTTGTATTTTCCTTTGAAGCTTTTAGTGCAGGAGTTCTGACTTCACTGTTTTCCTCCTGTTCCATGCCTTGCTCCTTCTTGTCACCAAAATAGGAGTGTAATGTTGGAATCTTCTATGTGCTTTGTTTTTTTGCCTGCTCATTTTGTCACTCAATTAATTGACTTTTGGGCTTTTTGCCACAGTAGGACTCTGCCACCAGACAGGGGAGTTTTTGTTCCAAACGCTGAGGTTTTCTCAGCTGCCAGAGGTGTTAGATGGGTGCCTTCTCTGAGGTCTCCACTCCCTCTGACAAGCTGGACACACACCCCAGAATCTCCACCCTAGATTGCAATTCAGATCCAAGCAGGTTAAAGCAAGAGCAATTACCGCCCAGACTGGTTATTGGTCCCCCTACACTCTACAGGCCAAGAGCTGAAGGCGCCACGTTGCTGCTTGCTGGCTGTGCTGGCGTCTCAGCAGCTTTTAGCCCTATGGATAAAAGCCACGCACTCCCACTTACTGGTCCCAAAATCCAGAATGTACTGACCTCTTACAATATCCTTTGTGTCTGTGTGTTGATAAATCTGGAAACAGCCACAGCTGCTGTTGATCTGGAGTCCCTCTGGCCCTGGCTGGTGAGGCCCTCCCTGGGTCTAAAGCCTTGGAGTGGGGCTGGGCTCGGCTCCCAGAGCATCATGCTGGATTCCTGCTGGCCTGCTGGGCTGTCCTCAAGGGGAGGTTAGCTTCTCTCTGTCATTTTGTGGTTTCTGCATCTCCAAAGTTTGTTTAGAGACCCCTTTTTACATGGATTGGGGAGGGTGGAAGCCCCAGCTGCGGGAAGGTCGTGCTTCTACTCTACCATCTTGGCTCTGCCCCCCCAAACCTAATTTCTGCCAGACTACTTTCAAATTTTCACAGGAGGGTTTTTTATTGTGTGTATGTGTGTGAAATACAGAGTTCTTGCCCTAATAGTTAAGATATTTGCCTTGATCAAATACTAGCTACTGAGCTCCTTTGCATCTGTATTTGCTTCCGTTCTACTTATTACTCACTCTATTTCTTATCATGTATCAGATTGTTATTATTACCACTCTGTAATATTAGCTAGAGGTCTGAGGTCAGAAAGAATAAATTTTGTAAGAGGCAGGAATGACCTTTTATTCTGCAATTTTTTGTTATTACTTTTATGTCTGACTCTTTATGACCCTCTGGACTACCCCACACCAATGCTGTCCATAGAATTTTCTTGGCAAAGGTACTGGAATGATTTGCATTTTCATTCCCCAGCTCCCTTGACAGATGAGGAATACAAGGCAAAGAGGGTTAAGTCGCATAGCTAGTAAGTGCCTAAGACTAGATCTGAACTTAGGTTTTTCTGACTCCAGGTTCAGTGCTATATCCACTGAGTCACATAGCTACTTTCAGCTTTGCTACTACTTCTGACAAATTAAAAGTCAATAAACATCCATTAATTACCTACTATTTATCAGATGCTGTGCTAAGCCCTTGAGTCATGAATATGAAATAAAGGACAGGTTTTGCCATCAAGGAGTTTATAGTCTGTTCAAGGAAAATAACATGCAAAAGAAAGCTCAAAATTAGGGTTGAAGGGAAACAAGATACAGGACACAGGGATCTGGAAGAGAAGTCTGACATGTCACAGAGTAGTGCAACCAGGTGAAAAGAGAGGAGATGTTCTGAGCTGAGCTCCCTGCTTAAGGAAATTGAGGTCTTGGAGATCATGGTTCCAACATTCAATCAGAGAGAGAAAGGATAGTCATAGATTTGAGTATCAAGGCTAATGAGGTCTTGTAGCAGAAGCCCATTCAACTTCAATATACCGGAGGTGGGAAGCAAATTCTTATTTTTATCCCAGCTAGCATACATGTTCTTATCTTTTCTACAGGTATAAGAAAATCAAGTCTAGATGGGTTATACATTCCCTGTTGATAACATTTAACACTGTTGACCTATATCTGAACCTTCTTGGTCCTCAGAAAAATGTTTCTGAAGGTCAGCAAAGGGAGGATCAAAATTCCCCTGAATAATCTGATAGTAAAATCTGTTGTAGAAGCAATGGTATAGGGGGCAGAGCCAAGATGGTGGAGTAAAAGCAGGAACTTGCTTGAATTACTGCTACAACCACCTCCAATACCTTTTTTAAAAATTATTTTAAACAAATTTTAGGACTACAGAACCCACAGAGGGAAAGAGAGAAACAAATCTCCCACTGAAGGCAACCTGGCAGGCAGATAGGAAGGGTCTATCACAGGGTGCTGGGAGCTGAGAACGCTCCCACATGAGCCACACTGGTGCAGATTTGCAGCCTAGAATGGTCGGTGCAGACTTCAGGAAAGTGAATCACTGGCAGCTGTGGTGGTTTCCAGAATTCTCAACCCATAAATGCCAAAGAGAAAGTAAAAGGTCATTAGGGAACAATGTTAGCACTGGGTGAGAAAAGAGCACAGTCTGGCTCCTGCCCCTGAGGCAGCAGAGGTGGTAGTGGTGTGGCAGCAGCAGCTGCAGCTGCTGCCACACGGTTGCCTCTGTAGCTCTTGGCCTGTAGATATTAGGGGAACCAAGTGGCCATTTAGAGGGTAATTGCACTTGCGTTGGCATGCTTGGAAGTGGTTCACAGTCTTGGGTTGTGTTCCTGGGGTGAAGAAAGCTAGCATGGCAGAGCTTGTGGTGGCTGGAGAGGGCGCTCCCCTCATAGCTCTGACAGTAGCAGCACAAAACCTGAGAAGTTAGGAACACAGCTCTCTCCACTTCGGAAGCAGAATCCTATTCTGGCAAAGAGCTCAAAAGTCAAGTAATTGACTGGCAAGATGTGCAAACAGGGGAAGCACAATCAGACCATAGAATCTTTTTTGGGAGACAGGATCAAAACATAGAATCAGTACAAGACAACAAAGTCAAAAGACCTGCAAAAAGCCTCCAAGAAAAATATGAATTGGTCACAGGCCATGGAAGAGCTCAAGAAGGATTTTGAAAATCAAGTAACAGAAGTGAAGGAAAAATTGGGAAGAGAAATGAAAATGATGCAAGGAAATTGTGAAAAGTGAGTCAAAGCCTGCTAAGGGAGACCCAAAAATATTGAAGAAATAAGACCTTAAGAAATAGGCTAAGACAAATGACAAAAGAGGACAAAAATGTCAATAAGGAGAAGAATTCCTTAAAAAGTCTAATTGCCCATATGGAAATGGAATTTCAAAAAGTCACTGAAGAGAATAATTCCTTCAAAATTAGATTAGAACAAATGGAAGCTAATGCCTTTATGAGAAATCAAAATGCTATAAAAAAGATCCAAACCAATGAAAAATTAGAAGGCAATGTGAAATATCTCATTGAAAATACCATTGAATTGGAAAAACACAACCAGAATAAGACAAGATCTAGCAGCTTCTACATTAAGGGATTGAAGGGCTTGCATTATGATATTCCTGAAGGTCAAAGGAGCTAGGATTAAAACCAAGAATCATCTATCCAGCAAGACTTCAAGGGATATTCAATGAAATAGAGGACTTTCAAGAATTCTTGATGCAAAAAACAGAGGTGAAGAGAAAATTTGACTTTCAAATATAATAAGCAAGAGAAACATGAGAAGGCAAACAGGAGAAAGAAATCATAAAGAATTTATTAAAGTTGAACTGTTCCCATTCCTACATGGAAAAACAGTAATTGAAACTTATGAGAATTTTCATAGTATGAAGATAGTTGAAGGGCATATGTATGTATAGGAGGGCGTATGTATGTGTATTCACACACACATATATTCATATGTGTGTAAATATATATGTGTATGTGTAAATATATATAGCGTGTGTATAAATATATGTGTGTATGTATAAATATATATGTGTGTGTGTATGTGTATACATATATACATAGAAAGAGCTCACAGGATGAATTGAATATGAAGGAATGATATCTAAAAACAAAATTAAGAGGTGAGTGAGGAAAATAATGACAGAACGAGAAAGGGAGAAATAGAATAGGGTAAATTATCTCTTATAAAGCAGGCAGAGAAAACTGTTACATGTAAGGGAAGGAAGAGCTTGAAGGTGACAGGGAATAAGTCAACCTTACTCTTGTTGAATTTGGCTTAAGGAAGAAATAACTCACACAATCAATTGGGTGTTTTACCCTGTAGGGTAGAAAGGGATAATAGGGGGAATGATAGAATGGAGGACAGATTGGGGAAGAGGGTAGTTAGAAGAAAACATTATCAAAAAGGGACAGGGTCAAAGTTGAAAATGGAACAAATGAGGGGGCAGGATAGAATGGAGGGAAATATAGTTAGTTTTTCACAATATTACTGCTATTGAAATATTTTGTATAACTGTAAAGGTACAATGTATATTGAAGTGTTTGTCTTCCCAATGGGGGTGGGTGAGGAGGGAAGAAGGGAAAAAAATTCTGGAAATTAAAGTTTTAAAAACACGTGTTAAAAATTGTTTTTTACATGCAACCAGGAAATAAAATGTACATGTAATTGGGTATAGAAATCTGTCTTCCCCTACAAGAAAATTAGGAGGGAACGGAGAAGGATATAAGAGAGAACTGATTGGAGGAAGGGGGTATTCAGTAGGTTTGCTATCTTGAATGGGGGGTAGGGGAGAGATGGGGAGAAAATTTATAATTCAAAATCTTGTGTAAATGAACGGTGAAGCTAAAAATAAATATATTTTTAAAGAAGCAATGGTATATAGCATATTATAAGTCTCAGGTCACCTAAGGGCTTGTACTTCTCCCAGCCTTTGAATATTCTCTTTATCTCTGTACCAACCCCACATTTCCCTGATCAGTAAGGCAAATCCTGTATACCTGAGATGCTCTTTTTGCTACTTGAGCAGTCATAATTGCCATGAAAACAGATCCTCATTCAGAGCCCTCCTGAGCATTTGGGGCAGGCCCATATATATTATCTGCTATATATGTATATGTGTGTGTGTTGTTGTTGTTGTTGTTGTTGTTTTGTTTGCTGAATGTTGTCCTTCATTCTTGGACCAACATGACATCAGTATAGTACAGTCAAGTTAGAGTGTTTCTGACTATGACTGGCCAGATCGATATGAGTTTGGAATGTTCTAACATAAATCAGGCACAAATAGTTCATGTGAACATTTGGGGTGGATTCTCTAATTTTCTGCATCTTGTTTACCTCATGCTGAAGTCAATCCTTCCCTATCTAAAATTCCAACTGATGAAGTGGTTTTGAATGCCATTAGGTTCCTTTCATGTGGCAAATCACCTGGTGCTGAGTCTATTCCACCTGAGATTTCCAAGGTAGGGGGTCCATTGTTCATACAAAAGCTTACTGAAATGTTCAAGGTTACATGGCAAGAGGAGGTTATCCCCCGGGAGTTCAAGGATTCCTCCATTATCCATCTTTATAAACATAAAGGAAATAAATTGTCCTGTGACAATCACAGAGGAGTCTCTCTCTTACTCATTGCAGGTAAGGTTCTTGCCAGAGTCCTTTTTAATAGGCTGATCCTTCACCTGGAAAATGGTCATCTACCTGAGAGCCAGTGTGGCTTCAGAAAAGGCTGAGGAATGGTCGATATTGTGTTTGCTGAGACAGAGGCAGAGACCCAGGTGCCGAGTTGAGTTACAAAACTGGCCTCTCCCACTCCAAAGGAAGGTAAATTTTGATGGTTGAAAGATGCCTAGTTAACTTGAGGTTTACTGAGTAGATCTCTTTCAGACCAAGCCTCAAACCCATTTCACTCTGGAGCTCATAGATTAAACAACAATAGGTTCCTGCCTAAGCACCACCTAATGGCTATTTTTGGACTCCTCTGGTCCAGAGTTAATGTAAATACCATAGTAACTGTTTCTTTTTTGGCCAGAAACCCTGAGGGTCGTCTCCTCCTTGTGAGACTTTTTTTTGAAGTAAAGGGCCTCACTTCTTAAAGAGGTTTATTCACTAAGTGGTCATTACCTTATTCAAAGTGAGAATCTGAAAAGACCCTTGCCTTAAAGGACAGGGATTTCCATAGCATCCTCGGTCATCTCCAGTTCTCCTGAAAAATATCTGGCCAATGAACCCATTTGCTTCTGGTGGAGAAAGTGAAGCTAATAACTTTGCATAGTCCTTCTTCACTTGAATTAAATCGACTGCAAATCATGTCATCATCTCCCTGATGTCACTATCATCTTTGAAAATAAAGGAGAAACACAAAACAATTGTGTCTGCTCCCCAACAACTCCAGGAGAAATGCAATATTATTTAAAATTATTCAGTGCTAGCACAGAATCCTAATATTCTCAGGGGAAAAACAACTGAACGTAGGCAAACAAGTGGAATATCAGTTGCAGTAGAGCCTCTGGCACAATGAACTTGAATTCATCTTTAGGAAAGTCTTTCATGAAATCTCTCTGGCTTGTGCTCCAACTCATAGAAACCCAAGAAATTTGATTATATGGCTCAAAAGTGGTTATTAGCACTTGTAAAGAACTAAGATTAATAATATATTTCAAATATTTTAGGGATAGTTTAAATTAAAAGTAAAATTCAAATATCTTCAAGCACTATGTAAAAAAATCATCTCGCTTTTCTAGTTATATTTAAGACATCCTGCGTTATAGTAGGTCCCACTACCTTCTGGACCTACATGGTTTATATGATGAGCAATATCTATATTAATATAACTTCAATTGTTCTTTAGTATACTTGGTTGCTTTTCATGCTGATGTATTTAGTACTAATAAGTCCATTGTCCATAAAATAGCTCCTTCTTGCCTTTATTTTGAGTCTTGTAGTTAGTTCCTTGGCACATGTGGTTCAATAATATGCCAATCTAGCTAGTACTAGAAGACAAATCAAATTTAAAAAGCATTTAAATGCTGATGATTCCAAGAAAGGCAAAAACACAATCCCTGCCCTTGAGTTTACATTATAATATATGATACAACATAGAAAGCAATAAGACTTAAACAGATTAGATGAGAGTTATTTTCGAGAGTCAAAAGCCCTAGAAGTTTGAAAAACTGAAAAGGTTCTCCTTGGGGCAAGGGAATTTGAGGTGAATCTTGAAGGAACTCACAGAAACTGTAATAATGGCCTAGGAGACAAATAGACCAAAGATATATAAGGTGGAGATGTTATGTCTTATTCTAGGAATTGAAATTAGGTCAGTGTTGCTAGAATGTATAGTATGAGAAGATGGTGAAGAGTAAAGTAAGAAACAAATTGTAAAGGTAAAAATGGTATGGGTTATGAAGGGACTTTAAATACCAAACAAGAAGGTTATATTTGATCCTTGAGATATTAAGGAGATATTGAAACTCAGTGAGTAGAGAAATTACATGCTCCGAATTTTCTTAAGATAAATCATCTTGCCATTAGAGAAGAGGATGGACTGGAATGGAGAGACTTGAGGAAGGGGGACCACTTAGAATCATGTTTCAAAAGTCCATTATACAAATCATAAAGTCTTGAACTATATTTATGGCCATGAGAGGAGAAAATTGGATATATATGAGATATATTGTAAAAGTAGAAAGGATGAATGGTATAATTTTAGCCTCCTTCATCTGTCAGTGTTTCCTCCATGAATGAGGTCCTTATAGGTGTGCATCAGTGTTTATACTACCTACCAGTTCTTGCATAAAATTTAGAATCTCTATTTCTTTTTAGGTATCTACTGACAGTAAGACTATATATATGACAGTTTCAGTTGACACTTTCTTCATCTATATAAAATTTGGTTCTTCTTATATTGGACCAGCTTTCCATACCATATACCTTTCCTTGAGCAAGCATTCCAATAGTCTTCCATTTAGAGAAGGAATAGGGGCTAACCTGACTTTTCTTAGCGTATACCTGCAATACCTTAGGAGTCTGCAAAAGAGTCTAAGTACACTTTAGAAGACTGGAGTTATCATACCCTCCTTCATGAGACATGAATACTTTGTCACCAGAATAACATGATCCAATTACATTTGCTTTTCTGTCACACACACATGCACACACACACACACAAACACACACACATCAACATTATCATCATCATCTTCATCATCATCATCTTAGAAGTTCATTCATTGACCAAAAACATGTTCTCTACCACTTAGCACAGTGCCTGGCACAGGGCAGGCTCTTAATAAATGTCAGTTCATTGATTCTTTGATACTTACACATTCCATTCACTATTTCTTCCAGACCCTCAAAAATGTAACTGTATGTGATCCTACTTGTTCATCATTTGGAGTTAATTTGAAGTCAACCAAGCCTACTGGCATCTTATAATCTACTAAGGCAACATATAAGGTGGTAGCTAATTGCTACTGAACTACCATGGGTAAACTACTGTAGGAAGAAAGAGACTCCATGGAAATTGTTTGTTTATGTATTTGACTCTTTCTATACTCTTAATGTAGTTGGCCTAGTCACTTTCTAATTGTAGCTTTCTACCTACCTGAGTGTATCCTGATTATTATTATATATTATAATATAAGCCTTCCTTGTTTATAAGATTTAGCCACTTATTTTGTTTTCATGATGGCCATGCCCTGGAGAAATGTCTTGTGGGTCATGGGTGGTTATAAGCCAAAGTTTCTGGGGCACATATATAAGGAGTTTTTAAAAATGAAATTGACAAAATAAAACAAATACAGATAAAATAAGGAAAATCATGACAATATTTTGTTCATGAAGTTCATCAAAGATAGGACGATGCATGTAGTCCTTGCTCACCTTCCTACCATAGAACAAGGTAATGAGTAATTTTCACAGTAGAGGAGATCAGATTCAGGAATTTCAAGCATTAAGGAATAGGTTTGGTGACCGCTGCATTCCCCTTCTTAGAATAGAAGCTATTTTGTCTTCTTTGATATTAACTACATAGTATGACTGACCCTGAATCCACAAATATTGATTATCAGCTTCACGTTTGAATTCTGCAGGAGAATCCTTCCTATCATTAAAATAAAAACTAAAATAACAGTATTACCTCATAAATAGCCATCACTGGAGTCATCCCATATAAGTTTTAATAATCTTTTATTCTTACTGTTTTTTTTTCTACAATAAGGAGGTGATTTTAATTTTCCTTCTCTCAAGAAATCAAACAAACAACATAATTGACACCGTTCTTCTGCTGTTTGTTTCTTTGTGTCAATAGGCCTGGTCAGTGGCACTATATTTCTTTTATCAATAATGTGACAGAAAATTCAACAATAGGTGAGTTTAACAAACTCTCTTGGTTAAAACATTTAGCACACTGTCTGGCACAGAGTGAAGGCTATAAAAATGATCAATCCCTTTCCTTCTCCCTGTTAAAATTATCTTTGGAAATTGTTTTCTATTTCTAACATTTCCAATAGAATAATTTTAACAATTTTTAAATAATATTAAGAGATCTGCATTTAAGTTAGTTTCTTAACTTTTCCTTGTTTTACAAATTCATTCTATCATTCTCATAGTCCCATTCATTTAACTTGACACTTCTCTTCAAACCACATATGCAATTAGTTACTAAATCCTATTGTTTCTTCCTTTGTAGTAACTCTTTAAAAATATTTCATTGTTTCCAATTACATATAACAAATTTTAACACTTTAAAAAGAATTGAGTTTCAAGTCCTTTCACTCCCTCCTTTACTCCCTCATTGAGAAGACAAGGGAATTTATATATGCATTTTTACATATGCAGTCATGCAAAACATTCATATCAATCATGTTTTGAAAGAAAACACAGACAAAAAAAAAACTTAAAAAAAAAACGTTGATCTCTATCCAGAATCCATTAATTCTTTCTCTGCAAATGGACTGTATTTTCCATCATGAGTCCTTTTAGAATTATCTTAGATCATTTTATTGTTGAGAATAGCTAAGTCATTTACAGTTGATCAATGTAAAATATTTCTGTTACTCTATGCAGTGGTCTAGTTCTGTTAACATCACTCTGCATCAATTCATTTAAGTCTTTCCAGATTTTTCTGAAACCATCTGACTCATTATTTTTTATAGTACAATACTATGCCATGATAATTACATATCACAACTTCTACACACATTCCCCAGTTGATGAACATTCCCTCAGTTTCCAATTATTTGTCACCACAAAAAGAACTGCTATAAAGATTTATTTTTTACACATAGGTTATTCCCCCTTTTTATGATTTTTTTTGCATTGTTTACAGGCCTACAAGTGCTATTGCTTGATAAAAGTACATACACAGTTTTATTATGGTTTGGGCACATTTCCAATGTGCTCTTCTCAATATTTTGATTAGTCCACAATTCCAGTAGTCCATCAGTGTCCCAATTCTTTCACATCCTCTCCAACATTTGTCATTTTTTACTTTTCTATCATATTATCCACTCTTCTGCATTTGAGGTAGTGCCTCAGAGTTGCTTGAATTTTGATTTCTCTAATCAATAGTGATTAAGAATTTGTTTTCACATGAGTATACATTAATTAAATTTCTTTGTCTGAAAACAGCCTGTTCATAGCCTTTGACCATTTATCAATTGGAGAATGATTTGAATTCTTATAAGTTTCACTCAGTTCTGTCAATATTTGAGAAATTATTTCTTTAGAAGAGAAATTTGCTGTGATTTTTTTCCCCAGTTTTTCCTTTCCTTCTAATCTTGGTTGCAATGGTTTTGTGAATTCAAAACCTTTTTGATTTAATGGAGTCAAAATTACAATTTTATACCCTTTAATGCTGTCTTTTCTCGTTTAGTCAAATATTCTTCCTTAATCTATAGATCTGGCAGGTAAACTACAAAATGTTCCCCTAATTTGCTTATGATATCTTCCTTTACTTCTAAATTATGTACACATTTTGACCTTACCTTGTTATACATTATGAAATTTAGGGTCATATATAGTTTTTGCTAAATTGATTTCCTTTCCCAACAGTTTTGTCAAATAGCAAGCTCTTTTCACAAATCTTGGACCTTTTAGTTGATCAAATATTAGATTCCTATGGTTATTTACTACTCTTTATTATGTAACTTATTTATTCCACTGATCTACTACTCTATATTTTGGTCAGTAACAGATTTTTCAATGATTCCATCTCCCTTTTGATTGCAAAGGCTCGTATATGCCTCTTTTGTCCAAGATACAACATTCTACCTTGACCTTCCCCTTTCTCAAAGTGCATCCTTCTTTCTCACCCCTTGCATTTTTTGGAGGACAGAGGGCAGACAATTGGGGTTAAGTTACTTGCCCAAGGGCACACAGCTAGTAAGTGTTAAGTGTCTAAGGCCAGATCTGAATTCAGGTCCACCTGCTCCAGGGCTGGTGCTCTATTCACTGCACCACCTAGCTGCCCCTACCCCTTACTTTTTTTTTCTCATTGTTTTTATTCCTGATGAGACATTTCACATTGTCTTCTTTTATTTTTTTCATTCTTTTGATTTTGTTTCATTGCTTCTTGATTTCTCATGAAGTCATTAGATTCCACTTGACAGATTCTAATTTTTACTGACTTCTTTTCTTTTCTTTTCTTTTCTTGGAGGGCAATTTGGGTTAAATGACTTGCCCAAGTTTACACAACTAGTTAAGTGTTGAGTGTCTGAGTCCAGATTTGAACTCAAGTCCTCCTGAATCCAGGGCCGGTGCTCTATTCACTATGTCACCTAGCTGCCCCTTGCCTTATTTTCTTTAGTGAAATTTTGTACCATCTTTTCCTTTTGGCCAATTCTACATTTTAAGGAGTCATTTTCTTCAGTGAACACTGCATATTTTTCCCATTTGGTTAATTTGCTTTTGAAGGAGTTCTCTTTAGTGGATTTTTGTAAGCCTACTCTGTTTTGTAAGGTATTTTTTTTCTTCAGTAATTTTTATGCCTCCATTTTCAAGCTATTTACTCTTTTTTTCATGATTTTGCTGTAAGACCGACAATTTTTTTTTATTTCCCCCCTCTACCTCTATTATTTGATTTTGAAAATCTTTTTTTGAACTTGATTAGAATTTTTTTGGTCCTGAAACCAATTCACATTTTTCTTTGAGGCTTTATTTGTAGATATGCTGATATGTATGCATTTTCTGAGTTTGCATTTTGTTCTTCTCTGTCACCATAATAGCTTTCTATGATCAGGTTCCTTTTTTCTTGTTTGCTCATTTGTTCCCAGTCTATTTCTTGACTTTTAACTTTATGTAAAAGTTCAGTTCTGCTCTTGAGATCAAGGGGAAATTGTTCCAAAGTTTTGGTTTTTCATGCTGTTTTTAGAGTTAGTTCTGGGTATCTTTTCAGTTCTTCTAACATAGTATGAATTAAGAAGACTTGTTATTACTGATCTCCTGGACACTGCTATGGCCTGTGAGTCACCACAAGCACTCTCTTCTGCCTAGGAACTATGACCATAGTCCCTGTTCCTTCTAGTGTTCCTCCACAACATGGAACTTTATCCTTGAATCACATATGGGCAATACAATGGAGTTCTGTTCCCAGTACCAGTAAAGGGTCTCCTGTAATCTTCTTCAGATCAATTGCCCAACCCCCTTTCAATCTGTGGTCTTAGAGCACCAGAAACTCCTGCCACCAATTCAATTGCCAATTCAATTTATCTCTGATGCTGGCTTGCAGCATCTGAGCCTGTATTGGACTGTACTACACTCTCACCCTATTGAGACAGACCTTCCCTGCTAGCATTCTAATCTGTTTTGTTTGGGAAATTGTTTCACCCCATCCTTTTGTTGTTTCTTCCACTCTAGAGTTCATACTGAGCCATTATTTCAATTATTTTAGGAGGAGAATTTGGAAGAGCTCAGGTAAGTCCCTACCTTTACTCTACCATGTTGGGTTTTGCCCTTCCCCCTGTCCCCAGCAACTCGATTTATAGCACCAATTGAAATTTCTATGACCCAAACAATATGCAGGCCATAATTTGAGGTTTCAATTGTTGCATTATTTTTCTAATTTCCTTATTCAAATGATTTAATATTTATTATCATAACAAATAAATGAAATATACATATTTGAATTTAAAAGAATTAGGAAAAGGAAGAAGGTTGAGTAGAAAAAAATGTGTTTTTTTTATGATTCTGGGGGAGGTGACAGGTTAATTGTAATCCCAGAGTAAGTCACATATTTTATTTTTACTTCTTTATTCTTAGTTTTCAATATTCAATTTTATAAGATTTAAGTATTTAGTTCTCCCCCATCTCTTCCCTCCTCCTCCCCAAGACTGCATGAAACCTGATATAGGTTATACATGCACAATCCTATTAAACATATTTCCATAATAATAATAGTTTTGTGAAAGAGTAATCAGAACAAAAGAGAAAAACCATGAGAAAAATTAAAAACAACAAAAACAGAATATAGTATACTTCACTCTACATTCAGACTCCATAGTTCTTTCTCTGGATGTGGATATCATTTTCCATCATGAGTCTTTTGGAATTCTCTTAGATCTGCATTGCTGGGCAGAGCTAAGTATATCAATGTTGTTGGCACTGTATACCACATTCTCCTTATTCTGTCCACTTAACTCTGAATCAGTTTGTTAGTCTTTCCATGTTTTTCTGAAATCATCCGGCTTATAAATTCTTATGCAAAAATAGCATTCCATTACATTCATGTACCTCAAATTATTCAGTCATTACACAATTGATGGGCATTCCCTCAATTTCTAATTCTTTGCTACTACAAAAAGATCTGCAATAAATAGTTTTGTACATGTTGGTCTTTTCTCTTTTTTTTTAATATCTCTTTAGGCTACAGATCTAGTGGTAGATGCATCAAAGTATATACACAGTTTGATAGCCCTTTGGGCATAATTCCAAATTATTCTCCAGAATAGTGGGATCAGTTTACAACTACACCAACAATGCATCTGTGTTCCAATTTTCGCACATCTTCTCCAACATTTATCATTTTCCTCTTTTGTCATGTTACCCAAGTTGATAGGTGTGATGTGCTACCTTGGAACTGTTTTAATTTGCATCTCTCTAATCAATAGTGATTTAGAGTGTTTTTTTTAATATGAATATAGATACCTTTAATTTCTTCATCTGAAAATTGTCTGTTCATATACTTTGATCATTTATCAATTGGTAAATGACTTATTCTTATAGATTTGACTCACTTCTCTACATATTTTAGAGATGAGGCCTGTATCAGAGACACTGGCTATAAAAATAGTTTCCTAGCTTTCTACTTCCCTTCTAATCTTACTTGTATTAGTTCTGTCTGTGCAAAACTTTTTTGGACTTAATGTAATCTAAATTACCAATTTTGCATTTCATAATGTTCCATATTTCTTGTTTGCTCATTATTTCTTCCCTTCTCCTTAGATATGACAGTTAAACTACCCCTTGCTCTCCTAATTTACTTGTAGTCTCACCCATTATGTCTAAACAACATACCCATTTAGAACTTTATTTGGTATATGGTGTAAACTGTTGGTCTATGACTAGTTTCTGTCACACTTTTTTCTGTTCCCCCCACCAAGGACTTTTTATCAAATAGTGAATTTTTATCCCATAAGCTGGAGTCTTTGGGTTTATCAAACAATAGATTACTACCGTGTTTCCCTGATAATAAGACCTATCCCAAAAATAAGCCCTCCGCTTACTGTGTAAAATCCCTCTAAAATAAGCCCTCCCCCGAAAATAAGCCCTATTGAGATTGCTACTGTAGTGAAGGTGATACCCTGCGCTACATGCTACATTATGGTACCCTCTGTATGCACCGTTCCCCCCCCCCCGTGAAATGCACGCTGCACTCCGAGCTGCATCCAATCAGAGCTGCAGCAGTGAGCGCGTCATCCTGTTCTTCCCCAGTGATTTGCTTGCTGCCGCCATTGAGAGCAGTGCCGCGGAGGAGAGCTGAGGCAGGACAACATAAAAACCCAGTATGTAAGCGGGAGTGAGGGGGCATGATGGAGGATAAAAAGGGCATGATGGAGGAAAAAGAACTCAGGGGGCATGATCGAGTGAAAAGAAGGACTGATGGTCATAATTTTATTATTCTGTCTGTTTTGACCCCCAGACATGAGTACAAAAAGGATATACTATACTGTTGAGTATAAGAAAGCAATTGTAGAGGAGTCACATGGCAAGAATCTTGCAGTTTTCTGTAAAGAAAAACTTTTGGATCTTTGAATGGTCAGAAAATGGAGAGCAGATTATAGTAATAACCTCAATCGTCAGGTGGATGAGGGAAAAGGGAAAAAGCGCAGGTCTGGATCAGGTCGGCAGCCCTTATATCCTGACTTGGAGATCCTCATTGGTGAATGGATTGCTGACAGGAGAGCAAAGGCCTTGGTTGTATCAGGGCTGATATTCAAGCATTTGCCCTTTCAATGGCACCAGAGTTTGAAATGGTCTCAGAAGGATTCAAAGCATCACAACACTGGTTGGACGGTTTCCTTCAATGGTATGAACTGCCCAAAGAAGATCAACAACACTGTTTAAGCTGGAAGATGCTGAAGTTATTAAACGTGCACTTGCATTCAAGTCCTTTATTGATAGGATCGACATTTCCAAGTACCAAACCTGCAATATGATTGCTATGGATGAAACTGCAGTGTTTATGGGACAAGGATCTCAAACAACAATTCATCACAGGGGTGCAATGTCAATCTACATTCCCACCACTGGCTATGAAAGTGCACGGGTCACCTGTGTTTTGGCAATTTCTTTGGATGGAAAGAAAGCCACACCTCTAATCATCAGTAAGGGCAAGAAAGATAAGATTGAATGTATATCTGGCATTTACATTCTTGAAACCGAAAAAGCCTGGTGTACACAAGCCGTTATAAGAAAGTGGGTTGATTTAATGCTGCCACTTGTTATGCGAGGTAACCAAAGAGGTCTGATAGTCTGGGATTCAGCCAGCACTCACTGCGTTAAAGAAATGAAGAACTTCCTTGCAGAGAGAAGAATAGATCAAGTAATGATTCCTGCAGGAATGACTGCCTATCTCCAGACCCTTGATATTGCAATAAACAAGCCATTCAAGGACCATTTGCACGTGGAAGTCAATGACTACATTGAAAATAGAATGGAAAGAAATCAGCATGGAAACTCTGTGAAGCCCTGTCTGCAAGAAGTCGTGACTTGGGTGAAGAAGTCATGGGATAAAATTACTGACAGCTGTGTCGCCAAGGCACTACGAGCAGGTTACCTGGGCAAGACATATTCATTTAAAGAGAGCTATATTGCTGGACATGACAGATTGGGTCCACTTCTTCTGAAGGAAATGGAGGCGCAAGACATCCAGGACGGAATTCAGGGTATGGACACTTATGACGATGTTGTTGAAGAAGATGACATGATCATTGTTGAATAAAGGTACATTTTTTTGTTCACATTTACCTGTTTATTAAAATTGCTGTCAATGTTCATTAAAATAAGCCCTCCCCTGAAAATAAGCCCTCTGGTGTTTTTCTGTCCAAAAAAAATAATAAGACAGTGTCTTATTATTGGGGAAACATGGTATTTTCATTAACTACTGTGTCTTATGTATCTAACCTATTCAATTGATCCACCAGTCTACACAGTACTAAGTAGTTTTGATGATTGCTGTTTTATTTTAAATTTTTAGATCTGAAAAGTTAGGCCACTTTCCCTTGTAGTTATTTACATTAATTCCCCTGATATTCTGGAACTTTGGTCCTTCCAAGTAAATTTTTTTATGATTTTTTTCCCTTAAATCCTATATTTTAAAAAGAAGATCATGACAGGGAGGAGTTAGAACTTAGAGTTAAAGGAAAACATGTTTTGAGTCTTAATTAAAAAAAAGTGTTCTCTCATCCAATAAATCATTTAACAACGTCATAAATTTGAAGGCAAATAGAATAATCCTAATTCTCAATATAAATTATAGTTTCTCTGTATAAATAGGAAAATAAAAGGACATTAGATTGCTAGATTAAAACATACGCTGCCTACAACCCATTATCAAAATCTGCATATAGATTTAAGTTCTTACGATTATTTTTAGAACTGATTTGAGAAACTGTTTAATTTTCCAACTTTCATTTTACATATAGGAAACTGAAGTCAAAAGAGATTGATTTACCCAAATTTGACCAACTAACATGTTATGGGAATGGAAATTTAAGATCTTCCCTGCCCTTAGGTCCTTTGATATGCTTAAGAGTCTCTGAGGACCTTACTTGATTTGAAAATAAACTTTGCCCCCTAATAGGCTGAATGTGTTAACCTGGAGCCTGTAGCAGGAGGCTTGTTTTTCAGGAAAACCCACACCTTGATATTTTGTGATTAGGCAGTGGGTCAAGTGGGTTGTGGCATTCTCTGAGCCAGGAGAAGGCTTTATATACCCTGATGTGAGGTTTTGTTTTGAACAGAACTTTGAGAAGTTCTGTGATTTGACCAGACAAGGCTCTGGGCAGCCATTGAGCCCCCCAGCTTTGAAATGTTGGTGCTTCCCTCTCTGGTAACTGACTAGGTGAGAATGGACTGTCCAGTCAGACAGTTGGAAGTCTGTCTGGTGATGTTTCCCTATATTTGCCATCTGTTTGTAACTTGTGTGTATTCTCTGATGTTCAGGGTGCTGAACTTTTCCCCCTGAACTAGGCAAATGACATATGTTTGATTAAAACAAAATTGGTAACCCATTTTGAGTTGCTTTCCTTTAGAAAAACAGATCTAAGAACCTGTATTGGCAGCCACCCTGGGTATGCTAGGATGCTTGCCACTATACATGTGACAAAATTGGATTAGAACTCAGGTCCTCTTATTCAAGACATACTTAACTTTCCATGGTGCCATAGTGGTTCACTAAAACCTCTTCTTATGCTTCCAACAGCTTTAGAAAATGGGAATGGCAGAACTGAATTAAAAAATTTTATATTCAAATTAGTTTGCCTTAAGATATGTGCATTCATGTATATGTGTATAATTGTATCTATATTTATAACTATCTGTAAACACATATTCATATACACATGTATACATACATGCATGTACATACACATAAAATCCTTACATTGTTAAAGATTTAAAATGTTAGAATGAACATATTAATATTAAACATCTCTACAGCTAATAGTATAGCAAATAAATTTGTGGAAAAAATACAAAATCAGTAATAGTGGGTGATTTCAACATTTAACTCTGTGGAATATGATAAAGAACTTATAGATTCTTAACTAATGCTGAAGAAACTGGATTTTAAAGGGGAATAGAAATAATAGTGTTAAAAAAGTCAACATACATATTATTTTCTAATATGCATGTTTATGTCATCAAAACTGATTACAAATAAGCTACAGAAAAATTCAGCAAGGCAGAAATATTATGTACATATTATGTTTATGGATCATAACACAATAACAGTAGCTACAAACAAGGCAAATATGATCAAAAAATGCAGGTCTCTATGGAGACTAAAATGACTTGTTAAATAATTCCTGAGTTAAAGAACAAATTACAGAAAGAAAAGCAAATCATGTTAAAGATAACAATATAAATACAACACATCAAAATTTATGGAACATAACCAAAGCAGTACTGAGGCAAATTTATATTCCTGAATGCATATATTGATAATAGATAAAATAAAAATTTGAGATGGCAGTTAATGAAATTAGAAAATGAGGATATTAATTCACAAAGAGCAAGCACAAAGGAGAAAACTATTAAAATAGAAGGAGAAATCAATGATAGGTGGAATAAAGACCAATTGAATAGATAAATAAAACAAAGAGATTTCTTTAAAAGATCAATAAAATAGATAAATTAGTATATTTAATCAATAGGAGGAATGAGGGAAAAAATCAAATTTTTAAGTTCACAATGAAAAAGAGAGATTACAATGAATGATGACATAGTAATAATAATGCATAGTATATGAGGAATCATGAATACACTTAATGAGCAATTAAAAACAAAAGTGAAAACACTAAGATGACACAAATTGTTGAAATAAAACAAGTAACCAAATAAGTAATTTAATACAAGTTTAAAAAACTTTACTATAAAGCCATAAAAAAGTACAGAAGAGGAAACCTTCAAAGATGGGGAAATATTCTGTTCTAATAAAATTAGAACTCAATTCTGTTCAGAATGAAAACAGAAAGCACTTATTACATTAATATGACAAATATCACAGAATTGTGATTTCAAGGAATGTAACTGAAATTCTAGCTGCTCTGCAAAACTGGAAAGTAGCCAGGTGAGATAAAATCCATAATTATTGCCTCAAGCACTTCATGGTAGCATATGGATTACTAGCAAAGCACTTACCAACTTCCTCAAAAATACAAATATTACCTCATCTTTCTTATTAGAAGACACTATATATCTAATACCAAAAGATGAGTACACCAGGGAACCCTCTAAATGCAGTCCAATTATAGCGTATCTACTTTATAAAAAGTATTCATAGTTTGTATCACAAAAATGGAAACAAACCATTAGAAGAAAATAACATATTGGTTGAGCAGACCAAAGGGGTACATAAAAAATCCCAGGAGTATAGGGACAAATTCATTATTAGTTGGATATTTTTTAAATAAGCACATTTACATTTTTTGTAATTATTATAATAAAGTAGCTCTATAAGCTTATGTGTGTGCTACTTATTCATGCACTACAATATGCTCAAGTATTTTGGTGAGGAAACTACAAAATTTGAATTTACATAGAAAACATTTATTTAAGATGCCACCAGCACAATAATATCAAGGGAAAAATTGATCTAATATCTGACATTTTTCCAAATATAGAAACCTAATGAAAAAAATCAAAAGTATGTAGGAATGAGATGAAGTATAACTTATGTCTACCATCCTGTTTGCTTGTACAATTAGTACAGAGAAGAAGAATTTACATCAAAAGTCCTCTATGTGATGAACAAAGGTAGTAACTTCATCCACCTCTGCAATGATCTGCAGAATATTAAACACAATAGAATAATCAAAATGTCCTGTCTCAGGATTATTTGTCTGGATTCCACTGGAAAAAAAAATAGTAAAACAAAAACCCAAGATGAGAATGAGATAACTACTACAGCTCTCATTGTCTATTAAACATAGCTGTGTTCCAACAAAGCTGAGATTAAAAAGGGAATGGATATGTATAAAAATATAAAATGCACACATTGAAGGAATAAATGCAAAGAGGGTAAATGAAAAGATATAATCTAGGTAAACAGTACATTTAAAGGCTGGCACATGCAAAGACACTAGAATCAAGCAGGTGTTACAAACCATTTAAAGGAATAATGCTTACTTTATTGCATAAACTATTTTCTATGTAGAGAATTGAGTCAAATATAATTCTGATCCAGCAAATTTGAAAGAGAAAATATAACAAAGTAAAACTAATGATTTTAATTAGCAATAGCATACACCTATTCTGTAAATTACCCTCAAAAAGAATAAGGGAGTATATAAATTTTTCATTCATTATAGTCAAATAGTTTTAAAGTTGGAGTGCAAAGATGGTTTGATAGTAGAAAAAAATTTTAAAATTCAATTAAAAAATTAAAATCAGTATGTTATACATTACCTTGGTCATCTGTAAAATATAATCTTCATTCATGCTAACTGCACATATAAAAAAGTGGAGAAAGAAAAAATATTTCCTTAAATTGATCATATTCAATCAGTTAACCATTAAATATATGTGTATTAATATATGATATACATTACATGTTAAGAACAACTTTTTATGGTTTAATTTATCTGGCTTATGTCACCTCTAATCTCTTCTCCAGTGTAATGATGAGAGTGGACAGCCCTTGTTTTTTAGTGAACTTTAATGTTTGTTATTGTTGGTTGTTGTTGAGTATTTTCAGTCCTGTTCAGCTCTTTATCAGTCCATTTTGGGCTTTATTTGCAAAAATTCTGGAGTAATTTGTCATTTTCTTCTCTTTTTGTATATTTGTTTTCCAATGTTTTTTATACATTACATATAATGCTAGATCTTTTTTTTTAATACACACACATAGAGATATATGTACATAAACACATATACATAGAGGATGGAAATATTTCCTTAAATGATAAAATATTATCACGAATATTTACAAATACATATAATTATATGCATTATTACACTGAAGGAGAGATAGGAGGTGACATATGCCAGGAAAAATCAAATCACTAAACTTGCTTCCACTATTACCACCCCTCAGATTTCAAAAGAGATAGCTTAGTATTCTAAACCCAAATACTTTGAGAATAGTAGTGTCCCTCCCCCAGACAATAATTGCTTCCCACCCTGATGCCACAGCCATTATTGAAGGCAACAATCTCTGTGGAACAGTAACCCACATTCTCTGTATCCTCCAAAAGAAAAAAATCACCACCATCACCAACCCCTGAACAACTGCTACTCCATTTGACAAGTAATCCCAAGAAGCCCAGTATGGCAGCATCTCCAATCTACTAAGACTCAGATTACAAAACTACCCTGAGGACCATGGGGTATTTCTGATAGACTTACAGTTCCAATTTTTATTTGTTACCTCCTCCATTAATATGTAGGCTTCCCACAAAAAGAGCTGCCCTAATTTTCTTCATTTATTTATATTTTTATTTGGAAATTTCAAGCACTTTAGTACAATGCTTTCTTCATTAATGCTATAATAAATGTTTTTTTTAATTCATTCATTTATATAGATTCAGAAATGCTATATATCACATTTGTATTTCTATTTTTGTAATTCTTTCCCTTATTTTTTCTGCCTCCTATTTTTCTGACTTCAAGTCTCAGCTAAAATCCTACCTTATGCAAGAAATATTTTCTGGTCTCACTTATTGATAATGCCTTCTTTTTCAGAATATGTCCTTATTACATACATATCACACACACATACATACACACAAATAAATACACAAAGAAATCTTGTTTTTACACAGGATTTGTTTTGGCTTTTGTTTTGTTTTCTGCATAGAAACTCTTTTTTGGAACTCTTTTTTGCCTTTCTTTGAATCCCCATCATTTAACACAGAGGAGAATAGAGTAGGTGGTTAATAAATGTTTATTGACTTAAGTACAGCAAAAATGCATATAAATAGGGAAAAAATTTTGAAAAATATGAGTTTTAAAATACTGAAAACAAAATGAGGGCATAGTTAGCAAACCCAAGAAATTAAGCAAAAGTAATTTATCAAGATAATAAATGGTTTTAACAAAGTAGTGATATAAAATAAATATCCACAAAATCATTACCATTTTTCTCTATCATTAAAGGGAACTGGGAAAATATAATAGATAAATAAAATTATCAGCAATGACTAAATGTTTTTAAATGGCTATGAATTATTCCTTCCCAAAGGCATAATAACTATCCAAATAGGAACAAACAACTTTCTGACATGTAACAAGTATTTAGTTCATGAGCAAGAACCTCTGTCACTTTTCTTCATGAAAGAGAATGCTCGGGGAGCCTATTTGAATGAGACTCGTGATCTTTGATGATCTGTAATGGACGTGTTTCAGTAAGACCTTGAAGTATATGTAGTAATTTTATAACTAGTTACAGGGTTATAAGCAAGGTGAATTGCAATCTCTTGATTCCTTGCTTATATAGAACTGAAGATATCTTTAAAAGTCCTAGATGACAAGACCTTCAGATTTTTTCTTCAGCTATTCTTTTTTACTCCATTGTTGATGACATATGGTGAGAGACAAAGGAGAAGAATTGAGCTCTTTGTCTTCTGAGGTCAATAGGTCACTCTGCAAAAGTTCACCTTGGTTCTTTTACCTCATTTTTTATTCATTTTCATCTTAGGCAAAGAAGATTCATTTGGAGGTTCCCAATTTGTATAAACAAAAATGTCAGTGACCATCAATGAGTAATTGGGTCAGGGTCCATCCCAGGTATTGCAGTAAGTCAAGCATCGGTAAATTAAGCAAGTGACCTTTTGGACCTAGTCTAAAAGTATCTGAAGCAAGAATTCATATTCAAGTCATATTTTTGGTAGTTTGATTTTATGGCACTGAATAAGTAAATTAGTTTAAGTGGGATTGTCATTTTTTAAATTTTGTTGGCTAGGCCTACTCATCAGCAATTGATATTTTTCCATTTGTTTAGATCTGATTTATTTATGTGAAAAGTGGTTTGTAATTGCATTCATGTAGTTCCCTGGTTTATCTTTTTAGGTGGACTCCTAAGTATTTTATATTGTTTACAGTTATTTTAAATAGAATTTTTTCTCTCGTGCTGCTGGTCTTTGTTGGTAATATAAAGTAACACTGATGACCTATGTGGGTTTATCTTATATACTGCAACTTTGCTAAAGTTCTTAATTATTTAAAGTGATTTTTTAGTTGATGTTCTAGGGTTTTCTAAGTATATCATTCTATCATCTTCAAAGAGTGAAAATTTTGTTTCCTCATAGATTATTCTAATTCCTTCAATTGCTTTTTCTTCTCTTATTGATAGAACTAAGATTTCCAGTAGTGTATTGAATAATAATGGTGATAACGGACATTTTTGCTTCCCCTCTGACCTTATTGGGAAGGCTTCCAGCTCATTCTCTTGACATATAATGCTTCCTAATGGTTTTAGATATTACTTATCATTTTAAGGAACATTCTTTTTATTCTTATGTTTCTAGTGTTTTAATAGGAATGAGTAATGCATTATGTCAACAGATTTTTCAGGATCTATTGAAAAAAAAATTCTGTTGATTTTGTCTTTGACATGGTCTATTATGTTGATAGATTTCCTAATATTGAACTAACCCTGCATTCCTAGAATAAATCCCACCACGTCATAGCATATAATAGTTGTTATATATTTCTGTAATCACCTTGCTAGTATGTGTTCAAAATTTTTGCATTAATATTCATTAGGAAAAGTAGATGATAATTGACTTTTTTTCTGTTTTACCTCTTCCTGCTTTAGGTATTTGTACAATATTTTTGTCATAAAAGGAATTTGGTATGACTCCATCTTCATCTATTTTTCCAAATTGTTTATATGGTATTGGAATTGATTGTTCTACAAAAATTTGATATGTGGTGAACTAATAGCTCTGTCAGCTGAGAAAACCCCAGCAATTGGGACAAATCTCACCTCTCTGGTAGCAGAGTTCTAGTGTGGAAAAACGTTAAAAGTCAAGTAATTGAGTGGCAACATGAGAAAGCAAAGGAAGCAAAGCAAGCTAAACAATCCAACTTTACACTCCTATTTTGGGGGAAAATGATCAAATCATGGAACAGGAGGAAGACATTGAAGTCAGAACTCCTACAACAAAAGTGTCTAAGAAAAAAATGAGCTGGTTACAGGCAACAGAGGAACTTGAGAAGGATTTTGAAAACCAAATAAGAGAAGTGGAGGAAAAACTGGGAAGAGAAATGAGAATGATACAAGAAAATTATGAAATGAGAGTCAACCACCTGACTGAAAAAAATAACACCTTAAAAAATAGATTAACTCAAATGACAAAAGAGGTCCAAAAAGCCAATGAGGAGAACAATGCTTTAAAAATCTAAATTTGCCAGATGGATAAAGAATCTCAAAAACTTATTGCAGAGAATGATTCCTTCAGACTTATATTAGAGCAAACAGAAGCTGGGGACATTATCGGAAATGAAGACACTATGAAACAGGTTTTCTTAAAAATGAAAAACAAATAGAAGGCAATGTGAAATATCTCATTGAAAAACCACTGACCTGGAAAATAGATGCAGGAGAGATTATTTTAAAATTATTGGACTATGTGAAAGTCGTGATCTAAAACACAACCTAGAAATCATCCATCAAGAAATTCTCAAGCAAAATTGCTGTGATGTTTTAGAACCAGAGGGCAAAATAGAGGTTGAAAGAATCCACCAATCACCTCCTGAAAACAATCCCCAAAAGAAAACTCCTAGGAATATTATAGCCAGGTTCCAAATTTCTCAGATCAAGGAGAAAATATTACAACCAACCAGGAAGAAACAATTTGAATATTGTGGAAACACAATCAGGATAACACAGGATCTGGGAGCTTCTACACTGAGCAAATGTAATGCCTTGGAATATGATATTCCAGGGGTCAAAAAAGCTGGAATTAAAAACAAGAATCACCAACCCAGCAAAACTGAATATCAGTTCCAGGGGAAAATATAGTCATTCAGTGGAATAGATGACTTTCAAGAATTCATGATGAAAAAACAGAGTTGAATAGAAAAAATTGACATTCAGATACAAGAAGCAAGAGGAGCATGAGAAGGTAAAGAGGGAAAAGAAATCATAAGGAACTTATCAAAGTTGAAATATTTACATTCCTACATGGAAAAACAATAATTGTAACTTATGAAACTTTTCTCAGTATGAGAATAGATGAATGGAATAGAAATATGTGTGTGTGTATGTGTGTGTGTACATACATATATATGTATATATATATATATGTCTATACAGGAGGTTAAATGGTCATATGAATACATATGTGAGTGTTTGTATATATGTGTTCAGGTATACATAGATAGAGGGGACAGGACCAGTTGAATAGGAAGGGGTGATAATTAAAAGGTGAAATGAAAAGATGAGAGAGGAATATAATGAGAGGAGATGGGGAGAGAGAGAATGGGGTAAATTATCTCATATAGAATAGACAAGGGAAAACCGTTACAATGGAGGGGAAGAACAAGAAGGCAAAAGGGAATGAGTCAACCTTATTCTCATTGAATTAGTCTTAGTGAGGGAATTACATACACACTAAATAGGGTATCTAACCCTACAGGAGAGTAGGGGGGAAGAGAATGAGAGGGTGAATGATGGAAGGGAGGGTAGGCTGGGGGGTAGAGAGAAGATGGAAGCACCCACTTTTGAAAGGACAGGATCAAAGTAGAGAATAGAACACGTGTGGGGTGGGATAGGATGGAGGGAAATATAGTCAGTCTTTCATTATATATCCACTATGGAAATTTTTGCAAAGCTACACATGTGCAACCTATATTGAAATGCTTATCTTCCCAGTAAGTGTGGGTGATGAGGAAGGAAGGGAAAGAATCTGGAATTCAAAATTTTAAAATCAAATTTTTAATATATGTATATAAATATATATATAATTATTATTATTATTATTATTATTTTACTTTTAACTGGGATATAAAATATACAGGTACTTGGGCATAGAGATCCCCCATGCCTTATTATGAATTTGGAGGGGTTATGGGGGAAGATATGGGAGAGAGCAGCTAGGGGAAGGGGATATTCAGTGGGATCGCTGTTTTCAGGTGGTGGTTAGGGAAAAAACTGGGAGAAAATTTGTAATTCAAAATCTTGTGGCAATGAATGATGCAAACTAAAAGTAAATATAAAATTTAATTAAAAAAATAAAATAAACCAAAGGAAAAAAGATTTGGAAAATAAATAAATAAAAATAAGTTTTATAGAATTCACTGAGGAATGCATCCAGCTCTGGGGACTTTTTCCTAAGGAATTAATTAATGGGTCATTCAATTAATTGTTTCTAAGCTGGGGTCATTTATACATTCTATTTCCTGATCTCTTAATCTAGGTAATTTATATTTTCACAAATATTCGTTGATTTCTCCCATATTGTTAGATGTGTTGCAATTTATTAGACAATGCTTTTTCATTTCTGATGCTGGATATTTGATTTTCTCTTTTTTGCTAATCAAATTAAACAATGACCTATTTATCTTATTGTTTTGTTTTGTTTTTCTCATAATACCAACTCTTAGATTTATTAAATAGCACAATAGATTTTTTTTCTAATTTTCAATTTAAATAATTTCATCTCATTTTCAGGATTTCCAATTTGGTGTTCAATTAAGGAATTTTAATTTGTTATTTTTCTAGGTCTTTTTTTAGTTGTATGCCCATTAGATTGATTGTTCTTTTTTCTGCATTGTTGGTGTAAGGATTTAGAGAAATACAATTTCCCCTAAATACTGCTTTGCCTGCATCCCATACATTATAGGATGTTGTCTCATTGTCATTGTCTTTATCAAAATTATTGATTGTTTCTTTAATTTGTTCTTTGACCTAATTCTTTAGCATTAGATTAATTAATTTCTCATTAATTTTAATCCGTATTTCCACTGCCCTTTGATGAATGAAATTTTTATTGCATTATGATCTGAAAAAAATTCTGCTGTTTTACATTTGATTTTGAGGGTGTCATGCCCTATTAATTGGTTGGCTTTTGTGTAGGGTAATATGTTCTGCTGAGAAAAAATAAATAAATAAATAAATAAATATATATATATATATATATATATATATACATATATATATATATATATATATATATATATATATTCCTTTATGGTCACATTAAATTTTCTCCAAATTAATCTAAATTTTCTAATATTCTATTTACCACCTCACTTTCTTTCTTATTTATTTTTGGTTGGATTTATCAAGTTCTGAGGAGGGACAACTGAGGTCCCCCACTACTATGGTTTTTCTGCCTATATCTTCCTGTAACTTACTTAACTTCTCCTTTAATAATTTGGATGATATACTACTTGATGCATTTATGTTGATTGTTGATTTTGCTTTATTGTGTATGATACCTTATAGCAAGTTGTAGTTTATTTTGTTATCTCATTTAATTACATCCATTTTTGCTTTTCCTTCTTCTGAGATCAGGATTTCTACCCCTGCAATTTTTTTTTCCTTCAGCTGAAATATAAATATAATAGATTTTGTTCCAGACCCTTACCTTTACTCTGTATGTGTCTCTCTTCTTCAATTGGAAATTAAGGGGATGCCCATCAATTGGGGAATGGCTAAACAACTTGTGGTAAATTAATGTAATGGAATACTATTGTGCTATAAGAAACTAGGAGCAGATGGACTTCATATTTACCTGGAGAGGCTTATATGAATTGATGATGAGTGAGAAGAGCAGAATCAGGAAGATTTGTACACAATTACAGACACAATGTATGTGTGATGACCAACTTTGATAGAATGGACTCTCCTCAGCAATACAGCATTATAAGTCAACTCCAAAAGATTCTTGATGGAGAGAGTTGTCTACATTCAGAAAAAGACCTAAAAAGAACAGAGTTTGAATACAGATTGAATCAAACAGCTGTCTGTCTTTTTCCTATTTGTTTGTGTCTCCTCTTTCCCATTGCTCATTCCATCTGATACAATCCTTCTTTATAACCTGACTAATGTCTATTGTGAAAGTATTTGCAGATCCTATACTTGATTGTATGCTGCCATGTGGGGAAAGGAGGGGAGAAA
Source organism: Petaurus breviceps papuanus (assembly GCF_028583685.1). NCBI lineage: Eukaryota > Metazoa > Chordata > Mammalia > Diprotodontia > Petauridae > Petaurus > Petaurus breviceps. The sequence goes on from NW_027187391.1 coordinate 3,555,101, forward strand.
ATTTGAAACTCAAGGAATTGTGCAATTGAATCTTGTAAATTAAAAGTAAACAAAGTTATAAAGGCCATTTTTTAAAAGAGGTAATTGGTGGATTCTTTCAACCTCTACTTTGCCCTCTGGTTCTAATACATCAGGGTACTTTTCCTTGAGAATTTCATGATGGATGATTTCTAGGTTCATTTTTTGACCATGGATTTCACGTAGCCAAATCATTTTTAATGATCTCCCCTGGATCTATTTTCCAGGTAAGTGGTTTTCCCAATGAGATATTTCACATTGCCTTCTTTTTTTTTTCATTTTTTGGGATCTTTTTAATAATATCTTGATTTCTAATAAAGTTATTATCTTCCATTTGCTGTAATCTAATTCTGAAGTAATGATTCTCTTCAGTTAGCTTTTGATATTCTTTTTCTATCTGGCAAATGTAGTTTTTTAAAGCTTTTTTTAAATCTTTCCTCATTGGCTTTTGAGGCTCTTTTGTAATTTGAGTTAGTCTATTTTAAGGTATTATTTTCTTCAGTCAGGATATTGACTCTTTTTTCACGATTTTCTTGCATCATTCTCATTTCTCTTCACAATTTTTCCTCTACTTCTCTTATTTGGTTTTTAAAATCCTTGTTAAGTTCCTCTATGGCCTGTAACCAGTTCTTGTTTTCTTGGAAGTTTTTGGTGCAGGAGTTCCGACTTCATTTTCCCCCTCCCATTCCATGTTTTGATCCTGTTTGTCACCAAAAAAAGGAATCCATAGTCAGATTGCTGTGCTTGCTTTGCTTCCTTTGCTTGCTAGTGCTACCACTCAATTACTTGACTTTTGAGCTTTTTGCCAGAGTAGAACTCAGCTTCCAGAGGGGAGAGATTTGTTCCAAATCACTGGGGTTTGTTCAGCTGCCAGAGATACCATTTGGCTACCCTCTCTGAAGCCTCCACCGACTGTGGCACCTGGTCATGCACCCCAGACAACAATCCAGACCCAAGCTGGTTAGAGGAAGACCAATTACTCCTCAGACTGGTCACTTAGTCCCCCTACAACCTGCAGGCTAGATCTGCTTTTCTAGCAAATAATACACAAATAAGAATTAACAATCCTACTTTTTATTACATTCACTAGTTCAGAGGAAAGATCACAACTCTGACCATCAGAAGATATACAAAGAAAATACAAGCAGAGACATTAGCATAAAGACTAACAGACAGGGCTCTGACTGCCTAAAACAGAGCAATATTGCTATACACTTTACATACCCCAATGGATTGAGAGAATCTTTACATCTGAGCAGTCAGGAGCTCTGAGCATATGGCTCCTCAGAATCTTGAGCAGGAAATTACACATCCCTCCTCATAAGCCAATACCCAAACCAAAATACCATCTGAGAGTATATATCTTCTTCTAGGCTGCAAAAGGCACCCCAGCTCTCATGACTCTATGCCTAATCAAATTAGTACAAAAGGTATGGAAGCCTTCCTACAATCAAGCCTCTTCTAAGCAAGTTTCTATTTAAGCCAGTTCCTCCCCCGATGGGCTCTATATAATTCAGGATGTATCATATCTGTGCACAAAGGACTATAAATGAGCAGGGAAGAGCTTCAAATTCCCTTAATATTTCAAATCCCTACACAGGAACTTGATACTCATAACTCTTGAGAATTGTATCTGTATTGCTGCATTTAGAATGAGTAGACATAGTCAGAGGGTGGGGTTATAAGTTGACTTTGATGTGATGATAAAAAAATAATTAGGGGGGAGGGATTGTGCTGTGAGAAGAGGAAAGGAGGAAGGAGAAAAGGGTAAATGATGTCACATAAAGAGGGGCAAAGACCTAAATAAAGTAGATGGAAAGAAGGGAAGGAGGGGAGCATTGTTTGAACCCTACTCTCATTAGATTTGGCTCAAAGGGGCAATAACATATAGACTCAGTTAGATCTAGAAATCTACCTTGCCCTATAGGAAGTAGGAGGAGAAAGAAGGAAGAAAAGAGAATGGTGGCTGGCAAGGATGGCAAAAGAGAGGGAAGAATTAGTGTGGGAAAATGAACACAAAAGAGAGGAAGACTGATAGAAGGGAGGTCAGATTGAGGGAGGCAGTGTATAAAATGAAAACAGTAAGGATGGAAAGGGAGAAAAGAGAGTGAAAAACATAAACAGGGAAAAAAATAAGATGGAGAAGAAGACACAGTTTAGTAATCATTCCTGTGAATATGAAAAGGATAAACTCCCATAAAACAGAAATGGATAGCAAAGTGGATTAAAAATCAGAAGCCTACAATATCTTATTTACTAGAAACAGATTTGAAGCAGAGAGATACACAAAGAGTAAAGGGGAAAGGCTGGAGCAGTGTATATTATGCTTCAGCAGAAGTAAAAAAAAAAAGCAGAGTTATCAATCCCTATCTCAGACAAGGCAAAAGCAAAAATAGATCTGATTAAAAGAGGTAAAGGAGGAAACTGCATCTTGCTAAAATGTACCACAGACAATGAAGTAATATCAATACCAACCATATATTCACCAAGTGGTATCTCATTCAAATTCTTAAAGGAAAAGTTAAGTGAGTTACAGGAAGAAATAAACAGTAAATCTATATTAGTGTGGGACCTCAACCTCCCTCTCTCACAACTACATAAATTTAACCATAAAATAAGCAAGAAAGAAGTTATGGAGGTTAATCAAATTTTAGAAAATTTAGATTTGGTAGACTGCTGGAGAAAATTGAAGGGTTAGGAGAAATTAAAAATCCCCAATTATATACAAAATTAGAAATTCTCAAAATCAAAAGGGAGATTGATAAAACTTATGTTAATAAGGCTATTTAAATAATAAATAAAACTAAGAGCTACTTTTATTTAAAAAAAAACAATTAAAATTGATAAACTTTTGGCTAAACTGACTTCAAAAGAAAAAAAAATTACCAGTATCAAAGTGGGACTCACTATTTGACAAAAAGTGCTGGAAAAATGTGGAAAATAGTATGACAGAACCTAGGCACAGATCAATATCTTAAACTATATGGCAAAATAAGGTCAAAACGAGTTCACAATTTAACATAAAGAGTAATATAAGCAAATCAGGAGAACAAGGAACATTTTACCTGTCACTTCTATGGAGAATGGAAGGAATTATGACCAAAAAAGAGATACAGTACATTATTTAATGGATAATTTTGATTAAACCAAGCTAAACCATTTTTGCACAAATGCAACCAAGATTAGTGGGTAAGCAGAATCCTGGGAAACAATTTTATAATCATTATCTTTGATAAAGGCCTCATTTCTAAAATATATAGATAATAGTCAAATTTATAAAGGAACAAGTCATTCCCCTGTTGATAAATAATCAAAGGAGATGAGCTGGCAGTTTTCAGATGAAGCAATTAAAGCTATATCTCATCATATAAAAATACTCTAAATCACTATTTAGTAGAGAAATATAAATTAAAACAACTCAGATATTGCATCACACTTATTAGCTTGGCTAACATGACAAAATAGCAAAATGTTAAATATTGGAGAAAGTGTGTGAAAATGGATCACTAGGGCATTGTTGGTGGAGTTGTGAACTGATCCAACCATTCTGGAGAATAGATTGGAACTATGCCCAAAGGACTATAAAACTGGGTAAACCCTTTGACCCAGCAATAGCACGACTAGGTTTGTATCCCAAAGAGATCATAAAAATGGGGAAAGGACCTACATGTAAAACAAAAACATTTATGGTGGTGGTCAAGAACTGGAAGTTGAGGTGATGCCCATCAATTAAGGAATAGCTGAACAAGTTGTATTATATCAATGTAATGGAATACTATTTTTCCATAAAAAATGATGAGCAGGAAGACCTCAGAAACACCTGGAAAGACTGATACTGAGAAAAGTGAGCAGAACCAGGAAAATAATATACACAGTAACAGCAATATTATGGGATGACCAACTGCAATAGATTGAGCTTTTCTCAGCAATGCAGTGATCTAAGATAATTCCAAAATATTAATGATGGAAAATGCTATCCACATTGAGAGAAAGAACTATGGAACCTGAATGTAGATTAATGTATACTATTTTCTGTATCTTTTTTTTTCTTTCTTTCTCACAGATTTTTTCCCCTTTGGTTCTGAATCTTCTTTACAACATGACTAATTTGGAAATATGTTTAATCTTATTGTACATGTATAGCTTTTATTAGATTGCATGTCACCTTAAGGAGGGGATAGAGAGGAAGGGGACTTTTTTAATTCAAAATCTTGTTAAATTGAATATTGAAGGCTAAAAATAAATGTTAGTAATATTAAAAATATGTACCATCTTCCCATTTGGGAATGTAAACAGTTTATCTATTTTTAATCCCTTATGTTTTCTTTTCCCCTTTTACTGTTGTTGCTACTCTTGTTTCTTGACATTGGAGATTAAACTTTTAGTTCAATCCTTGTCTTCTGCTTATGAAAGCTTGAAATCATTCTACTTCGTTGAATCACCATTATCCCCTTTATGTATTGTGTTTAATCTTGCTGGATTAGTGATTCTTGGTTGTATTCCTAGCTCCTTTGCCTTCCAGAATATCATGTTCCATGACCTCTGATCCTTTAATACTGCTGTGGCCAAGTCCTGTGAAATCCTAATTGTGACTCCATAATGTATGAATTGTTTCTTTCTAGTCACTTTTTTTCCCCCTTTACCTGCTAGTGCTGAAATTTGACTATAATGTTTCTGGAAATTTGTATTTTGGGAACTCTTTCCTGAAGTGACCAATAGATTCTTTTGATGCCTATTTGACCCTTTGGTTCCAGGACATCAAAGAAGTTTTCCTTGATTGTTGCTTTTATAAGTGATATATGGCTATGCCTTTTGATTATGGTTTATAGGTAGTCCAATGAGTCTCATATTGTCTCCCCTGGATATATTTTCCAGTTTAGTTGCTTTTCTCAAGAAATATTTTACATTTTCTTCCATCCTTTCATTCTTTTGATTTAGTTCTTTAATTCTTGATATCTAATAGAGGCATTAGCTTCCACTTGTCCAAATCTCACTGTTGTTATCCTCAATTAACTTTTGTACTTTTTTTTTCTGTTTGGCAAATTATGCTATTTAAGCAGTTGTTTCTTCAGTGGATTTTCACATCTCTTTTCCATTTGGCCAATTTTACTTTTTAAGCAGTTTTCCAAGCTGTTAAAGCTTTTTGTGATAATTCTCTTGTATAATTCTCATTTTCTGCCATTTTTCTTCTCCCTCTCTTATGTGCTTTTTCATGTCCTTTTGTACTCCTGTGGAGTTCTATCTGGGCTTGAGACCATTTTCCTTATTTTTTTTTCCTTTGTGGTTTTACCCATACATATTTTGACATTGTTGTCCTCTTCTGAGTTTGTGTCTTGGTCTTCCCTGTCACCATATTAACTTTCTATGGTCAGATTATTTTATTGGTTGTTTTGTCCTCACTTTTCTTTTAACTTTTTTTCCTTTCTTTCAAATTTCATCTCTGCTCCCAGGGTAGAAAGGACTCTGGCTCAGGCTGCTTTTGACAATGGCTACAGGTCCTAGCTATTTACCTGATGCTGCAATGATGTTGCCCTGAGGCTCATGGGGGACCTTTGTGTCTGGTTTGAGGGAGTTTGGTGAGGAGTAGCTGCTTACTGGGTGCTGATATGGGTTTTGGTGATGGTGTCTGGCATTTTCTGAGCCCCAGAGGGTGTTTCTGCATTTATTTGGTGCTACACTGAAGCATGTGGTGATTCTCAGACCTGAAGTCTGCTGGTTCCCATGGCTATGCTAAGGCATATGGCAGTTCTGGTGTTGGCCTTTACCTGCTCTCCCACACTAGGGCTCAGGTTCTCCCACTGGTTTGCTGCTGTGGCAATTTCTGCTGGCTTGCCAAGATACTTCCTGTCCTAGGATGCATTTTCCTTTTATTTGAGTGAGAAAGAGCTTTCTTGCCAGTCCTCCAAGTCTCCTAGGCTAAAAGACCATTCTATCTTTTCTTTTTCTGAGTCCTCTCTTCCAGAATTTGTTCTGGGGTGATATTTTATGATCACTTGGAGGTGAAAATGAGAGAGCTGCTTTTCACTTACTTTACACAGCAGCCTCATAGATCACCCAACTCTTCAAAAATATATTTCATTTATGTGGCCTTCTTCAGTATAATTACTTGAATAACTTCCTGAAGTCTAAGTGTGACTATGTCAACATCCTTCCCCCAAGACCCTTCTGTGTTTCTCTATTTCCTTTATATTGCCTCTAGTCTTAATTACAAACTTTTCAGCTTGGCATTTAAAAATGTTCACAACCTGGCTCCAGACTACTTTTCCAGGTTGACCCCTCACCTGAACTCCTTCTCACATTGGAAGTAACTTTTGACTCTGAGATTTCAATTCTGATTAGCTGAATCTTCCAGATTTTCCAGCTTAAGGAGGAATTCCATGACAACAACCATGGCTTTATTTTGCATATCCCTATCCCTTGTCCTTAGTAAAATGTCTAACACATAGTAAGTACTCAACAAATGTTTGAATGACTGACCCATTATCTCATCTTATATATTCTATGTTCTACTTTAATTGAAACACTTGCTATTTCTGAAATTTGGCATTCCATTTCCTCTCTCTTAGTTTTTAAAAATCATTCTATTATTTGAAATTAGACATGCATTCTCTACCCTGATTGTTAGCAGTTTCCCTTCCTCAAATAGTCACCCATCTGCCCCCCCACCCCTACACACACATATTTTTCTCCATTTTCATCATGATGGCTTATGAAAATCATAGACTTTAGAAAGCATACACACACACACACACACACATATATATATATATTGTATTATATCTGACTATTTATCTATATCTCTATCTATATCTGTTCACATGCTGTATCTTCTCATCATCCCAAGCACTTAATAGATTGTAAACTGTTTGAAGGTAGGTATTGTTTTCTGTTTTGCATTTTTACCCCAAACACCAAGTACAATGTCTTTTACATGGTAAGCACTTATTAAATTGACATTTTCTCTTGCATGACAGTCCTTCAAATAATTGAATGAAGCTTCAATTTTCTCTCTCAACAGTAAGAATTTTTAATTCATTTAATTGTTACTTGAGTGAAATCAATGGTTTAAGACTCCTTATCATTCTGGGTTGCTTTCTAGTCTGTCAAGACCCCTTTGAAAATGTTCACAGTATTCAATTGACTAGGTAGTGTTTAAAATATACATTGTTATTTCATTCTCATATAGACAGATTAGCCAGAAGATTGAGAAACTTGCTTGAAGTCAAGGGGGAATAAGAAGTAGGATAAGAATACATATCAAGTGTCCTCACATTCATTTCTTATGGCAGTGCTAGGCACTTCAAAGAATACCATTCCAAGCTACAAAATTTACATTCCACAGAAGAGGAAGTAGATACATATCATTTTAATATCCCAAATGATTAACAATGCTTTATATTTTTCACCTTTTTGTTTTTTTCTTTCTTATTGACAAGTATAAGGTAGAAGAAAAGTTTTAGAGTAAGATCTGTGTGCAGGGGACATAGTACTGGGCCAGAAGTTAGGAAAACCTGAGATCAAATCTGGCCTCAGATGCTTACTAATTGTGTGACCCTGGACAAGTCACTTAAAATTGTTTGTTTCAGTTTCCTCATCTGTAAAATGATCTGGAGAAGGAAATGGCAAACCACTCCAGTATGTTTGCCAAGAAAATCCAAAATAGAATCATAAAGAGTCAGATATGATTGAAAAATTACTAAATAACAACAGCAAGATGTGATGACAAAAGAATAAAAATAGTTTAAAAATCAGGATTTTTCAATACACTTCCATACCAGCAAGTCAATACTTTCAAATAGTAAAGTCAATAAATATTTAATAAATACTTTGCATGAGCACTGTGGTAAACACTGGGACTAGAATTAAAAACAAGAAAGACAGTCCCCATCCTCAAGAAGCTGACATAATAGGTGAAGAAAACATTTTCAAGAAAACTTAAAAGTTGTGGAAGAAGATGTCATGGTAGAGAGGAATGTAGAAAAAAAAAAACAAGTCAAAGGAAAATCAGAGGAGAAACTGGAACCCAGTACCAAGACTGACAGGAATCTTTCTTTAATTTGAGGTTGTGGCAGAATTTATCAATTGAATGAAAAGAACATAGGGGAAGAAGGATCTTCCAGGGTGAGAAAGATGCTGGGGAATGGAGAAAAAAGAAGACTCAGTCTGGAGTACAATCTGGGATCATTTTGTTTTGTTGTGCTTTTTTCCTAGGTTTTCAAAAATCCCTCCCTTTACAAGGTCAGATTTTAAAGACCTCAAGAACTAGCTCTTATACTTTGGGATAATAAGGACAGATTGGCACACTTCTGCTCCTTGTTTTATATTATAGAGCTAGAAAGTTCCTTAAGGATTCTCCAGTCCAACTCTCTCATTTAAAAAAATGAGAAAACTAAAGCCCAGAAAGTGACTTGCTCAAAGCCACATGGGGGACAGTGAGTGGCATTATCAGAGGAATTTTAATACAGTAATTCAAAGTTTAGTACTTTTTTTATCTGTAACAAACATATCCCTGATGACTTCACCCAGAAAATCTCCTTAAATTTTATTGCTTTGTCTTTGCTAGGTACTGTATTACACTGAATACCTTCCTCAGCCTTACCTTCATTCACTAATTAGGGTAAGGGCAGAGACCATATTTATCTGCCTTGGTGACCAAAGAGCCAAGTGAACTTTAATAGGAGAATACCACTACTGCATGAAAAATTCATATTCCAAAAAAGATACAATTTGTTTATCATTCAAGAAACCCACATAACCTGAGTGTTACAAGGACCCATTTCTTTTATGTAGCAGATGTTTTCCATTTTCTATTGCTTCCCCTCGCTAAAAGCTCACATAAACCTTGAGCAGACTTTTATTTAATGAAACTCCTCAACCTGTCCTCCCCATTAACTCAAATTCTTTGCCCTTTTTCCTAGTAAGGTGATGAACAGTCAACATGTAGAAGGGAAGAAGTCTTTGTCTTAGAATCAGAGCTCTCAATGGGACTTGTCTACTTAGTATCACCATTCATGATGATGCCTTCCCAGAACAATAAAGAGACTTTTGGATATTGTCCACTGACTTGTAATTTTAATAACTCCCTCACTCAGTTTTTCTGTATAGTTTAGACCCTTCTGTATCAGCTTCACCAATAGTTTTGGTCATAGTCCCCTCTGGCTAGCCATGTCCTGTGGTCACCCATTAGCTGGTATAATTTTGTGGAAGAATGCAGAAAAAACAAACAAAAAGAAAAGAGTGGTTGGAGAGGAAAGAAACCTATACCAAGTACTACCCACAGGGCTGGCATGTCTGTGGCTGAGGTAGGAAGGAAGCCTGGGAAAACAGAAATAAAGCAACAAGTATCAGACAGATCAAACCGATTACCTTGACTATCAGCTACCTTTAGACCCTCAATAAGATATCCCTTTACTATGGAACCAGAAGCCTTGGGAATATAAATGGTCCCAGCCTGGTCACTGTAGCCATTATCCTGAGAAGCAACCCTATAGAAATGCTGCAGACAGCTGCTATTAATATGCCAGATAGAGAAGAAAAACTTCTTGCCAAAAAAAGCCCTTTGTACTATTTAATGATTCAATCACAGAAATTGTTTTCATTTCATTATTGGAAATGATATGAAAGAACAAGTGTTAGCATCTTGTTTGTTACAATTCCCTAAAGACCATGGGACCTTTCTATTTGATTCACAGCTCAAACATACTATATGTTTTGTTTTCCTATTAGAATGTGAATTCCTTGAGAGAAAGTACTACCTTCTTTTTTAATTTTGATCCCTACTGAATAGCAAAGTGCTTTGCACATAGTAAGAGCTTAACAAATGCTTTTCTCAATCAATAATTTATTCATTCATTCATCATGATAATTTCCTTTAGCTAAAGTATCCATAGCCAGGAGCTACAAAAAGCAGTAAGGCATTTTGACCATTAGTAGGCCTAAACTATATTGTCCTTTCCAAAGCTCTCAGTGCAGTGTTCTGCTCAAAGTAACTGCTTGCAATCTTATTCTATTATACAATAATTATTTTGTAGTTTGATCATTCACCTTGGTTCACATTGAGCTTTTTAGAACAAGAGTCATTTCATTATGAGTACACTTAGGGGAAATGATTCTCTAATAGCAAATACATTTTGGTGACTTCATCCTCTGTGAATCTACAGGGCAGAAGATATGAAGGCTTTGCTTCTTCATTATCTGAAGCCAGTAGAGGTACTTTTTCTACCACAATCAGACAACTCTCTGATGAGTAGCTAGTTTGCTTATGTGATATCTAACAGTGTGCTGATAAATGCTAACTCCTTTTATTAAATCACTTTTTCCCCCTTGTAAAAAAAAAGTAGATAGAAACAGGAATTCTGTGGGGCTCTGGCTTCTACCTCCTCAAGTCCATGTAAAAAATGACTCGAGACAAACTTTGGAGCTACAGAAACTATAAATTGACAGAGAGAAGGTAACCTCCCACTGAACACAGTCCAACAGGCCAGGAGGAAGGGGACAGCATAGCTCTTAGGAAGCCCAGCCCAGCCCCACTGGAGCCCAAGGTTTTAGCCTCATGGTGGCCTGACCAGTGACCAGCTGGAGTGACTTCAGATCATTACCAGCTGTGGCAGTTTCCAGAATTATCAACACATAGAGGTTAAGGCCAAAGTGAGAGGTCAGTGCAGGGTGGGCTTTGGCATCTGGTAGTTTGGGAGTGCGGTCTGGCCTTTACCCCCTGGAGGAAGAAGCTGCTGAGGTGCTGCATTCCTGCAGCTGCTGCCATGTGGCAGCTACGGCTCCTGGTTTGCAGATTGTAGGAGGACCAAGTGACCTGTCTGAGGGGTAAGCATGGAATAGGAGGAAGAAAATGAAATGAGAATTACTGCACCAAAAGCTTCAAAGAAAAATACGAGCTGGTTACAGGTCACACAAGACATTAAAAAGGATTTTGTAAGACAATTAAGAGAAGTGGACGGAAAATTGGGAAGAGAAATGAGAACTATGCAAGAAAATTATGAAATGAGAGTCAACAACCTGACTGAGGAAAATAACACCTTAAAAAATAGACTAACGCAAATGGCAAAAGAGCCTCAAAAAGGCAATGAGGAGAAGAATGCCTTAAAAAGCTAAATTTGCCAGATAGCAAGAGAATCTCAAAAGCTCACTGAAGAGAATCATCCCTTCAGAATTAGACTGCAGCAAATGGAAGATAGTGACTTTATGAGAAATCAAGATACTATTAAACAGATCCAAACAAATGAAAAAATAGAAGGCAATGGGAAATATCTTACTGGGAAAATCACTGACCTGGAAAACAAATGCAGGAAAGATCATTTAAAAGTTACAGGACTACCTGAAAGCCACAATCAAAGAAAGAACCTAGAAATAATATTCCAAGAAATCCTTGAGGAAAATTGCCCTAATGTTTTAGAACCGGAGGGCAAAATAGATGTTGAAAAGAATCCACTGAGCACCTCCTGAAAAAGATCCCACAAAGAAAACTCCTAGGAATATTATACCAGGTTCCAAAATTACCAGATCAAAGATAGAATATTACAAGCAGCCCTGAAGAAACAATTTGAATATTGTGGAAACACAATCAGGATAACCCAGGATCTGGCAGCTTCTACACTGAAGGATCAAAAGGTTTGGAATCCTGGAGGTCAAAGGAACTGGGATTAAACCAAGAATAACCTACCCAGCAAAACTGAGTATCATGTTTCAGGGGAAAATATGGTCATTTAGTGGAATAGAGGACTTTCAAGCATTCTTGCTGAAATAACCAGAGTTGAATAGAAAATTTACATTCAGAAACAAGAAGAAAGAAAAGTATGAGAAGGTAAACAGGGAAAAGAAATCATAAGGAACTTATCAAAGTTTAACTATTAACATTCCTACATGGAAAAACAATAATTGTAACAGATGAAACTTTTCTCAATATGAAAATAGTTGAAGGGAAGAGAAATATATATATATATATATATATATGTATATATATATATATACATATATATATATATATATATATCAGAGTGTATAAAAGCATACGAAAAAATATGTGAATGTGTGTATATGTTTCACAGGGTTACATAGATAGAGGGCACTGGATGAATTTAATAGGAAGGGATCATACTTAAAAGGTGAAATTAAGAGGTGAGAGAGGAATACAATGAGAGGAGATGGGGAGAGACAGAATGGGGTAAACTATCTCATATGGAAGAGGCAAGGGAAAATGGTTACAAGGGAGGGTAAGAATAGGAAGGCAAAAGGGAATGGGTTAATCTTATTCTCATTGAATATGGCACAGGGAGGGAATGAAATACACACTGAATTGGGTGTCTTACCCTACAGGACAGTAGGGGGGAAGGGAATGAGAGGGGGGATGATGGAAGGGAGGGCAGGCTGGCAGGGAGAGAAGGTGGAAGCACCCACTTTTCAAAATGTCTGGGATCAAAGTAGAGAATAGAACAAGTGGGAGGTGGGATAGGAGGGAAGGAAATATAGCCAGTCTTTTACATTATATCTACTATGTTAATATTTTGCATTAGCTACACATGTGCAACCTGTATATATATATATATATATATATATATATATATATATATATATAATTTATACTATTTTACATGCAATTGGGAAATAAGATCTACAGGCACTGGGGGAAAGAGATCCACCAGGCCCTACTGAAAAAATCTAAGGAGGTGTGGGAGAAGATATGGGAAAGAGCAGATTGGAGGAGGGGATATCCTGTAGGACTGCTATTTTGGGGAGGTGGGTAGGGGAAAACAGGAAGAAAATTTGTAATTCAAAATCCAGCAGAAATGAATGATGTAAATCAGAAGTTAATAAATCATTTGAGAAATGAAAAAAGAAGGAAAGAAATTCTGAAGGAAAAGGGCCTTGATGTTTTAGGACCAGAGGGCAAAATAGAGGTTTGAAGAATCCACGAATAAACTCATGAAAAAGAACCCAAAACAAAAACCCCTATGAATATTATAGCCAGCTTCCAGAGTCCCCATATCAAGGGGAAAATATTACATGCAGACAGGAAGAAAGAATTTTAATATGGTGGAAACACAATCAGGAGAACAAAGGATCTGGCAGCTTCAACACTGAGGGATTGATGAGTTTGGAATATGATATTCCGGAGGGCAAAGGAGCCGTGATTAAAACCAAGAATCACCTACCCAGAAAAACTGAGTAATATATTTCTTGGGAAAGCAAGGTCATTCAATGGAATAGAGGACTTTTAAACATTCTTGATGAAAAAAAAAAAACAGAGTTGAATAGAAATTTGATATTCATATACAAGAAGCAAGAGAAGCATAAGAATGTAAACAGGGGAAAAAATCATAAGGAATTTATCAAAGTTGAACTATTTATATTCCTAAATGGAAAAATGTTAATTATAACTTATGAATCATTTCTCAGTATGAGAATAGTTGAAGTGAATAGAAATGTATATCTATATATCTATGTATCTATTTATATGTCTATATAGGAGGTTATGTGGGTGTATAAATATATGAGTAAATGTGTGTATATATGTGTACATGTATACAAAAGTAAAAGGCACAGGACCAATTTAATAGAAAAGGATGGTACTTAAAAACTGAAATTAAGAGGTGAGAGAGGAATATAATGAGAGGAGATGGGAAGAGACAGAATGGGGTAAAATCTCTCATATAGAAGAGTCAAGGGAAAATGATCACAATGCAGGGGAAGAACAGGAAGGCAAAAAGGATTGGGTAAACCTTATTCTCACTTAATTTGGCTTAGGGAGAGAATGAAACACACACTAAATAGAGTATCTCACCCTACAGGACAGTAGGAGCATAGGAGATGAGAGGGGGGAAGATGGAAGGAAGGGCAGGCTGGCAGGGAGGGAATTTTGAAGCACCCACTTTTGAAAAGGGACAGGATCAAAGTAGAGAACAGAACAAGTGAGAAGTGGGATAGGAGGAAGGGACATATAGTCAGTCTTTTTCAACATATCCACTATTGAAATGTTTTGCACAATTACACGTATACAACCTATATTGAATTGCTTATCTTCCCAGTAAGGGTGGGTAACAAGGGAGGAAGGGAATGAATCTGGAATTTAATGCTTAAAATTAAGTGTTTAATAATAGCATATACATATATATGCTATTATTACTATTATTTTACATGTAACTGGGAAATAAGATCTACAGGCACTGGGGCATGGAGATCCACTGTACCCTACTGGAAAATTGGAGGGCGAATGGGGGAAGTTATGGGAGAGAGCACATTGGAGGAGAGGATATCCAATAGGATCACTCTTTTGAGGTGGTGAGTAGGGAGAAAGTGGGGAGAAAATGTGTAACTCAAAATCTTGTGGAAATTAATGATGTAAACTAGAAGTTAATTAACATTTGATAAAGGGAAAAAATTTAAAAATTAAAAGGAAACAGAAAAAGTAAATACTCTTTTACAAACTATAAAAAGGTCAAAGAAAACAAAACAAATACTTGTGTTAGGCTCCTCTCAGTCTAGAGAGGTGAACAGTGATCTGAGAACTTTCAGGTGAAAACTATCACAGTAGATAATGAAATAATGTTAGCTATAATAAGAGGTTTTTAAAAATGTTAATTTTCTTTTCTTTTAATTTTAAGCCTTAATGACTGCTCTATATGCTTTATTCAAACTTCACTGGACCTAAGATTAGACCAGGTGGATTGTCTTTACATTTTTCTAACCTTTATCAATGATTTGGTTTTATATGTAAATACAATACCTACCAAATATTCAAATGAAATGAAATTGGGAGGGAGAGCTAAGATGCTAGATGATAGAATCAAGACATAAGGAAGTAAATATCATGAAATTTGTATAATGTTTAAAGAGCTGGCTTCCAAGGCAGTAAGACCTATGTTCTTGTTCACTTCTTACTCATCATGGTTTTGTGAACCTTGGTAAGTCATTAAATCTGTCAGTTCCCCAGGCGACACTTTGAGAGGATTAAATTCCAGAGGTTCTGACCTGCATTGATAGAGGTAATTTCCTTATGTGGGAGTTCCCTATGGCATTGAAATCACAGTTCCAGTCCCTATCCCTATCTCAGAGGTTATTATGTCCTACATTTAGAAGCAAAAAAGAATCAACTGCACAATTACAGGATCCAGGAGATATAGGACATAGGACAATAGATTTGAGCTAGAATAAACTACATATGACATCTAGTCCACCACTCTGATTTTACAAGTAAAGATATAAACCTATAGTTCAAATGACTTGTCTGTCATCACTTAGGTAATAAATAATGAAGTAGTCATTTTTAATCCTGGTGCTCTGATTCCAAATCTAGTAGTTTTGCTATTATATCATACTGATAATATTTCTTGTGGGGAAAAAAAAATTTTAAACAGGTTTAAAATGAGTCTGCCAAGAAATTTAGTTGTGAAGAAAGACAATATGATATTAAATGTTTTTAATAGATTATAATGCCCACAGCTAATCAATCACTATTCAATTGATCAATAAGCCTTTATTAAGTAATTACTATTTATTAAATATTTTGCTAAGTACCAGGGATACAAAAACAAATGTGAGACAGTCCCTGCCCTCAAGGAGCTCAGAATGCAATGTGTGTATATAATATAAATACAATATTTACAAGGCAGTTATAATAGTAATAGCATTTGAAGATCCCCTTGTATTGGCAAGCTAACAGTTTCTTAGCACTTATTTCCAAGCTCATGACTGTGTAGAATATTAAGACCCAGAACTTGTGAATCCCACAGTGGTATGGAATTCCTGATATAACTGGAAGGGGCTGGAACAGGGTGGAGCTAATGCCTTATATAAGGAAAAGAACAAGCTGGAGAGTCAGAATTTTTGGAGCAAACAGCATGGAAGCTGAAGAGGAGAGACCCAGGCTGGAGAAAGTGATTTTGATTTTGAAAACCAAGCTTATAGCGGCAGTTTCTTCTGAGAGCCATCTGGAGCTTCTGCTGAGACCTTTCTTCTGGGAACTTCTGCTGAGAGCTTCTGAGATCCAAGCTGAGGAGCAACCAACTCCTTCTGAGAGTTGCTGAAGACTTCTGAGGGTCAGCCAGAGCTGCCAAAGACTGAGGAAGCATGACTGTGGTGCCAATACTTTGCCTGTCTCTTTTATGTCTATGTTGATTTCACAGGCAGAAAATGAATTGATGAGGATGTTGGCAATGATTATAAATGTTATTGTGGCTTTTTTAAGCTTTGTCTTCCCAGGAACAGAAACTGTGAAGGACTTGAGGTGGATTAGACACTGTCAGCTTCAATATGGAACAGGAACTGCACAGAGAGATGGACAAGTAACTGGGAGCTGTCTGCCTTTGAACTCATGTGGCAGTTGGTTAGATTTGGCCAAGAGTTGGGACCATGGATGAGGAAGCATGGAAGCTGAGCACCTTCCTCTAGTCAAGATGAAAAGACCTCTCCTTGGGTATTTAATGCTGACAGATGGGGTTGTAATTTACTTGTGACCTAGGGATGAAGGATTTTGACCTTTGTACTTTGTGTCAGTTGAGGAGGCTTGCCTCCTTAAGGTAATTTAATTAAGGATTTACTAAATGAAGGACTTACTAAGTGAATGTTATATTTTGCTTAAAACTATGTGACCACTTTGGTGAAAACTATGTGGCAATTTTAGTGATAAGTTGTGAAGTTGTAACATTCTGAATGCTGTACATTGTTTTCTGACAATGTTTTGCTCTAATTTACTGTTGAATAAATAAAGAGTTCACTATATTGTAGAATCAGAACCTTGAAAAGCTGTTCACAGCAGCAGTCCTTTGGAAAGCTGCTTGTGCTTGGCTTTACAGCAGTTTCTGGGAAGGAATAAGGAGTATACTGGTAAATGTTTAACAACTAGCTCTCAAAAACAACAAAAAGGACAACATAGTTTTAAGTTTAATCTTAATTATTCCTTTTCTCCATTACTTTCTTAATTCTAGACATTCAACAAAACAATAAGTACAGGCTTTCTTGAAGTGAAAATTTATTGTTACATATTTTGAATCCTTTCTTATATTCTTCCAGGCACATTATATGATTATTTTTTTTCTTTCTTACTTTGTATTTGTCCCAATATTTAATTTTATGATATGTTTTTTGTTTATTTTTCTTATTCTGTATTTGTGTTTTGGAGTTTGAGTCTAAAATAAAATTTTAAGAAAATGGAAAAAAAGAACAGTGAATTGAGCCATGATTTGTACCTTTCTTCTTATGTGAAATATTAATGCTAACACTGAAAATTTTACAGTTAACTCTCTTGAGCTGGTTCAAATTAGCTCCTACATACCCTTAGAGGGAGTGCACTAGTAGGTGAGTGATGGAGGGGATGGGGAAAGTCAGGAGACTGGGAAATATTTCATTTTGAAGATTCCATGAGCCGAATCTTGAAGGAAATTAGAGACTTCAAGATGTGAAGATGCCAAAGGAGTATATTTTAGGTACAGGAGACATTTAGTGTGAAAGCTATTGAAATGGAATATGGGGGGAATGCAGGTAGTTCAATGTGACTAGATCATGGAGTACAAAGAAGATAGTAATATTGGAGAAAACAGGAAACATAACAAAAAATTATTATTCTGAAGAAATTTACATAATAATTTCTAATACTGCTGTACTTTGTCTTAGCAAACTATACCTAGAATTTTGTGTTCACATTCAGAAAGTGTATTTTCAAAAGGCATTGACAAAATTGAGCATATTGAGAATATGGCAACCAGGATGGTAACGGGATTGAAAACTATGTCATTAAAAGATTTATTGAAAAAACAAAGGATGTTCAACTTTAAAAAAAGGAAAACTTAGAGAGGATGTGATGTAACAGGGGAAGAGGTAAGGAGGATAATAATGTATTGCATATATATGAAGGTCTATCACATTGAAAAGAAATTAGGCTTACTTCATTTAACATCAGGGAGCAGGATTGGGAGAGTGTGGTGGAGGTGTAGAGAAGCAAATTTAGTTTTAATATAGGGTAAGACTTCTTATAATCAGAACTTTCATAGGAATTCTCTGGAAACAGAATTCTCTTGGTGGTTAGAAATCTTTTTTTTCAACTTATTTATTTTTTTTTTTTTAGTTTTCAACATTCATTTGACAAATTTTTATCCCCAACTTTCCCCTACCCCACAACAAAATAGCGTGCCTACTGAATATCCCTTTACCAAACTGCTCTCTCTTTTATCCTCTCCCATCACCCCCTAACTTTCTAGTAGAGCAAGATGGATTTCTATACCCCAGTGCCTATATATCTTATTTCCCAGTTGCATGCAAAAACCAATTTTTTTTAACATTTGTTTTGAAACTTTGAGTTCCAGAGTCTTTCCCTTCTTCCCTCCTCACACACCCCCACTGGGAAGACAAGCAATTCAACATAGGTTGTACATGTATAGTTATGCAAAACATATCCATAGTAGTTATATTGTGAAAGACTAACTATATTTCCTTCCATCATTTCCTACCCCTCACTTATTTGATTTTCTACTTTGACACTGTCCCTTTTCAAAAGTGTTTGCCTCTAACTACTATCTCCACCAATCTGCCCTCTCTTCTATCATCCCCTCTTATCCCCTTCCCCCCTGCTTTCCTGTAGGGTGAGTTACCTAATTGAATGTGTATGTTATTCCCTCCTTAAGCCAAGTTCAATGAGAGTATGGTTGACACCCTCCTTTTCACCTTCCTGCTCTTCCTCTCCATTTCAAAAATGTTCTCTTGCTTCTATTATGTGAGAAAATTTACACTAATCTATCTCTCCATTTCTCATTCTCCCAATATATTCCTCTTTCATCTCTTAATTTTATTTTTTAGATATCATCCCTTCACATTCAACTCATCCCGTGCCCTCTATGTATACATGTACACACATATGCACACACTCACATATATTAATACACACATACACACTCTTAAACATACATATATATGTATGTATACATAAATACATATATATTCCCTTCAACTATCCTCATATTGGGAAAAATGTCATGAGTGATAATTTTCATTTTTCCATGCAGGAATGTAAATAGTTCAACTTTAATAAGTTCCTTATGATTTCTTTTTCCTATTTACCCTTTCATGCTTCTCTTGCTTCTTGTATTTGAAAGTCAAATTTTCTCTTCAGCCCTAGTTTTTTCATCAACAATACTCAAAAGTCCTCTATTTCCCCTGAATGACCATATTTTCCCCTGAAGCATTATACTCAATTTTGCTGGGTAGGTGATTCTTGGTTTTAATCCTACTGCTTTGACCTCTGGAATACTATTTTCCAAGCCCTTTTATACCTCAATGGAGAAGCTGCTAGGTCCTGTGTTATCCTAATTGTGTTTCCATCATACTCAAATTGTTTCTTCCTGAATGCTTGCAGTATTTTCTCCTTTAACTGGGAACTCTGGAATTTGACTATAATATTCCTAAGAGTTTTATTTTTGGGATCTTTTTCAAGAAGTGATCCATGAATTATTTTTATTTCTATTTTGCCCTCTGGTTCTAGAATATCAGGGCAATTGTGCTTGATAATTTCTTGAAAGATGATGTTTAGGCTCTTTTTTGATAATTGTTTTCAGGTATTCCAATAATTTTTAAATTGTCTCTCCTGGATCTATTTTCCATGTCAGTGATTTTTCCAATGAGATATCCCACATTGCCTTCTACTTTTTCATTTCTTTGGATCTGTTTTATAGTATCCTGATTTCTCATAAAGTTATTAACTTCCAATTGCTTCAATCTAATTTTGAAGGAATTATTCTCTTTGGTGAGCTTTTGAAATTCCTTTACTATCTGGCAAATTTGGCTTTTTAAGGCATTCTTCTCCTTATTGGCTTTTTGGGTCTCTTTTGCCATTTGAGTTAGTCTATGATTTCAGTGTTATTTTCTTCAGTATTTTTGGGGCCTCCTTTAGCACTCTGCTGACTCTTTTTTCATGATTTTCCTGCATCATTCTCATTTGTATTCCCTATTTTTCCTCCACTTCTCTTACTTGATTTTCAAAATCCTTCTTGATCTCCTCCATTGCCTGTGACCAATTCATATTTTTCTTGGAAGTTTCTGATGCAGGAGTTTTCACTTTGTTTTCTTCCTCTCATTCCATGCTTTGATCCTTTTTGTACCCAAAAAAGGAATCTATGGTTGAATTGCTTTTCCTCTGCTTCCTCATGTCGCCAGTCAATTACTTGACTTTTGAATTCTTTGGCATGGTAGACATCTGCTTTCTGAATGAAGAGAGCTTTGTCCCAACTTGCTGGGGTCTTCACAGCTGCCAGAATTATTAGGAGGGTACCCTCTCTACAATCCCCACAAGCTCTGGTACACTGGTCAAATACTCCAGGTCCACCACCGGAGACATCCAGATAGAAGCAGGTCCAAGCATGAGCGATTACCCTCTGAATGATTGCTTGCTCCTCCTATAATCTACAGGCCAGGAGTTCTGGAAACAGCCACACAAAATCAGCAGCTGCAGCCACTGTGTCTTCAGGTCCCTTCTTGCCCCAGGGGCAGGGGCCAGATTACATTCTTCCTTCCAACTGATTTCCCAACTGACCTTTTATTTTTTCTTTGTCATTTATGGGTTGAGAAGTCTGGAAACTGCGACAGTTGCTGGTGATTCACTCTCCTGAAGTCTTCTCTGGACATCTGGGCTCTCTCTGGGGCAGGAACCATGGCTCACAGGGGACTGCGCATATCTCCCAGCAAGTTGTTACAGATCTTTCCTGTCAGCCTGCCAGGCTGCCTTCAATGGGATATTTGTTTCTCTCTTTCACTTTTTTGGATTCTATAGCTTTAAAATTTGTTTAGAGTCATATTTCACAGATATTAGAAATGTTTGGAGCCAGAGTCCATGTCAAGTTTGTGCTTCTACTCTGCCATCTTGGCTCTGCCTCTTAGAAATCTTTAAGGAAAGGTGGGGATGGGAGTCCTTTTGTCAGAAATGTTGTACAAATGATTCTTCCTTTCAGTAGGAGTTAGGCTAAATAATCTATGCAATAATTTCCAAACCAAATATGACATGTTAAGTAAATATATATATATATGTATATATATACATATATATATATATATGTATATATATATACATATATATATATATATATATATATATATATATATATATATATAATGTCAGCAATAATCAACCCAAACATACCCTGAACAGATTTTTTTTTATGAGGGATATTTTGATCCTTCCTCCTCCCCCTAAATTTACTCCACAATTTATAATCTAAAGGAGATCTACTTCGATGCCAGCCAAGGCACTAGGCCTATGCTGTAGATTTGATATTAAATAGCAAGGAGCCTTCTTGTTTGCACTTCAAGAAAAATGTACGGGTAAATAAAAGATTTGTACTTAGTGTGGTTTTCCTCAGTGACTTGGAGCAACAGGCACACTACAAATACATCAATTACATTAATAATGAAATTGATGTTTATGCTTTAGATTTCGTTAGTAATTTTGATATTGTAAAAATCTTGAGCTATTGTATTTGACTAGATATGGCCATTGAATATTTTGCTGATGATATATATGCTCTCTTTCCACTATAATTTAAGGATATAGTAACAACAAAAGTATAATGAAGATTCTGAAAACTTTGTAACTGGCATAGGAAAGTAATCTCAGGAACTAGCTTATCTCTCTTCCTTCAAAGGGAGTAATTCACTTAAATTCTTCTTGTATGGGTGACAAGTACAGTGTGACATTTCCATGAAGCCACCTTCTTCTTTCATAAATCAGAAGAATGATAGTGAAAAAATATTTTGCTAATAGTCAATATTTTATCCAGATGTATACATTGTTGACATTTAAAAATCATTGAAGCAATATCCAGAAAATTTACCCCAGATGAGAGAGTGTGGAATCATAAATAAACTGCTATACTTGAAAATCAAGAATATCTGAGATCAAATTCAATCATTGAAAAATACTAGGTATATAGCCATAGGGTAGTTAACCTTTCTGAACCCAATTATACTCATCTGCAAAATGGGAGCAAACTAATGCCAATGATATTTACCTTTCAGCATGTTGTATGAAGGTGAATCACATGATTCATATAAAATACTTTGTGAAATTTGAAGGGTTATGTAAATATTAGTTACAATGATAAGGTTTATTCATTAAATAAAACAGAAAAGAACAAATACCAAATTATTAAAAAATACTGTGTATTTGATTTATATATGATACCCTAAAATATCTTAATGCTTTTAATAGTAATGCAAATAATATTCCATAACAAATTGAAATTATTTTGAGATTATCCCTTATTTGATTTTATCCTTTTGGTTATTCCCTTATGTTGGAGCAAGTAATTGAGGAATGGATTTGTAAAAATTGATTTTCATTATTATAGGAAAAGTGATATTAAGGGAAATTTGACCAGAATTGACTTAGCATTTTCAATGATAACTGCTTAGAGTGAATTGTGAGCATGGTCAATTGAAACAGTGCAGATAATTCTCTGAATGACTTCCAGATCAGCAATACTAAAGACTTACTTCATTGTCCTTTAGCATATGTTCCTTTTGAAAGCAAGAGAAGTAAAATGCTTACTAAAAAGTCATTATCCTGAAACCTTGTTAGTATGTTTTGTAAGGAAGCCAAAGTAAAACAAATGTGTTAATCAGAAAATTGTGCTAACGATAACAACAAGAAGATAGAATGGGATATGCAGGGAAACATGATAATTGGGAAAGTGACTCACTATAATGTTAAAATTGAGAATTTAATCATATCAAAGTTATTAAAGTCAAAAGTTATGGTTCTTAGAAGAACATAACACCACTCATATTACCCATATGTACTATTTTCTCATCCTATTTGGTTTAGTTTGCCTCTAGTCTTTAGCCATTAATGCTGTATGAATTAAAATTATTATTGTCCTATTTCTGCAAAAATTGCCTTTATGTTTCTTCATTTAAAAAATGAGATTATATAAATTTTATATGTGCAGATTTGCCCTCAGTAACCTCACATTCAAGAAGTACTCAGTAAAAGAGAATGAATTTTCATAACCTTTCTTTCACTGTTGTAATCCAAAGAATCATCATTAAGAGCAATCTGTAATAAAAGTGGCTCCTTTTTATCCATTATATCAGAGAAGATATTAGTAAGAGATATAACCAACTAAACTTACTTCCAGGTTTTCCGGTTCAGATGGAGTTTGGGATATTGATATATGGAGGTAGGTACTGTAGCCTTATATATTAAAGGAATCCAATCCATCAACCTTTCCAGAGATTACTAGGGAAGACTGACAGAGGGAAGAGAAAATAGAAAAAAAAATAAAGTGAAAAGACAATGCTAGTGAAAGTAACGGAGGTTCTATTTCCTTTTTGCCAATTTCTTATCTTCCTACATATCCTCCTCTTCTTCATATTATCTAATGTCAATTAAAGTAAGGATGATGATGATGATGATGATGATGATTTATAGTAGTATCCAACATTTACATAGAATTTACAAGTTTGCAAAATGCTTTACATCTCATTTAAATCGTCCACCAACTCGGTGATGTAGATGCTATTATTATCTACATTTTACAGATGATGAGTCTGAGATTCAAAGAGAGGAAGTGACTTTCCCAGGCACCCACAACTAATGAGCACTTGAGTTAAGTTTTGAAATCAAGTTTTCTTCATTCCATGTTCATCATTCTATTATATCACCTAGCTGGAAGACATCTTAGAAGTTATCTATACTAAATCACTCATTTTGTAAATTAGGAAACTGAGGTCCAGAGAGCGTAAATGATTTGACTAAGGCTACATAAATACTAATACAGAAAGAATTTGAATCTATATTCTTTAACTCCTAATCCAGTGTTCTTTTCTGCTGTATCACTCTACTTCTTCCTGGTTGATCTGTATAACTGGGAGATTTGGGGCAAAAATTTTATTTTATTCAGGTGGTTATTTGTTTTAATTACATCATTGGTTTGGTAAAAAAAAAAGTCACTTAGCACACATGGAAATAAAACAAGTGGAAAAGTGAAAAAATCAATAAAAATTTGTGTGTGTGTGTCTACATGGAAACACAATCCAGTTTAAGTGCAATCTAGTCTTGCCAACCACCACACTATCAAGACTAAATCATTAAAATTTGCCTTATGGATTCGCCTTCAAAATAAGCAAAGCCTAGGCCATATCTGCCTCATGTAAGGAGTCAAACTGTATTTATTGTGCATTAATAGTATGCCATATATGTGTAGGATGTGTGGTGTACACACATACATGTACACATACATACATTTATATAAAACAAGGATGGTAGTTTAAAGAAGAGATTAGCTTGAGGAGTTCAGGATTTAATAAGAAAGGTTAGAGAGATAAAAATATAAATCACCAATACATTTATATAGCAATAATTCATCAGTAAACATTTATTTAGCATGATGCTAGGCACTGTCATCATTACTAATAATAACTTCCAGTATTTGTCAATGCTAAATAATTGCCAATATTGATGATCAAATGGTAATTTCCAAAGAAATAGAATATAACCCTTCTACATTCTCCTTCACAAGTAGACACCTTGTGTTAGTCTCAAGGAGAAGTTTCAACCAGTATTTATTAAGCACTTATTATATGCTGTACATTGTCCTAAACCCCAGCAATACAAAGAAAAGCACAAAACAACAAACCGTCAATAAAAACAAAACAGTCTCTACTCTGAAGATGCTCATGCTCTAATGAGTGAAACAACATAAAATAACAATACACAAAATTCATATACATAGGAAAAAAGGGAAGGAACACGAAATGGAAGGCATTAAAAATAAGGACTATAAAAAGGGTCTTATCTAAGGTGGAATTTGAACTGAAACTTTAAGAAAACAAGAGAAATCAGGAGATAAAAATGAGTAAGGAGAAGGTTTCACTCTTGTCATGAAACAACCAGTGAGAATGCTTATCCAATTATGTCCTTGTTTGGCTTATTTCTGCAGTTCTGGATAAGAGAATAAAGAGTTGCTCTTTCACATGATAATCATTCATATATTTGAAGATATCTATCAAATCATCTTTCCTATGTATTGACATCTAGAGTTTTTCATTCACCCCCATCTCCTTTTTTTTTTGTAAGCAATCAGGGTTAAGTAATTTGCTCAAGGTTACGCAGCCAGTTATTTCTGGGTGTGGTGCTCAGTATATGAGCCTAGATTTGATCCCCAAGTCATCCAGACATTGGAGCCGGTGCTCTTACTCACTGAGCCACCTGGCCGCCCCTAAGCAATTGGGGTTAAGTAACTTGCTTAAGGTTACACGGCCAGGTGTTTCTGGGTGGATAATAAGTGTCTGAGCCTGGATTCTATCCACATGTCATCCCGACACTGGAGCTGGTGCTCTTACTTGCTGTGCTACCTGGCCACCACTGCCATCTCCCTTTTTGAAAATTAAAATGGCAAATATTCATTTCCTCTTGATATTAGAGGAAAAATAATACTTTGCCAAAGCATTATGTAACTCTATTAGTACTAAAAAAGAATATCCATATTTACTAACTGCAATTTTCAACTGTGGAGACATTTCTTGTTTACTTAAAAAGATACAGACAATATTATCTGAATGCATATATTTCAAATTCTTGAGTCACTTTGTTCCATCTTCAGCCCTCAGAAATGTTATACAGCTGCTCATGTCTTTGTTGAGATGCTGTATCATAGGAATATCAAGTGTTTGTAATCACAAACAAAGATTTAGGCTATAATAACAATGTACAATGATCTGTCATGTAAATTGTTTACTTTTTTCCAACTAAGTAGTTTTTGATTGAAAGATGTAGTAGATAGATAAAAGTATTTAGAAAATTGTAAAGGAACCAGAATTCTAGTGCAAAAAATACCATTGAGGCAGGAAGCATTTTGAAACTTCTTTCAGAAGATGTCTGAATTTTTAATTAGGCCAAAATGATCATAATCATTAATCCTACTTTCTGTCTGCTCCCAAATCTGTTCTCTAAGAGGTAGAAATCTATCTTTAAGATGGATATATGGAGACTGATGTAAGAAAGATTCAATATGTAGAAATGTAGAGGTAGTGTTTTCTATTTTTGCATTCGTGTGGCTATATTCATTCATGATGGGGTTCAAGCAATTTTATAAAACCATGAAAAAATGAGGTGGAAATTATGCAGGTGGATTATATAAGAATAAATGTAAAAAATAAGTGATATTCAAGGAGATCAAGGATGAGACTTCTGATTCTATGATGTTTCCCCCAATGGAGCTTTTGATCCCATCTGAATTCTCTAATGCAAAACAGTGTTGCCTTGCTTAGTTTCAATTATTTAACCATTTTTTTAAAAATATGATGAATAAATATGTTCTGGGTTTAATTAGAAATACTATGTAGATTATATACTCACATACATATATCTCTTATCAAGCAATGGTTTTAGCTAATTTTTTTGAAATCCAATTGCCCCTCTTCTAAGTCTCTTTGTCTGATAATCAATATCTCCATAGAGAATTAGCAACAGATTGCTAGCTTTTAACCAGATGCAACAACAGATCAATAAATCATGAACTTTCCTTCACTTTCTTTTCCAACTTGAAGAAAACAATTATTCCAACAACTAAGCCTGCAGAAAACATTGTTATATTGCTATTTCTAAGATAAGAAGGGAGAGAAATTGAGCCAGGTCCAAGAACTCACTCCCCGATTCTCCTCAGTAGTAAGCAGGAAAAATATTTTAAAGAAAAAGTAGGCACTTTCAACAAGGGCTAAACTTTTGAAAAGTATTGGTGAGCCATATAAGGCACAATATATTTTTTTTTAATTTGGGAAATAGTATTTCATTTTTTATAATTTTTATTTAAAAAGAGTTTTCAACATTAGTCATTATAAGATTTTGACTTCCAAATTTTCCCCTCTCCAAAACAGTAAGCAATCTGATATAGGTTATATATGTACAATTATGCTAAACATATCTCCACATTAATCATATGGAAGAAACAGCATAAAAGGGCAAAGCCACAAAAAGACACACACATATACATACAGGCACACACAAGACAAAAGTGAAGCTAGTATGCTTTGATATGCATTCAGACTCCATAGTTCTTTCTCTGTATATGGATAGTATTTTCAATCATGAGTTTTTATTGAATTGTCTTGGATCATTGTATTACTAAGAAGAGCTAAGTCGATCATAGTTGATCATTACACAGTGTTGTTGCTACTGTATACAACATTCTTCTTGTACTGCTCACTTCACTCAGACTTACTTCATATAAATCTTTAGAAATTCTTTTCTGAAATACATGTGATAAAAATTTTTACAGATTACTAAAATTGTCTCATTTTTTTCTACCTATCTCCCAACTTTTTGAGCAGTATTACTGTAGTAATAAAAATATTTGAAATTAGTCTATACAGATGCTTTCACATATTTTAAAATAATATATAATTACTATGATAAATCATGCAATTTATAAATTGACTGAGAGCTTTCAGTCTCTTTTATGTATACAGTTATTAATAATGTAGTGTTATTTTCACCCATGAGAAAATATGGTCCTTGAGAGCAGGTACTGTTTTTATGTGTTTTTTTGCCTTTCTTTGTACTTAACACATACTGCCTGGGGAAATAGACATGGATTTCAGATTGAACCATTGGTACTTATATCCAAATTAGTAATCTCATAGATATACTTTTGTTTAGCACAATGCCAGTACTTATTAGGTGGTTAGTAAATGTTTCCTTCTTCCCTTCCTTTCTTCCTTTTTGCCTTCTTTCCTTCCTTCATTTTCTATATAGGACTTTTTTTTTTTTACTAAAGGAACCACCTAGATTTACATGAAAATATCAAGTATATTCATTTAATTTAAAGATGGGAAGGTGAAGTCTATGTACTGCTCATGAAGTTTTGGTTTTAAAAGATTATTCCAGGCTTTTGGGATGGTGAATAAGATAGAAAATCTAAGAAATATGATGCCCTTCAAGGTAATATTGGCTATTTGATCATAAACAATAGTGCAGAGGTCCTATAAAGAAGAAACATATGCATTGTAGTAGTGAACTTCACTTAACTGGAATAAATTATTCTGAACAAGTATCAACTGTACTGATGGCAAATCTTGTGCCTAAGATGGAGAAGAGGTCTATTTGAATAACTTATATTCAAAAGAACTTTGAGAACTTTGTGGGATGATACCATCCTAATATTTCAAATGTAAATGCTCCACCTGGTACAAAGACCATTTTTATCATATGTAGCTACATTACCTTTAATAACAAAAAATATTATGGTCCCACACCAGTCATAAAATATGGTCATTGGTCATATGGTCAGACAGTTGATGGACCCAGTTAAAGGGATCATTTTACATCACAAAAATAATGGACAACTCTGAAGAAATTAAATTCAACAAGTAGCTTTCAGAACCTTTTAACTTGTCTATGCTTCTTTATGTCTTTCTGCTCTCTGCACTGAAAAAAAAATGCTGTATTACATCTACCATATACATCAAATGTTACTTTCAGTAGTTCAGTTGAAAGTGGGACTCATGGGAGGCCCTTCCCCCATTCCTTGTTTATGGAAAGACTTCATGTCATGTACCTCTATTTTATTAGATCCTTCCAATTCTTCTTACACTAACCAACATATTTTCCTTTCTTGCTTGCTTCTGTTTTTCCTTCTTGTTAAGACTATCAAAGCCATATAAAACCAGCTGCTATATCTCTGCCTACTTTAATCTCTTTTCTCCATGACCCTTAATGAGAGAGTTCTGAGAATATACTTTTTTATTGTTTTGGCATATAAATAGTTTGTCTATACTTGGTATCTTCTGGTTGCTCTATTGTGTGTACTTTTCTATATTTCTTTCAACTCCTAAGTTTCCATTTTAGAGTGTCTATTCACCTCTACATTTTTCATTATGAGTGCTTGGGAATGTTCTATTTCAATAAAGGTTTATTTTCCTAGTAAGATATTACTCAGTTTTGCTGGACAGATTTGTCTTGGTTGTAAGCATTTATCTTTTGTCTTTTGTATTATCATATCTTAAACTCTCTTCACCTTTCTGTGGCACCTGCCAAATCTTGTATGATCTTGACTCTACCTGCTTGGTACATTATTATTTTTTTCTTATTGGCTACTTCCAATATTTTTTCTTTGATCTAGAAGTTCTTAATTTGTCTATAACGTTCCAGGAAGAATGGCATTTGGGGATTGTTTTCATGATGTGACTCACCACATATATACAAGGATCTAATGTTGTATAATATTAGAAATAGGAGGTAGTTTAGGCTAGAAGTATAGCCTGATGTATGTATGAAGTCCACAACACCCCATGGGTGACCTGAAATAAAGTAAAATAATTTGGTAATATTTAACAAAATGAGGGAAATATTAATATGTTTTAAGTCAATATGAAACTTGCAAGATCTTTATGTACCATTTAGTGGCCCTTGTTACTATCCAAGTTTGACACCATTGGTTTAAGTAACTCTAGGGAATTCAATTAAGCCCTCCCAATAATAGATAGCATGGCAGATATCCTGACACATCCAAACCAATGTTAACCAAGTTTATTATGCATTCACTCTAATTAACCACCATAAATAACAACCAAAATGAATGTTCTGCCAAGCCAGGCTGATCTAACTCTATCTGAGCAGTGGTGCTTCTATGCTCCATGGTCTTTTTTAAATTATTTTTTTTTAATTTAAACTTTTTTCATTAAGATATTTTTCTTTCATTTTTTTTTCTTTAAAAAGTATTTACTTATTTTTAACATTCTTTTAAAAATTGAATTCCAGGGGTGACCAGGTGGCTCAGTGAGTAAGAGCACTGGCCCCAGAGTCAGGATGACATGGGATCGAATCCAGACTCCGATACTTAGCACCACACCCAGAAATAACTGGCTGTGTAACCTTGAGCAATTTACTTAACCCCAATTGCTTTAAAAAAAATGGAATTCCAAATGCTCCTCTGCCATATTCCTAGCTTATCCCCTACCAATTGAAAAGACAAGTAACAAAGACCAAAAAAAAGTATCAATTATACTTGTGAAGGGGTGGCTAGGTGGCACAGTGAATAGAGCACTGGCCCTGGAGTTAGGAGGAGCTGAGTTCAAATCCAGTCTCAGACACTTAACACAAAATCTAGCCATGTGACCTTGGGCAAGTCACTTACCCCAACTGCCCTCCAAAAATAAAAAGCAAAAAGAATTACATTTATGAAATCATAAAAAATTCATATTAAGCACGTTAGAAAAAAAAGAAAATTAAAGTGAGAAAATATATTTTAATTTGCACTTAGATGGTATTTCTCTATCTGGAGGTTGATAGTAGTCTTTATATTCTTTATCATAAATGCTTCAGATTTTTCATGGATCATTGTAATGACCAGAGTAGCTAAATCTTACACAGTTGATTGTAGTTATAATATTGCTGTTACTTCCTACAATGATCTTGTTCTACTCACTTCACTTTGCATCAGTTGATATAGATTTTCCCAAGTTTTTCTGAAACCATCTCCCTTGCCACAATTTGTTTAACCATTTCTCAACTGAAAGTTACCCCCTTTACTTTTAAATTCTTTACTACCATAAGAGGAATTTCTACAAATATTTTTGTACACATAGATCATTTTCCTTGCTTTTGGTTTTTTGGGGCTATAGACCTAGTAGTAATATTGCTGGATCAAAGAGTATGAATTGTTTTATCATAAATTGGGCATAGTTCCAAATAGTTCTCCAGAATGGTTGGATCATTTCATAATTCTTCCAATAGTCCATGAGTGTACATGTTTTCTCACATCCCCTCCAGAACTTTCTTTTAAAAAAAAATTATTTATATTTAGTTTTCAACATTAATTTCCAAAAGATTTTAAATTACATTTTCTCTCCCCATCTTTCCCCTACCCCCCAAAAAATAGAAAGACTACTGAATACCCCTTCCCCCAATCTATTCTCTCTTATATTCTTCTGCATAACCTCCCTAACTTTCTAATAGGGCAAGATGGGTTTCTATACCCCAGTTCCTGTATATCTTATATCCCAGTTGCATGTAAAAAATAAAACAAAACAATTTTTAAACATTTGTTTTTAAAACTTTGTGTTGCAGATTTTTTTTGCCCTTCTTCCCTCCTCACCCAGCCCCACTGGGAAGATAAGCAATTCAAATATCTTCATACATGTGTAGTTCCCCACATCATTTCCATAGTACTTATATTGTGACAGATTATATTTCCCTCCATCCTATGCCCCCCCACTTAATCTGTTTTCTCCTTTGACCCTATCCCATTTCCAAATTTTTGCTTCTAACAACTCTCTCCCCCAATCTGCCCTCCATTCTGTCACCCCCCCCCATCCCCTTTCCCTCTATTTTCCTGTAGGGTAAGATATCCTATTGAGTGTTTATGTTATTCCCTCCTTAAGCCAAATTCAATGGGAATCAGGTGGTTCCATTCCCTTTCACCTTCCTGTTCTTCCCCTCCATTGTAACAGTTTTTTCTTGCCTCTTTTATATGAGATAATTTACCCTAATGTATTGCTCCCTTTTTTCTTCTCCCCAATAAATTCTTTTTTCACCTCTTAATTTTTTTTAGATATCATTCCTTCATATTCAACTCATCCTGTGCCCTCTCTCTATGTATATATAAACATACAAAATGCCCATAATCACATATATCTATATTTGTATATACATACATCCTCCATACATATATATATTGTATTTCTGTGTGTGTGTATATTCCCTTCAATTTTTTCATACTGAGAAAAGTCTTATTAGTTACAATCATTGTTTTTCGATGTAGGAATGTAATAGTTCAACTTTAATAACTTTCTTATGATTTCTTTCTCCTGTTTACCTTCTCATGCTTCTCTTGCTTCTTGTCAAATTTTCTATTCAGCCCTGGTTTTGCATCAAGAATGCTTGAAAGTAGGGGTGGCCAGGTAGCACAGCGAGTAAGAGCACCGCCTCCAGTGTCGGGATGACCTAGGGATTGAATCCCGGGCTCAGACATTTAGCACCCAGCGAGAAACACCTGGCCATGTAACCTTGAGCAAGTTACTTAACCCCAATTGCTTAGGGGTGGCCAGGTGACTCAGCAAGTAAGAGCACCGGCTCCAGTGTCAGGATGACCTGGGGATCAAATCTGGGCTCAGATACTAAGCACCACACCCAGAAATCACTGGCCATGTAACCTTGAGCAAGTTACTTAACCCTGATTGTTTAAAAAAAATAATGCTTGAAAGTCCTCTCTTTCATTGTATGACCATATTTTTCCCTGTAGCATTATACTCAGTTTTTCTGGGTAGGTGATTTTTGGTTTTAGCTCTAGCTCCGTTGACCTCCAGAATGTCATATTCTAAGCTCTTCAAACATTTAATGTAGAAGCTGCTCCATCTTGTGTTATCCTGATTGTTTTTCCACAATATTCAAATTGTTTGTTCCTGACTGCTAACAATATTTTCTCTTTAACCTAGGAACTCTGGAATTTGCTGATAATATTCCTAAGGGGTTTCTTTTTGGGATGTTTTTCAAGAGGCAATAAGAGACTTCTTTCAATTTCTATTCTGCCCTCTAGTTCTAGAAGATAGGGGCAATTTTGCTTGATAATTCTTGAAACAAAGGGTCTAGGCTCTTTTTTCATCATGACTATGAGGTATTCCAATAATTTTTAAATTATCTCTCCTGGATCTATTTTCCAGGTCAGTGGTTTTTCCAATGAAGTATTTAACATTGCCCTTTTTTTCATTTGTTTGGATCTGTTTTATATTATCTTGATTTCTCATAAAGTTGCTAGTTTCCAATTGCTCCAGTCTAATTTTGAAGGAGTTATTGTCTTCACTGACTTTCTGAAATCCCTTTTCCATTTGGAGAATTTGGCTTTCTTTCTTTCTTCCTTTTTTTTCTTTCTTTCTTTCTTTTTTATTTTTGGAGGGCAATTGGGGTTAAGTGACTTTCCCAAGGTCACATGGCTAGTTTTGTGTTAAATGTCTGAAGCTGGATTTGAACTCAAGTCCTCCTGACTCCGGTGCTCTATTCACTGTGCAACGTAACCACCTCTAAATTCAACTTTTTTAGGCATTCTTCTCCTCACTGGCTTTTTGGGCCCTCCTTTGACATTTGAGTTAATCTATTTTTTGAGGTATTATTTTCTTCTGTGTATTTTTGGGTCTCCTTTAGCAGTTGTTGACTTGCTTTTCATGATTTTCTTGCATCATTTTCATTTCTCTTACCAATTTTCCTCCACTTCTCTTACTTAATTTTCAAAATCTTTTTTGAAATCCTCCATGGCTTGTAACCAGATCATATTTTTTTCTTGGAGGCTTTTGATG
The DNA here is from genome assembly GCF_028583685.1 of Petaurus breviceps papuanus. Classification (NCBI taxonomy): domain Eukaryota; kingdom Metazoa; phylum Chordata; class Mammalia; order Diprotodontia; family Petauridae; genus Petaurus; species Petaurus breviceps. Next base: position 3,588,398 of record NW_027187391.1, read on the forward strand.
AAAGGGTTCTGACTTTGCTGTCTTCCTCCCGTTCCATGCCTTGATGCTTTTTGTCCCCAAAAGAGTATTCTTGTGTCTGTGCTTCCATTGCTTGTTCATATTGGCAACCAATTACTTGACTTTTGAGATTTTTCTACAGTTGAACTCTGCTTTCTGAATGGAGAGAGCCATGTACCAAATTGCTGGTGTTTTTGCAGTTGCTGGAGCTATTAAGCGGGTGCCCTCTCTACAGCACCCACATGCTCTGGCTCATTATACACCCTAGGAACACCACTCAAGACTGCAAGAGCACTTAGCCTCTCAATGGTTGCTTGATCCCCCTACAATTTGAAGGCCAGGAGCTCTGGAGGCAGTGATGTGGTGTGGCTGCACAGCTACTGCTCCTCCACTGCTTCTCATCCCTGGAGCAGGGGCCAGACTGTGCTCTTCCATCTCCCCCATTCCAACAGAATCCCACACTGACATTTTTCTTTGTCTTTGGCATTTATGGATTGAGAAGTCTGGAAACTGCTACAGTTGCTGGTGATTTACTCTCCTGAAGTCTACTCTAGCTGCTGCTCTTTGGGACCACCTGGGGATAAAACCATGGCTCATTTGGGACTGCCGTCACCTCCCAATGGGCTGGGATGGACCCTTTCTGAAGGCCTGCCAGGCTTTGTTCAGTGGAAGATTTGTTTCTCTCTGTCACTTTGTGGGTTCTGTAAGCTCTAAAGGTTGTTTTAGAGTCATTTTTTACACATAATGGAGGAGGTGGGAGCCCAAGCTGCATGGAAGTCCTGTTTTTCCTTCTCCATCTTGGCCCCCTCCAGCGTTTTCATGTTTGATATGTGTGAGTTGCTAACTCACAGTTACTTGAATTTCTCAAGTAATTATGGTTTAGAGAATTTAGCTTTGATTTGCTCTTCTGAAACCTGTTCATACACCTTGATCTATTATCAATTATGGAAAGGCTTTTTTTTTTTAAGTAAATTTGACTCAGTTCCTGATACATTTCAGCATATATAAACTACATAAGCTATGAACATTTTTGATATTACTTCATTATTTTTGTTACCTTTTAGCAAAATAAAGTTTCCTTTATTATTTCTTTTAATTGGATCTATTTTTGCTTTTGCTTTGTCAAATATTATGACTGCTGCCCCCTGCCTTTTTTTTTCTTTAGCTCAATCATAATAGATGTTGCTCTACCCTTTATTTTTAACACCACACATGTGTCTTTCTCTTGCAAGTGTTTCTCTTTAAACAACATATTGCTGGATTCTGGTTTCTAATGCATTCTGCTATACACTTCCATTTTATGGCTGGGTTCATCCCATTAACACCTGTACTTGTGATTATTAAATGTTTATTTCCCTCCACCCTATTATTTTCTATTCTCTCTTTCTGTCTCTGTCTCTCTCTCTGTCTCTATCTCTCTCTGTGTCTCTGTCTTTCTGTCTCTGTCTCTCTCTCTGAAACTGTCTCTGTCTCTGTCTCTCTTTTTCTCTCTGTCTCTCTCTCTCTGTGTCTCTCTCTATCTCTTCTCCTCCCTCTCTTCTCCTCTTATTTTCCTACTCAAAAGTCAGCAATACTTCTGATGATAGCTTACCTCCCATCTGCCCTCTGTTTTGTCAACCACCTATCTCTTATGCCCTTCCCTCCCACTTCCCACTCCCTTATTGGGTAAAATGCCCTGCTATACCCATCTGAGTGCACACACACACACACACACTTATATATGTGTGTATACATATAGATTTATATATACATCTTCATTAAGTCATTTATTTGCATATAATGTACTCCAGTACTCCTTGTTTAGCATTTCAGTTTGCTGTGATGAATGTTGAGGCAAAGGGAAATAGTGTTTTACTTAAACATAATTAGGAGATCCTACTTCTAGATATGTCTATCTATCTAAAATGGAAATATTTGATCTGATACAGGATAAAGTGAGCAAATCCAAGGAAATAAAATATATGACTCCCACATGTAAATGGAAATAACACAAATATGGTTAATGGTTAATTTTCCAAAATAATCAAAAGCAAACATGGAATCAAAGATGATATCTTCCCCCCACCCTCACCATGCCCTTGGAAGTTTAGGATATTCATGGATAGAAAACATTGCATATAATTGAAGATATTTTTTATTTATTGATTTTGCTGATTTTTTTCTCTTTTTCCAAAAATCTGTGCTATATGTGATGAATCTCTGTGAATTGAAATATATTGAGAGAAATTTGAGCAATGAAAAAAATTTCAACAAAATTTGGTTAAAATACATAGAATTATGAGTTCTTTTAAAAGTCATATATCAGAAGTTACCTTTGCTGCATTTTGTGATCCAGTAGTATCAAATTAGATTCTAATCCAGCCTGAATCATTTAACTTGACTGAGGAAGACCAGGCATAGATTAATGATATAGTAACAAAAGACATAAATAAGTGAATACAACCCCAATGCCATTGCAATCTATTTGCCAAAGGATTAATTTATAGAAGTAGTAAAAATTATAACTCACATGGAGGAGAAAAAAAGTTTAATAATTTTAAGAGAAATAAAGAAATGGAATGAGAACAAAGGGGAAAATTATTGGCACATTTCAAACTATACTACAAAGAAATAATTTGCTTCTGGGTAAAAATAGAGAAGTTATTTAGTTGAATAGATAAGTTACACAAAATAAAGTAAAAATGTATCTAAGAATATACTATTGGACATACAAAAAGTCCCCAGATGCTGGCATAAGGAATCACTATTTGACAAAAACTTCTTGGAAAATTAGATAGCTCTCTGGAAGATATTAGATTTAAATTAACACATGATACTGTATACAATTATATGACCTCGTTTAAATAATTTACATTATAAACAGTTTAGAGAAGTACAAAAACAATTACTAATCAGATCAATAGATGAGAAAAGTTTATGATCAGAAAAAGAAGAGAGAATATCACAGAACACAAAATGGATAATTTTTACTTGCACTAAATTTAAGAAAAGTTTTACACAACTAAATCTAATAAATCTCTAAATCAAAACAAAATAGATAAACATGTAACTTGAAGTTATTCAGATATTCTAACTCATACTCATCAGAGTTTTATGAGAGTGGCAATTCATGACAATAAAAAAAGATGTGGTTTCAGATTATGTGAAAAAACATGAATATTGACACGTTGGTAGATCTGTGAAGAGCTACAATTGTTGTTTAAGTAACTTGGAGTTATATATAAAACTTATTGAATGGTGTTTATTACCCTAGCTATATAACTACAAGACTACCAGGTTTATATCCAAAGGAGATCTGGGGAAGGTGGAAGGGACAGGTCCTTTAATTTACAAAGAAATAATAATATTTACAACATATATTTTATGGTGGCAAAAAAGAAAAAAATACTGGAAATTAAGAGGAAGTCAAATACTTAGAGAATGACTTAATAAATTCTTGTTCGTGAATGTAAAAGGTGAATATTTTGCTATAAGTAATAGAAAAATAGATGATTAGTTATATAAAAGTTTATATGAATCAACGCAGAGTGAAATTAGCAGAACAACAAAAAATAATTTATACGCTAACATGAATATTATAGATATCATCAATTTTAAGAACTTTAGTAAACTGTTGAAGAATTATATTTAGGCTATTTAATATAGGGACAAAAGCAGGGACAAAAGATTTGAAATGGTACCTGGGCCTTAAGATTTCTTCACTGTATTATTAATTTGCCTGTTTTTTCAAAGAGACCTATCATAAATGTTTCAATATTTGTAACATAAATGTTTTTTTTTAAAGAATAGTATTGTAAAATAGACCTATGAAATATCTAAAATCTTTACTTTGTACCACTCTAACCTTCTCAATTTCAGTAATCATGAAATAGGGACTGGTCACAGGGAAGAAGAAATAAACAATTTAACACATATATAAGACAATTAATATACATATATGTATGCATACATAAAATAGATCTACATTTATGCATATAAATGTACATATATACATATACATGTAAGAGACTACACACAGGCTAATGGATCATATGTCAAAAAATATATTTATTTTCTAATTTGGATATCTCTGTATATAGTGATGATATAATGAATATAGGCATAAACCCAAGAATATCTGAACACTTATCATATGGGCTGTTATAGTTCTTATATCTTTAAAAAATAATAACATATTTACTAAATGAAATATTCTGGCCAATGAGATACCAATTTAGGTAAAATAATGTTCATTCTCTTCTGGAATTTACACACTCTAGTAAAGAATTAAAATGTCTTGTCCTCTGCCTCCCTTCCTCCTCCCTGTCTCCCACCTCTCTCTATCCATGCTGATATAAATGCAGATGATATTCTTGAGCCTATTACTTTTTTTTTTCTTTTACTGAGGAGCTACCCTCTAAAAAGGGCAAGATAGAGATGAATTTCCCTCTAAGCTGAGGCAGGCATGCTTGTTTAAAATTAAGTTGGAGGGAGAGAGTTGACCTCAATCTGTCAGTGTGTAATGATTGTTTTATCTTCCATGCTACTAGAAATGACAGTATTTTCAATTTTAGTAATGAAATTCTCAGGAATCCTTTGCCTTTGTTCCTACTCTTTTTATGAAAATGTTTATGAAAAAATATGCTAGATGTTTGTAATTCCAAATTCAATAGGGTTTAATATGTGTGCCATATTTGTGGTAGGGAATATATTTCTGACTTCAATCTGTCTTGATATCATTGATATAATCAAACAGAATCCCTCAGCACTTCAGGATGTGCTATGTTGTTCATTTTTTCTAGCATTTATTTACCTTTCATATTAATACATCAAATAAAACTTCTCTTTTTTCTATGATAACGATGTACTGACAACATCTAATGTTGGTCAAAAGACATAAGCTACTTTCTTTGTGTGTGGGGGTGTGGGGGGGTGTGGGTGTGTAGAGGAAATACATTGTCTTCTCTTCCTGACTTTCATTTTGTTTTCTAATAATTTTTCATTCAAATAATTTTAAATTAGTACTAATACCTTTTAAAAATATATGGTTGAGTATAATATATATGAACTTCACTATTTGAAGTTATTGTACAAATACTACCTTTATTTTTACCTTCATATAGACAAAATTTAGTTTGACCTACTTCATTTTATTACCAATTGCTGCAGAATAACATTTATTACATACCATGCTTCCCCCTCGATTATGCAGTCTTTCTGAACTCTCTTTGATTCATTCTTCACCACCAAATTAAACACATTATCTTTCTTTGTGTAATTATTATATTTCTAAAATTATTGCCCTATCAACAAATTTAGCTTTAGAAGAAGTATCAGATATATAACAGAATCTGAAACCTTTTCTAGTATCTTCAACAAATGGCTTCAGATTCTCCACTTGGAGACTTCCAGTGATGAAGAACTTCTTACCTCCTTAGTCATTTCATTTCATTTTACAGACAGCTGTAATAATGATAAATTTCCTCCTTACATCAAGGCAAAATCTATATTCTTATAACTTCCAGTCATATATCCTAGTTCTATCTTCTGTGGTTTATAAAATAAACTAATTTTTCCTTCATATATATATATATATATATAAAACTCACTTTAAATATTTGAATATTATCTGATATAAAAGAGTGAGCTGACAACACTTCCTTTTTCATGGACTTCAGTACTTGGGCCCTTCTATTCTTCTATTACTATGTTGTAAAGGGGCTGCTATGCTACACTGAAGAATCTTTTAAGTCCAATTTCTTCTATCACCAAGAATGTGTTTTACAAGAATTGTTACCTATGAATGCATCTTCAACCCAGGATTTGTATAGTTTGACTTTAAACTCAAATGCAGATTTTTTTTTTCATTTTTTATCTATTTCATATGGCCATTTTAAATTTAGCTAGAATTTCAACCAATTTTTTTTCTTGACTTTGTCATCCTCTATTTTAATAAGACATTTAGAACTATCTAAAAGAAGAGTAATAAAATGATTATTATGGCATGTTTCATTTTATTTTTTAAAAACATCTTTTTTTCCTTTTTTTAATATTACTGCGTTTAAACACCATAAAGAACATTTCCATGCATAAAGGAATATGTGCAAAAAAATGGATTCTATATGAAACCATAAACTCTACTTTATAAAACTTGCTTTAAGTATTTAATTTTATACTTCCATTTCAAAACTTCCCTTCTTATTCTCTGATTTGAACTTCCTTATCTTCCTTTGTGTGGATGCAAAATATTACAATGGCCTTTTAGGGAATTATTATTGCTAACCTGACCTCCCACTAATCTCCTGAATAAAAACACAAAGGTGGAACATACAACACAAAATGGACCCACACTGTGACCATGACCAAAATTGTGTATCCCTTTCTCCATTGTGAATCCAAACCTTCTGTCTAGAGGAAAGTAACACCTCTGGAGCATCTTCATATCTTTTGGAGTCTTGGCTGTTCAATTGTATTCATGGATTTCAAAGTTGTTTCTTTTAATGTTGTTGTTGTACTGGCTTAAATTATTCTTATTTTACTCATTTCACTCTGTATCAGTTTGTACTACCCAAGATTCTGGGAAATCTTGTTTCATCTTAGTTTTCTATATTTCTCTGGACTAATGTATTTATATTTCAATGTTTCTAATCAGCTCTGGGCTTTTCATCAAATTTTTTTTTAAAATCTTCTATTGCATTAAATATACATTTTCTCTCATAGAGGATTATACAGAGTTATGCAGTGTAGGTTATTCTTGGTTGTAAGCCCATATCTTTTGCAAATCTTATACTCTAAAATCTCCTTTCATTTAAAGTTTAAGTTACAAATTATGTGTGTTCCTAACTATAATCCCTTGATACTTGAGCTGCTTCATTCCATATTCTTGTAGTATTTTCTCTTCTACATGGGAGTTTTGAATTTTGACTGGGAGTTTTACTGGGAGTTTTCATTTTATTTCAGATTTAATACAGAAGAGATATTGTTTATTTAATCTTTACCATTTCTTCTATTCTTAATAAATCTGGGCAGTTTTCATTTATGATTTCTTGAAATATGGTATTCAAACTTTTTTTTACTATTTCAATGTTTTCAGGGAGCCCAGTATGTTTTTTTTTTTAATTTTATATCTTCTTGACCAGTTTTCAAAGGTGGTTTTGTTACCAGATGTACTTTTTTCTTCTAGTTTTTCAATCTTTTGATTTTTTAAATATTTTTGCTGTGCCATGGAGTTACTGATTCCTGTAGGTTTATTCTTGTTTTCCAGGAAACCACTTCTTGGGTAAAGTTTAACATTTTCTCTTCTAAACTATTTATTAGCCTTCCAATTCTTTCCTCTAGTCCTTTTATTTTATTTTATTTTTATCTCTTCTTTCATTTCTCTTAGGAATTCCTTTAGTCATTATGGAAAATCCATATTTGCTAGTTTCTTTGTGCTTAGTCTCTGTTTACAGCTATGAAATAGCTTACTATTTCTTTTGCAATTTCTCTGGATTTGATACTGGTTTGTGTCTTCATTATTAATTTTTTCAATCTCTGTGTTTAGTTCCTGAATGAGAACTTTGTATTTGGGTCAGGCTATGTCTTCTAATGAACCTCTGACTGACCATACTGGATATTACCTTAGGTCACATGTATTCTTACACAGACCTATACATCTCAGGGTTGGGCCCCTTTGGTTCTTTGAGATTCAGATTTGTATCTTTAGGACGCTCTCTGGTGTCTAAAAATAGCATCAGTAACCACAGAACTCATGGACCTGGGCTGTCCTGGTATGGTGTCTGTGTATGCTACAACCTCAGTACCCCAACATTACCAAACTCTCTACCATAGTGCTTTTGCAAAAGAAAAAAGTGCTCTTGATGATTTGATTTTGTAGGTTATATATGTCTTCTTCCCCTTGGTTGGGCTGGGAGATATGGATCCTAGTTTTGTTGCCATAGCCCCCTATTTTACTTTCTGACTAACTTTTTGGTGAAGTATTGGGGTGGAAGAAGTCATTCACTAGTAGTTTCCCACTCAATTTCAAACTTTGTCAGAACACACAGTGGAGCTAAATGCTCTGCCCATTGTCTGAAAGTCCAGGCAACTTATCCTAGATGCTAACTTGTTAGAAATATTGGAGAAGAAATTCTTGTCCATAAATGAGTTGACTCAGATGACCTCTTCCAATTATGAGACTCTTTACTACTAGTCATTCTAATCAAAGTTCTTATCCCTTTAGGTGTCACAGGATTTCCTGTTCTCAAATTTGATTTGCTTAAGGAGTCAGTCCAGTGATTTTTTGAGATTTGAGGAAATAATGTAATTATTGAGAGACTTGACCAAAATGGTATTTACCTCATTGTCATCCTTCAATGAGGTGAGCATGATTCATTTTCAAATTACTATGACTCTTCTAATCACTGAATTACCCTATGTGTTTGCTTATAAACATTCTTTTTAATTAACCATTCTAAAATTTACCAGGAATAAATAGTTCACTAATGTATCAGTTGAAGGATTCATTGATTTTTGGAAATTTGAAAATTTGCCAACTTTGAGTTCAGTGTCACTTGAGGTTATTTTTTTATTCCTCAAAAAAACCAGTAATTACATGGTACTAGGTATTTTAGTATACTTGAATTCATTCAGGTCAAGTCACTTGAACTTCCTCATGTTTCTTGTATTTCATGTATAGACTTATTTTTGGAAGAGGAAATATAGTGTACAAATGTTAAATGGGGAGGGAAAAAAGAAAAAAAAGATTTAGTTCTTGTTTTTCTTGCCTGTGTCTTTGTGTGTGTGTGTGTATGTGTGTGTGCTTAATTTTTCTTTCTTGCATTATCTTTGTCCTGCCAACCCCATATTGGACCCATCCCTTCCATGCTTTCACTGCCTGAAACATAATTTTAAAAACCCTCTTGTTCTTAGGATTCATCAAATGTCCTAGGTTCTTATGCAATTCATCCTCACTATCACACTTCGCTAAACATCATGACATTCTTTTGCATTCATACTCATTGCTTACTTGCAGATTCTTTTAACATCAGAACTTGTTGGAGAGTTCCCTTTGCAGCCCTTTTAGACAACTATCTCTTTTGTTTCTCAACTAATTTATTTTATTGTATTTTCATATTTATTCTTGAAAGTTATAGATGAAAAATGAGCATGTTTTGGGAGATTTCACTGGATCTGCATATTTAATATGAGCTAACCATAAATGGAAGTTACATAAGACAAATTCAATCCATTTATTTTGAAAAAGGCAATAAATAGGATACATAAACCCTGGGACACCTTGAGGCCATGGCATCACTTTATTATCACAAATTTTACTGCTGATACTGGGGGTTATAGAACAGGTTCCTCTCTAGACATCACATGGACCATCTGCTTTAGTTAACTCTATTTGTTCTATTGCAGCTATGTCAGTAGATGGGAGGTGGGAGAGGTTCACAAAAGCTATACAAACATCAAGGCAAGGTATGCAATATCCAGGAAAAGTAAGTAGACTTTTCTCCAAGATATCAACATCTTGGATAGGGCACATTTTTCCACATTAAAGTGGTCCCACATAAGTCCTACATCCCTTGGTATGATCTCAAGGTGATAATGGGAAGTAGGAGGTACATGTTCTCCCTTCTTAGAAATCAGCACTGTTATAAGGTTCTAGTCACTTCTTGCTGGTTATATGTCTGATCTTGAACTTTAGTGCTTAGCATGGACCAGAGCTCATCCAGGATTATATAGTAGGGTTCACCCTCATGGACAGTTAGAGCTTTTAGGTAATTAAAACAGCCTTGGATTTAATTTTCTATGACCTAGTAAGACCTGTCTAACACCAGAATAATTTTACTATGCAGTAGATAAGGAGGTAGTGGGAGAATATCACAGATCAGGTTCTCAGAGGATTATAGTAAATTAGGTTTGGGTTTGTAGGTTTTTCTCTTCCTGTTTTCACTGGTGTTATATATGGCTCTTAGTATTATCATTCCATGGAATGTAGTCAGTGTGGATTTCAAGTGGTTTGTCTCAGTTAGTCAACAAGCAAGTATTAAGTAATTATTTCATTCCAGGAACTATGCTAAGTACTGAGAATATAAAAAATACTTAGCTGTTAAGGAGTTCTGCTTTTCTAGAGTTCTGTGATCCACAGTTGAATTTCACATTAGTTAGGCTTCTAATAACAAATTATATCTAAAAACAAATCTGATATGTGATGAGATTTTCTACAAATTCATTGTAAGAGATATTTTATTGATTATTGATTGATTGAGAGTCATATGCCTGAACTTTCAGTTGTTCATCACTAGGGATATTACCAAGATAGGGAAACTTCAAGCTCCCTTGGCTTCCTTCTGGTCTCAGTTAAAATCCTACAATTTGAAACAAGGTTTTCACAGTATCCCTTAAAGTTAATTCCTTCCATTCGAGATTACCTTTCATCTACTCTTTATATTTCTTATTTATGTATAATTGTTTATATGTTGCATTCCTCCATTAGAATGAGTTCCTTCATGACAAGAACTATATTTTTTTCACTTTCTTTGTCTTCCCAGTGCTTAGCATAATGCCCAATATAAGTTAAACACTTAATGTTTATTTATTAACTGATTATTCATTGTTTCTTTACATGCCCTTTATCTCTTCTATTTCCCATTCTCATAGTATTTAGAGTAGAGAAGGCAATAGGGAATAAAGGGAAAGGAAAGGAAGGGATCAGCATCTATTAAAAGCCAGATGATCCCATTATAGACCAGACACTGTGTGTGTGTTTGTGTGTGTTGATCCTCACAGCAAATCTAGGAGGTTGATCTCTTATGCTATTCACAGCAACTCTGGGAAGTAGGTGCTATTATGATACCCATTGACCTTTAAGGAAACTGAGGCATACAGAGGTTAAATGATTTGCTCAGGATCACACTACTAGTAAGTTTCTAAGACCAGATTTGAATCAAAGACTTCTAGACTCCAGATCCAATATTTTATCCCCTGTAGCACCTACCTGCCTCTAAATACAATTTAGCATGTAATAAAAGTTTTTTTGATAAAATAAATTCCTGGAATTCCATATTCCATGATTCACTGACCTGAAGAATTCCTCTCAATTCAATCAACATTTATTACATATTTTCTGGAAGCAAGACAATATGCTAATATAGTATCCAAAGATGAATATTATCTCATGAACTTGCAATCTAATTAGGTAAGGTTATAGAAAATTCAAATCAATATGACTCAATCTAAGAATGTAATAAGTATATAAGAGAGGTACCTATAAATGTTTATTTCCATCTGGAGGTATAAAGAAAAAAGTGGGGGAGTTAAGGCCTAAAGCAGGTCCTAAATGTTGTCTGGGTTTTTAAACAACAACAGCAAGAAGAGAATTGAAATGAAGGGAGAGATTAGAAAGATATTGTAGAGAGAATTTATAGTATTTGGCAAGTATTGGATATGAAGAATGAGGAAAAGTAAAGAGTCAAAGATAACTATAAATGATCAATACTGGATGATTAGCATAATGGAAATAGCATTAAAAATATTGTATAATTAGGAAGAGAGGATATTTTGGCAGGGAAATTTTTGTGGTTAGATATGTTGACATTGGGATGCAAGAAAGATATGTACAGGTTGGTTGGAACATCCTTCAGATAAGTAGGGATATACAAGGGTGATAGAAAATGTCAAGAGACAGAATCATTTTGTGTAAAAAAATCTCTTGTATATAATTCCTTTACTTTTCAATGTACAGAAAATGGTCATAGAAAACTTCAGAAATTCTTGAACAATGAGTTTTAAACGTTAATTTTCCTTTTCCAGTCACATTCCAGTATTTGCTCATATTTTGATCCTTCATTCCACTGCAACTATTTTTGTTTTTCTGTCCTTTCCTCCCCCCTCAACCCCAGTGAACTGTTTCCTTCAGATTTGCTTTCTCAGTCACTGTCACTCTATCCTGATGATTTCCAAAAGCACCTTTCATTAGTAGTTTAGCAATCCTTGTACAATGTGGAATATTACAACTGGTAATTTCACAGTGTGGTAATTACAATTCTCAGTTAACCAGAATTTGTAACTAACCAGGCACATTCACCTTCCCTCGCACACCCCCCTCCTTCCCTTCAGTGTACAGGATAAGCAAGTTTTCACTTTAATAATATCAACAGTGGCATCTTTGATTATCAACAACAATATATTTAAAGATATAGATGGCTTTCTGACTTAATGCTTGATTCAATTTCCTCTGCAACTCAGGAGGGAATTATTTGAGAGATCCCAATTAGGCATGATTTGAATTAATTGGAACAACATAATGTACACACTGCTCTGCATTACCAATTAAGTTAGGAAGAGGTACAAGGTATTGTGCTGAGAGCACATCTTTATTGGGCTAATAGTCATTATTTATATCTCATCAATTCTTTATCTAACATCAAATATTTTGTCTCTCTAGTGTACAAATGCACAATAATATAAAAAAAATGAGGAAAGAAATGTTTGCATGCTGTAGAGGATAGAAATTTAAAAGCAATTAGTATGTACTTTTTCTTTCTTTTTTTTATGAGTAATCAGGGTTAAGTAACTTGCTCAAAGTTACATGGCCAGTTATTTCTGGGTGTGGTGCTAAGTGTGTCTGAGCCCGGATTCCATCCCCAGGTCATCCCGACACTGGAGCCACCAGGCCGCCCCTTAGTATGTACTTTTGAAATATCTTCTGACAATTTCTTTTGGTGACTATTATTTGTATGACCACTCTAACTTCTGTCAAGTCAAAATGATGAGCTTAATGTTATTTCTGGATATTGCTTGGAAGGAGACTATGAGAAAGGTTAGATAGTGTTTCCTAATTGTTCCCAGGAACCAAAGAGAGGATAAATTTATTTTAAGAGGTGCACAAAAGGTAGTTAGTGGGCCAATAAGTAAGCAAGCAAACAAATCAAGAAAGTGACCTCTTCACCTTGTTATATCATTAAACCCTCCATTTCTCAATTATAAATGAATAATGAGCAAAGGGAACAGTTTTAATAAAAAAAATAGTGTTTGGAAATTAGCTCACTGTAAAACATAAATTTTCTCTGTTCCAAAGTCAAGAGTGAGGTGCAAGATATTTGTGTTTTACATTGACCATGGCTATTGCTAAGAATTCAGTCACCTAGAGCAAACTCAGTTATGGTTTCACTAGAGAGACAAAGTGACCAGGAAACCTCATGGCTATTACTAGGAAGACTGGTATCTGAAAATATCACCACAATTTGCACACTAATCCTGCTCATATTGTGTGGCATGGATTTCCTGACCTAGAGTTATATTGAGTACAGTTGAAATCTCCTGGTAGCATACTTGGAAAATATTTGATAGTATCAATATCCATTGATGTTGACACTTGTGGTGGGTTGAGGTAGAGTTGAGAGGAGGACCATGAAGTAGGACTATTGAGGAGAGGAAGAAGTACTGATCTACATAGGGGCTGTTATTATCCCATTTTAGAGTTGAGAAGATTCAGATATACCACACCTCCATATCAGAACTTTGGGACAGAACCTTGGTTCCTGAACCCAGTTACAATTCTGACAGCAATGTATCTATAGAGGTAGAGAGACAGAGACAGAGAGGGAGAGAAAGAGACAGAGATAGAGATAAGATTGTAGATATAGCATAGATTGAGATTTATATAGATCTGTCAGCTACTCCATTTAGAGAGGTTATACTCAGCTAAATAAGCAATTTGGATGATTCTCTCCTTTTTAATGGATTGGACATTTGTTTTTTGGCAATTGTGCAGACTCTGTCTCAATTTAAACTGAATTCAAAGTCTTCATTCTAAAAGGAGTGGATGTTTTCCTATGTCCCAGGAGCTATTATGTTTTCATTACAAGTACTTTTGTAAGGCAAGTACCCAAACTAATGAAGCCAATTTCCTATGGATTATAAGGAAGAACAGATAAGATGTGGCTGATGTTGGGTAAAGAACTTTTGAACATGGCACATTTATTCTGTTAAATTATCCGTGGCTTCATGAGATGATTAGAGAACTAAGGGAACCTATATTACTGAGTTCTTTCCTCTTAGGCCCCTCTTGTGGAAAAAAAAAATAGAGTGGATGACCTCACTATCAAGTTATGCTAATAGTACTGGTAACAATCAACATTTCACTATCCAAGAAACCCAAAGAATGTGTAAAATGATCCCTAAATAACTTTCCCCATGTATTTTCAACCTACAGAAAAAATGTAATAGAGAAAAGCAATTGGAGATTGTCTTGTACCATTTCTATTTGAGGCCAATCCGCTGAATAATAAAGATGCAGTAATGTACATGCATGTGTTCTCCAAAACTATATGCTATAAAGCTAACAGGCCATGGTCTGCATCCTTATCAGTGGAAAATCAATTGTCAATTTACTAAAAAAAATCAGTTATTTCAGAGAATGTCTTGTGTTACAATCACTGTCTTAAAAAGCATATTATTGCTATCGTAAACCATTAAAGATAGTTTATAACTGGGGAGAAAAAAAAATCCCTTTAAAATCCCTCATTGCTACAATTCACAAGCCATTACTACTATTCACAACTCGTTTGTTAGAGCCTAAACCGCCCTCAGCTTTGCCTTGGGCCATTAACTAACAAACCAATCATTAACTGCTAGTAATGACCATTTTTCCCAGGGATTATTGCTTAATTGAACTCTTGTGCAGTGCCCATTATTTTCTACTGATGTCACAATGACTGTGCTTTGCTACACTTTTTTTTCTTGGAATATAGGCACTTCCTGAAATAAACAAGATGAGTGTTGGAGAATTAAATCATTCACTGTACGCACTATTTAAAATACATTACTTTAATGAACAGCTTTGATGTTTCAGAGGAACTTTTTCATCTATTTTTTTTATTCTCCAGAGTGCATCCATCAAGTAACTGGGATGCAGAATTAATGTGTACTTCTCTGCAGTAATGTATACCATGTCAAGGCATTATATTAGTAAGCTGTGTAATATATTCATTTGGGTAAGACACATTTGATTATTAGCATTCTGTTCTTCAGCAACAAGGCACATGTGCTGTCTGTTGCCATGGCAATAAATTAGGAAGGATAACCTGACTACTTATCAATTTTTATTAATGCAATCATCCTACCTGCTTAACCCATAAGTAACAATAGCACACTTAAACCATGTCAATAAAACACTGTAACTCTAGGGTTGCAAGTTAAAGTAATGGGAGAGGAATCAGTAGCATAAAAAGACTGAGTTATGTGACACGTTGCTGATGGACTTCATTAATATTAGAGGATAAAGGATGTTACCCTTTCACAGGACTTTAACAGTGGAATTATCATTAACTAACGTTTATTGAAGAGAGGAGAGGCATGTAAAGAAAGGAGTCGAGAGGGAGATAATGAAATATAATTGCCCTCCTGCTGTATTTGGAAGAGTTTATAGGTGCATATGTTAAACTGCAGAAATGAGTCCATCCAAATTCAGCATTAGCCAAACAATCAGAAGCACTATGCAATATTTGAGTCCTTAATCATTTGAACACCATTAGCTGGGAAATTTGTTGAATACTCTGTCTGAGCTAAGCACAATTTTCCCTTTGACCTCTTTCAGAAAAGCATTTGCTAACAAATTGTTAGAGAACAAGGTGAATGAGAGACATATTTAACTTACAACGCTTAATTTATCTCCACCCCACCCCTTCCCTTTTAAGGACCTTAGCACATTGCTTCCATCAAAAATACAAAATTAATAAGATATGTATTCTCCACTGAGGTTTTATTCCTCAGTGTCATAGAGGTACTAGAATTTTCAAAGGGTCCATAATTGTGCAGCAATTTCTGGCAGGTTCTGCTAAGCAAGAAGAGCTTAAGTATAGATCTCAGTCAATAGACAATAGACATTTATTAAGTTCTTACAGTTGTGAGGCTCTATGCTAAGAAAGAGGAATAGAAATGTAAACAAAAAGAAAGACAGTTTCTGCACTAAAGGAATGTGGATTGTAATGGAGAAAGGCAATACACAAAAAATGGGGCTGAAAAGGGATGGCGTAAGATTATGGATTAGGGGGAGAAAGAAAACATAACCACAGGAAGAGCAGAATGGGGGATACTGAAGTGCCTATATTGGGGCAGGTGTTGAAGTCTGGAAAATCAGAAGCACAAGGAAGAATGAAAGTTCCTGGGTCTAGGTAACTTTCTAAAAAGGAGGCCTTAGGAGGAACTCAGTAATAGGAAAAGCAGTGCAACATGTGGAAGTGGGGGGGGGGGTGTCACAAGGTGAGAGGGATCTGATGTTTCACCTTGAGAAGGCATCAGGAACTGAGGGAGGTTACAGAGCGAGGTTGTAGATGAGTCATGATGTTGTAGTCTGGAGTCTTCAGACAAAAGAGAAGTAAAGGTTGGCCAGCACCATGGTGATCTAGTTATCTTTCATCTGGGGACTGGTTCAGTTAGCATTGACAAGAATCAGGTTGACCAAATGGTGATAAATTGTTCTGTTAAAGAATGTTGCTTGCAAACAACCAGAGGTAGCGATCTATGATGGAGTAATGTCCATCCATAAAATCACAGAAATTTATGGTAACAGTGTTTACTCATTAAACCAGGCCTAGCAGGGATTCTGTTTAGAAATATAGAAGTTAATTAAAGTTATATACTAATGCATTTTTATTTAATATATCTATACTACCCCCTCAAAATTTCAGATCCACAAGCTCTTAGAGCAGGAGAATCTATTGCAAAACATTAATAATGATTCACTCATTTTACTGATGAGAAAACTGAATCCCATAAGACTAAGTGCCCAAATTTGAAAAGCAAGTTAATAGAACCAAGACTTAAAACGTAGTCTCCCATTTTCAAGTTTAGTGGTGTTTCTTTCTTTTTTTTTAACCATGCTTCCTACCCAAAGGAGTGAGCTTTTACAGTACTAGTTGTTTTAACAAATAAAAAAGGAGGAAGAGGAGGAGGAGGAGGAGGAAGGGGAGAAGAAGACGATAGATAAATGTGGGGCAGATAGATGAAACAGTGTATAGACTACCATGCTTGGAGTCAGGAGGACCCCAGTTCAAATCTGGTCTCAAATACTTATTAGCTGTGTGACCTTGGGCAAATCACTTATCTGTTTCCCTCAGTTTCCTCATCTGTAAAATTAACTGGAGAACAAAATGGCAAACCAGCCTTTGCCAAGAAAACCCCAAATGAGGACATGTATAGTTGGACATTGCTGAAAATGACTCAACAACAAAAGATCAGCATCCTGTTTCTCCTGTTAAAATTAAAATTGACATATATGTAATGTGTGAAGATCTATAAAGCACTTTATAGACATTATCTCATATCCTTGTAACCATATATAGTTGTAACTACATATGTAACTACTTTAGCCCACTAGTACTCCATTATAAAGTAGCTGCAGTTATTAGTATGACTAGTTTAGATAGAGGAAAAGAATTGTAGTCAGAGATTAAAAGACTTGCCAATGGTGACATAATAAACAACATAAACAACAACAATAACTTTTAGAGACAGAATTTGATTACACGTTTCTTCTGAATCCAATTCCAGATTCTTTCCATTATATCATGATGCCTATATATTTCAATGACATATGTTAAGTTCACTCTGTACTGCTATAATGTGCACAAAATTTGAGGAAAACTTTCTTTTGACCTAAATCACCTACAGTTTTTACATGTGCAACAATCTGGTGAGGGTCATTTAGGTGCAATTGTTGGATGCCTGACTTAGAGGAGAAAGCCCCCCTCCACCCCGCCCCATTCAAAGACTACAGAAAGACTACTGGTTGCTTGGGGAAGAAAAATGTTCCCTGAGGGATAATAGTGTTCTGACAGGAAATACAGAAGTAGAAAGGGGAAGTGTACCCCCAGGATGGTTCTATCAGGACTTCACTGACCTCAGCTCTCTGTTTCTGATGTGTTATTTCTAACATATGTCACATATTTAGCCTCATAATTTTTAAGTAAGAAGTGTCTAATAATTTTTTAAACATACAATCTAAACATGTTTATCTTTAAATAATTTGTTGTTGTTTCTTCTTATATAAGCCTAGTTTGCCCAAGTTAGATATTTTTAAAAGTGTAGTCTACCCAAGTTAGGTCTATTTACCATGCAAATGACTTAGTTGAATTGATATTGAAATATGACACATTATAAACAGTTCAGTGTAAATCAGAAGGTAGATGATAATCTAAGTTATTTACCCTAGATGTGCAAAATTATTTCAGAGATGCATGATGATTCATAGAAGAAATTAATTTATAATGTGTTCATGGATGAGTTGTAATAGAAAAAATGATTTTAACTTAAACATAAATAACAAACCCAGTATAAAACTATGAAAGAGAAATAAATTAACAAATAAATAAATATTACTGTTCTTCTATTGACAACAGTGCAAAGAAATTATAGCAAATGAATATAAGACATTGCCTCATCCATCAATAATTCAATCATTAAGCACTTTTAAAGTGTCTATGCTAGGAATTGAACTAGGTGCTAAGTATACAAAAATAAAAATGAAAATGTCCCTGATCAGAAGAAACTTAGATTCTGTCAAGGATAATGCTGAAGGCACCCATCTACTAGAAATTTAGGAAAGCAAGGACAGTTACAGCTTGAGCAAACATCCATGCTTAATTATGGCAAGGTAAAGGAGAAAGAGGGAAGAAAGGATAATATTTCCCTTGAATTAAAAAAAATATTGGGTAAATAGGAAAAAAGTGACAATACATGCAAAAACAGGTGCAGTCTTATTTATATCAGTGAATATGTCAATCCAGTCAAAACAGTCACATCAGTTACAAGGGATTCGGCAATCATGGAATCTGAAAAGTTGGAAAGAATCAGAGAAACTGAATTATGCTTAAAGTAATAATCTTACCCTGTAACATCCTTGATCAATAATCTTCCCTTTGAAGATATCCACTGAAGGAGAGTTCACTACTTTGCAAAGCTGTCATAGTTTACTTTTCGACAGCTCTTATTGTTGATCATCGTCTTCTTAGTGCTGGTCATCATTGTTCTCATCACACCATGCATTTATAGGTGCCTATTATATTCCAAGCTGTATATTCAGCACTAGGGATTAAAAGAAATATAAAATACATGGCCGCTGACATGAAGATTTCATATTCTAATCAGAGATTACTCGTAATATCATCAGTAGTCATTGTGCCATTTGCTCTAAGAAACTAGAGATTTGATCATGTAGACAGATGATTTGCCCTTTGGTAACCAGCTATTTCCTGTGTCGGCTTCCACTTCCTTTTCACATGTTATACAAAGTTTTATGTATTGTATTGTGATTTTGGTGACTACTACATTCATTGCCTTTTAGCTCTTTTCTCAAAGAGGTATTTATTATTATATGGCTGTGAGACTTGTTTATGGTTAATAAGACCTTGACATCTTTCTTTTTTTAAACCTCCAGCCATATTTTCCAGTGTACATTTTTTTTTAATTTTCCACCTTTAATATGCATTGACAGTGAAGCAACAGAGTATTGACTTATTTAATTTAAAATACCTCATTGACTTCATAGTATTTCCTTACCTCTTTATTCAGTACAATAAATATTAGGGCATGTATTACAGTTATTTTCACTGTGGCCTTTTTAGAAATCATCATGAGCAATGTAATATGAGATGATCAAATAGCTCAGGAATAATATTGTTTGGATGGTTTCAGAAAAAACCTGGGAAGAATTATATGAATTCATGCAAAGTGAAGACAGCAGAAGCAGTAGAACATTGTACACAGTAACAGTAATATAGTAGGTGATCAATTGTAAAGCTTTAGCTACTCTGATCAATACAATGACCAAGACAATTCCAAAGGACCCAGGATGATAAATGCTCTTCACCTACAGATAGAAATATGTTGAATTCTGAGTGCAGATTAATACATTTTTTTCACTTTTTTCTTGCTTTTTTGCCCCTTAAACAGAGCTAACATGGTTTGCGTGATGTCATATATATAATTATATTACATTGCTTACCTTCTCATTGTGGGGAGGGAAAGAGAATTTAGGACTCAACTTAAAAAAAAATAATGTCTAAAATAAAGAAAAAGGCTTTTTGCCTCTGGACCTCCACCCAAAATAAACAAATCCTGCCCCAACAATGTGTCCTTAGGTCTTCTGGACAAACATATCAGCCAACCTTTCTTTCAGTTGCAACTTTGTTTTCTCCTCTTTAATTTATAGGAAAAATGACTCATCCGATTCTTACCTATAATAGTATTCTATCACTTTCACTTGAAAAATAATCCCACAGTTAGAAGAGTAAAAGCTAATTTAATGTTAATAGTTTTAAAACTTCAATTCTTAGTACCCTTTACCCTTGGTGACCTTTCAGTCACTGCAGAAAGAAAAGAGGATGTAGCTACATTTCAAAATTATCTTTATAACAATGTACCCTCGTCAGACTATACATTACATAGTGTTTTTTGTACTGGTTATGTTCTCTCTATACTTAGGTAGTGAAGTAGATGCATTCTCTCATCTGGGCAGTACTCAAGACATTTCCAGCATTGTAGAATATTTTGTATAGATATTTTAAAATTCTAAATTATATCATAAAGTCAATCAGATGACAGATAACTTTTCCCCCCTCATAACTCCTTAAAATATAAAATTCAGGGCAGATAGGTGGTACAGTGAATATAGCACTGGCCCTGGAGTCAAGACGACCCAAATTCAAATTCAGACTCATACACTTGACACTAGTCATGTGATGCTGAGCAAGTCCCTTAACCTTGATTGCCTCACCAGATACATACATACACATACACACATATGTCTATATATACAGATCATGTGTTTGTGTATATATGTGTATGTGTATATAAGTATGTGCGCATATGTGTATACACATATATATCTCAGAACAATGACAACAAATGACACGAGCAGCAGCAGCAATGGGGAAGAAATATAAAGTTAATCTTGAATAACTAAAAGTAGGTCATAGGAAAGAGTAATATTGCTTTAATTCCAAATGACATGACATTTTATGGGACCTAAATACTTGAAGCTCCTACTCATGTTCCCTTTCACCATAGTCAGAGCAACCAACTTCACAAACCTGTGTTTCAAGGTTCTGCTCTAGAGATCTTTGTCTGCTACCCTGTGGCAGCAATTCGGTCTAAACTCCCTGCACACACACACACACACACACACACACACACACACACACATACACACTCACTCACTCACACAGGCATATACAAGAGAAGGGCAATACAATAGTAAGAGGGGAAAGGATTTCTGTGCTTAAGGGAAAAAAAAGGACTAAAGGAATTTTTTGCAATCAGTTCTCCCTTCTAGAGTTCTTCTGGGAAGATGCTCACACCACTGAAATGGAATAAATTTAAGTAAATTATGTTCAGGAATTTTTTTTTTATGTTTCATGTCATTTAAAGTGGAAGAAAGAAGACCCAAAAAAATGATGAGGGAAGCTAGGAACATGATACTGGGAAAACAAGAAATAGATTAAAAAAAGATTAAAGTAAATAATCAGGGGAAAAAGGGCAAGATGGCATGGCCAGAGCCGGGGCAGAAGAGGAGGGATGTCCAAAAGTGTGCCTGCTGCCAGTGCTGCAGCCTTCTAGCCCTCTCCATGATATCCCGGTGTGCTGCTTCATGTGTAACAAGATTGTGGGCAACAGGTAGGAGGCCTACCTGGGGCTGCTGCAGGTGGAGTACACCACAGCGGATGCCCTGGATGCTCTGGGTCTGAAGTGTGAGTGCTGCCTCCAGATGCTGCTGGGCCGCATAGACCTGATAGAGAAGCTTCTCAACCACCTGCTGCTGGGGAAGTGAGCCCCTACCCTTGAAGGTCTTACAGCTATCTGCACACAGAAGAGCCCCCGCCCCTGAAGGCCTCAATCAGCCATTAGCCACATGGAAGAGCCCCATTCATGAAGGTCTGACTCAGTTCTCTGCACACAGAAGAGTCTCCATCCCTGAAGGCCTTGATCAGCTATCTGTACACTGAAGAGCCCCCATCCCTGAACATCTTTTATCAGCCATTAGCTACATTGGAGGAGCCCTAGGGAAAGAGCCCTCATCTCTGAAGACCTGGCTCAGTTTACTGTAACACCAAGGAAAGGCAACTCCCCAAGGTTCAAAATACCAGCATAGGTGCTCTCCACTTTATTCAGTGGCAAACCAAGAACAGAGAAGGTCAAAACATGACATCATTCAAAATACAGCATTTACTAAGAGTGATTAAATAATCTCCAAGTACTACCCCACCCCAGGACCTTCCATTCATTCAATCAATTACAAAGTCCCAGTTCTAAATACTTCTCCACCCCTAGGCTATACCTTCATTTAGTCCACCACAAAGCCCCTCTTCTCAAATGGAGATTAGTTTCCAAACATAAGTAAAGTACATTCACTTGTTCAACCATAGAACACAAAAAGGTCAAAAGTTCCCCACCCCTGGATCACAATTGAATCTACCCCAGAGTTACATCAAGTTTAAGCACAGCACTTAATACCCAAATGGAGGTCTTTTCTTCATCTTGACACAAGGCAAGTTCTCAGCAATCTTAGTTCCTGGGGAGACAAGGCTTAGCAAGGCCACAAGATACATTTCCAGTCCCTTCATTAATTCATCCTCTGTCTACAGAACAGTCCTAGAACCCCTGAAAACATTAGCAAAACCCTCTCCCAGGATTTCTGTAAAGATACAGCAAGAAAATCCTTCTTCAGGGCTTCTGAACCAACAGAAAGGTTCCCAGACCCCTGCAACAACAGCACAGCCCTTCACCAGAGGACAGTATTCACTCTGTCTGCAGGACAGTCTCCAGACCTCTGCAACAACAGCACTGTCCTTCACCAGTGGACAGTATTCACTCTCTGTCTGCAGGATAGTCTCCGGGATTCTTATCCAACAGCCAGGTTCCAGGACTTCTTCAACAGGATAGTCTTTCACCAGTGGACAAATCTGGCAAAACAACACCAAAACAGACAGACAAAGTACCAGCAAAACAGCCATGTCTCCTCAGTCCTTGGCAGATCAGGGGGCAGGTCTCAAAAGTCCAGGGCGATTCAAAGTGGCCCCAGCAATCCTTCTCAGTCTCTCTCTCTGCCTCCACGTGGGTGCTGCTTCCAAAAAGTTCTTCTGCCTCTCTCTTGTCTCTCCAAATCTATGTCACCAGCTCCTCCCAGTTCAGGACTTTCTTTTCACATCAACAAGTCCATTGCACAGGTGGGATTAACAAGCTCTGGGTTTTAACACAATCAATTTGAAAACCAAGCCAATACAGGGGAATCTTTAATTGCCATTACCATCACACTCAGCTATATGCCACACAGTCTCCAGAGAAGTAATAAACCCACTTTTGAAGAAAAAAGAAAGCAGGAGAAATGGGCTGGACACCCAAGGTTTTGAGCTGATAAAACAACAATAGACACTATACCAAATTTTTGGTTAAATAGGTAAAATTGAAAGTCTGAAAAAATGCTGTTATAGGAATGTAAATTTTTAAGATCTTCCCTGCCCCCAGGCTTAAGTGCACCTGGAGCCTGTGGTGGGAGGCTTGTTTTTCAAGAGATACTTTGCGATTGGGCAGTGTGTCTAGAAGGTTGTTACATCTCTGAGCCAGGAGAAGGCTATATAAGACCTGATGTGAGGCTTTAATTTGGGGCTCACTTTGAGAAGTGTGTGATTTGACCAGATGAGACTCTGGGCAGCCGTCAAAACCGCGGCTTTGAAAACCCAGATGATGATGCTTCCTTCTCTGGTAACTGGGATTAGATATGGATGTATGTAATGTTTGGACAATTTGGAAGCCTGTCTGTTGAAATGTTCTTGTAACTTATGCTTGTAACCTCTGTATATTCTGAAGTTCGGGGTGCTGACCTTTTTCCCCTAAAGTAGGTAAACGATATACGTTTGATTGATTAAAGTGAGCTTGGTAACCCATTTTGAGTTGCTTTCCTTTAGCAAAGCAGATCTAAGAACCTGTGTTGGCAGACACCCTGGGAACACTGGGGTGCTTGCTGCTACACATGCATATGAAGAAATCTAAAGAAATGAACTTGTAATAAAATAAATAACACTATAGAAACAATGCTATCAAATCCCAAATAATTGCAGGGGTAAAATTTCTTGAAAATTAGAAGATAAATAGATGAAATGGGGGAGGGGACTATAGAATGCATTAACAAGCTAAATGGTGGTTCTATGAAAAGACTAAGAAAATGAATAATCCTTAAATTAGCCTGATAAAAAAAGAGAAAATAAAATTACCAAAATAAAAAAAATAAGATGAATTCATGAGAAATTTTATAATTTTATTGTGGTATATAAGGAATTCAATAGGAAAAAAGTGAGATTCGTAGAAGGCATTACAAAACAAAGTAAACAGAACGAGTAATACAATATACACAGTGCTTATATTTATGTATATTTACTATATGTGTATTTATCTATAATACTCACATGAAATTGAATGCAGTTGCAATTATGAGGTATAACACAGTTCTGGAAAAGGGATAATGCAATCGACCTCCCTCTTCTCACTAAAAAAAATGGGAATTTGGGGTAGAGAATATAGAATATGTTGCCATATTTAGTTCATGTGTCTGTTTTACTCATTTTTTTTCTTTGTTAAAAGGAAATGTTAAAGGAATAGGTTTATGGATATAAGTAGAAATTATTTTGGTAGAAAAAGAAAAAAAAAGACCAATAGTTTTGTTGTGCATACTCAGAATTTATTCTGTAGGAACCACTAAGGTTTGTAAAGCTGGGACCCCAGAGACTGAGTAGCTATATTTCCTCTAAAGGTACTAGAGGCAACTCCAAAAGATTAGGGAGGTTTCTTTAATGATATTGTTCAAAAGCTTTCATGGATGTAGTTCCCCCATTGATTAGAACTTGAGCTATCAGGCTAAGAAAGCTTATTTGGAAAATTTTAAAATTTTGATTCCTTAAAGTCCCATTGATTTATTTCATTTTCTCTTTCATGAGGTCACACTGCAGCTTTTCTAAGATAAGAAGTGACTTTTGGATGCGTGAGAGGAAGGGAAAAGAACAGGATTTTAAATACCTACTATATTTCAGGAAATATGCTAAGCATTTTATAAATGTTATCTCAATTGGTCCCTCACAACAGAACTGTAATATAGGTGCTAATTTGAACAAAGGGAGACAGACAGAGGTTACTTGTCTAGAACTGGATAACTAACACGTGTTTGAGACCAAATTTGAACTTATGTCTTCCTGACTTCAGGAAGTCAGTCACTGTGCCAGCTAACACCCAGGGTGGAAAAGCTAAAGATTCTTTTTCCTCCCTGTTCCCCTTGGCTGACTGATTTACTCTTTTATTTTGGCTGACCTGCCACTTGAACAACTGAATTCCAAACTGATATTCTATACAAGATCAACAGCCAAAGGTATGCTAGTAAATATTTATCAATCCCCCATCCCAAAAATGCAAGTGACACTTTTTAGTTTAATTTGCAGCACCATTTTCTTTATAACTTTAAGTTTAGACAATCAACAAAACAAATAAACAAGAACTTATTTATAGTGTTTGCCTATTACTAGGTGTCAATGCTCACACCAAAAATGTAAAAGTTTGCTTTCTCAGGCTACATAAGCTGGTTCTAGCTGATTACTGGCTGTAGGAAATAACTGAATCTCCTTTATCAATTTCAATAAATACATAAGACTTGTCATTTTATGTAAATTTAAGAGCAAATTTGAGTTCCCTGAAGGAAGCAGGAACACTCAGGTATGCTGCCAGGGACACTGGCCTCAGGTACTGTAGAGGAAATGAAGGGAGAGGCCATGAAGAGCCTGTCTTAGGAGGGGGAAGTCTGGGAAATTACTTGCATTGGGGAAGAACTGAGGTCCTTCTTTTGTAGTCGCAATTTATTTCATGCAATGACTTGAAATACTTGATTCTCTCTAGACTTGATTAACTAGTTTACACCTAATTTATTACCCTTGAAAGACTGAATGAATAATTCAGTGGAGGTATTCTCACCTAATGAAGGTATCAGTGCTAGAATATCTTCTTAGTTATTTTATGTAGATGGATGATTATATGTGACTTATGGTTGATTCATTTGAGCTTTAACCTTATTTATTTGAAAGTGAAATTGCTTGTATATCCACATCATTCTTTACACACAGATCCTACTTTTCTTTCTCATTAAATAATTTGTAATTCTGTCACCAAAATTATGATTTTAAGGGCAGTCCTTTGTTCTTGAACTGACTTCCTATGCAGAATTTTAGACCAACATATCATATATATCTTTTTCTCTGAAATTTTTGATATCTATCCACTGATATAATTTTTATGTCTTCCCATCTTTATATACCATGGGACTTAAGATTGTATGGTCAATTCCATTATGCCAATGCCTGTCATTTCTACTTTGGCTGTCTATTGCTTATTGGAAAGAATCAGATAAAAAACAACTCTTTCTAGTTCTCTTTCTACTTTATCAGTTTTTTTCAATAATTAAATTTTTGTTGAGATAAATTAAAAATACACTAGCTGCTCTAATTTTGGCATAGTCCAAATTCCTCAAGATACCTGGGTATTGAAATACCCTATCAATAATTTACCTTTAAATTGCACATTTGATACTTATCTGGAACTAGTTATCTAAGCCTTACTTATGTATAGGTGACCCAAAGTATATTCCTAGAGCAATTTTGCTGAGTTTCCCGCTCAACTTAATCTTAAACAAATGATTCTTAATGATTTTTCTCCCCTTCCTTCATAAGTTTCTTCATATGAACTTTTTTGCATATATAATTCTTTTCTATCATTTCTTATATTGAATCTCTTCCTTATGTCTATTGTCTTACCCTTAAACACTGATAATTCTATCATAATCATAGTTTATCAACTCTAATTGATATCTATAATGGAAAATGCCCACCCCGCCACCTTTATGTTAAGAATACTAATGTCCCATTTTTTATTAACTGTATTTCATGTTTGTAAATAGAGGTCTTGGACCAGGAGTTTCTTTATTACCCTTAATATGTTTCAAGTGATTATTATGAATTACAGTGAGTTTGCTCTAGCATTGTTCCTGTAACATACTGGATGATTTATATGTTTTGATTAGTAGATTATCTTGTTTTAATAAAACCTGCATCCAATTTTATTAATTTGATTTTTTAAGTTCAATTTTATTCATCTCTATTTTGATTTTCAGGATTTCTATTTTCACGTTTAATTGGAAATTTTAAATT
Organism: Petaurus breviceps papuanus; assembly: GCF_028583685.1. Classification (NCBI taxonomy): domain Eukaryota; kingdom Metazoa; phylum Chordata; class Mammalia; order Diprotodontia; family Petauridae; genus Petaurus; species Petaurus breviceps. The sequence goes on from NW_027187391.1 coordinate 3,615,601, forward strand.
TTTTCTTGTTTTTTGGTAGCATGCCAATTTATTATTCTGTTCCTTTTCTCTTTTAATGATATAAACATTAGAGACACCCATTTTCCTTAAAAATTGCTTTGGCCACATTCCACAAATTTTGCTTTGGGTAGCAGCAAGCACCCTAGCATATCCAGGACATCTATCATTTACCTACTTTAGGGAAAAAAGAAAACACCCTGAACTTCAGAGAATACAAACAGAAGTTACAACAGAAAATAACACAATTTAGCAGACAGGGATTCTAGCTGTCTGACCATTACATCCATACCTAGTTAGTTACCAGAGAGGGAAGCACCAACATCTGGGTTTTAAAAGCCAGGGGAACTCAAATTACTGCATAGAGTCTCATCTGACCAAATCACACAACTCTTCCCAGAGTGGGCCCCAAAGCAAAACCTCCCATCAGGATATATGCATCTTGCTCCTGGATCAGAGAATGTCACAACCCTCTTGACCCACTGTCCAATCACAAAGTAACAAGGTGTGGGAATTCCTGAAAAACAAGCCTCCCACCACAGGCTCCATATGACCATATTCAGCCTATTAGGGGTCGAGTATATTTTCAAATCAGGGAAGATTCTCAGAATTACTTAAGCCTATCAAGTGGCCAAAGGGCAGGGAAGATCTTCAAGTCCTATTACATTAAGCCCCAAGATTTTTCATGCCCCTTACATAGGCAATTTACATCTAAATTAGCATTAACATTACTTAAGTACAATATAATCTCTACAAAATAGAGACATAATATTTGCAAGCTATATAAAATAACAACTCATTACAAGAGTGACCACAGGGCCTGAAACAAACAGAAGTATACAACATTATAATCTCCTTAGTCTAAAACAACAATGTCCAAATAAAGTTCTCTTGGGGGGTGGGGGGAATGTCTGTTCCCCCACTTTGCCCTTTCAGGCTTCCTTCTGGCACTTTCAGGTTTGCTAACCTTGTTTCCACAGGCTTGGTAACCTCCACCTGTAGGTGCCTGATAGCTTAAGCTGGATGTCACCCCCTGTCCACAATTGTGACATTTTACCTCTGGACCTGGCATCAGGCACATTCCAAATGCTAGTTAAAGAACTTACCTCTCAAATGGGACCCCTTGGGATAGGGACAGCTCTATGTTAAATTTCAGCAGCAAATAGCTTTGGAAGAAGAGACCATTGCTCCTTACCCCAAGATTTTGGGATCCCACTTGATCTGGGGGAAATGATGGAGAGTTTGTGCTCAAGCCCCAACTTAAAATATTGTTTTTGGTGTTTATTGTGTGCTATCCTTGTTACACTGTTGTTAAATTGTGTTGACACTAGTTACTCCTAAAACTCCTATTAACCTATATAATGAAATGAATTGTTAATGTCTTTTTGCCAAGTAAGGGACATGAAAGATCTTGGGACCAAATGGAATGGTAATGGTATTTGAAGATCTTCCATGGCCATTGAACATGCTAACATAGAAGGAAGGGGTGGGGCAGGAAAGAGCCAGACATATGTAGGAGCTGAGAGGGAGCAAGCTTAGTGACTGGAAGCAGCAGTATGAACTTTTTTTTTTTTTTGAGCCAGCCAGAACTTCTGCTAAGGACTCCTGCTGAGGACTGCCAAGTATGGGAACTATGAGGGGAAGAGCTCCTGGGAGCAAGCTTCATGGATGCTGAGCAGTTACCGAGAATGAAGAGAGAAGGATTTTTGCCTGAGGTAGCCTGTTTTGTTTTAAAGCCTTCAGAATGTGGGTGTTTGCTGCAATAACCATGTGTGCCAACACTGTGGCTACTGTAATTGTTTGAACTTTCTGGTTTGAGGATTCAGTTTTCTGGTATTTTAATAAATGTATTAGCTATGTCCCCCATGAAAAAAGCCTGTTACATTTTTGTGATTAATAATAATATCAGCATATTTATACTTACTGTTGACATTGTGGATACTGCATTGTTGATACATTATGCTGTCTAGTAGTCAATATCTTTATATTGAGTGTTTCTTTGATTTGTTCTTTGGCTTACTTATTCATTGGGGTTAGATTATTTATTTTCTAATTATTTTTTTTATTTATTCACTTTTAGTTTTCAACATTCATTTCCACGAGATTGTGAATTACAATTTTTTCTCCCCATCTTTCCCCTACCACCACCCCAAATAGCAAACCTACTGAATATCCATTCCCTCATTCTGTTCTCTCTTATATCCTTCCCCCTCACCCCCCTAACTCTCTAGTAGGGCAAGCTGGGTTTCTATACCCCACTACCTGTATATCTTATTTCCCAGTTGCATGTAAAAAACACATTTTTAAACATTTATTTTAAAAACTTTAAGTTCCAAATTTTTTTTCCCTTCTTCCTTCCTCACCTACCCTCACTAAGCAATTCAATATAGGTTGAACATGTGTAGTTACCAAATCATTTTCATAGTAGTTATATTGTGAAAGACTAAGTCTATTTCCCTCCCTCCTATCCCACCCCCTACTTATTACATTTTCTCCTTTGACCCTATCCATTTTCAAAATTTTTGCTTCTAACAACTCTCTCCCCCAATCTGCCCTCCGTTTTATCTTACCCCTCTTTTTCCCTACCCACTATTTTACTATAGGGTAAGATACCCAATTGAGTGTGTATGTTATTCCATCCTTAAGCCAAATTCAATGAGAATAAGGTTGTCCCATTCCCTTTCACCTTCCTTCTCTTCCCCTCCATTGTGAAATTTTCTCTTGCCTCTTTTATATGAGTTAATTTATGCTAATCTATCTCTCCCTTTCTTCTCCCAATAAATTCCTCTCTCACTTTGTAATTTTATTTTTTAATTCATTTATTCAATTTAATTCATTTAATTCAATAATGAATTTTCATATTCAACTCATCTGTGTCCTCCATGTATACGTGAACATACATATGACTATACTCACAAACATTTTATATACACATACACATGCATATATATATATATACACATATATACATACGTATACCTATACCTATAACTATACATATACATACACACACATATGTATATTCCCTTCAACTATCCTCATACTGAGAAAAGTCTCCCCAGTTACAATTATCATTTTTCCTCATAGGAACATAGATAGTTCAACTTTAATAAGATCCTTATTATTTCTTTTTGCTGTTTCCCTTCTCATGTTTCTCTTGCTTCTTGTATTTTAAAGTCAAATTTTCTGTTCAGCTCTGGTCTTTACATCAAGAATACTTGAAAATGGGGATAGAGTCAAGATGGCAAAGTACAAGAAGGACCACAGAGGGGCTTTGGCTTCCACCTTCCCCAATCAATGAAAAAAGGGGACTCTAAACAAACTTTGGAGCTGCAGAACCCACAAAATGACACAGAGAAGCTAACCTCCCACTAAGGCAGCCCTACAAGCTGGCTCTGGGAGCTGAGCCCAGACCCCATATGAGCCAGAGGTTTTAGCCCCAGGGCGAAACTGACCAGCCGCCAGCTGGAAGGATTCCAGATCAGCAGCAGCTGTGGCCATTTCCAGAATTATCAACACATAGAGGCGAAGGTCAAAGTGAAATGTCAGTGCAGTGTGGAATTTGGGAGCCAGTAAGTGGGAGTGCATTGGCTTTTGTCCCTGGGGCGAGAAGCTGCTGAGATGCCATCCACAGCCAGCAAGCGCCATGTGGGGACTTCAACTCCTGCCCTGCAGAGTGTAGGGGGACCAAACAACCAGTCAGAGGGGTAATCATTCTTTCTTTAACCTGCTTGGATCTGGATTACAGTCTACAGTGGAGGACCTGGGGTGTGTGTCTAGCTTGCAAAAGTGGGTGGAGGCCTCCAAGAGGGCACAGATCTAATGCCTCTAGCAGCTGAGAAAACCCCAACATTTGGGATGAAAGCTCCCCTGCCTGGTGGCAGAGTCCTACTGTGGCAAAAAGCTCAGGGTCAAGTGACTGAGGGGTGACATGACCAGGTAAAGGAAAGAAAGTAGACAGAAGATTCCAACATTAGACTCCTAATTTGGGGAGAAAAAGGAGCAAAGGATGGAACAGGAGGAAGACAGTGAAGTCAGAACTCCTGCACCAAAAGTTTCAAAGGAAATACTAGCTGGTTACAGGTGATAGAGAACTTTAAGAAGCAGATAAGAGAAGTGGAGGAAAAAATGGGAAGAGAAATGAGAACAATGCCAGAAAATTATGAAATGAAAGTCAACAGCCTGACTGATGAAAATAACACTTTAAAAAACAGACTGACTCAAATGGCAAAAGAGGCTCAAAAAGGCAATGAGGAGAAGAATGCCTTAAAAAGCCAAATTTGCCACATGGAAAAAGAATCTCAAAAACTCACAGAGGAGAATCATTGCTTCAGAACCAGATTGGAGCAAATGGAAGATAATGACTTTATGAGAATTCAAGATGCTATTAAATAGATCCAAATAAATGAAAGAATAGAAGGCAATGTGAAATATCTCATGGGAAAAAACACTGACCTGGAAAATAGATCCAGGAGAGATAATTTTTCAATGATTGGACTATCTGGAAACCATAATCAAAGTAAGAACCTAGAAATCATCCTCGAGGAAGTTCTCAAAGAAAACTGCCCTGATGTTTTAGAACCAGAGGGCAAAATAGAGGTTGAAAGAATCCACCGATTACCTCCTGAAAAAAATCCCAAACAGAAAACTCCTAGGAATATTATATCCAGGTTTCAGAATTCCAAGATTAAGGAGAGAATATTACAAGCAGACAGGAAGAAACAATTTGAAAATTGTGCAAATACAATGAAGATAACCCAGGATCTGGCAGCTTCTACACTGAGGGATCAAAGGGCTTGGAATATGATATTCTAAAGGTCAAAGGAGCTGGGATTAAAACCAAGAATCACCTACCCAGCAAAACTGAGTATCATGTTTCAGGGGAAAATATGGTCATTCAGTGGAATAGAGGACATTCAAGCATTCTTAATGAAAAAAAAAAACAGAGTTGAATAGAAAATTTACATTCAGATACAAGAAGCAAGTGAAGCATGAGAAGGTAAACAGGGAAAAGAAATCATAAGGAACTTATCAAAGTTGAACTATTAACATTTGTACATGGAAAAACAATAATTGTAACTGATGAAACTTTTCTCAGTATGAAAATAGTTGAAGGAAATAGAAATATATATGTATATATACATATATATGTCTATATATGAGAGTATATGGACATATGAATACATATGTGAATGTATGTGTATATATGTTTACAGGTATACATAGATAGAAGGCTCAGGACCAATTTAACAGGAAGGGATGATACTTAAAAGGTGAAATTAAGAGGTGAGAGTGGAATGTAATAAGAGAACATGGGGAGAGACAGAATGGGGTTAACTAACATAGAAGAGGCAAGGGAAAATGGTTACAATGGAGGGGAAGAAAAGGAAGGCAAAAGAGAATGGGTCCACTTTATTCTCATTGAATTTGTCTTGGGGAGGGAATGAAATACACACTGAATAAGGTATCTCACCCTACCAGAGAGTAGGGGGGAAGGGGATGAGAGGGGGGATGTTGGAAGGGAGGTAAGGCTTGGGGGGAGAGAATTTGGAAGCACCCACTTATAAAAGGCTACGGGATCAAAGTAGAGATTAGAATAAGTGGGAGGTGGGATAGGAGGGAGGGAAATATAGTTAGTCTTTTACAATATATCTACTATGCTATTGTTTTCATTAGCTACACATGTACAACTTATACTGACCTGCTTATCTTCTTAGTAAGCGTGGGTGACAAGGGGGTAAAGGAATGCATCTGGAATTTGAAATTTTAAAATCAAATGTGTGTGTGTGTGTATACATATATACATATATATATATACTATTATTAATAGTATTTTACATTTAATTGGGAAATAAGATATAGAAGCACTTGGGCATAGAGATCTACCATTCCCTACTGGAAAAGTAGAAAGGGGTATGGGAGAAAATATGGGAGAGAGCGGATTGGAGGAGGAAATATCCTGTGGGACTGACATTTTGGGGTGGTGGGTAGGAGGAAAATGGGGAGAAAATTTGTAACTGAAGATCTGGAGGAAATTAATGATATAAAACAGAAGTTAATAAAACATTTGAAAAATGGAAAAAAATTAAAAATATAAAAATAATCTCTTAATCATAAAAAATGCTTGAAAATCCTCTATTTCATTCAATAACCATATTTTTCTCTGTAACATTATATTCAGTTTTGCAAGATAGGTGATTCTTGGTTTTAGTCCTAATTCCTTTGACCTCCATAATATCATGTTCCAAGCCCTTCAATTAATGTAGAAACTGCTAGCTCTTGTGCTATCCTAATTGTGTTTCCACAATACTCAACTTTTTTCTTCCTGACTGCTTTCAGTATTTTCTCCTTGACCTGGGCACTATGGAATTTGGCTATAATATTCCTAGAAGTTTTCTTTTTGGGATCTTTTTCAAGAGGCATTTGGTGAATTCTTTCAATTTCTATTTTGCTCTCTGGTTCTAGAACATCAGGGCAATTTTGCCTGATAATTTCTTGAAAGATGGTGTCTAGGCTTTTTTTTGATCATGGCTTTCAGGTAATCCAATAATTTTTAAATTATCTCTCCTGGTTCTATTTTTCAGGTAAATGGTTATCCCAAAGATATTTTTCACATTGCTTCCTATTTTTTCTTCCCTTTGGATTTGTTTTATGATATCTTTTTTTTTTCAAAAAGTCATTAGCTTCCAATTGCTTCAATCAAGTTTTTAAGGTGTTATTCTCTTCAGTGAGTTTTCAAAAAATTCATTTTCCATCTGGCAAACTGTACCATTTAAGGCTTTTGTTCTCCTCATTGGCTTTTGGGGACGCTTTTGCCATTTTAGTTAGTCTATTTTTTAAGGTGTTGTTTCTTTTAGTGTATTTTTGCGTCTCCTTTAGCAGGTTGTTGTTGCACGTTTCATGATTTTTTTTTGTATCATTCTCATTTCTGTTCCCAATTTTTCCTCCACTTCTCTTACTTTATTTTCAAAATCCTTCTTGAGCTCTTCCGTGGCCTGTGACTAGTTTGTATTTTTCTTGGAAGCTTTTTGATGCAGGAGTTCTGATTTCAGTGTCTTCGTCCTGCTCCATGCCTTCATCCTTTTTGGCCCCCCCAAAAACAGGATTCTATGGTCTGTTTGTGCTTCCATTTCTTGCTCATATTGCCAGACAATTTCTTGTCTTTTGAGCACTTTGCCATGGTTGAACTCTGCTTCCAGACTGGAGAGAGCTATGCCCCCAGTTGCTGGGCTTTTTGTAGTTGCTCGAGCTATTAAGAGGGCCTCCTATCTACAGCCCCCACAAGCACTGGCACACTGTTCACACACCCCAGGACCACCACCCAAGTCTGTGATCCAGATCCAAGCAGGTTAAAGCAAGAGTGATTACCCTGTGAATGGTTGCTTGGTCCCCTTGCAATCTGCAAACCAAGAACTCTGGCAGCAGCTCCATGGTGGTGGCTACACAGCCACCTTGCATTTAGCTCTTGCCCTGAGGGTAGGGGCTAGACCAACTCTCCAATCCCTCCCTGTTTCAACAGAGTTCTGCCCTGACCTTTTACATTTTCTTTGTTGTTTATGGGTTGAGAAATCTGGAAACAGCCGCAGCTACTGATGATTCACTCATCTCAAGTCTGCTCCAGCAGGCCTCTGGTCAGGGCCGCCCTGGGATTAAAACAACATGGCTCACAAGTGCCTGTGCTCAGCTCCCAGTTTGGTGCAATAGATCCTTCCTGTCTACCTGTTGAGCTTCCTAACCAGGATATTTGTTTCTTTATGTCACTTTGTGGGTTCTGTAACTCTAAAGTTTGTTTATAGACATTTTTAAAATGTGTTGGAAATGATTGGAGTAGGAGTCCACTCCAAGTTTCTTCTCCATCATCTTGTATTGTCCCCCTTTTATGGAGGAGGAAAGTTCTTTTCTAATTAATTTTATTTTTTTGTTCTTTGTTAATTTGTTTCTTTACTTTTAGTTAACAAGATTCTGTTCCACATTCCCTTGACTTTCAAATTCCCCCCACCCATGGTGGCATGCTATCAAGTATAGGATCTGCAAATACTTTCACTTAGATATTAGTCAGGTTTTGAAGAAAGATTGTAACTGATGGGATGATCAGTGTCTATTGAATATTTTGACATAATTGTGTTTTCTGCTAGTTTTGCTGTTGATGTAATCAATTATACCTATAATTTTCCTGATATTGAACCACCCTTGCATTTCTGGAATAAATATTACCTGTAAAAGTGTATTATTCTCATGATAAGTTGCTGTAGTATTTTTTCTAATATTTTATTTAGAAATTTTACATCTATATTGATAAGGGAAATTAGTCTGTAATTTTCTTTCTGGTTTTTGTCTCTTCCCAGTTTAGGTATCAGTACCATATTTGTGTCATATAAAAAAAATTGGTAGGACTCTTTCTTCTCCAATTTTCCCAAATAGTTTTTAAAATATTGGAGTCAATTGTTCTTTAAATGTTTGGTAGAATTCACTAGTAAATCGGTCTGGCCCTGGAGATTTTTTCCTAGGGAATTCATTGATGGCTTGTTTGATTTCTTTTTCTGGGATGAGGTTATTTAAGTAATTTACTTCCTCTTCAACTATTCTGGGCAATTTATATTTTTGTAAATATTCATCCATTTCAATGATTGTCAAATTTATGTGCATACAATTGGGCAAAATAATTCCTAATTATTGTTTTAATTTCCTCTTCATTGGAGTTAGATTCACCCTTTTCTTTTTTGATACTTGTAACTTGGTTTTCTTCTTTCTTTTTCTTATTATATTGGCTAAAGTTTCATCAATTTTATTGTTTTTTTCATGTAACCAGCTCTTAGTTTTATTTATTAGCTCAATAATTTTCTTCATTTCAATTTTTTTAATCTCTCTTTTGGTTTTCATTACATCTAAATTAGTATTTAATTGGGGATTTTCAATTTGTTCTTTTTCTACCTTTTTCAGTTGCATGCCAAGTTCATTGACTTCCATTTTTTTTCTATTTTATTTATGTATGTATTCAGGGATATGAAACTTCCCCTAAGAAGAGCTTTTGCTGCATCCCACAAGTTTTGGTATGTTATATCATTATTGCTATTCTCTTGAATGAAGTTACTGATTGTTTCTATAATTTCTTCTTTCACCCACTCATTTTTAGTATTAAATTATTTATTTCCAATTAGATTTTATTCTATCTTTTCCTGGCCCTTTATAGCATATAATTTTTATTGCATCATGATCTGAGGATGATGCATTTAATATTTCTGTTTTTCTGCACTAAAGTTTGAGGATTTTATACCCTACTACATGGTCAAATTTTTTATATGTGCCATGTACAGCTGAGAGAAAGTATATTCCTTTTCATCCGCATTCAGTATTCTCTAGAGGTCTACCATATCTATCTTCTCTAAGATTCTATTCTCCTCTTTAACTTCTTTCTTGTTTATTTTGAGGTTAGATTTATCATGTTGAGAGAGGGGGAGATTGAGGTCCCTCATTAGTATAGTTTTGCTATCTATTTCTTCCTCTAACTCACTTAACTTCTAGGAATTTAGATGCTATCCCAAGCAGTGCATAAATGTTTAGTAATGATATTACTTCATTTTCGATGATGCCTTTTAGCTGGATATAGTTTACTTCCTTATCTCTTTAAATTCGATCTATTTTTTTTATTTTGCTTTGTCTGAGATAAGGATTGCTATACTGCTGGTTTTGTTTTGTTTTGTTTTTTACTTTGGCTGAAGCATTATATATTTTATTCCAGCCTTTTACCTTTATACTTTGTGCATCCCCCTGTTTCAGATATGTTTCTTGTAAACAGCATATTGTAGGATTATGGTTTTTAATCCATTCTGCTATCTGCCTCCATTTTATGGGACAGTTCATCCCATTCACATTCACAGTTATGATTATTCTGTCTCTTTTCCTCCACGCTTTCTTTGCCCTGTTTCTCTTTTATTTCCTCCCTTCTTCCTTCCCCTCCTTAAGAGTTTTCCTTTTCACCATTGCCTCCCTCAGTATTTTCTCCTTATCAGACCCCCTCCCTTTTCCTACTTTTCCCCCTTACTTTTTCTTCCCTACCTTATATGCACCCCTCCCTTTTTTTTAGTCCTTTCCCCCTCCTCACTGCCTGTAGGGTATGATAGATTTTTATGCTTAATGTAGTATGTTATTTCTTCCTTGAATGAAGATTGACGAGAATAGATCTCATGCAATGCTCCACTCCCTCCTCTCTTTCTTCCTGTATTATGATAGGTTTTATGTCTCTTCTTGATAGAGTCCTATATTTAACTGATTGTGTTAATCCCTCCCTACACAGGACCAATGAGGGTGAAGTTCCTATAATGTTCATCTCCCTCCCTTCTTTCCCTCTACTATAATATGTTTTTATACCTCTTTGTGTGGCATAATTTACCCTTTCCTGATTTGTTCTTTCCTCTTCTTCCATTGTTGTCCCTTTGCACCCCTTTATAGTTTGCTTTGTTTTTTTATATCATCATTTTGTTTCGTTTATACCCATGTCCTCTCTTTATCTATATCCCTTTAAATGTTGTGATAAATATACAATTCTCAATATTACCAGGTATCAGCTTCCCATATAGGGATGTAAACACTTTGCTCTTATTAAATAACAAGTTATTGGAGAGTAATCTGGAACTATGCCCACAGGACTATAAGTAATTTCATATCGTTTGACCCAGCAATACCACTTCTAGGGCATTAGTTGTATCCCAAAGAGATCATGAAAGCAGAATGAAGACCCATATGTACAAAATTATTTATAGCACCTCTTTTTGTTGTGGCAAAGAATTGGAAATCAAGGGGATGCCTGTTAGTTGGAGAATGGCTAAACAAGTTATGGTATATGAAAGTAATGGAATACTATTGTGCCATAAGAAATGAAGAGCAGATGAACTTCATATCAGCCTGGAGAGGCTTATATGAACTGATGCTGAGTGAGAATAGCAGAACCTGGAAAAATTTTTACACAATTACAGATACAATGTATGTGTGATGACCAACTTTGATAGACCTGACTCTTCTCAGAAATGCAGGGCTAAAGTAAACTCCAAAAGTCTCAAGATGGGGAGAGATGTCTACATTCAGAGAAAGAACCAGAAAGAAGAGTTTGAATACAGATTGAAGCAAATTACCTGCTCTCTTTCTTTTTCTTGTTTTGTTTGGTTTTCTCTTTCCCATTATTCATTCCATCTGTTACAATCCTTCTTTATAACTTGACCAATGTCTAATGTGAAAGTATCTGCAGATCCTCTACCTGATTGTATGCCAACATGGGGATGGGGGAAGAGAAGGGAGGGGGAGAAAATTTAAAACTCAAAGAACTTGAGAACTAAATCTTGTAAATTCAAAGTAAACAAACAAATGAATAAAGACAAAAAATAGTAATAAAATAAATACCAAGTTATGCATGTGTGTTTTTGTTCGTGTGCATGTATGTGTGTGAGTGTGTGTATGTCTGTTTCCCTATTTAACTTTCTATGCCTGTCTTGAGTCTTGTAATTGGAGATCAAATTTTCTATTGAGCTCTGGCTTTTTTTTTTTTTTAAGCAATCGGGGTTAAGTAACTTGCTCAAGGTTACATGGCCAGTTATTATTTCTGGGTGTGGTGCTGAGTATCTGAGCCCGGATTTGATCCAGGTCATCCCAACACTGGAGCCGCTGAGCCACCTGGCCGCCCCTAAGCAAGTGGTGTTAAATAACTTGCTCAAGGTTACACGGCCAGGTGTTTCTGGGTGGGTGTTAAGTATCTGAGCCCAAGATTCGATCAACACTGCAGCCGGTGCTCTTACTCTCTGTGCTACCTGGCCACCCCTGAGCTCTGGTTTTTTCATAAGGAATGTCTTGAACTCCCTTATATCACTGAATGACCATTTCTTTGCCTGAAAGATTATGCTCACTTTTTTCGTGTATAGATGATCCTTATTTGTAACCTGCACTCTTTTGCCTTGTGAAATATCATATTTCAGTCCCTCAGCACTTTCAATGTAGAAGCTGCCAGACACTGTCTAATCCTTACTGTAGTTCTGCAATATTTGAATTGTTTCTTGCAGTATTTTCTCCTTTACCTGATATTTCTGGAATTTGGCTATGATATTTCACAGAGTTTTCAAATTGGCATCCCTTTCAGGAGGTGTCTGTTGGATTCTCTTGATTTCTATTTTACCCTCTGGTTCTAGGATCTCAGGGCAGTTTTAATGATGAGCTCTTGGAAGCTGTTGTCTAGGCTCTTTTTCTCATCATGATTTTCTGGCAGACCAATAATTCTTAGATTATTTCTCCTAGATCTGTTTTCCAGGTCAGTTATTTTTCCCTTGAGATATTTTACCTCTATTTCTAATTTTCCATTCTTGATGTTTTATTTGAATGATTCTTCATACCTCATAGAGTCATTAGCTTCAATTTGGTTGATTCTAATTTTTAGTGAATTGTTTTAATCAATTTTTGAAGCTCCTTTTTACATATGTTTTTTTTTTCCATTTCACACATTTTCTTTTAAAGTAGCTGTTTTCTTCATTGTAATGTTTTCTAAATTTCACAATTTTGATTTTAAAAGAATTAATCATTTTATCTTCTACCTTTCTAATTTGGTTTTCAAAATCCTTCTTGAGCTCTTCTAAGACAAATTTCGGTACTTGAGACCAGTTCATATTCCCTGTTCAGGCTTCAGCTGTGGGTGTGGAGTCAATGCTGTTTCCTTCTGAATTTGGTTCCTCCTGCTCACAATAATAGGATTCTAGAGTCTTTGTCTTTGCAATCTGTTTTACCCATTTTGAGGCAGGGCTTTAGCCATGCCCAACCTCTAGGACGTCCAAGCCTTAACAGTTTTAAAAATTTGCTCTTGGGCAATAATTTCTGTATTTTCAGGGTCAGAGGGGGTATTGGAGCAGCTGGGGTTCAATCTGCTATTCTGATCCCTGGAAGTAAAGATAGGTGTTTTTAAATTTCCAGGCTGTGAGTTGAAAGTCCCAGGAGTGACTGCTGCCAATGCCATGGGGCCTGCATTTTTCTCTTACCCAGGTCCAGCAATTCTCAGCCCTGGGGTGATAGGCCTGGGAATGGCCTTGGGACTGGTAGATCAACTTGCAACCATGCCACCCTGCTCTCTACCACATTTGCCACAATGCCCCACTATCTGTTGTGTGATCAGTGCTGCCTCACTCTCCCTTTTCTAGTTAATTTTAACCTATGTGTCAGAGCCTGGGTTTTTTTTGTTTGTTTGTTTGGGTTTTTTTGCACTATTGTCCCAAAGAGGTGCATTTACATCATTTTGTTTTTCTACATTTCTTTGTGAGTTTTTAATGCCTCAAGACAAGTTCAATTTTTGTGAAAGTATCATGCACAGCTGAAAATAAGTATACTCCTTTGTAATGCCAAGCAAAGGCAACTTCCAAAGTTCAGAACACCAGCACAGTAACTATCCATTTTATTCAGTAACAAATTAAGGCAAAACATTCACAGAACAGAGAAAATAAAAATACAGCATTCACCAAGAGTGATTCAATAATTTTCAAGTACTATTCCACCCCTGATCAGTAAATTCATTTAGTCAATCACAAAGTCATTCTTCTCAAATGGAGATTAGTTTCCAATCATAAACAAAGTACATTCATTTGTTTGGTCACTGAGTACAAAAAAAGTCATTAGTTTCCTACCCCTGGATCACAAATGAATTAAAATTATCAGCAGTTAAAGCCAAACACCTTCTCAAAAGGGGCAGTGGAGAGCACAGAGGCCATCCACCCCTGAGCTACAACAAGGTTAACATATGGTCACAGCATTTAATACCCAAAGAGAGATCTTTTCTTCATCTTGACCCAAGGCAAGTTCTCAGCAATGTCTGTTCCTGGGGAGACAAAGCTTAACAAAGCCACAAGATACATTGCCAGTGTCCTCATCAATGCATTCTCTGTCTGCAGAACAGTCTCAGGACCCCTGAAAATATCAACAAGACCCTCTTCCAGGATTACTGTAAACATACAGTAAGAAAATCCTTCTTCAGGGCTTCTGAACCAACAGCAAGGTTCCAGGACCTCTGCAAGAACAACACTGTCCTTCACCAGGAGATGAATCTGTCAAAATAACATCAAAACAGACAGACAAAATACTGTCATCACAGCCATGTCTCCTCATTACTTGGCAGCTCCTGATGACAGCTCTCAAAAGTCCTGAGCAGCTCCTCGTGGCTCTCAACAAACCTCCACATGGCTGCTCCCAAGAAATCTTCTGCCTATCTCTCTGCTAGGGCCTTCTCTAAATCCATGGCACCACTGCCTCCCAGTTCTCTTCACATCCACAAGTCCATCCCACAAGTAGGATTCACAAACTTTGGGTTTCAACACTCAACCTGAAAACCAAGCCAATACAGGGGATCTTTAAATTCCATTACTATTGGGGCGGCAAGGTGGCATAGTGAGTAGAGTGCTTCCTTTGGAGACAGGAGGACATCAGTTTGGATCCAGCCTCAGACACTTAACACACACAAACAAAAAACCTAAGATGGCAGAGTACAAGCAGGACCACAGAGGGGCTTTGGCTTCCACCTTCCCCAATCAATGTAAAAAGGGGACTCTAAACAAACTTTGGAACTGCAGAACCCACAAAATGACACAGAGAAGCTAACCTCCCACTAAGGACAGCCCTGCAGGCTGGCAGGAAAAAACAATCTCAATAGTTCAATGAGGAGAATCATTGCTTCAGAATTAAATTGGAGCAAATGGAAGCTAATGACTTTATGAGAAATCAAGATCCAAACAAATGAAAGAATAGAAGGCAATGTGAAATATCTCATGGGAAAAACCATTGACCTGGAAAATAGATCCAGGAGAGATAATTTAAAAATGATTGGACTACCTGAAAGCCATGATCAAGGTAAGAAACTAGAAATCATCCTCCAGAAAGTTCTCAAAGAAAACTGCCCTGATGTTTTAGAACCAGAGGGCAAAATAGAGGTTGAAAGAATCCACCAATCACCTCCTGAAAAAGATCCCAAGAAGAAAACTCCTAGGAATATTATAGCCAGGTTCCAGAATTCCCAGATTAAGGAGAGAATATTACAAGCAGCCAGAGGAAACAATTTGAATATTGTGGAACTACAATCCAGGATAAACCAGGATCTGGTAGCTTCTACACGGAGGGATCGAAGGGCTTTTGATATGATATTCCAGAGGTCAAAGGAGCTGGGATTAAAACCAAGTCACCTATTCAGGAAAACTG
Organism: Petaurus breviceps papuanus; assembly: GCF_028583685.1. Taxonomy (NCBI): domain Eukaryota; kingdom Metazoa; phylum Chordata; class Mammalia; order Diprotodontia; family Petauridae; genus Petaurus; species Petaurus breviceps. Next base: position 3,630,808 of record NW_027187391.1, read on the forward strand.
AGTGTCATGTTTCAGGGGAAAATATGGTCAATCAGTGGAATAGAGGACTTTCAAGCATTCTTGATGAAAAAACCAGAGTTGAATAGAAAATTTGACATTCAGATACAAGAAGCAAGAGAAGCATGAGAAGGTAAAAAGGGAAAAGGAATCATAAGGAACTTATCAAAGTTGAACTATTAACATTCCTGCATGGAAAAACAATAATTGTAAATTATGAAATGTTTCTCAGTAGTTGAAGGCAATGTATACATACATATATATGTATATATATATGCATACATATATACACACACACACACATACATACATATGTATGTCTATATATAAAGGTATATGGGGATACGAGTACATATGTGAAGGTGTGTATATATGTTTACAGATATACATAGAGAGGGCACAGGACAAGTTAACAAGAAGGGATGATACATAGAAGGTGAATTTAGAACTGAGAGAGGAATATAATGAGAGGAGATGGAGAGAGACAGAAAGGGGTAAACTAATATAGAAGAGGCAAGGGAAATTGGTTACAATGGAGGGGAAGAATAGGAAGTCAAAAGGGAATGGGTTAACCTTATTCCCATTGAATTTGGCTTGATGAGGGAATGAAATATACACTAAATAGGGTATCTCACCCTCCAAGAGAGTAGGGGGGAAATGGAATGAGAGGGGGGATGATGGAAGGGAGGGCAGACTAGGGGGGGCTGAAAGAAATTGGAAGCATCCACTTTTGAAAAGGTATGGATTCAAAGCAGAGAATAGAACAAATGGGAGGTGGGATAGGAGAGAGGCTAATATAGTCAGTCTTTTACAATGTATCTACTATGTTATTTTTTTGCATTAGCCACACATGTACAACCTATACTGAACTGCTTATCTACCCAATAAGGGTGGGTAATAAGGGAGGAAGGGAATGAATCTGGAATTCAAAGTTTTAAAATCAAATTTTCATACACACACACACACACACACACACACACATATATATATATATATATATATATATATATGCTATTATTAATACTATTTTACATGTAATTGGGAAATAAGAAATACAGGCACTGGCGCACAGAGATCCATTGGAAAATTCGAAAGTGGTATGGGAGATAATATGGGAGAGAGCAGATTGAAGGAGGGGATATCCTTTGGGACTGCTATTTTGGGGCAGTGGGAATGGGAAAAACGGGGAGAAAATTTGTAACTCAAAATCTGGCGGATATGAATAATGTAAATCAGAAGTTAATAAAGCATTTGAAAAAAATTAATATTCTGTGCCATTGGAGAGGACATATATGCTCAGTATTGATTTTGAGGATTGTTTATGGTACCTTTTAGCAAAATGCTTTTACTCTACCTGTCTTTAGGAATTGTTTTGTCTGGGATCTTTGTTGCTACCCTGCTTTTTTTTTAATTTCCACGGAAGAAAAGTGCATTCTCCTCCAGTGCTTTATTTTAATTCTCTGTATTTCTGTTTCAAGTATGGCTCCTGTAAACAGCACATTGTCGGATTTTGTGTTCTGATTTGTTTTGCTATTCTCTTCTGCATTCACATTCATGGTTATGATTACTAACTCTTCTCCATTCCATTCTCTTCTAATTCACCCTTCTACTTTCCCCCCGCCCCATTATACCATCCTCAAAAGTCTGTTTTGATTTCTTCTGAACACTGTCTCTCTTAATCTACACTCCCTCTGTCACCACCTCCTTTATTCTTTTCTTAGCTTCTTCCCCTCCTAATTTCCTGTTGCATTAGATGAATGTTTATATTTAACTGTATGTGTGTACATATATACACATACACACAATCATATCCTTCTGTTTATCTATCTCTCCATCTATCATCTCTATTTAGACCAGTTATTATGAGAGTGATGTAAAAACATTGCCTATTCCCCATTTTCCCTCCCATTAAAAAAAAATTCTTTGTATGCCATTTTTATGTGAGATAATTACTCCATTCTTATTCTCATAGTATATCCCTTTCTCACCCTTCCATGTTTTTTTTTCTTTTTAGACCATTCCAAACTAATATACTTATTTATGTCTTCTGCCTAAGTAGGCTCCTGCTTACTGTCTTACTAATCATAGAGGTATAAGTAGCTACATGTACAGTCTTAAAGTAATTTAAACCACTTAACCTTGTTAATTCCCTAGTGATTTCTCACTCCTGTTTAACTTTTTGTGTTCATTATGATTCGTATAATTGAATGTCTAATTTTCTTTTTTGCTGTTATCCTTTCATTGGGAATTTTTTTAACGTCCTTCATTTTATTAAATATCCATTTTCCTTTATAGAATTATACTTAGTTTTGCTGGCTAACTCATGTTAGTGCAATGTAAGTTATTTTGCTCTTCTGAGACCATATTTATTTCAAGTTCTCTCCTGCTTTAAAGTGGTAACCATGTGAATCTTGTGTGAACCTAACTTTGACACAATGTTCATTGAATTCTTTGTTTTGACTGCCTGGAATATTTCATCTTTCACATGGGAGCCCTGGATTTTGTCTATAATAATTGTCGGAATTTTCATTTCTGGATTTCTTTCAGGAGATGACTGATGGATACTTTCAATTTCTATTTTGCTTTATAGTTCTAAGATATCTGTACAATTTTCCTTTATCATTTATTGAATTATGATGTTTTGGCTCTTTTCTATGTTTGTGAATTTCAGGTAGTCAGTAATTCTTAAATTATTTCTCCTTTATCTGATTTATTTTTACTAGTCAGTTTTTTTTCCAATAAGATATTTCACATCTCATATTTTTCCATTTTTAAATTTTTTATTGTTTCTTGAAGTCTTATGATATCATTATCTTCCATTTTACTAGTTCTGATTTTTGAGTAGTCATTTACTTCATTGAATTTTTGTACCTTTTTTACATTCTGGCCAGTTCTGATTTTTTAAGAAGTTATTTTTTTTTTCATACTTTATTCACTTTTTGTATAAATATACTAAACACCTTTTCATAATTTTCTTGAACAGCCCTCAATTATTTTCCCAATTGTTACTTCTACTCTTACTTGATTTTTTTGTTCCTTATTATTTTTAAAATGTTTCATGAAATTCTTGCTGGGCTTTTGTCCAATCTACATTGTCTTTGAGACTTTGCCTGTGGATGATTTCAAATTGTTATCTTCTTCTTAGTTTGTGTCTTGACTTTCCCTATCTTCCTTATAGCTTTTATTCTGTTCAGGTTCTTTTTTGTTTATTTATTCATTTATTCAGCCTATTTTTTGACTTTGGACTTTATATTGAATTTGGGTTCCTCTGGAGATAGTGTTGAAAATCTGGCCTAGGCTTCTGCCTTTACTGGTCTTCTGCTGCTTTCACAGTTCAGTGGGGGCCTACAAATTTTTGGTCATTTCAAAGTGGTGAGATAGGGGATCCATCTGGTCCCTAAGCTCTTGCTCTCTGCTGTGCTCCTTATGCAAGAAAAGCCCTTATTGCTTCATGACCACAGCACTACTCTGAACACTACAATTTTGACCTGGCCTTATAATGTTTTACAAAATTGCCTCATAGGACCTGATCTTGCTTTTATTGGGAGTACAAGGGTTCCCTAGGATCTCTTTCTGACAAAATATGCATCTTGTCACTATTGACATGGCCATGACATTTTGTCGTGCTGTGCTCCTGATCAGTCCCTACTCCAGTCTTCAGACCTATATTTTTCCGTTTTATAATCTATCCTCTCCTGAAAAAAACCTCACTCTTATTTTTGTTGGCTTTTCCACTCAGAATTCAGTTTGCTGTGTATTTAAAGTTATTCATTTCACAATATTGTCCCTCCTCCCCTCCCATTCTTTTCTAATACCTGTATACCGTGTTTCCCCGATAAGACCTATCCCGAAAATAAGCCCTCCCCTTACTGTGTAAGATTCCTCTAAAATAAGCCCTCCCCCCAAAATAAGCCCTATTGAGATTGCTACTGTAGTGAAGGTGATCCCCTGCGCTACACGCTACATTACGGTACCCTCTGTAGCACCGTCCCCCCCCCACCCCGGTGAAACGCTCTCTGAGCTGCATCCAATCAGAGCTGCAGCAGTGAGCGTGTCATCCTGTTCTTTATTGAATTCATTATTGAATAAAGGTACATTTTTGTTCACATTTACCTGTTTACTAAAATTGCTGTCAATTTTCATTAAAATAAGCCCTCCCCTGAAAATAAGCCCTCTGGTGTTTTTCTGTCCAAAAAAAAAAAAAATAAGACCGTGTCTTATTATCGGGGAAACACGGTAGTAGTGATCAAAATACGGTCTTATAGAATTTATTTTCTTTCTGAGGGACATCATGTTTCCTAGTGATGTCTTTTTATGCTCCTTCTAGAAGAATCTCTTGTCCACACATGAATCCTGAATATGAATTGTTGTCTTAAATTTGGACTAATCTTGGAAGGGTCTCTCATATCTTGGATATATGCTTTAGGAAAACAGCCAATTTTTTTTATTATTGTTATCAAGTTAATATATGAAGACCTCGGAACTCCTCAGAATAGGAGGATACTGTTCACCATCTGACTCTTATTCCTATGGCCACTTCTTAATACACTCTACCCTTGTGAGTTTTATGGATTTTATTCCATGGAGAAAAATAAATTTCTTCTTTTATGAAATGTCCAGCTTAATATCTTTGCAAAAGCCTTAAATCTATTACATAGTTTCAATGATTTAGTAGAAAAACCAGAAGGGAACACATGCATCAATTCATAGAAAAATGCTTTTCTGGTAAAATAGCTCAGTTTTTGCAACTGAGGTAACTGAGAGATAAAGTAGCCTGCCAAAAGTCACATGCATTGAAAATAATATAGCCAGTACTGTAACACCATTTTTTTTCACAATTTAGTGCTATTCAAAATATACCACACAGTTTCAGATTTTAATAATCTTACCTAAATGGACTTACATTATAATTGCTTGTGACAAAACATTGGTCAGAATGATATTGTTGAAGAATGTATTAAAACAATAAAAATACTTAGTCCATGTTATATGGATTTTAAGGAAAAAAAGGATGGTGGGGCAAAATGTTTGCTAAGAAGTCAATGGTAATTTTTTATTTTTAATACATTAAATTTGAATATGATTAGTATGTTAGATGCTGTTGTTTTCCCCAGTTTTACTCTGCTGGTTTTCAGAATAGGATCAAAAGATTTACTTTCATGCAAATGGAAATAATGGTCAGATGTAGAAAAGGATGCTTACCTTCATCTGTAGTCCACCAAACATTCCTCTTCTCCCCAAAAATGACAATGAATAAAGAAAACCATGTTTAATCCTCTTAGATTCTAATGTTATCATTTAGTAATGCTTCTGAATGAGAGATAATCTATTTAGGGGGGATAATGTTTAAAATAGGAAAGAAATTGACATTTGTAGTTACATTTTAGTAGTTCTTCCATGTCCTAGAGCTTTTTTTCTGATTGAGGAAAGGGTATTATTATCAAGAAGCATATTAGCAATAACACACAGTACATGCCTTAGCTGAGATTTTCAAAGGGCTAGCAACAGGTGGAGCAAGGATGCTATTAAGTATTGGTAGTCAGGATGATAGAGGATTATCTGGGGTTTCAATGCATATTTGTGACTATGACTCATTGGGCAACAACTGAATGCCTAGGTTTTCTGATCATTTATAGAAAGTTCTTTGATACTGACTTTGAAATATTTTCATAAGAACTAAAGTTAATTACCATAGTTCACCACTGATTAAAGAATGATAGTAAATAACTTTTGATAGCACCTTCACTTAGAAATTATATACAGCACTAATATTTACATTAGTGTGTGTGTCAAGTTTAGTGTTTCAGCAAGAGACTAGCAACAATGCATTCAAATGTCTAAGGGATTATGGTTAATGATTACAAATTCAAATGAGTAATATTGAGATTTACTCCCCAGCACTTCTAATAACACTTCTGCATTTTCAGGTAATTCATTTAAGAAAATACCACTTCACTTTCCCCATAGGTAAATTTAAGACAATAGCTGTTTCTTCTTCAAGAGGATTTTCATAGTTAATATGTATATAATAGATTTTACATCGAGGGATAAAAAAAATTCTATAAATTAAAAAAAGAATTTCTATTTCATTATTTATATAAAAATTTTAAGTGATTAGAGTTATAAATAATTCCATTCCACATCTCATCTGAAAGGTTACAATAACCAGTAGCACAGTGCCCTTCAGCTGTTTGTGGAGGCAGCTGTAGCTCTCTGAAAGAATATATAGTAGATAATGAATACCCTATCTTCAAAAACGAGTAACAAATGGCATTATATATACTGAATCAGGGAAACTATACAGCCTTCATGTGCATCTTTAGCTTTAACTATATGAAGGAATCTGTAGAAATGATAATTGCTTAATAATAATATGCATTATCACATGTCTTAATTTTATGAACCAACTAATTTCATTACCAATTTTTACATAAAACCTTTGTTTTAGAGTGAGTGAAAGATGAGGAATAGGATCAATCTGTCTGTCTTTTCCACAGCTTGGAAAATTGGGGCTTGCTTCTCCAAAATCATCTTTTTTTTTCTCAAGAAATCTCTAGCCACCATATTTCATTTATGTCCCTGTTGTCCATCCATCTCTTCCATTTTGCCTCATTTACTATCCCAAACCTCTCTAATATGGGAATCAGAAATGATGGAATAAACATTACTAATATTTTTGTATTAAATATGTCAGTCTACTTTCTTTTTGCCCCCTTCACCCTCCTGGTAAATTTCTACACAAAGTTATTTTTCTTGACCATACTTCCCCTATGTATGTTGCCTCTTCTATATGAAGGCAAGCTCATTGAAGTCAGAGCTATATTTGCTGGGTACATAATAAATGCTAAATGCCCCCCTTTTCTTGGTCACACTGGCATAGAATATAATGTAGTGAATAGAATGATTTAAAACAGATGGTCTCCTTTATTTTCCACACCACTGCTTTTTTTTTCTTTTTTTTCCCTAAAACCACCTCATAACTTCTTCACTATGATAATTTCTTAACAGAAATAAAGTTATGTTCCTGAAGAGTTGTGTCTAATCTACTTGTCAGATAAATTCTATTGTTTCAAGAATCCCACAGTTACTCTCATTATAGGCTGGGAAAGAAAGGGGCAGCAATCCAAGCTTTTTATTATGCTGAAATTTGTGCTGCAGCACATAGCACTTAGCACCTTTTGAGGCAATTTGAGTGTATGCATAAGAAAAGAGAAACAAATATCCTCTTTTTGTGGCCTGGGATTGAGACCTCAACAAATATCAATAATAATTTTTCATACATTAATTTATTCACTAATTCATTCATTCATTCACTGGCTCATTCATTCATCTTTAATTTAATGGAAAAAGAAATTAAATAAATTTGCACATAACTCCCTCCCATGGAACCTCTATTATACCCAAAGTGGCTTCATTGCTCTTTCTTGTATATATCTCTCTGATTATTTCCCACATAAAGAGGACCAAAATAGTAATCAGAAGGACTGAATTCTAGTCCTAGTTTTACCTAGGAACCAGTACTAATTGTGGGACCCTATGAAAATCATACTTCTCTTCTTAGCCTCAATTTTCTCATCTGCAAAATTGTTCTTGATCAATGGTTCCCAAAATATTTTGTTCTGAGAACCTTTTCAAGAACTACAAAATGTGGTCATGAAAGTAATTTCATATACTATTCCTAATCTATTTAGATTTATTTAAAAGTTTTTTTTAAAATAAATGCAATCTAAAACTTTGACCCACAAATGATCCATATCAAAGTTTACATTATAAAATTATATAATTTTATTATATTTCTAATCATGACAATATAAATATAAAATTATATAACTCTAAAGTAATATGAATATTTTATTCAGAACAATCTATAATTATGAAATCTTAATCTATAATTATTAAAAGATCTCATATCAAGATTTCATATGATTATTCTTTTGCAAGATTTCATTTTGAATTTCTTGATTTTACAAAGTTTGTTCAATATAAATACTATTTTGATTAAATAAGTTATAATTTTCTAGGTGTTTAGAAATGTAATAAAATAATAACAATATGTAAATTTAATATCAATGATGGACTTTTTGTTTAAAGAACATTTTGGAATAAAAAACAAATGAACAGTCTTAAATATCCTTTCACATTTTTTTTTATTTCTACATTTTGGTTTAAATCAAGAATAATGTGAGAATATCAACCTATATATATATATATATACACATACATATATATATATAATGTGTGTATCACAATATTTGCATACATAAATACATATATAAATATGTATAAGCTGAATTAGGCAAAATTGATTAATTAAATTAATAACTAGTTATGACAAAGTATTTCCTTTTCTTCTAACTAACGACAAATGCCATATTAAAAAAATAAATTTCAAAAGTACAGTTGCAAAGGTGGTTTTTAATAATAACAAATACACTAACCTCCACAGGAAAAGTGTCCCTTCACATATGGCTTTCTTGAGCATTGGTTATATTCTCAAAGAAAGTGTACTGAATCTATGTCCAGTGATCTCAACCAGGCCATTTGAAAATCTCCAAGATAAAAGAATAGTTATATAACAAGAGGATTTTTGAATTGAAAAGTGACCTTAATACAGCAAAGAGAGGTGACGTGAAGTCTGTTTTTTTTTTCCAGAAAATTTATGATAGTTCATCATGCTTTCAAGATGACTTATAGTAAAAATGTCCAACAACCTTGGTTTTGAAACAGCTTGTCATTTGTGTTACAAAAATGAAAATATCTGTACCACCTTGTTCAGATGAAGGCATGGCTGATAAAGTATGACATAGGGGACACAGGAACAGAGATAGGGAACTACTCTGGGGTTGTATATAGAACAGAAATGAGAGTATGTACATGCATTTGTTCATACACTGAAAATACATTTATATTGAAATGTCAAAACCTTTTGGCACTTTGGAAACAATTTGATGACAGGTTGAAAAACCGCAAGAACTTGCCCTTTGAAGTAATCTGAGCCTAATATTATCACCACATGAACAACAAAATTGTTTGTATGATTATGACATTTCTGTATTGCTCCAAAAAAAAAACCACCTCATATAGCTTCAAACATGTTCATGCTTATTGTCACAGAAGAAAAAGAAAACAAAGCAAAACTTTTGCAACACAAGTGGGTAGTTATTTACTATTTTAGATATCATTATAGCATTTCTAGCTGAAACTCTACAGACTATTGTCAGGAACTCCCAATAAAATCACTAAGTAGGAATCAATGGTGTAGATTACCCTCAATGCCCCTTTCAAATCTGAAATCAAATGATTGTAAATATTTTAGGGACTTAAATCTATTTTTTTTAACTTTCTGTTTTCAAGTAACCAACTTATCAACATTTATTAAACACCTACTAAATGACACACACTACACTAGCCTAAGGACAGAAAGAGAAAAGAAAAAGCAGTACCTGCTTCCAAGTTCTAAGACAGGAGGCAATATGTACACACACACACACACACACACACACACACACACACACACACACACATATATATATATATATATATATATATATATGCAAATACATTAAAAATACCTACAGAATTCTTCAATGAGTCACTATTAGTTAGCAGGACTGGGAAATCTTCATATAAACATGGCATTTGAACTGAGTCTTTAGGGAAACTAAGGTTTCTGCAAGATAAAGCTGAGGAAGGAGTGCATTTCAGTCATTGAGGACAGATAATGTGAGAGTCAAGAGTTAGAAGATACAGTGTTATATAGGAGGAACTTTATGAGGTTCAGTTTGACAAGATGACAGGATGCTTGATGGGAAATAATATGCAATGATAGACAAGCAGTCATGTTGTCAGGGACTTTAAACAAGAGAGAAGTTTACATTTGATCAAAGAGTTAATAGAGGATTATTGAAGTTTTAGGGAAGTGTTTTAAATTTTAAACACATTTTGTTTTGTTTTATTAATATAGCCTAAGGTTTTCTAGAATGTTGTAGCTAGAAATGAAGATCAAGACATGACCTGAATTCTCTAAGACTCTCTATGGCAAAAATAAGGGAGGAAAGGATTGCATTTCCTTCAATCAGCATTATCCCTCAGATCTTTGGTGAGATGGTGCAAAGGTGGAGAGCAGTATACTACAGTGAACTTGTGATATTTATTTATGTACAAACATTAAAAATCAGACTAGAGTGTTATTGTTTTGATACAGCTGAAGTACCCAAAAGATATAAAATGCCACAAATATTTTTAACTTAACATAGTCTCCTAATAAAGTTATTAATGGAAAATTGATCCACAGTACATATCATGATGTTCATTTTAAAAGTACTTGTGAAACATTATTTCTTATGAATTCCCTTGTGACATAGTGCATCATTATTATACCCCCACTTGAAAAATAAGAAAGCTAATAAGCAGAGCATTTAAATGACTTGTAGAACATTATAAAGTCAAAGCTGGAGTTAAATCACAGTCTTCTCTGATTTCCAGAATGGGCCATTAAACACTATTGTTTCTTCATCTCTTAACAGTGTTTCTAAAACCACATGTATTTCTTCAGCATCATTTCTAAGAATTTGCTTGTACTGAGGATATTTTTTGGAAACTTTGTCAAGGATGGTCATCATTTCAAACCAAAATTTCTGTGAGGTTTAAGATAAATATTCTACAGTTCCATAATCCATGTCAAATGATATTTGTAAATGTGGCAGCCATATCACAATATTTGATTTTCTTCCTTTCATTTTATTAATAAAATACATTTGTTGTTGTCAGTGGGGTTTTTTGAAAACTGTCCAACAACAATAATTTCTCAGCTATAATTTCTAGAACATAGCATGCAACACTGAGAATAATCAAAATCTGATGAGAACGATGTCCATATTCAGTGCGTGCTTTACAACAAAGAAAAAAATAGACTCAAACAAAATTTGATAATTTTTATACATTTGTATGCAGGTTATCAGGCTCACAAGTTCATATTCTCGAATTTAAGGATATTTTGACAAATTCAATCCTGAAGAACCCCATGGCTGTATTAATAGCTGTTATTTTATAGCATTTTAATTTTTGCAAATCCTTCACATATACCACCTCAGTTGAGTTTCCTAGTAGGCCAGGAGACAGGTGTTCTAGGAATGATGATTCCTTTTTTAAGGATGAGAAAACTGAACCTCAAAGAAGTTAAGTGAGTTGTCATGTAGCCACACAACTTAAGAGTCAGAGATGGAATTTGAACCCAGGCCTTCTTGATTCTTAACTCCAGTGTCATGCTGCCTTTCAATCCAATTTGGCAGTATTTTATTTTATATTATGTTCTCTTTTTCTCTAGAATCTACCATGTTTATTCATCTCCTTATAGTCTTTTTTCACCTTTGCATGACCTTGATTTATCTGGCATATTCATGCTGTTGGTCCCAAGAGTTCCTCTGGCAATCACCAGTAGAAGAGCATTCTCACCGGAGAATCCTCAAATAAGACCGTCACTTTTTCTCTAGAGAGGTTCCATTCCCAAGACAACAATTTTCTGATTGGTATCTGAGACCTAATTTAAATATTGTGGCAACAGCAGAACAACTAAAGGCTTCCTACTCACAAATTACTTTATCATTCCTCTGAAAAAAGGCCATATCAAATGGCAGCATCCTCTTCTCCCTTTATCTTCAAAAGACATGACCTTTATTTGTAGCACCTACCTGACAATTTAGCAGCTGAAGATGATAAATAAAAAATAATGATCAGATACAAATATGTTTTTTAAAAAGTGGTAGCCACAACTGTTGTCTACTTAGGAGACAACAAAGCATATAACCTGGGAGTAACAGATTGCACTTAATTACAAAGGCAAACTATAGAAAGGGAAAAGAGAGTTTATGTATGATAAAGTTGTCGACCTCATCCAAATAATATCTCATGGGTCTATTAGCAAGCATAATGAAAATATATAATTTGGATGGGGGAAACAACTATAAAGGCAAAGTATTTCCTACCTGATGGTCAGCAATACATTACTACAAAAAGCAATTCAAAATACAAATAGAAATGCTTCTCTGAATTACTTGGGTTTATTTTTTTTTATTCTGGAGGACAAGTTCATGCTTTGAATTTGAAAGACTGGTTCCTTAGGCACTGTGTGTTTGAAAAAGAAAGCCTAAGAGACATGAAACCTTCCAGGAATAGACCAATTCCCTTCCCAATTAGTCTGTGTATGTATGTATGTATATATGTAAATATATACGTGCACATATATGCACAGATACACATAGCTACCCACACATTTGTAAATGTACACACCTATATGTGCATGTATACAAATGAATGTATATGCACACACACATACATACATGCAAACACACATATACACACACACGCTCATATTCCATGAAGTCTTATATTCAATTAAATTTAACCTTGTCCCAATTCAGAATGAGAAAGGAAGACCAAAGCTGTCAATTTACTATCACTATATGGCAAAGTCAATGCTATACCATTTTGAGGGGGGGAAAAGTAAATGTGAATTGTGCAAGTTATTGTTCTAGTTAAGTTAAATATAATTTTTTTTCTTTAGAGAGCAAGTGTTCAGTGGTTGACACATTAGGTCAGGAAACAGATCCTGTAAAGCACCTTACAAACCATAACTCATCATTCAGATGTGAGTTGTGACTACTATTACCATTGTTATTGTTCTAATCTCAGATGCATTTTCTCTCCCTACCAAAGTATATACTCCCTATCAGAATCTACATAAAAATATTTATATCTTGTAAACTATATTATCTATTCTCCTGAAATGTCTAAACAGAGCTGAAGTGAAAATAGCAATAACAACCCCAACAGTCTTCCCCATATCATGGGGAGATGATAGTCACTAGGGATTCAAACTCATCATTGAAAGAATATATGACTTGATGTTTCCTAGGGTTTGCCCACTTGCACAATTTACAGTAAGCTAACCAGCCTGGTGTTCTTTTTTTTTTTCCTACCAGTCCCCAAAGCTTTCTCATGCCCCATCTGACTTCAGTCAGCTGAAAAATATCTATGGAGCTTTTCCAAGGACTATGATCACACTGGGTACCACTTATTTGATCTGTGTTTTCATATTCCCCCTTTGCTATTAAAGATCTTTTTTTTCAGATTGAACAGAATAAGAGAAATGCTAGAAAAGGGCAACTCAAAATGATCAAGGGAATGGTGATCAATAGGAAGGAGAGAGGCCAGTCTAAAAAAGTTTCATTTTTAGTTTAAAAGGACAAAAGCTAAGGAAAGTTAGGAAGAAGGCCTAGAGGGGAAAAAACATGAGAAGTATTCAAGGGAATGAACATGGAACTGTCCATTGCTTCCCAGAAAACTTCAATGAGGACACACCTTGTAGTTTGAAAAAGCTCAAATTTACACAGCAGGTTGCAATATTCATAAACGTGTAACTCCTAAAAGATAGTATAGACTGAACTTATAAATAATTTCAATGCATGGAAGATACCTCTGTAATAGGTTATTCAAGGAAAGCAGGATTTTGAGGAGAAGAGTCAGAGTAAATTACCATGATCTCTCAGCATTCTCCATTTCATTATACATCTCCTGAGACTATGTCAGAATACCATCTGATGGGCCATTGTTCTAATCTAGCATGGATATTTTTTTCATATTCTAGGTAACAGATATATGCTCCTCTCATCTATAACTCTAACTCAAAACAGTTATGGAAAAAAAGTAATGTAAGTTCATAAAAATTGATCAATACAAGTGTTAAGAAGAAAATAATCTTAGAGTTTTTCTTCGTATTGGTCATTGAGACATTATTTGCCAAACTCTAATAGTTTTCAAAAGTTAAAGAGAAAAATAACCAGTGACCAAATTTCCAGGATATCATGGAGGAAAATAAGAACAATGCTCTCTTGAAACACATACACTGGACTAAAGCATATTTAGGATTCATCCTCATTTCTCTTTTCTTTATTATACTTCTCTCCTATCCATTTCATGTTGTCAAACCCTTTGTTAGTTTCTTAGCTTAATACTTTCAGTGCCCCTTACATTTTCTCCTGATGCCTTTGTTTTCTTAGATACATTTAAGTTACTTTGAATTTTTTAAGAAAAGAACCTTTCTATGTCTGCCTTTAATTTATATAATTTCTCCTGAGATATCATCAGGTGCACAGGCAAGGAACCAGATGTGAAATTTCTGCAACACTTTGCAAATCTCTAGAAAGAGAGGGAAAGAAAAAGAAAAGTTAGAATCTCAAATAATGAGAATGTGCAGGTCTGTTGCAAAGGAAACTTGAATTTTAAACAGCAAATAGTTGAGAAAATTTTATTCAAATCCTATTTCAAGGCATCTTTAAAAATGTCCATTGTTCTACATGATGGGAGTTGAGTAGGGTCGGAAAAATGGTTGAATCATAAACTGACATAGAATAGCATAAATTTAATAACTGTGACTAATGATATAGCTCTCTAAATACTTTTGTGAAGAGGAGCATTTTGAAACTAAATGGGACCCAGGTTTCCCATTATATCAGAATATTCCAATTAAAATATCTACCAACTTTTAACCTACATATACCATTTTCACGGCCTTCTCCCTTCTCTTCTCCCTCCCTGCTTCCTCCTCCTCCATTATATTTTTATCTAGATAGCACTAGTTAGCATAGTCAGAATCAGGATGATAGTAGACAGGGTAGACAACAACCTAAATATTGTGATGTGTGGGGAATGGTTTTGTTTCCCTCAATAATACTCATTACTTTTTGAATGATTCCTAAAATCCCACAAATTAAAAACTTCATTTTCACTAGACATGATTAACCAGTTAAAATTCAATATTTATAAAAATTCAATAACTTCATACTGTTATGAATCATTTACAAGTTAGTGTGATTTTTTCCAGATCTTTTTATGAAAGTTTTGATGAAGAAAATAAGGGATGACAGGGGATAAAAATATTAACACAATATCTGAGGGAAAAAGAAGATACTCCTTAAAAAGGGGGTGAAAAGTAAGAAACAGAATAAGGAACATGCTACGTCAAAGACAAATTTCTCCTCCTTTGCAAGTTTTCACATTGTCATGCACAGCATGTGGGTTCATTCAGGTTTATAAATAAGGGTAACAGTTACGTATCATGCCTCTCAGAAGTCTGTCTTAGTCTTCCAGGACAACAGCATAGGTGTCATGGGACATACCACGGCGGGTCTGGAATCCTCTGATGAGTAGCAGCTTTGAATACCCAGATGGTAAGGGTCAGAGGAAAGTCAGGGGTTATTACTTGTATTAAAATATTTTATCAACAGGACACAAAGACCAAAAGAGCCAGAGTGGGTTTCTGTAAAAGGTTGTAATGCTCCAAACCAGACCAATAAAAGTGAATCTGAAAAGGACAAGAGGAAAATCTTGTATCTTTAGCTAATAGTTAAGCAGGCACAACAAATCAGTGTAAAGATTTGAGGTTAGAGACTGATTCAAAGTTATGGACTAAGACATGAGTAATAATAATAATAATACTAACAATAACAATAACAATAATACATAGCATTGTTAGAGCCCTCTAAAGTTTGCAAAGCACTTTGCAGATTTTATCTCATTTGATCTTCACAAAAATGAGATGTAGATGTTTTTATGATCACCTTTTCACAAATGAGGAAACTGAGGTCTGGTATTTTCTTTTGCAGCTTATTTTATAGATGAAAATCTGAAATATAAACAGTGACTTGTCCAGTGTCAAACAGGTAGTAAGTGTCTGAGGCCAGATTTGAATTCAGGAAGATGAGTCTTTCTGACTTCAAGTCCAGGGCTCTGCTCACTGGGCTACTTAGTTACACATGTACTTTTTAGTGGCACCACTTATAATTGAATTGGACACCCCTGTCTAGAAGAATCTGATTAGGACCAAAATTACTTTATTTCATCAATTATTCTCAGTATTTATCAAGTATGAAATACAAACTTGCTTTTATTTGATAACGGCCACCCATTTATAAAATAAAAAGGGAAGAATACTGTGTCTGGAATTGGGGGCCTGGTTACAAATCCTATTCCAGCTACTTACTTCCAATGTGGCTTCAAAAAGTCATTTCACCTTTTAGAGTCTACTTCTCTTCATCTATAAAATGAGGTCAGCCTAGATGATCTCTAAAGTCTCTTTAAGTGACAGAGTGAATGGAGCAGTGGACCTCATGTCAGAAGGACTTGTTTAAATGAGACCTTAGATACTAGCTATGCAACCCTAAGTAGTTTTGTGTTAGTTTGCTTGTCAGTAAAGAGGAGATTATAATAGCATCTAACTTCCAGAGTTGATGTGAGGATAAAATTAGAATATGAATATTCTATATACATATATAGTAAATCTTAAAATTCTATATAGATGCTTGCTATTCATCATCATAGTCTGTACCTTTAAATGGGATCTTTCCTTAACCATTACATGAGAGTAATTTTAAATTTATTTTATAAAAAGTTGCTGTTAGCCTAATTAACATTTTGTTTCTAGGATCAATTGATACAACACTCACATCTGGTTATACAGAACTTCTCTCCATCCCCCTCACCTTCTCCCTCTCCCTCTCTCTCTCTTTCCTCCCTTTCTCCCTCTCCCTTTCCCTCCTTATTTTTTAATATTCCTATTTTTTGTTTTGAGTTCCAAATTCTCTTCCTCCCTCTCCCATTGATAAGGCATGCAATATTTGTACAGAGCTTCTCTGTAATTTACTTATTTCTTCATGTTTTTATTTAATTTTTAACTATTTAAAATACATATCTTTTGTTTTTATTTCATATTTATTTATGAATATATCCTTTTTCCTACTAACAATAGTCACTTTATACATTTTCGATGACCTCCAAAACATACTTAAATATACTTATTGAATTCTCCCTTTGATAGTTCATTAAAGAAAGCCAAGATTAAATCTTTTTTTCTTTGGAAAAAGAACAGCTAAAGTCATTTCTTCATTCCTAGAAACTGAACATACATTAGTAATAGCCTGTGAAGATACGATTTGGGGGCACTGACTTCCCCTTGAGAATTAGGTGGTGACCAGTATAGAATGAATAGTGTTGCCAAAGATGGAGTAAAAGGAAATTTTATGAAACATTATAGTAGTATCCATTTTTGACTTCTCTTCCACCCTCTCCACTTTCAATCCACTAATAAGAAAGGGTCAAAGTGAAAACAAAACAGCTTGGCCCTGCCATGAGCTCATTTAGTTGGGTAGGGATAAGAAGACACATGGGAAACATTACTGAATAGCAGCTGCTACTTCCTCTGATCAGTCCCTAAGGAATTTCTTACTTAGTTCCAATGGAAATATTTTATTTGGCGAATTAAAACATAAAGATCAGTTATATATTTTAATGTCTGAAGCATTTTAATTTTCCAATTTAAAGCATTAATAACACATCTAAGTAATCTCCATAAAATTTACATACCCAACTATAACTGCACATGTCCACACTGGGATCATATGTACTACTTTTCTCAGGATATGTGTTTTGGGGGCATCATCATGCAGAAGGCACTGTGTACTATACAGGCTGTCCCAAAAATCTTAGTACAGTCTTAAACTAGTAAAGCTTGTGTAACAAGCTTTGGTGTTAATTTCTTTAGCTGCTCTAGTAATCAAACTCTAAGGGTATAATCCATGATGAACCTGCCCTAGAATGAACTTGATGCTTAGAAAGAATGATATTATAATGAAATTTCAGTGTGTGTGTGTGTGTGTGTGTGTGTATGTGCGCACGCTCGCGCGCACACTTGCATACTCATATATATGTTTATATATATGTTTTTTTTTTTCTCTTCGCTGCTTATTTTGTTGGGGGCAAGTAGCCTCAAGTGTGCTAGGATGTGGGTGAACTCCCTAGTTTCAGTGCTGATGAAAGATAAAATGGCAAGATATCTTTCCTATTGGGACATAAGAGGCATGTCCTCTGCCCTTTGCAATCAACTTTAAGAGAAATCTTGAGAAGTAGGTCCAACTGGTGAGATGACATTGTCCAGCCTCGGGCAAAAACCAATGACCTAAGGCAAGATTTCTTGAAGAAACTTGGGAATTATATTTTCAGACACAGGTTCAGATTCATATACATTATATGTATATATGTGTGTGTATATATATATATATGTATATATATATATACACACAAGTATAGTAGTGCTTCCCATGCAATGCACACATTAAATTGCTTATTTGAAGGGCATGATGAAGGAAACCTCCCTCCAAATATCACAATATATTGGGCAACCAATTAAGAGACAATGTTCTAAATATGAGATTTTTTTCTTATCTTAAGGCCTCCATCTATCTTCCTTTATGTCCATCATAGGATCATGGATTTAAAGCTAGAAAGGACCTTAGAGTTCATCTAGTCTAGTGTCCCTCATTTCATGGATGAGGAAATTAAAGCCCAGAGAGGGCATATGATTTATCCAAGTCAAGTAGGGAATAAGGAGCAGGCAGGATTTGAACCCAGATTCTCTATTCATGCTAGGTCTGAAAACTAGAGGAAGACAGAGAGCTCCATTTGTTTCATATAGAAGCTTGGCTTGTATTGTTTGGGAGACAAGCAGGCTGAGGAGAGGGAAAATTTAAAAAATTACAATTTAAAAACCTATGAACATCTGTTGAGGGAGGAGGAAGAATATTTTCAGCAAGAACACAGAATACTTTGACACTGAAGGGAAGGTTAAGGGTCTCTGGCATCCTTCAGGAAAAGCCTACTATGTGTCATGCACTGTGAGGTACTTTCCAAATATAATGTTAGTTGACCCTCTTGACTACCCTGTAAGATAGGAAATATTCCCATATTATTGAGTCAGACAGAGGTTAAATGACCTGCCTAGGACCACAAAACTAGGATGTACCTGAGGCACGATTTAAACTCATGTCTTCCTGACCTGAAGTTTATGAGGAAACCTTCATTTTTGTCATTGAATCCCTGGAGCTTGACACAGAGTATTACAGAAAGTAAGTGTTTATATTTTTAATTCAACTGAAGGTGTTATCTAAGTATCTTCTTAATCTCCAAAGTGGTTGGAGGAAAAGAAAAGATTGAAAGAAAAGGAATTGTTTAAAGCAGGCAAGATTAAGATTTATTTTTTAAAAGTAGGGGCTCTACACATTAGTTCTAAATGATGAAGATTGCCACTCTCCTTTTGTGATGGTCTATAAAGGCAGATGCTTAAAGACTGTTTTAATTGGAAGAGAATTTTAAATCCAGTTTTTCAGTTTATAAGGATGGAATAATAAATCCCTACAAGGTGCCTTTATAATACATGTTACATTGCCTATGATCACAAATGTTAAAATATTTAAAATAAATTTTAGCCTCCCTATAAATCATCAAGAAGAAATTCAGCTGCCTCAGTAAACAAAGCTAAGGAGGCCTGGAAGTCTTTATAGTTGGGAGACCCAGAAGTGCTCAATCTTCCTTCTGTAAACATCCACAACCCTGGGCTTTGAGAAAGAAGGCTGAGGAGCTAGGGCCCAAAACACTTGGAAGACAAAACAATCCATCACTTGGTTTGCAAGCTTCATCCTTTTAGATAGGGCAGAAACCTATCAGAGGACCGAAGGCATGACTAAGAAATTCTCTGTATGAAGTATGTGAATCAGAAAACATAAATGGTTATTACAAGACCTGTCTGAGTCCATTAAAAATAGGTAGAACTTTACAAGGGCCAAAAAAAACTTCCCGTTTCCACCCTTTCTGACACTTATCACTGTGCTACTTGGAGCTCCACTTGTCTAAGGAAGAAATAAGAACTAGGCTACCATTCATTTATAAAGGTTTTTTTCTGACCTCCATTAGCTATATCAAGTGTTTTTTACCTGCTGTCTATGATTTTGTGTTTTTAAATATTTTGATAACTATATTTCATCATAAATGATTTCATTTTGTAATCTTATGTATTTTATTTTATGCACCAAAACATTGAGAAACATTCCATTGGATTCACCAGACTGCCAAAAGGTTCCATGACATGAAAACATTTGAGGACTTATGAACTCAAGGAAGACATTGGTTAACAATTATTTTCTCTGTGTAACTCATGCAAATAAGGACAATGCTGGTCTTAACCATGCTTAGTACTAGTATACAGAGGCCTATGTTTTGTGATTGCAGGGACCAGGAAGAGCTTAAGCTAAAAGAAACATCTCCCCATCTTCCTGTCCATGCTTTTAATTATTTCAAGAGCAGCTGAGCCCAGCTCGAAGGTCTACTTCTTTGGGCTACCCTGGGGCAGACAGAGTTAAATTGACAGAGCCAGCAAGGGCTTAATCCACAAATTTCTGCCTTCCCAGCAAATAAAGAAATGGCAGCAGAGAGTGAAGCTCTCCTCTCCTCTCCTCTCCTCCCCTCCCCGCCCCTCCCCTCCCCTCAGAACCAGAATAGGGGAATACAGAGAGCTCTGTATCTCTTTCCAACCTTTATTTTCCCTCTCTTTTCTTTTCCCCTCCTTCTTCCTTGCTTCCTTTCTCTAGTCAGTCCAAACAGCTAAAATAAATCTACCAAGGTGACAACTTCTTGGGTTTCTTTGAATTTAACAGAATTTATTTTAGCATGTATGAAAAAGCATATAGATAGATAGATAGATAGATAGATAGATATAGATACACACACATATATACATATATGTGTATGCATATAAACACATGTGTACATATGTACATGTACATCTGTATATGTATGTACAGAGAGAGAGAGAGAGAGTGAGAGAGAGAGAGAGAGTTGCAATGTGAGAACTCTATATGACAAGGGCAACAAAAGTATCCCATCTGGGAATAAGAAGATAAGACTTCATAGAGAGGCCCCAATTCTCAGTTATTTATCCACATTTAAAGTGACATTACAACATTAATCACCAAGTTTTTCAGAGACTTTTACCAGAATACAAGCATTCCCAATTCTACATTGAATTCAGAATGTGCTCTTCCACGTCAGTTACATCTTGACGACATCCTAGCACTGCCACCTCAAACTAAACCTGTCTAAAACCTAACATATTATATCGCTGGAAAAATTCTATTCTTCTTTCTGACTGAACTGCTTCTATTTCATTCACTCAAATTTCCATATTAATAACCTTTAGGGTCTCCTTTCCTCTCATTCACATTATATATCCCACTCTTTTGCAAGACTTATTGATTCTACTTCGGTAACATTTCTTAGAAACATCTCCTCTTCTCTGTTCCTATGACCATCAATTATGAACCACTAATTAAGTATGGGGAAACTGCAGCCAGGAGGTCACATGAGACCTTCTAGGTCATTGAATGTGACCTTTTGGCTGAGTCCAAGTTTTACACAAAAAAAAATTTTTTTTTTAAGAGAGTTTGTTCTGTGAAGTTTGGATTCAGTCAAAGGGTCAACACTGAGCACCTAGAAGGTTACAGTTGGCCTTGAAGCCACAGCCTGAGAGACTGTTTCTGTATAGCACCAATGTCAAATTTAAATAAAAATGATCCAATATATCATACATAAGAATTCCTACAGGCCAATTATTAACTCAAAAAGAGCACATATTAACATTATTTACTTTTTATTGTACTTTATTAATTTTTCATAATATTTCCCAAAATACTTTTTAATCTAGTTCAGTAAACTCTTAGGAGTATGTAACTTAATCTTTGGCACCTTTGCTATAGAGGATTAACTGATTTTCTTATCTTGATTCCTTCTCCCTCCTGTTCTGAAAATGCCAAAATAGTCTCTTTTTTCCCTCAGACAGATCCTCTCCTCTATTTAAAATTCTAGTTCTTGACTATTTTCTGTATGCTCTTATCTTCATGTCTTTGCAAACCAAGGGATTGCTTAATTAAAAATTAACTTCTTCCTTAGAAAGTAGACACCACATTTAATGACCATTAGAGCTAGCGGGTTTGGGATTATAAATGAGATATTACACAATCCTCTGCGTCCTTCAGCTTTCTTGGTAATTGAGTAATTGGTAATTAGTAATTGAGGATCAGTATTGTATTTTAGCAATAAGGAGTATAACACCCATCTTAACCAGAAATAATAAAGAGGCTTCAAATCTCAGGGCTTCTAGGATCTTTCCCTCAAAGTTGCTCTCCTCACTTTTGTTAATGAGGATGGCAGTAACTTTGGGGCTCCTTTTCAACATGTCTTTTCTTTTGGCTTGAGAAGGGAACTCAACTGTCTTTCTGTAAGAATTCTCTTCTCTAGTGTTTTCTCCAATTCTATAAGGACAGAGTCCATAGGTAGAAGGACAATCAACAATCTTTTATTCTTTTCACTATCTTCTTATCATCATGCTGGTAGTTAGGATGTCCATATGGGTTCATATCAAGGCAAAAAAATACTAGGATGCAGATGGGTTATTTTTAATCCATAAATATTATTTCTATTCCAGGTTTGATTTTATATCTATTACTTGAAGGTCATAAAGTCAAGGAATAAAACCATCAAATTTGGGGGGATTTCAAGCTCAGGACCATCTTAAAGGAAGAGACTTGTAGCTATAAATAATGGAACAACGGAGGGAGTGTAGAATGAGCCCAATGTTTGCCCCACCCTGGTTCTTTGTATCTTGGCTATTTTTAAAAAGAGTTGGACCAGTAGGGGAAAAAATGCATCCCAATGAAAAGTGAGAGATAAATCAAAGACAAACTAAACATGCTGAGAAGAAGAGGGAGGGTGTGGAGAAAAAGGCAAATTCAATAAAGACACTGACTCTAAGAGCCCAGCTAAGAGCATGAAGGCAGACAATCTGCAGCAAGTTGAAGCTGTGACTGATTCTTTTTCATACATGTCATACATATTTGTGTATCATTGTCATTTTACTCTAAATTTGTGTCCATTCTTTCCATGCATTTGTGTATACTTGTGGGACAATATACCTCAGACTTTAGAGTAAATCTCCTCTTCTCTTCTCTTCTCTTCTCTTCTCTTCTCTTCTCTTCTCTTCTCTCTCTGTCTCTGTCTGTGTGTCTGCATGTCTGTCTGTCTGTCTCTGTCTGTCTCTGTCTCTCTCTGCTTCTCTCTGTCTCTCTCTCTCTCACTCTTTCTCTGTCTGTGTCTCCATGCTCTTAATACCATATTGGCAATATTCTTTTCTAAAAGAAAATTATCTGATTGATAATCAATGAGGAGTACATGGGATTGGGCCTGGGAGTTATAGTAATAGAATCTTCAGCCTCTCAAGTTTATAACTAGAATTCAAGGGCAAAAGTAATAGTATAACAGTTTGTATGCATACACCCATATACATATATACATATGCTTGTACACAAATAAATATCCACATGTATATCAATGTTATATGCAAACACATGCATAAGCATGTAAAATATATATAAGCTTACTTGATATGTATGTGCCATATACATGTACATAAATATATGTGGCTAATTTTATATGCATACACAAATATACATGCAAATGTATATAGAAACATATATATAAAACTATATACTCATATGTAATATTATATATATAATGATATGATGTGATAGGATTCATATAACATAAAAATATAATGCACTATAACAATATTCATCTGTGTGCCTATATCTACACATAATATGTATCTTCATTTATGTGTACATGTGTCTACATATAATATGCACATATAAGAATGTACCATATACACATGTACACCATACTGCATAATTGTATGTGTCAACATGTGCACATATGTCTATGAAGATATACTTACTACATATATGCATGAGCTTAGTAAAACAAATTATGAATTTAAGGAATTCAGAGAAACATTTCAATGTTGTGTCATATGATACAGACCTATGAAAAGAGAACCAAGAAAAATATAATATGACTTCTAATTTAACAATTGCACCATGAAAAATTTGAGGAAATACACTTTCCTCTTCTCAATAAAAAAAGTGAAGACTATGGATTTGGAATACAGTATACACTTTCAGATGGAATGATTGTGATAACTTTGTTTAAATGTTTTCTTCAATATGGGGGAGATAATTGAGTTCACAAGGTGGTTGTGCTAAGGGGAAATGACTAGGACATCGAAAGAAAAGGCAACAATAAAAGTTTAGATTTGAAAGTAAGCAAAAAGATTGTCTCACATTGTGCATATTACTTTATAATTTTACTGGAAATTAAGAACAAAAATATATCCAGGTATTTCTATTTATCTATATAGCCTATTTTTTTAAAGCAAGATACTTATTGATCAGTCAAGATTGACCAAAATCGAAGTAAAATGAGATAAAATTGGTCAAAAGTATTTGTATTTCTTCATTTGCTGTGTACACATGGTCAGATAGGGAAAATAATCTGAATGGGAACTAATTTCATCCTACAGTTAAATAATTCTTTGAAACTGATTTGGTCATTATTATATTGACTAACCAAATAATTTACTTGTCTTCTGTCTTTCTTTCCTTCCTTCTTTAACCTTTAGTGTTTCCTTCCATTTCCAATCATTTGTTAGTAATATTATAGATATAAATTTAGAAATGGAATTTACTTATAAAATATTTTTGTACATTATCACAAAAGCAAAATACATTTTTCAGTTACAATTATGATTCTTAAAGTATTTTAATGGATGGTATTGCTCAAGATGGCAGATATTTTTGTTAAATTCTAAAATTATTCTTTGAGTTCTTTTTTTGTTTATTTAAGCAAAGGGAAATTAGGCATATGCAAAATATCATCAAATCCTTATCCCTATTTGAGAGAAAGCCATATATATTGCTTTCTCAGCTCATAATACTATTTTGTTTAAGAAATCTACATGGAGCACTGTTTTAATACTATATATCAAGTGAACAGGTAAATGTCCTCATTATTCAAAAGTCAGACAGCACCCCAAGTGTACCCTGTCTTAAATTGCTTTTGAATAATCTATAATCTCTAGAAATGTCTTCTTCCAAAATACATTTTGCAGGGAAACTCAATTTGAATTCTGCTTTTACTATAGCTATACACGAAAGTCTACAGATAGTGCTGAAGGTCACTTTGACATTGTTCCCATAAGTATAACTTTGCTACATTTATAGAACAAAAACACAGGAATGTGCTGCATGTCACAGCATAAGATTATAAGATGTCTTCTTCATGGGCCTTTTCTTAATAATAATGCAGTAAACCTCACCCTTTGTTTAAAAATAGAAGCTTCTTCTCACTTAAAGAAAACACTGAGCATTTTTTTTCAAACAGACAAACAGAGCACCATGAAATGAGTCATCAGCTGTGTTCAGTTACAGTGGGTTTATCTGTGCCTCTGTGTAAAAGCCACTCAAGAGAGTCAGCAAAAGAACAGCCAATCTGCTGAGAGCTAATCATGCTGGGTTATTCTTGGAGGAACGTGGTGTTTGTACGTAATACCGACAGTTACCAATTATTGCCTCCACTTGGCAAAATGAATGGATTTGAACAGTTATCTTAAAGGTGTCCTCAGCAAAGCTATATTTAAACTGCTGACACCCATAATTGTCTAGTGCTGACCCAATCCTGGGTTACATCTTAAGCATTTTGCAATATGTAGTCAGACCTGCTTAACTTAAGCTTCCTTTGTCCAAAGAAAGTGTTTGAGGGGGAAAAAAGTCTCTAAGTTAAAAGTCTGAGTTGTTTTGTTTGTTTGTTTTTTCCCTGAGTTGCTTCTCTATTTCTGTTGCTATACTGAATACTTTAACTGGGATATCTGGTCTTTTTTTTTTCTCTCCAGTGACTGACCAAACAGATTTAACTAAAGACTCATACTAGCTGATCTTTGTGTTTTTTTCCCCCCTGGTTGGGAAGGAATTTCACCTTAGAATGACTCATAAGCTTTAAAAAAAACCGAAACTAGAAAGTTGTAAGTGGCAAGATCTGGTTATTGAGTTTTCTTGAGAATCTTAAGTAGTGAAAATTTTCAGCTCAATCCAAATATCAGGTACCTATATTGACCTATATTGCACACTAGACAGCTGGATGGTGCAGTGAACAGAGTGTCATGCCTGAAATCAGTGTGAACTAAGTACAAATTTAACCTCAGATAGTTACTACTTGTGTGACTTTGGGCAAGTCACTTAATCCTATTTGTCTCAGTTTCCTTATCTATAAAAAAGATCTGTAAAATGGCAAACCACTCCTTTTTCCAAGAAAACCCCAAATGGAATCACAAAGAACTGAACATGAGTAAAAAGAGTCAGATACAACTGGAATGACTGTTAGGTTCTACTTAAGATACAAAGTTTGATTCAGTTCAATTCAACAAACATTAATCAAGTATCCACTATATACACTATACTAGATGCCACATGTAAAAATCACAAGAAAAACAACAAGGAAACAATACCTGCTTTGGAAGGGCTTTCATTTCCCTGGGAGGTAAGTAAAATACATACAGATACAAATACAAAATCAATACACAGTAAGTATAACAGTAAATTCAAAAGAGTGAAAAGACCACCATAAATGAGGAATACAAGAAAAGGCTTCATGCAAGGGGTAGCACCTGATGATAGCCTTATATGTAACTAAGGATTCCAAGATGCAGAGGTGAGGAAAGAAAAAAATCCAGGCATGAAGGCCACCAATAGAAAGTCACAGAAAGAGGTGAGGGATGAAATTTTGTATACAGAGATGACTGAATCATAACTCTAGAGCTAGAAGGGACAACAGAGGGCATTCTGTTCATTTCCTAATTTTACAGCATGGGAACATGAGTCTCACAGTAGTAGAAGGGGTGGGGATAACCGCATATGGCTGACTCTTGACATCCCTTTGACTCTAACCAAGTAATCTAGTTTAGGAGGAGAAGAGAGTGAAAGGCAGGGAACAATCTGAAATTCATTTGGAAAGGTAAGATAGAACCAGATGCAAGTTTTATCTATCTTTTGGGAACTTTTAATCTAATAGAGATATGTCACATATATAAAAGTTTCTAAAAAAAAAAAAAGAAACCTTACAGTGGGATCTCTTCTAATTGATTACCCTGAGGATACATAGGATAACTTCTGAAATAAAAAGAAAAAGAGAAAAGAATTACTGAATTTGTGGGATATCACATTGTTTGTTATTTGTGATAATTGCTAAACAGTTTATTTTGATTTGTTTTATTTTTTTGTTACACGGAATACTCCTTTGTTACAAGGAATACTACCTTTTCTCATGTGCTAGAAGGTCAATGGGTACAGATAGATAAGCAAAGCAATTTAGAGAAGACTTTTTTTAAGTACAGAAGGGAATACAAATAGAGGAATTTGAGTACTACCTTATTAAATAATCCACACCCATATGCACATACTTCTTTAAAAAAAAAACCTGCAACAATTTACAATTTCTGGTATAATCTTTTTTTGTAATATTGAAATACTTCTGGTTAAATTCATGATGTTGCATTTTTAAACAAACTCAATCAGACAAAACAAGCCAGAGATACTTTTTTCATCATAGTCTAACTCCCCAGGTTTAATTTCTTTAAGAAAAAAAAGAGAGAATAAAAGAGCTAACCAATAATAGGCATAAGTGAATTTCAAAGAGGTATCATTTAAGGACCAATATCTGTCAATATAAGAGACTTCAAAATCATTGTGTAATCAGAGAAAGGCAAGAATTGATGCAGTATTTAGCAAAGAGCCACACAGCAAACTTTGACTTTGTTCTCTCATCTTTTAATGAAAAGAAAACAATTGACATTGATCTGCTCAACTTATTTCGATATTCCTGGGTCCAAAAAATAATTAAGGATAAAATTTACTGGTCTTTAGAACCCATTCTTTCTGTATTATTAGGTATTTGAATTTAAATATTTAAAACATATCCCACCAATAGAGTCTCAGAATTTCTGTGTTAAACTTGTACAAATGAAAAACCACAGGTAGACAGGTTTGTACATTGAAGACCCCTTTGTTGTGATAGTAGTTGTTGTCATTGTTGTGTAGTTTTATAATTTTCCAAAGAAAAAAGAAAATGTTCAACATCAATTTGACAATTAGTAGAACGATATGCTTGTCTTTATAGTAAATACAGTGAGTGTGGTTCTTCATTCTTTTTTTTTTTAAACTGCTATATTTCAAATGATGTGTTCATACACGCATAACAAAGGAGTATCTTGCAACTTTGCTGTTCTTATTCTAGGCACCTCCTCTTCATTCCAATGCTTGTTGACTATAATTTTGTAAGCAATGTTATTAGTTAGAAGTGGAGAAATCAACATGAACAATCTTTATTTTGCCATTGATTTAAGAAAAAGTTACTTTTCTAAGTGGTGCCCTGAATATCTAAAATACCTAAGCCCTCTTCTAAAATGTGCCTACTTTTACGTTAAAATATTCCTAGGCAGCATCTGTACACTAGGAAAATGATTCATGTAGTAGTTACTGGTAATTGTTTTGATGGTGTCCCTTTGGCAATGGCAATTATATTATGGAATCTTGTTGAAAGTGGACACATTTTTATTGTACATTAATGTTTACAGCAGGTTTCTCAAAAATTAAGACAATTTAATCAGGCTGTCAACTAGTATTTATTAATCGCTTAATATGTAAACAGGCTATTGTTTGTGTTTTACATCTTTATATGTATCTTAAGAAGTGAACTAAATGCAAGGAATTCTTGAAGACCCTAAAGTTTGTACAATTATAATCTCATAATCTGTTTAGTTTCTATTTTTTTTACAGAAATGGGTATATAAGGCTAAAAATTATACATAGGATACTTTAAAATACTAAGATCAATGATTATTTTTACAAAGGAAGGAAGGAAGAAGGAAGTTCAGGAAGGATAGAGTAAGGAGGAAAAAAAAAGAAAGGAAGGAAGAAAAAATAAGAAAATCAAGGCAGAAACTGGGAAATCAGTTATTCAGCATTGCCAAAATCCATGATCAGTCTCATAGTAGAGGCATAGGATCTGTTTTCTTTCTTTCTCAGAATTCAGTTACATGTTGTCATCACCCTTAAGAGCATGTAAATAGAGTTTTAGAACATTTTTTTTTGTTTTTTTTCCCCAGTACTTCCCACAGTTCTTGGTGCAGAGAAGACCCTAATAATTGCATGTTCATTTACTGCACAGTTGAGTTTTGAAATCCTCCTTCTACATACTCAAATTTAGTTGAGGAAAATTCAAAAGTGCTATCATATCCAATTGCAAAAAAAAGATATATGTTTACTTGTCTTTCCCAGAGTTCATTATTTCCTTGAATTATAATCCTCTCTGACATTCAGTAGTCAATATCTTGCCTTACAAAAGAAGTACTCACCTATAGTTAAGTGGCTGTTTATATCCAGAGCTATTGATTTTATCTGTATTAAGGACTCTTCCTATTTCTTGCTGCCTTTGGCCATTCTTTCACCTCAATTTTGTTTCAATGTCTTCATTTATTAAATAAATGGGATTCAATTTGATTGGATGAGGTTCAAGGCTCTTTCTAGCTCTATATTCCATGAGTATATTATCTTACTATCCACATCAATATATGATTGACAACTTTAAAAAAATTAATAAATTACAGAGTATAATCTATAAATCATTTTCTCCCCTCACTTTAAAACACTAGGGTAGAGATAGCAGTTGAACCTGTGAATTTACTAACATTGGGAACTTTTTAATGAGAAAACTCTCCATTAATGCTGGTTAGAAAGCTTTTTTGCCAACAGTAGAGAGTTATCTAGAACACTCAATGACTAAATTACTTGACCAGGATTATACAGTCAATATGTGTCAGAAATGGGACTTGAATTCAGGTCTTCTTGTCTACACCAGGAGGCCTCTAGAAGCAGCAATTCCACTGAAGAGTCTATCCTATTATAAGAAAACTCATGCAGACAACCAGGATTTGAGCAGGTTCTTGCATAGAGAAAGATAAGTTTCAAATGTTATTTTTATGGAAAAATATTTTTAGTTATATATCAATTCATGTTAAAAATACATTATGGGAAAGACAGAATTGGCTTCAGTACATGAAACAATATCTACTTGCAAAAAATCCTGCATCCATATCATAGAATATTCTGATCTCAATGGTGTGAAAATTCCTAGAACTTCATTGAAAGGCATAATGAGCAGCCAATTTTTCTTTTCTTGTCAAATGATCAGAGGCAAATTGGTAGAAAATGCACTTCTGCTCTCAATAGAGCTAACCCGTTGATTCATGAATAGTGCAGATTTCATAGAAGTACTCTATATCTTTTAATAGACTTCTAACAAAACTAGCTTCCTAATGAATCTAGATTAACCTCATTGAGTTTACTTTATATTCCCAATTTACTTCATAAGTCTCACCTGCAACTCCATTTTTAAAATAAAATATTATTAGTAGTCAATTAAAAACAATCACTTGCTTTTCAGCACAATTTACAGATATATATATGCATATATATGTATATATATATATATTGCAATAGCATTTACTGACACTGTGAATACTGTTCTTGAAATATCAAAGTTTAAAGTTCAATCTTTCCTATTTTTTTTTACCTTGGTGAACCACCATCTCCCTCCACTGTGAATTAAATAGTTGTTCTTTATAAAAGATTTTCCATCTTTGAAAGTCTGCACATAGTTCTCAGACACATAATCTTGTCTGAATTGAAGATCAATGGAGTCAAACAACTGCTTTGACTGACTCCCTCTCTCTCCCCACCGAATTGATTGAATGTTTTGATATAATATTATTTTAGTGAGTACTGCATAAAATGTATGATCTTATATGTATAAAAAAGCAGGGGGCACCACTCCTCTTCCCTCTATGACCCTCTGCCCAAAGAAAATAAAAATGAAAATATTTATTTATTTAGATATTTGAAGAAATTTAATAGAGGTGATGAATAGATGACTAGACCATATCAGGTCACTTCTTACATAATATTTGAGAAGAATTGCAGAGATGTCAAAGTCCAGAAATACAGAGATTTAGCCATGCAATTCCTGATCATTCCTAGGAAATAGGAAAGTACTCTCATTTACAATCTCATCAAGACCTGGGACCTCAAATTGTGGGTAGGTATAGCACAGTAGATACATAAATAGATAGATAGATGATAGATTCTAGACAGATAGGTAGAAAGAGACATACAAAAGAAAGAGAAAGGGTGATGAGTGTGAAATAATTATGTACTTATATGCAAGTCTTTTCATCAAGTATTGGTGATACAAATATAAATAAACAAGACAGGCCCTAACTAAAGAACCTTTGATCTAATGAGGGAGACAAATTAGGAACATGATAAGGTTTTAGGAAAAGTGATATGGAAGCCTGGGACCTGAGAGGAGACAGCAAATTTCACTAAAGTGTGGTGTTTTAGTGAAAAGGAAAATAATGATAACAGAGAGAGAGAGAGAAGGCGTGGAAATGGAGGAAAAGGCAAGGGTCCATTTTATTTTTAGCACAAAAATCTCAAGTTAATTCTGAGGAAAATCATTAAAATTTTAAAAAAGATTTCATTATGGAAGGTGTATCTATCTCTCTCTCTATCTATCCCTCTATCTACCTATCAATTACTTTTGCAAAGTCCAGAAATGGAATAGGGAAAGTAAAGGCTAAAGTGACTCTGAATATGGGAAAATAAGTAGTGAATTATCTGCAGGCCACTGACCTTGTCCTACAGAGCAAGGGATCCCAGTTTCACTCAGTCCTGGGGGTGTGGATGCCCCATGCTTAATTCTTAACTTTATCTACTGAATTTTATTGCCAGTCATTCTTTAAAGTTTCTAGGATGTTTTTCCACCCCTGAAATAAAGTATTTACTAACACTTGCTTTTCATCATAACTGATGACCTGAATTGAAAAGTTACTATAAATTAAAATTATTATCTTTACAACATTTAACATATAAAATTAACAGCAAGGGCAAGATAAGAAAATCAAGGAAGTATTTTTTTTGGTAAAATCTCCTAAATAACTCTTGCTGTAACTTATTTCTTGGGAAATAGAGAGATAATGTAATCATGTTTACAAATCATATTTACAAATAATATGTGATTCTTCCATACATATGCTTATACATTTCGCCTTAGTAGAGGTTAGGGGGTTTAGAATTACATTTTTATCACCATGGTAGATATTTGATCTTGAAGGTATTGATTTTGTAAAGAGGTACTGAATCTGCTTCTCACATAGTGACATAAAATGAAACCTAATAGTTGATATAAATACTCCATAATGCACTTCAAACCATTTTTTGCTAAATAGACTTATGGCTCTATGGGTTTCAGGAAAAATTAAGAGGCTCTGTTAAGTATATTGCTTTGGGAAGCTGCATTGAATTTCTGGCTCCCATTTTGGGAATGCATTGATTTCAGTTACGTATTGGGTGACAAAAAATATGTACTGATTTGAAGACCTCAAAAAGATGAATTGATTTCTATATATAAAAATCACATGTCTTACTTTTAAATTGATTGGGAAGGCAGAAAAAGGTTAGTGTTAACATAATTATTTCACAGTGAATCAAAACTATTGATATAAAAAGGCTTTGAAATCTTTGCAGTTTTCATTTTCTATGTTGTTTTTATATATAAAGGAAAATGTTTGGCTAAGGGTATAGCTAAGATTAGATTTGAATAGACTTGAAAGCAGTGTGGAATTGCCGTAGACGACTACTATTTAGAAACATTTCTTCCCCAGCATTATCTTTGTGTGGATGTGTGTGTATTTATTTTCCTCTTAGTTTATTGCTTTCAAAATTTGCATCAAAATAGGTATTTTGTTTCATAGTTCATCTGCTCCTGCTGAAGTCCTACTCCTATGATTATGATATCCCAATTGGTTACTGTAGAAATTATAACGATAGGAGAAACAGATTATTACTTCAGAATGAGGCAACCAGCAGGACTAGGCAAAATTCTTAAGTAATGAAAAAAGCCTGTTTTCACGCAAAGTTGTGAGCATTATTAAAGAACAAAGGAAAGGAAAAAAAAAACAGGGAAAAAGGGATGATACAAATAAAATCAAGGAACAATTAGAACCTGTCTACCAAAAGTCCCCCTGAAGCTTCCATCAGGCTTTCTTTTTTTCTGTTTTGTGTTCCAAACAATTGTGTATTCATGCTAAGCTCTGGTAAATAGATTTGACATGTTCTAACCCGTTTGCAGCTACATTTGTTATAATGAATTATTTTATTTTATTTGATCATTCTTTGTTATTACCACGATATTGCATATATTTTATTCCTGGCTGCTAATGAAGTAAATAAATAATTTCTAAAAAGTAGATGTAAGTGGCATGTATCTGTAAAATTTAAGAGCTGGTCATCTAATTTTAATCCACTAGTATACATATAAAGCAATAAAGAAAAAAAAAGAAGTTAAATGATTCTCCAACTGTTGTACAAGTTAATGGAAGAATTTTTTTTTACCTTGCTGATCTCTTTACTCTGTATCTCTAAACATTATAATGCAGACTGATCACACACTTGCACAAGGTTTTGTCTAGAATAACTTCTAGTTATTTCTAAAAAGAAAAATCAACTCCCGATGGATGAAAATTTGTTCACACTGAGATTTGAAAGAATATAAAACAATTTCCAAAGATAATCCCAGATGAGGAGCTCAGAAATGTTCTGAACAATAAAATTTCCCTTGGAATATGGGTCTTACTTCCCATCATTCAATTGAAACAATTTTCTCCAAGGTTACCAAAGATTTCTTTAAAGGTTGAATCTGATTGAATTTATTTAAACTTTATTTTTTTTTGCATACTCCTGTTACTTACTCATTCCTCTAGGCTTTTATCATATTGTTCTCTCCTGGTTTTCCTCTCAGAAAATGAGATGTTCTTTCTTAATCTCTTTTCTTGGATCAAAATTCATTCCCTAAATGTGGATGTTTTACAGTCCAACAACAAGAATTTATTAAAATAGTATTAAGGATGCCAGCCACTGTGTTGATCTCTGGAGGGTAAAAACAAAAGCAAAAAGCAAAATGACATGCTTTCAAGGAGCTCACAGTCCAATAGGAGAAGGGGCAACATGCAAACAATTTTATACAGATTATGTAAAGGGAAAACTGGATATAATAGACAGAGGCAAAGTATTATCATTAAGGGAGATTGAGAAAAAAAACAAAAGAAGAAAGTATCTTATAAAAGGAGTGATTTTGGTTGAGATTTGAAAGAAGCCAGGAAAGCCAGGAGATAAAGGTGAGGGGTATTTGGTCTTTCGTTCCTCTTCTTTCTATGTATCTTTTCTCTCTTTATTTCATCTTCTCCCAGAATCTGAAGTATCATCTCTATACAGCTAACTCCCCAATTTCAATATTCAATCATAATCTTTCTCCTGAAATTCAATCCTACATCATGAAATGTCTGCTGAACATTTGTTCCTACACTTATAGACTGATCCTTCTCTATCTCAAGCTCATTATATGTAAAACAATTTTTTTCCTGCCTTTCTCAACCCAGTTTCTTGCTGCTCTCAAATCCCTTATTTCTCATGGGTGCTTCATTATATTTTTTTCAGTCAATCAGGTCCACAATTCCATAGTAATTCCTAAATGTTTCTTTCTTTTTGCCTCATTTCTCCTAACCAGAACCATCACTAGGGAAGGAAAACTAGAGTTTCATCCCAGTATGTTGAAATTTAGATTGTATTAGTAGTTCTTATAATCCTTCAGGAATAATGCTACACCACCACCTAGTTTGCAAAAATAATTAGCTATAATTGCACATTATCAGATGCTATTGCCTTCCCTAGGTTTCAATTGAACAATCTCACTGTGTCCTACACATGAAAAGTGTTGAAAATGTTTATTTTGAATCACTCATTGTCTATACATCTATCTCTATCCTGCATTATGTAAACTCCTCCTCCAGGCTTTTGGGGAAGCTTACTGTAGGCTTCAAAAAGGTTATAATTTGCCCATATCCATTAAACTTGTGACTTGTCAATCCTCATAACATTTAATAAATTTCTTGTCTTCCTTTCACTATGTTGGCAGATGGAGAACGGAGACCTGGGCCTCTGCAAGTTAAGGCAAACTTCAAAAACTTTATAAGTGTAACATAGAAGAGGCATGGCTAGACAAGTCACCTGAAAAGAAATACTGATAGTTTAGTTAGACTACAAAAATGATAATATTAATCATCAGTAATGTGAAAGTCACAAAAGCTAATTTTTTTATTAAGCTGACTTAATACAAGCATATTGTCCCTAACTAGGAAGGTGATGATCACACTGCGCTCTCTCCAGGTCAAATCACATTGTCAATATTATATTTGGTTATGAGCATAATATTTTAGTAAGAACACTGGTAATCTGGAGAGAAGCCAGAGAAAGAGAAGGGTAGAATAATCTCGGAGTTATATAAAGATGTATTGAATGCATGGAATATTAGAACATACTGTTTTGAGTGAGACCAAATACCTAGACATTATTAACTGCTCAAAGGTAGGGGATTTAAAAAATATTCTTGTCCTTGTACTGCACATACCAGAACAGTTTCTAACACATACTTGGTGATTAATACATAGGTGATTAATTGAAATAAATAGAAATGTATTAAATTTAATATCCTCTTTAACATTCCAGAGTTTGGTTTTATCAATACAATGACATTTGCAAAGAGGAGAATGAGAAGAAATTCACCATCTAGAAAGAAAAAAAGTTCTTCCATTATGATGATGCTTGAATTACCTGTTAAAAGTTTCAATTTATATTACTATTCACATGCATTTTAAATTGTATTATTCTTGTCGTCAGTTACATCAAGAAATATTGCATAATATTATTTATATACATGGGTGAAACTGCATTTCAAGTCAGCCTTAAAATCTTCATTTTGTACTACTTATCAATTAAAAAAATCAATCAGTAAGTATTTATAAAGTGTCTACTCTGCATATGCTCTGAATACATTCAAATTCTGCCTTTGACATGTACTTCTTATGTAACTTCTCACTGATGTATATAACTCCATAAGATTCTAAGTTGCAGAATACTTGCAGATCTAATTTAGTAGAGGACATTACATTCTTGAGTATTTTATATAAAACAGCAACCCCCCCCAAAAAAATACCACCAGTAGATTATTAGAATAATTTACTATCTTTCTCTCAGGTATCATGAAAATATTCCCCTCAATATCCATAAAATTGTGTTATCTGTAGCATATTGGTACTTTATGTATGTTTGGTGGTTCCACTATTTATCATTTTCATTGATCAAGTAAATATTTTATTATGGAAATGCTGAGAGATCTGTTTCTTTGTTCATCATCTAGTTATACATCTTGTTTTATCCTTAAAAGCTTTTATTTTATCAGGATTAATTGTGTATAATTCCAGGCTTTCTTTAAATTCATGTTCTCTCTATTGGTTCTAGTTATTTTATGAGATGCTTTCCTTCAGAGCCTCCCAAACACTGAGTTAGGTCTATCAATGTGTGGGTCAACCTCATTATCAATGTGTACATCCCTGGAAAGTACACTAACTACCAAGGTAAGTGAACTTATCCACAGCATTCAAAACTTCTCCATTTGTTGTAACCAATAGTTCCACGTATTGATGACATGGTGCTGACTGATGGAGCACCTATACTTTCTTGGTGTTGTTAGGCCAAAATTAGCACAAGCAGCAGAGAATTGATACATACTTTGATGCTTCTGAGTTTCAGAGGTTGCACTGTGTGAACAATCATCTACAAACAGCAAATCATGAACTATCACTCCTTCCATTTTGGTCTTGCCTTGCAGCCTTTTCAAATATGTATTGGCCAAAAAGACTATTGTATGGTGAACTTACACAGGGCATGTGTTTACATGGTGGTTAGGAGAAGTGATATAAGGACACTCTCAAGGTCACTTGCAAGAACTTTAGAATTGATTATGTGACATGGGAGACCACTCAGCTTGTCATGCCCACATTAGAGAAGGTGATGTGCTCTATGAGAAAAGCAGAAATGAAACAGTCCAAGGGAAGCACAGGATACACAAATTTAGAGAATCGCCTCCAAATATTCACATATACTATTTTTGCCTGACCTGTGGTACAGCATCCCAAGCTTGATTGGTCTAATTAGTCACAATCAGACACACTGAAACTGGACTCTAGCATAGTGATGTCATTTTGGTTTTCTGAAAATGAAGGAAAACCATAACCACCACCATTCTATAAGATGATGATGCTCATAATTTCCTATCATACCTCTCCATAAAATTTCACAAATGAGTTCACAATCTAAATCTGTTCAATTCTTTGCTGTCCTAGCTCTCCACTTGTCAAGTAGAGAAGCATGAATGAAAAGTGGAATATGATAGAAAACCACAAAAAAATGAAAGCTATATTTCTATCCACCTTTTCCAAGTAATTGTGGGAAGGAAAGAGAGGGGAAAAGAAGAGAAAGGAATAAAAAGAAGGGAAGGGAAAGAACCACAGCTTGGAGGAGCATAGTGTAGGGGGTTGGGAGAAGGTATGTAGAGGACTATGGAATTTTTTAGTCTATTTTGGGATCTCCTTTGTGTAAACTACTTTATACAGGTAAACCTTCAATAGAAAATGATAATCTTTTCTGGTTTTGACTGCTTCACTCATTTTTTTTTTTACTTTTTCATCAATTGTTTAAAAAGGTGACATTTATTTTCTTTGCACTCTATATCTTATTCATCTTTATTTTTTTATCACATGTAGTATTGATTTTGGTCTTTATTCTTACAATCATTTGATGTGACTATATATAGACTATCCGTAAACAAATTTTGGATTTAGTGCTCAAGCCCCCCGCCCCCATCTGTGAATAAAACCAAAGTCTTCTCTTGGTGATAGTATTTGGTTTCCATGATATACGGCCATCTCTTAATATGCCCTGGAATCAAATACCCATTAAGTTAGGGCCTGAGACATTGTGTAGTTTAAAAACTTTTGCCTAAGTCATAGTGTGTAACTTTTGTTTCTGGCCTCATGAAAACTTTCACATTGATTTTGAATAGTATTGAAGTATATATTGATATATATATATATATATATATACACACATATAACTCATGGCACATAGGAACAAGATAAGAATAGAAGAGTTCTACTGTCTGTCATCCATTATGATTATATTATCTTACTCCCAAGTAATAGTCACAGTACTTTTGTGAGACTCCACTTTTCCCTAATCCACATGCATACATGTTATATGTATGACTGTATATTTTATATTACATATATGTAGGAATATGTATGTGCATATGTATGTGTGAATGTATGTATAGGTGTGTCTGCTCAGGTCATGAAAATTTTATTGGATGCTATATCTGACATTCAATGTTAGCTATCCTTTTCAACTCTGTGATACTTGCAAATTTGATAAACATCACATCTATGCATTTATTCAAATAATTGGTAAAAGTCAATTTAATAACATGGGTCAATGACACATCTTATAGTACTTACTTATGCTGCTAATGACCACATTTTAAGTAAGTCATTCAGCAACTTCCATAAACTACTTTTGTCCACCTTGTATATTTCCATATTTTTCACAAGAATAGAAGACGAGACTTTGTCAAATATCTTACCAAGTTGCAGGTAAACTATTTCAACTTTATTTCCTTGATCTAGATGATTAGCAGCCCTGATTAAAAAAGAAAAGTGATTAATGTGGTATGAACATTTCTTGCTGAAGTCATGCTATCTTTTGCTGTGACTACCACTTCCTTGTTTAAGGTATTCAGTAACAATTCTTTTAGTATTACATACTGTAATTTTCTAGGAAGCAAAGTCAAGCTCATTTATCTATTGTTTGTAAATTGTACTCACTTCAGTTTTAGGAAGACTAAAAACACTATGCTCCTACAAGCTGTGGTTCTTTCCCTTCCCTTCTTTTTATTTCCTTCTCTTCTTTTCCCTTCTCTTCCCTTTCCACACTTACTTGGTAATGGTTGATATATATATCTTTCATTCTTTGTGGTTTTCTGCAAAATTCCACTATTCATTCATGCTTCCAGAAAATTAGACCCTAATTCTTCAGTCCTTTGTTGTTTTCATTGGTAGCATTTAGAGGAGTGACCTCATAAAAACTTAGTTTCTAGAACTATGTAAGAATAAATGGTGGAAATGACAGGTATAGTGAACAACTGTGTGTATGTGGCAATTTAAATTAGGATGATTTCCAAAATGCTTCTCCAAATAACTGTAAAGGAGAATCAAGTTCATCCCCATTCACTTGGCAGTTGAAGAAAATTGTCATTTAATACTGATTTAAAGGTCAGAATAAGTTCACATTAATTTTAATTTGTCCTGTGTATGTTTTCAAATGAAGATTATTAAAAATAATATAAGGATTTGGCCTCTGATTTTAGTTGGACATTTCTACTTGTACTCATAACTTTTTTCCCTGAAAAGTATTTTAGTATTAGGCCCATTACATTTATTTTATCAGTTTTAATGCAAGGATTATTACTGTAATTTACATTTCTCAGTAAGAAGCAAGCGATTCCTGCTGTGGCTCTTTCCCCCCAGTATGCCACAAATTAAGAACAGGGATACATTAAAGCAAATGGGAAAAAAAAAGTTAATTCTTTTCAATACAAGAAAAATTATCTGCCCATGGGGCTATATAATTCCCTCAATAATATTCCCAGAAAGAAGAAAACAGAGTTTGTTGTAGAAACTGCATTAATATTTTAGCCTTATATAAGATAAGATCATAAATCTTAAGATAATGTAGTAAAATCAATATTGATCACTGAAAATAGAAGCATTAGATTTGAGGCCAAAAGCCATTCAAAAATCCCAAGAGAAGAAAGGCACACATGC
This sequence comes from Petaurus breviceps papuanus, assembly GCF_028583685.1. Classification (NCBI taxonomy): domain Eukaryota; kingdom Metazoa; phylum Chordata; class Mammalia; order Diprotodontia; family Petauridae; genus Petaurus; species Petaurus breviceps. Next base: position 3,670,460 of record NW_027187391.1, read on the forward strand.
ATTTATCAAGATTTACTAGAGTCTTAATAATAGAGTAAATAAATATATGCTAGATGTGGATTATGTCTTTATTTTCTAATGACATGAATGGAATATGTTCTAAAAAAATCATTCTAAACGTAATAACTCAGAGTTTCATATTATAGACATCAAATCGAGGAACTAGCTTGAAATAATAACTGCTGCCTAGATAAGGACAGCCCTTGCATGGCCCATTCTATGAAAAACTGACAAATGGTTTTGTTTGCTTGTTTGTTTGTACTTCTTTTTCCACCACTGAGCGATGCTAAGTGACTCTAATTCAATAAATAGCTTTTTATAGAATTCTTTACATCTGGAATAGGTAACTTTAATAACAGTGCATCTCTTAGAAATGAGGATCCATTTCTCCACACATTGTCGTCTGAGCAGCATAAGGGCTTAAAGCATCAGCCTGGATATTCATATTTATGAATATCTATAGTCATAAATTTGCTCATTTATTTAAGGCACATTACTATCCCCAACCTCACATGGCACTGATCCTTTTCTTAACCTAAGGCAATGATACTGTTTCAAAATCTAAAAATGGCTGGAACATTTGAATGAAGATGGTAGCAGTAACGATAAGACAAGGGAAAGAAACAAAATCTATGTTCTCAAGTATTTTCAAATTGTATTATAAATAGAAAAACAAAACAACTACCCCCCCACACAGAGTTTTTTTACAGCTTCACTGACAATATATTTGATGTCCTATTTCTCTACTATTCTATCAACATTGAATATTTCCTTCTTTTTTCATCTTTAACAAATTCATGGACAAAGTTTTTTTTCATTTATATTCTCATTAATTTGTGAAAATATTTCCCCATGTTCACAATTTATTTTAATTTCTTCTCTGGATAACTCATTGCTCATATATTTTGTCCTCTCATCTACTGAAAAATTATTACATCTTAGAAATTTGTTTCATAGATATTTAATGTATATATTTTCCTTATTCCATTAAATTTATGTTTATTCTAGCTATATTGATATTTTGGGGGCATAATGTTTTTAAGTATATAAATAAAATTGTCTTTTTTTTCTTGAGAAGCCTAAAGGCCACATGGCTTCAAGGCTTCTGTCTAGCATATAGTCCTTTTCTTTTTATTAACTCCACCAACTCCCCAATCTCATTTGTGAAAAATGTAAACTTTTCTCCTCAAATTAAAATATGGACTTAAATATGTGAATAATGTACTTATTTAGAATTTATTTTACCATATATATGAGGTGATAATTTATGCCCAATTTACTTTTTTAATGGAATTGCTATAGTTTTCCCAATAGTTCTTAATGACCAGAGAGTCACTATTCCAGTAGTTCATGTTTAGAATTATATCAAACACTGTACCACTCCAGGACTTTCAGCTCTTAAAAATCTATTCCACTAATTTTCTTTTCTCATTTTAAACTACAACAACTATTTTTCATAATAATTGTTGCATAATATAATTTAAGATGTAGCAGCCTATCTCAGACAATGTCCTTGGGACATCACTGTTACCAACACCATCATCTTTTCATAGCAGATACTTCTCTAGTGCCTTAAAGTTTCTAAATGCTTTACATACATTATTTCCTTTTGTTCTCACAATAATAACATAAGTTATGTAGTACAGTGACTACTGTTGCCATTTTGCAGTTATAGAAATATGCTTAAGGAACTTAAGTGTCTTGGTCATGGTCACAATAATAAGTATCAGAGATGGGTTTCAAATCCAGATGATGCATATTGGCTTTATTTCTTTTATACCACAGCAATAATAGAAAGTACAAAGGGCTCACAAAATCAGTAAACAAATACAGAAGGATGTCACTCTTAAGGTGGTGATAATGTATTTCCCCCTTTTGTTTTTCCCTTCTCATCCTTTTCCCCTTCTTTTTTTCCATATTGTGTGAGATACAGATCTGTACCTAACTGTATGAATGTTTTCTTCCTCTTTGACCACTTGAGTAGAAAGCAAGGCTCAATGTTGGATGCAACCACCACTGACCCTTCCTTCTATAAACTTTTCTTTGTGCGTGTCATTTATGGAAGATAAATTTCCGTCTTCCTTCCCATTTTCCAGTGTGTTCCTCTTACCCACTCTTTACTTTCTTTTGAGATCATTAAAAAAACAAAACAAAACAAAAATAATAGAATTACTCCCAGATCATTGTTCTAATTAGATTTTCTTTATAACCCCTGATGATGACTGAGTTCTGAGGAGAAACATTATGATTTCCCTATAAAAGAATGTCAACAGTCTAAACTTATTTAGTCCCTTATGTCACATTTTCTTTTTAATGTATCTTTTAACTTCTCTATTTGTATGTCAAATTTCATATTCACATGTGGTCTTTTCATTAGGAGTATTTGGAAGTTCTTTGTAAAGATTCATTTTCCACCATAGGATTGTACTCAGTTTTTTTCTTTTTCTGGGGAGGTTATTCTCAGTTGTAAACATAGATCTTTTTATTTTCTTTCTGGAATATCATATTCAAATATCTCTGCTTCTTTATAGTAGTTACTTCTAAATCTTGTGTAATCCTGATTGTGACTCTGTTACTTAGATTCTTTATTTCTATGGCATTATTATTTTTTTTTTTAACTAAGAGCTCTGGATTTTGCCTATAATATTCCTGGGAGTTTACATTTTGAAGTTTCTCTCAAGTGGTGATCTGTAAATTCATTCAATTTCTACTTGAAACAGATATTAATAAGATACCTGGGAAGTTTTCTTTTACAGTTCTTTTAAATATGATGTCTAGGTTCTCTTCATTTCATAGCTTTCACATAGTCCAATGATTCTTAAATAATGTCTTCTCAATCTATTTTTCAAGGCAGTTGTTTTCCAGTGACAGATTTCTCATTTTCTATTTTTTTTTGCCTTTTAAATTATTTTTCTATGTCTCATGGAATTATTAGCCTGACTGGTGCTAATTTTCAAGAACTTATTTCTTAACTAATATTTTCTACTTCTTTTTCCAATATATCAATACCAATTTCACATCTTTATTTCCTGGCTCCCATTTCTTTGTCCCTGTTATTGCTTTCATATAATTTGAAAAAAATTGCTTTAAATTGCATATGAATTATTGTTAGACTTGAATAAGTTGCTTTTTCCTTTGAGACTTACCTTATAGACATTTTTTTCAGTCAATTCCCTTCTTCGATGTTTGTGGCTTGAGGTTTCCTGTCATCATAAAAAATGCATTATTATTGGATCTTTTTGTGTTTATTCATTCTAAGAATCTGAATTCTTAACTTTTGGCATTATTTTAGCTCTGGGTTTCACGTTTTTATCTGTTAAATTATTTTTAGTTTTCACCATTAACTTCCACAATATTTTGAGTTCCAATTTTCTCCCCATGTCTCACCTCCCCCCATGCAAAATGATATGCATTCTGATTGGCCCTTCTCCAATCTGCCCTCCATTCTATCACACACACACTTTTCTGTTATCCCATTCCCTTCAATTTTCCTGTAGGGCAAGATAGATTTCTATTCCATTACCTGTATATCTTATTTCACAGTTGCAGGTAAAAAACATTTTAATGTTCATTTTTAAAACTTTGAGTTTCACTTTCTCTGCCTTCCTCCCTCCCCACCCATCCTCATTGAGAAGGAAAGCAATTCAATACAAGCCATACATTTATAGCCATGCAAAACATTTCCATAAGAGTCATGTTGTGAAAGATTAATTATATTTCCCTCCATACTATCTCATCCCCATTTATTCTATTCTCTCCTTCTTCTCTGTCACACCTCAAAAGTGTTTGCTTCTGGTGACACCCTCCTCCCATTTGCCCTCCCTTCTATTACCTCCTCATCCCCTTCCCCCCTATTTTCTGTAGGATAAGATAATTTCATACCTAATTGAGTGTGTATGGTTTTCCCTCCTTAAGCCAAATACAATGAGAGTCAGGTTCTCTCATTCCCTCTCATCTCCCCTTCTTTCCCTCCATTGTAAAATCATTTTCCTGCCTCTTTTATGTGAGATAATTTATCCCATTCTACCTCTTCCTTTCTCCTTCTCCCAGTACATTCCACTTTCACCCCTTAGTTTTATTTTTTTTAAATATCATCCCTTTATATTCATCTTACCCTATGTCCTCTATAGGTATATATGTATGTATAAATATTTATATATACATATATATTATATTATATTATATTGTATTGTATTGTATTATATTATATTAATGTTATATTCTATTATAGTTATGTTATGTAATGTAATGTTATGTTATATTATATTATACCTTGTACTACCCTAATACTGAGGAGAAAGGTCATATGAGTTATAATATCATCTTTCCATGTAGAAATGGAAACAGTTAAACTTTAATAAGTCCTTTATGATTTATCTTTCCTGCTTACTTTTTCAAGCTTCTCTTGAATATTGTATTTGAAAGTCAATTTTTCTATTCAGCTCTGGTCTTTTCAGAAAGGATGCTTGAAAGTCTATTTCATTTGAGTGGCCATTTGTTTAACTACAGTATCATATGAGTATAATGAGGACTTGCTGGGTAGGTGATTCCTGGTTTTAATCTTAGCTCCTTTGACCTCCAAAATATCATGTTTCAAACCTTCTGATCCCTTCAGAAGCTGCTAGATCTTTTGTTATCCTGATTGTGTTTCCACAATACTTGAATTGTTTCTTCCTGACTGCTTCCAATATTTTCACCTAGGACCTCTTGAATTTGACTACAATATTCCTTGGAGTTTTCCTTTGTTGATCTCTTTCAGGAAATGATTGATGGACTCTTTCTATTTTTATTTTCACCTCTGGTACTAGAATATCAGGGCAGTTTTCCTTGATAATTTCTTGAAAGATGACATCTAGCATAATTTTTGATGAAGTCTTTCAAGGTAGTCCAATAATTTTTAAATTATCTCTCCTTGTTCTATTTTCCAGGTCAGTTGTTTTTTTTTTCAAATGATTTATTTCACATTGTCTCCTATTTTTTCATTCTTTTGGTTTTATTTTATAATTACTTGAATTCTCAAAAAGACATTAACTTCCATTTGTTCCATTATAACTTGTTAAAGAATTATTTTCTTCAGTGAGATTTTGAACCTCCTTTTCCATTTAGCCAATACTACTTTTTAAGTAATTCTCCTCATTAGTTTTTGTACCTCTTTTGTCATTTGGGTTAGACTATTTTTAAGGAATTTTTTCTTCAGCATTTTTTGTGGTTTCCTTAACAAGCCATTGACTTGTTTATCATGATTTTCCTGAATCATTCATTTCTCTTCCCAATTTTTCTTCTACTTCCATTATTTGATTTTTTTTTTTGCCCAACCAAATCCAGATACCATTTATTACTCTGGGCAGGAAGGGCTGGAAAGACAAGAAAATGTGGTTGGTAACTTGGAATCTTTGAGTTGGGCAAGACTCAGTACCAATACTGGTCAGGGTTGAAGGGACCCTCTCTGAGGAGGTCCTCTGGGGAGTCCAGACTGGGACTATTTTTACATAAGATTTGTTAGCTTCACATTCAGTTTACTGAGTTGGTCTCAACTGCATCTTCATCTAGCTTCTTGGGGAGGAAGTGTACTCTCACAGGGTACTTGTTTAGGTGAGTCCACAGCTCAATCTGGGTCAACATCTGTTTGCTAAAGGAATTGCTTATCTCAAAGCTTGGATGGCCCATAGCACATCCCAAGATGACTAGACAGCATTCTGCCAGCAGGAGGATACACTACCTATTCTTCAGCTTATACCAGTCCACCTAAGACTTCATGTTCACCTTCTCCTCAGAATTTTGATTTGGTCACTTTGCATCTATTTCCACATCAATGCGGTCAGTGTACACACGCTTATGGTATCATCCTTCATCTTCTCAAAGTGCCTTCTGAAAATGATTCCTATGAATCCTGTTGTGGTGACAAATATGTTTCCCTCTTTTCAGTTCTCATCCATGGTGGTCACTTCATAGCCCTTCATAGGGGTGTACAGTGCATGAATGGAATCTATCTCTTTGATGATCACTTGGATACCAAAGCCTCAAATGACCTGAACACAGCCCTTGCCCACACCATAGCCCTCCACTACAGTCAACTTGCCTACAATCATTACATCTGTGGCTCAATTGATGCCATCAATGAGGGACTCACAGCAGCTATACAGGTTTTCAAACTTGTTCTTGGTAACAGAATGGTTCTCGCTGATGGCTGGTACTTTCAGAACTCTATTGATATTCATCTTGTATAGATTTTGGACATGTGTGGTGGTTTCCTCTGAGATGCCTCTGATGTCCTTCAGGAGCTAGGGTATTTGGTGTGAATTAGATTGTTGATGTCCCCACCATCATCCAGGATTATGTTGAACATTTGCCCATCCTTGGAATAGAAGGTCTGCTTAATGTACCAGAGATATTCCTCATTGGTCTCCTCCTTCCAAGCATGTACAGGAATGCCAGTTTTGGCAATGGTAGCTGCTGCATGGTCCTGGGTGGAGAAAATGTTGCAAATGGACCACGGTACCTTGGTTCCCTAGGCCACCAGTGTCTCAATAAGACCAGCTGTTTCCATGGTCATGAGTAGGCAACCAGCAATCCTGGCACCCTCCAGTGGCTGGGAGATGGAATACTCTTGAAGTTTCATCAGGTCAGGAATCTCATTCTCTGCTATGACCAGGATCTTGTGTCCCCAGGCAGCCAGGTTGTCAGCAATTTTGTAGGACAATTTGTCATATATTTTGTGGCCTTCTCCACAGATACTTGATAAAACTAAGCACAGGCCACTGTGCAGAGACTTCAGGGATGGGGGTGATGGGGCCACAGGAAGGCCAAGGTAGATGGCAGGCAGCACCAGGAGGGGCCTCTTACTTGATTTTCAAAATACTTTTTGAGCTCTTCCATGGCCTGCAACCAATTGTTTTTTTTTTTTCTGGGAGACTTTGGATTTAAGAGCTTTGACTTTGTTGTCTTCTTCTGTTGTATGTTTGATCTTTCTTGTCACCAAATTAAGATTCTATGTTCTGATTTTTTCCCACTCTTTGGTCATTTTCCCAGTCAATTACTTGACATTTTAGCTCTTTGTTGAGATAGGACTCTGCTTCCAGTGTGGGAGGTGTTCTATCCCAAGTTTCAGGGGACTTGTGCAGCTTTTTTCAGAGATACTTCTAGGGAACTGTTAATTTTCACCTCTTTGAAGGTGGTACAATCAAAGGAGTGGTGTTTTCTGTGATGTGGTCTGTGAGTCACCACAAGCACTCTTTTCCACCTTGGAACTGTGAAGAAGATTCCCTCTCCTCCAACACCACAAGCTCTGCTAGGTTGGCACTCCTCTTTGCCCCAGGACCACCACAAGGACTCAACTCATATCAAAACAAGGGCACAACAAGAGAAACCTGCCTCAGTGCTAGCAAAGAGATCCCTGTAATCCCCCTCTTACCAGCATCTCAATCCCACTACCATCTTGTGGCCCTAGAACTCTGGAAGCAGTCACAGCTCTTCTACTGCCTTCCCCCACTGCCCCCCTAGGGCTGTGTTCAGGGCTGGGTCATGTCTCTCTCACACAGGTCTGACAGACCTTTCCTCCTGAATTTCTCAGTTGTCTTTGGAGTTTGGGTGTTGAGAAGTCTAGAGACCACAAGTCATTTTGTGGTTTCTTCTGCTCTAGAATACTTTTTACAGTTATTTGGAAGAACTGGAGTGGAACTCTGCTTTTACTCCACCATTTGGCTTCCCCTCCCCCCTTCCCTCTCCCAGACTGCATTTCTTAAAGGCATATATTATCGAAGCTTCTTTCCTCTTCTCTCCTAATGATTTCACAGCTCAGGTTGGGGTGTATGTATGAATTTTCAATGCTCCCAAGTTATGTTATCTCAGGGTGACAGGGGAGTTGAAAAAGTCTGTTTATTGCCCTGTTGGTTTGAGCTCTACAAGTTCCTGGACCAGGTTTCCTCTGTTGGCTTACCTCATCTGTAGGTTTTAGCTACAAGACTTGGCCATTAATAGTTTGCTGGGAGGTAGTGCAGATTTATAGTAACTGAACTGTTGCTTCCATTTTAGTGAGGAACTCTTGCCTTGTTTATTCCACTGCAGACTTCCACACTAGACTGAAGACTAGAACTGAACCACTGCTCTATACCTGGGATCAGACATTGAGCTGTATTTTGCTGTCCTTTTCTAGTTCCTTGCTAATTATAGATAGGGTCCATGTTAGTTATCTTTTCTATCTGTCCTGGATCAACAAATCATAATTGGGTATTGAGCAACAAAGCTGCCAGGCAGCACCTGTTCTTCCTATCAACACTGATTCAGGGATACCATGTGATTTCTTTCTTCTCTGATGCTTCTTGTTCTGGTGCCCTCTCTCAGACATCTTTCAGTCCCTGGTTGCTGGAATATTTTACTGCATGTACTTCTGGACGTACCTTATCCCTAGTGTCCATAGATCTCTAAGACTATTTCCCTAAATCCTGGACTAAAAGTACTCACTGTGACTTTTTCCTGACTTTATGATGAGAAATTGCTCTGGTGAATTGTATAAATCTCTGTGTTTTTTTAGTGCAGGGGGATGGTAGTGGGGCTAAGGCTTAGGCTGGCATTCTTCTCTTTCATTTTGACTACATCTCTCCACATGCTGGGTTTATAAAGATGCCACTTGGTATCTAATATACTGTATTAGACTGGCTCTTCCTCTCATACCCTTAGCTCATGGGAGAAGTTATTATTAATGTATTCCTTGTTCCCTAATCAACTGGTCTAGCAGTTGATCTTATCTTGCCCCCCACACACACACTTCCAACTCAAATCCTCTCTTTGTGATCTGCATTCACCAATCCTTGCTCCTCCTATACATATACTTCTTGTTGTTGAAATTTATGAACATCCTGGTCCCTCTGTCCCAAGATCTTAGAGTAAGAACTGACTTGCAGTCTTCTTCCTTCAAACTCCCTGGCTTCATGGTTCTTCTATCATGAAGCAGTGTCAAAGTCATATCTTAGAAAACGCCCTCTGCTTCTTTTCAAAAGAGCTGAAGCTCTGTACCTAAATTCCAAATTATAGCTCTGGAAACATGTAAAGTGTTACTCTTAATCTATAAAAAAAACATTGCTAGACCAAACAATATGAAAAATCTATTGGCTATAATGGATTACAATTTCAATGTGACAAGGTAGAAAAGGAATAAACTGATAAAAAAAAATAGATAGATATTGAATAGATGAAAGCCATTGTGATCTTAGATTGGTGATAGTGGGGAAGTGTCCATAACAAGGAAATGCAATATTATTGAACTCTGTCTAAGGGAGTCAACAAAAAAAATTACTATTTCTCGTTCCACACACCATATTTTAAGAAGGATACCAATTTAATGAACTTTGTCCAAAGCTGGAAAGCATGATACTGAACATTTTAGAGGAGATACTATATTAATATTTATTGAAGGAAATGAAGATGTCCACCCTAAAGAAGGAAAATTCAGTGAAATCATTTTATTTGAGGGATTGCAATGAGGGAGGAGAGTTATATTTTTTTTTCTGTCTGACTGCAGAGGGCAAAATGACAAGTAATGGTTGAAGTTAGAAAGAGGCATATTTTAACTTGATATAAGTTTTTCAAAAAGGCACAAAAAATCTCAAAAATAAAAAAAATCTTAAATTTCATATACTAGATGACTTTAAACAAAGGCTAAATTTCAGAAACAGAAGAGAAGGGAATTTTTCTTCACCTTCAAACTTTAATATACTTTGATTCCATCTGATACCTGTCTGTGGGGACCTCTAACATCTTATGACACTGATTACTTATTTCTTTTGTTTATACTCTGCTGCTTTTAAAGCCAAGCAGAGCAAATACATTTAATTCTCAAAATCAGTTATTTGAGAAACTCCATGATCCTGTAAAATTAATAGGAAATTTTTATATATCCAATAACTAATTTTCTTTCAAAACTCATTTGCATATATGTTGATATTAGATCTAGTTCTTTTTTTCCCTTGTATAGGATGGTTTCATTTTGTAAGAAGTCTCTTGGGCTACATTAAACTAAATTCTTTAATGCAAACTTGTAAATAAAGACTGTATTATTTTATTCCACCAAAAAAAAAACACCAAAAACAAGCAAGCAAACAAAACATGTTCTTGGGGGAAGTAACATTACAGGGGGCAGTTAGTTCCACAGGAACAATGTTATAATTAGGACAGTAAGGACATTGATTCTCAGGAGATTAACAGTACAAGGGCTCAAGTGCCAAATTGGATGTATGCCAAATATCCACTGTGTCTCAGGCAATTGACCATATGGTATTACAGCATGGTTTTGTGACATTACAGTGGGATTTGGTTATAATATATCAATAATGTTATTTTGAAATTATATTGGTTGAGACAATGTTTTGCAGAGCATAGCTATGTCTGTAAATGGAATGTATATATTTTCCATCTAGAGAAATACTATTATCTTTAAGAAAAGGGAATAAAGAATCCCTAAACACAGTAAGTACAAAGAAGTGAATGATCTGAAATTAGAAATGATGACACAGAGAAAGTTAGATTCAGGCCTTGAGAAGAATACAATAAATCAGATCTACTCTTTTCCTTCCCCTAGTTTATGTATTAAAACACACACTAACAACAAGACAACATAAAAACAGTTTGGGGATACATTATACTGATACTATTGTCATTCATCCATTTCTCTTAGGCAATAAAGACTTTTCTGACTCACTTGTTCTGCAAAAGAACAAGACCTGCTTCTTAATTCAGAAACATTATCATAAGTAGATCATAACTTGTAAGTAAGCTATTGAAAAAAAAAGTTTGAGAACTTTACCTACATGCCTTAATGAAGGAAGAAATTTTATAACTCATAACCAAAATCTTCATTTCCAGTGTGAACAGTCTTCATTGTTTCTGTGGGAACTTAGGGGATCTCTGTTTAAGGAATATGGCTATTCTGGGTTTCCCTCTCTTCCCTCTTCTGCTCTCATCACTTTTACTTCCAATCTGTGGAAGAGTAGTGGAGGAAGATTTTGGGATTCCAGATGATTTGGAATAGATAAGACTATCTTTGAGGGTTTTTCTTTTAAATATCCATGTACAAAATAAGTCCAGGTGTTGAAAGTGAATGTTCATTTTTCCTATGAAAACCTTCTGATATCCCTTTGGTTTGAGGTGAATGTCACCCATGTATATAAATGGAGAATGGGAAATAATACAATTCAGTGAATAAGTTTTTTGTCCTTGCAGGTTTGAACAAAGACTTCCAGCCAAGACACACACACACACACACACACACACACACACACACACACAATTAATCAAAGGAGGTAAAATTACAAACTAGAAAGATTGTTGTAAAGTACTTATGTATTTCAATTACTCCATTTCTATTCAAAAGTATTAAATATATAATGAACCATAGAGAAAGAATTTTCAAATAGGCTTTAAGTATTCATCTTTCAATTGCCTACAAATCAAAAAATGGAAGCCTACATTCAATGAAATAGGCTTGTTTCCACTAAAACTTTCTGAAGTACATGATGCTTTTTTTCTGCCTTTTGTTCAGCATACAGCTCAGTTACATACATATTTTGCAAATAAAAAGACTCTATAGAAGTCTCACATTTACTAACATAAGCACATTTGCTCTTCATCTGAAAAATGGACACAATTGACCTACTGGCAGAAGTTACTTGAGAGTGGCAGGTGATAAAGAATAATCTAAAGAATCAGCTGTTTAAATAAGAGAACCACTTTCTGAAAACAACAGTAGTGACAATCATCATTCAAATGAAAGTTTACATCCATGAAGAGATAATAGAACAGAATTCATTAACTCTTAAAAAAAAGTAGGAACAGAGAGTTTTTAGTACAATGCCTTAAATAGCACATCTGCTGCCCACTCTGCCTTCAAAGGTGTGAAACTTAATATGGCAAAGCAAGTGCCAATGTTACTTTCTGTTGTTTATCAAATTAAAGAACTGCGGAATCAAAGACAGTATATAAACATTCATTAAAAAGTGTGAAAAGTTAGAGTCAGACTCTGAGCATGTTGTCCAGTCTCTCCCCCAGGCCCAACTAGAACAATGGCATATCATTATGTCAGAGTAGTCAAAGTTGGGAATGTAACATACATGTTGCTTATGTAGGACATGAATCCTGAGATTGTGTTTTGAATGTACAGTGTGTATCATCTAGGGTAATACACCACAGGAGTTCTCTTGTGTCACTGTATGTTGGAGTTGATATATGAACTGTGTTAGACAGCAAGACAGAATTGTTTTCAATGTAATCCTCAGGGAGTCCTTCAGGAAAGGGAAAACAATGATTTTGAAGGTTCATTTCATTGCCAGTTGGCAGAGACTTTAAAGGTTATTCTATTTTACCCATACTGCATAGTTTTTTTAAATGTGTCCATGTGTAATATGCCAAAGCAGTGTTTATTTAGAAACAATGGGACTGAAAAACACATTCAAGAAAATAAAAATTAGAGAAAACAGGAATCTATCTGCTAACTTAAATCTGTAAATGCTTACATGAATTCTGGTCAAAATGAATTAACATCAATGTTTTAAAGATTTTTACCACTTTTTGTATCAAAAAGCTTGTGCTTAAAGATGATGAATTCTATCCTAGATTAGCTAGAAATCCAGAGACCCACTGCCAAACTATCTATGGGGCTTTTTCTCTTTGATAAAGGGGTGTGTTTGTGTGTGTGTGTGTGTGTGTGTGTGTGTGACAGAGACCAAGAGAGAGACACAGAGAGACACACAGAGAGAGTATGTAAAAGACACATCTACACATAAGCCCACATGATCTAACCCTGTGTAAAGGCAAAAGGTATTCCAAATAGATGGCACGATGGATGGAGTGCTTGGTCAGGAGTGAGAAGATCTGAATTTAAATTCATCTTCTGAATTTGATTGATAATGTGTCCTGATTAGCTGTGTGACCTTGGGTAAATCATTTCACTTCTCTGTGGCCCTGATTCTTCATCTGTAAAATGGGAATAATAATAGCAGCTACATCCTGAGGTTATTATAGGATCAAATGAGATAATAAAATGCTTAACACAATGCCTGACACACAGTAAGCACTATTTAAGTGTTATCTATAATAATAACAGCAACAGCAACAATAATAATAAACTATCATTTTTGTTTTTGTTATCATTTTGAAAGTGAAAATGAGGCTAGGTTTAATCCCAAGCATCTAAATTTAGATTATATAATATGTCAATACATACATGCCTACAAATAAGTAGTACATATTATATGCATGCAAAAAATGTATAAGTATACTTAATGCATGTATGTGTATATGAATGATGATGATGGTGATGATAATGATGATGATGATGATGACAATGATGATTATGGTGAGGATGCTAAATTACTGACATTTATATCACAGCCAGGCACTATGCTAAACACTTTACATATATTATCTCATTTTATCTTCACAACAATCCTAGGAATTAGGTGCCATTATTAACACTATTTTATATATGAGGCAACTGGGTCAAACCAAGATTAATTGACTTGTTCAAGGTACCATATTAGGTGCAACAAGTGTTTAAGGCCAACTTTGAATTTAGGTCTTTCTGACCCAAGCCTAGCATATTATTTGCTTTGCCAGTTAGCTCTTTAGCCAAGGCCAGGCTGTGTGTGTGTTTGTGTGTGTGTGTGTGTGTAAGTGTGCATTTGAATAAAGAATGAACACAAAATTGAGGTTAATGTAGTTAGGAGATATTTCAAATCTATAATAAGCAGTGCAGGAAGGCAAACATTTGTCACATATGGAGGAATAAGTCTTAGGTGAATAAAATGCATTAAAATAATACATATAGTACTTTATAAGTTGCTATGACACTTAGTCCTTTAATTTTACCAATCAGTAAATAATTTAATAATAAGCCAGGAGCATAAATGCCTAACTTCTTATAGCATTAGACATTGACCTGTCATTTTATTTTCCTTTTACATTGTATTAGCAAATGAAATGATAGTTTTCTAGTGAGTCATTGCATAATGTTAAGAATACACAAAGAAATAACATAAGGCAGTAAAATAGTTCTTAGAAGTTTAGAAATACAGTATGAGGTTAAAGACTTGGAAAAGGGAAAAAAACAGTCCAATTGGAAAAAAATGGAAGAATTCAAATTAATAGAAAATGCAAATACTTGGGCATATTTACAATTAAATGGAATGAGATTAAGGAAAGGAAGGTGCATCTTCCATAAACAAAAAATACATAAGCAGAAAATCCATTTCTAAAATGACATTATTAAAAATTTCTCTCAATTAAATTATCTTCTCTGTCATTTATAGTCTTAGAGAGTTGCCTAATGTACTGAGTGGTTAAGAGATTTGCTCAGAATCTAAAAGCTGATACATATTAGAAAAGGAACTTGATTCTAGTTCTTCCAGGTTTGAAGGCTATCTCCCCATCAATATACCATTCTACAGTTCCAGAACTCCATATGCTTCAGCATGGCCTCAGGAAAACTGGTAGACTCCAACCCTACCAGTGCCTAAGCAAATAGGCTAACACACCAGCTCTGCCCTCAACCACTTGCTTCACCATAGCCTGGAGCAGACAGGCAGCCAACAGAAGTCAGACTACTATGTGCTTCAGTGTATATAGCCCACCAGCCTCAGCACATACCAGACACAAGCACTAGGATCCTGGCTCAGCACCAGGTAAGCTGCCAGACTCCAATGGCCTATAGCAGTACTAGCCAACCCCCACCATACACCCTCAGCCCAGTACCAGAAAGGAGGGTCCCTATGAACCTCAGGTAAACAACCAGGTCCTATTAGGCACAAGAAGTCTGAGATAGTGCCCCCTCCACCATGGAGCAGAATTCAAATTTAAAAGAAAGAAAAAAAGACCAAAGAAAGATTACCATAAAAACAACAAAAACAATATGGTCATAGAAAGTTGTTAGGGTAACAGGGAAAATCAAGAAAAAACTCAAAAGAGGGCAATAATATCAAGACACCTATAGGCAAAACCCCAAAGAAAAATGAGAAGGCTCTCAAGCCCAAAAAGAAATAATGGAAGACCTCAAAAAAAGAGATTTTGTTATTTTTGTTATTCATATGGTCAATGATACTGATAGTTTTCCTAATATTGAACCAGCTCTGCATTTCTGTTATAAATCCCACCTGACCATCATGTATGATATTTGTGACATATTGCTATAATCTCCTTGCTAGTGTTTTGTTTTTTCTTATAATTTTGCTTTGACATCGATTAAATAAATTAGTATAGAGTTTTATTTTGGTTCTTTTTTTGTCTGTATTTGTTCTCTTTTGTTTGCTTATGAAAACCATATTTGTTTCATAAAAGCAACTTGGTAGAACTCCTTCTTTACCTTTTTTTTCAAATTATTTATATCATATTGAGATTAATTATTCCTTAAACACTTTGTAGAGTTCAAATGCAAATATATACAGTCCTCATCTCCTTGTTAATATTTATTTAACATTTTTATATTAATAATCTTTATGGAAATTCACCTATAATTTTATATTTCTTTTTAGACTTGTGTGGCCTAAATATCAAGACTATATTGATATCAAAGGGGAATTTTGTAGGATCTCTTCTTGGTTATTTCTGCAAACATTTTATGATATTGTAATTATTTTTTATGTTTAATATAATTTGCTTGTAAATTTATCAACTGTTTTCCCCCTCTTTGAGAATTCAATTATGGCTTGTTCAAATTATTTTTTCTGAGACTAGTTTGTTTAAATTATGTAATTCTTAGTTTTTAAAAATCTGGTTACTAAAAAAAATCTGGTTACTTCATAATTTTTATAAGAACGAATACATTTCATTGAAGTTGTAGATTTTGAGGGACATAATTGGTAACACATTTTAAATATAATATCCTTTAAAATTTTTTTGACAATTCTCCTTTTGGATATTTGATACTGGTAGGTTGTCATTCCTTTTTCTTTTAATTAGTGTAATATATTTTTTCTAGTTTTCTTTAAAATAAACTCAGTTTTATTATTATTAATATTGGGGGTTTTGCCTTAAATTGTGTCAGTCTTTAAGTTGCTGGATGCTATTTTGGTTCATAATTGGGTTTTATAATTTGCTGGTTTTCTATTATTCTTAAGTAGCAGTCCCAATGAATTGATCTGTCCTTTTTGCTTGGAGAAAATATTTAGCATTTGGTTTTTTTTTTATCCCTGACTTAGTTTCATTCCTCAAAATGTCATATGTTATCTCATTGCTGCTATTATCATTAGTGAAATTATCTCTCACTTCTCTATTTTGTTCTTTTATCCACCACATTTTTGGGATACACACACACACATTCTCCTGTTAATTGCTGTTTTTTTAAAGGTGCTCTTTGTTAATTATTATCTTTATTAAGTTATGGTCAGTAAATTTTAAATAAAATTACTTTTTTATTGGTTGCATGGTTCTAATCCATTTTTGCAAGTTGTCATGCACAGCTCACATAGGCATATTCACACATATACACATGCACACATATACATATATTATACTACTTTGTATTCTTAATTTTAATTAATCATGAATTCTAACTTTTATAAAAATTCTATTCAAGATATGAACTTCTTCATTTTCTTATCTAATTATGTATTTTCTTGTATCTTTTCTTTTTATTGTCATTTCCTTTCTTCCTATATTTTCCTTCCCTGCTTCCCACCATTTTCCTTCCCTAATCATTTTCCTTTTCCCTTACTTCCTTCTTCCCTTTCCATGTTCATTCCTTCTTTTCTTCGTTCCTTTCCTCCATGTGTCCCCCCTTCTCTCCTCTCCTCTGCTCTCTTTTTCTCTCCTCTCCTCTCCTTTACTTACCTCTCTTCTTCTCTTTTCTCTGTCTCTGTCTCTCTCTGTGTGTCTTTCTCTCTTTCTCTCTCTCTGTCTCTCTCTCTCTCTCAAAGAATTGAAGTCTTCCAGTATTATAGTTTTATTATCTATCTCTCTAACTTGTATAACTTTTAATTTAAATTTTCAGGTACTATATTATTTGGCACAATTGTGGTACATATTAAAATTATTATTCATAATTCTTTTAACAAAATGTTGATGGGAAAGTAAGTAAATAGAGCACTACACTAAATTTAGGAAGATCTCAGTTGAGATCCAAATTCAGACATATCTTAATATATATTACCCTAGGCATGCAACTGAACTTCTGTCTTCCTCAATTTTCTCAACTGGAGATATAGAAATGAAAATCTATCTCTTTATAGTGTTGTGAGAATCAAATAATATATCTGTGAAGGGCTTTTCAAACTATAAAAACTATATATTTAGGGGCGGCCAGGTAGCACAACGAGTAAGAGCACCGGTTCCAGTGTTGAGAAGACCTGGAGATCGAATCCCGGGCTCAGACACTTAGCACCCACCCAGAAACACCTGGCCGTGTAACCTTGAGCAAGTTACTTAACCCCAATTGCTTTAAAAAAAATAAAATAAAAACTATATATTATCTAGATATCATATTAAAATTTATAACAATTTATTATTGTTTTGCCTTATCTGAATCATGATTGTTTCCCCTGATATTTTGTGTTCATTTGATGTATGTTAGGTTTTTCTCCAACCCTTTCTCTTAACTGAGCAGAGAGCAAGTTTTCTTTAAATATTATTTAAAGATCCTCTTTATTTTGTGTTCATAGATTTCAATAGTCCCGTGATTCCTAAATTATCTCTCCTTGATTTGTTTTGCAGTGCACTTGTTTTTCATATGAGATACATTTTATTTTCTTCTATTTTGTTCACCTTTTTTGAACTGGTTTAAATAATTCTCACACAATCATTAATTATTTTTGATATATTTCAATTTTTAGCAATAAGAACCCTGGATAAGCTCTTGTACCTCTTTTTTTTTTTTTTTAGCAATTGGGGTTAAGTAACTTGCTCAAGGTTACACAGCCAGGTGTTTCTGGGTGGGTGCATTATTAAGTCTTCACTAAAGTTTCTATCTATAAAATTGTTTTTATCCTGATTACCATTTTAATTGCATCATTTTATGTGTATATTTATCATGTATATTTACTATTCTGGTTTTATACCTATTTATACATTCTCTTTTACCTTTCACATCTTTTATTTTTAGGAAGGTACCAAGAAGTCATTTGTGTTCTTTAATGTACCTGTTTAGACATACCATAAAACTTTGACTCAAATTTTATATTATTTTCTGTCATGTTTATCTCTTCCTCCACTATAGATATCCCCATTTTTCTGATAACATATGATTGTAGCCCACAATTAGTGTCTTACTATCATTATCTTTTTGCAATTTAGTGAAATTTCCCTGGCTTTATCTGAATGCTATACATTGTAATATTATTCAAGTGTCTGTCATGTTTAAATATAATGTAGTTACTTACTATTTTCCCCATGCTGTGAATTTTCCTTTTGGATTTGTCTAAGATCATGATTATGACTATTACTTTGGGGGGAATCATTAGATTAAATATCATTCTAGCTTCCTTTTTTTATTATGTATGTGTTTATTTTCAGATGTGTGTTTTAAATGTAGTAAGGAATTCATTTTTAGATTACTTATTCATTCTGGAATTCACTTTACTTGAATGTTTAATTTATTTATATGTTCAGTTATTAGTTTTGTTTTTCAGTATTGTTTCCTTTGTTTTTATTGTTATCCCATTGCTCTTTTGTGAGCATTTTTAGCCTATCAGTTTTATTTCCATTACTTTGATACTAATCTCTTTCCCCAGTCTTCCACCCATTCTATTCCTATTTTCTTATACTATTGAAACTTTCTTATTCCTTTTGATTGGTATATATTTAAATATTCATACATATTATATATATATATATAATTTATATGGTAATCCTCTTTGTGACCATTTTCATTTTTGCCCAGATATGTATATTATTCAAGTGTGTTTGTGTGTGTGTGTGTTGACCAAATTCTTAACTTAAGAAACATTGTTATGTGGCTCCCCTTTCCAAAAAATTCATTTATTTCATTCCCTTTTCTCTTCTCTTTACATTCAAAATTCTTTTCTATTCAATTTGAACTTCCTTACTTTTTTGGGATTTTTAGTTATTTATCCATGTTCTTTACTTTTTCTGTGTATATTTGGTTTAGTTTACTAGATTCTTCTGTTTTGTATTTTTCTGTTTCCCTATCAGGCTTCACTCTTATCAATACTAATTCATAAAAATATCTGATGGTCAACCTTTGTCATGAGTCATTAGCTCCATTCTTTTTGGCAACTTTTGTCCTGATTTTTCAAAATGACAAATTTTTATCTTTGACTTTATGTTTCTTCATACCCTCCCTGGTTGATGGTTGCCTCTGAGAACCCAGTCATTCCTTCTCCTTTGATGGGATTCAGGTCAGGGAAGCAAAGACAACATTCTTCTGGGTTCATCATTTTCCTCCCCTCTTGACAAAATCTATTTTAAGGTTAAAAGTTCTAGTCAGTTATATGTTCCCCTGTCTCTTGTACACATTTCTTAATGTAACCCTTTTATTTCACCTTCTCATATGAGACCTGCCATCCACTTGACACTTACTAGCTGTCTGACTTTGGGCAAGCCACTTAACCCCAATTGCCTTGCCTTTCACCCTCAAAAAAAAAAAAAAGAGCGGAAGCCCTGAGAACCTGGATCATTTTCAGTCTGAAGGAATAAGGCGCCCATCTTGGGTAAAGACCAGAGTGCAGAACAAGAGAGCAGTAACCACACTTCTTCCCAGATCACAAGCACACTGGAAGCATCAAAAAAGAAATATCAACCACCCCATAATAGCTCAGAGGAAGTACTATAAAAAACAAATGGAGAGCTTGGAAATACACTTATCTGTCCCCACCCCCACTGCACCCTCCAGGAAAACACAACAGGAGCAGAATTAAACATTAAGATAAATTCCCAAATGAAGAAATAAGGTGGGAAATGAGCAAACCACAAACAAGAACCTGACCACAACAAAGTTATCATGGTGACCTGTTAGCTTTTCCAACACAAAGGGATCAAATTACATTACAAATTACAATCTCAGTAGTTAATATAGAGTACCCAAGTAAGTCTTCTTTCATCTTGACTGGAGGCTAGCTTCCAAGGAGAAACCAAACTGCTGAGGTAAGAGCTTTGAAAACCCAGATGTCGGTGCTTCCCTCTCTGGTAACTAACTAGGTATGGATGTAATGGTCAGATAGCTGGAAGCCCTGTCTGCTGAATTGTGTTATTTTCTGTTGAATAGTAACTAATGGGATTGTAATTTATTTGTGATTATACTTTGTGATTGAATTAAGGAATCTGTGATTGACTAAAGAAATGTTCTACCCAGGGGGGTAGTTACTAGAGAGGGAAGCACCAACATCTGGGTTTTCAAAGTCAGAGGGCTCAACAGCTGCCCAGAGTCCCATCTGGCCAAATCACACAACTCTTCCAGAAGTAAGTCCCAAAGCAAAATCATTACTCAGGCAATTTCATCAGTCAGTACTCAGTATTCACAGAGAGGTCTTTTCATCTTGATTCAAGGCAGGCTTTTACCTTCCATGGATCCCCTTCTATGGTTGTTACTTGGATTCACCAAACTGTCATCAGGGTTCAAAGGCAGACAGCTCCCAGTTTCTTGTCCAACTCTCTGCGCAGTTCCTGTTCCACTCTGAAGCTCACAGTGTCTAGTCCACCTTAAGTCCTTCACAGTATCTGTTCCTGGGAAGTCAAGGCTTAAAAAAAGTCACAAACAGACAAAATACCAGCACCACAGTCATTTTTCTTCAGTCTTCTGCAGCTGTGGCTGGTCCTTGGAAATCCTCAGCAGTTTGGCTGGCCCTCAGACTCAGCAGAAGTTTCAGTTGTTTCCCAGAATCAAAATCACTGCATCCAGGTTCTCAAAATGAAAAAAAAAAATCATTCTCTCCAGCCTGGGCCTCTCTGCTGCAGCTTCCAGAAACTCGATACAAGAAGATCTGAAATTCCAGATAGCGCTTCTCCTTTTTTACCTATTAGCTTCTCCTTGTTCTGCCCATTCTTGTTACATCAGCAACTTCCTGTTATGTCAGCAACAGGGGTTCATACCTTTTGTTTCTCAACTGAGGCTCCATCTAATTAATTTCAAAGTAGTTGCTAAGTACCTGTTAGCTTTGCCAATTCAAAAGGACCAAATTACATTATTATCACAATATTATTGTAATAATATACAATAATAATGTATATTGAATATACATTATTATTCCAAGTAAAGTCTTCTTTCATCTTGACTGGAGGCTAGCTTCCAGTCATCCTTAAGCCAATCTTGCTTAGAGGGTAGCAGAAAGTAGAAACACCACCCACCCCTAGGTCACAGTAAGTCATAATCTCATCAGTCAACACAGAGCACCCAAGTAAAGACTTCTTTCATTTTAACTCAAGGGTAGCTTCCAAACTCCACAGCTTCTCTTCCACAGATTGACCACTTCCAACTCTTGCCTGTATTCATAGGTAGGCAACACTGCACTCTTGTTTCATATCCCAGTTTACTGCTCCACTCCAAGCTCTCCAAAGTTTCTGTTTCTAGGAAGATAAAGCTTAACAGAACTACAACAATATTTACACACATTGCTGGCACTATCATTTCAATTCACTTTTTGTCTGACCAAGTAACACAAATCAACAGAGAAGGTTTCTTTCTGAGAAATAAAACACAAATTAACTGTAAAGTCCCAGGACTTCTGGAACAGCAGTAAAGTCCTCTTTCAGGGTTTCTGTAGCAGCAATAAAATCCTCTTTCAACAGACAGAATTCTTCGTTCTGACAAAGTAAAATCAACAAAGACAGAACAGACAGAGAGAGTGATGAAATCACAGGTGTTCTCCCTCTCAGTTATTCTTGGGCCCAGCTCTGCTTGAGGTGTGCTCTGCTCTGCTCCTTCCTGGTCCACCCTTCTTGTTCTACTCTTTTTGGAAATTTCGTCCCATAGTGGGTGCCATGTGATGACATTAGGCCTATTAAGGACAGGAAAGGTCTCTTAGGCCTGTTAAGGACAGCATAATGTATACTGTTTCCAACTAAGACTTTTGATACAATCAAATGTGAGGCTCAAAGGCACTCAAGTTACTGAAAAAAGCAGCAAAGTACTACTTTGATTGCCATTACAACATTTAGTAACTGCTTGATCCCATATGGTCCTAAGATTAAAAATTAATTACTTGACTGGTTCTACTCTTTCTGACTTCTTTCTCCTTAAATGTCTTTGCAACTCCTTCCAAAACATTACTAGTTGGTGAATTTGGTATTTAATAATGCATATTTGGGTACCCCTCACCTGCATGGAAATAAGAGTAATACCATAACAGTATTTACTAATAAATCAGCCATTTATAAAATGAGTTTCTATTAAAAAGCTTATTTCCTACTAACACTAGTGATGATTACCATCCATTAGGTTCATGCTATTGTTGTCAGTCGCTCATCAATTGCAGACATTACAAAAGAGAATTATTTTAATATCAACAGATTAAAAATGAGAAAATGAACAAAATCTTGTGGATTTTTTCAATTATGAACTTCTTTTTTTTATTTTTTTAAAGCAATCGGGGTTGAGTAATTTGCTCAAGGTCACACAGCCAGTTATTTCTGGGTGTGGTGCTGAGTATCTGAGGCCAGATTTGATCCCCAGGTCATCCCGTCACTGGAGCCAGTGCTCTTACTCACTGAGCCACCCGGACACCCCTAAGCAATTGGGGTTAAGTAACTTGCTCAAGGTTACACGTCCAGGTGTTTCTGGGTGGGTACTAAGTGTTTGAGCACGGGATTCGATCCCCAGGTCATCACGACACTGGAGCCGGTGATCTTACTCGCTGTGCTACCTGGCCGCCCCTCAATTATGAACTTTTAATGAGTTTGTTTCAAATTTGTAATATGAAATGAAAGGCATCATATAAAATTTTCATGTAATTCTGTAAGAACAATTATGCTCCCTCCATCAACAAGCAAGATATTTCATTTTCTAGGTTTTTCTACAAATTGAGAAATATTTTTATTTAAACTTTATTTTCTTAAATATAAGATAAGGAAATTTTATACTTGTTAATTTTTAAATAAGGTGACAACCAACATTTTACTCACTATTTACTAGGAATTAGTATCCCTTATTTCAAGAAGATTATTTCAAATTGGCAATTTTGAATGAATAAATAAATAAAAATATTTAATGCCTACTATATGTTAAGCACTGTCCTTCTTCTAGTACTATGCTTAGATAATGCCAACCTCCTAGATTTCAATTGTCTTGAGTTATTTCATGGTTTATTTACCTTATGAAAAATTTCTGACTTATTTTGTATGACACCTATGTGACCTACCTCTAGGTTTCTGTGTGTGTGTGTTTTCTCCCCCATTAGATTGTGAAGTACTTGAGGCAAGAAACTGTTTTTGTCTTTATTTATATTCTCAGGGCTTAGCAAAGTACTTAATAAATTGATATTATATTAACTTGACTTCACCCATCAGTACATATTA
This sequence comes from Petaurus breviceps papuanus, assembly GCF_028583685.1. Classification (NCBI taxonomy): domain Eukaryota; kingdom Metazoa; phylum Chordata; class Mammalia; order Diprotodontia; family Petauridae; genus Petaurus; species Petaurus breviceps. The sequence goes on from NW_027187391.1 coordinate 3,693,905, forward strand.
TTGAAAGGAGAGCAGGCAAAGTTTGCAAAATTTTTTGCTTAGATTCCTTTCTTCCTTCTAACAGGAGATGTGATAATGGAACTAGGCCATATGAAGTAATTCTGAACAAATAGGTACATAAGAATATTTTTTTAGAATATAAAAATATGTCACCAGGATAATTTTGTGAGTTTCCCAAAATGGAAGAACACTTCAAAATGATCCAGTGTGGTTATAGCCCTACAATATTTGGTAAAAATGAAGGTCCCAGAATTTTGGAGGTGTAAGGGTTATGGGATTTAAAGATCTCCCATGCCCCATGGATGTGCTGACATAGCAGAGCAAGAAGAAAAAAAAAAAAAGCCGGGCTAACAGTCCTGTGGTTGGCAGTTGGGGGCAGTTGCCTTTTTTTTTTTTTTTTTGAGTTAGGACTCCGGCTGAGCACTGCCAGGGGCCAGAGCTGCTGGGAGCGCTCTTCCAGGACGCTGGGTGGTTGCTGTGAGTGGGGAGAGGAGGACCTTTGCCTGAGGTAGCCTGTTCTGCTTTAAAGGCTTGAGAATGTGGGTGCTTTCTACTTTATCTACCTGTGCCAATGTCATAACTACTCTGATGGCTTTCACTTTCTGGTTTTGGGACTCAGTCTTTTGGTATCTGAATAAATTTTCTAGTTTATTTCCCCAAATGGTAAACCTGACGTATTTTGTGATGGATAATTATATCAGCATATTTGTCATCTCTATAGGCATTGTGAATATGGCATTGCTGATACAGGAGGTAAGGGAGAAAAATGATAGCAAGAAATGGAAAAAGTTCAATACTTGTTACAATTGTCCAATATGCTGTTTTATCAGCCTAAATTATGACTAACTTTACAGCTGTGCCAACGGCAATATTTACTAGGCTTATAAACATATTTTGACACTGCCTCATACTCTAGTTGCGTTTCCCACTTAATGAATATCACTATTAGTCTTGGGAATACACTGACTGAAGTACACTTAGGAAGCTTCGTCATTCTCCAAATAAATTGTGATATTTTCCCAGATAAATTATGATGGAATCATTGATGAAATTAGCACAAGCAACAGAGTAGACATTTAATAAGAGCTTGTTGAATGGCTGGAAGGCATTATAGTGTGACTCAAAATCCTTCTGAGACTATTTAATGTTGAGAATTTTCATTTCATATGGGCATGTTCATCCTCCATTTCAAAGAGAAATATCAAAAAAAAAGTCCTCATTATCATGAATATCTTTAGGGATATGCCGCTTCCCATTGTATTTGTCTAAGCATACGACACCATTAGTAGGAGCATGGTGATGCCTTATGTGTGTATTTATAATATATTAAGTAGCTAATTGATGATGAATAAATAAGATATGACACTTTCACCATAGGAGAGAAATGAATGAGGGCCAAGAAAACATAACATTAAAGAGTAACCAATGCATACAGGGATGAGAACAGCAACACCAACAACAAAAACATATTGAACTCAGTACAGGTTGGGGACAAGGAAGATATGCATTTTATGTTTTAAGAGACAGGTATCTTAATCTTCACCAGAATTGAAGCAGACTTAATTCAAGAGAATAGGAAGGATTTAAGCATGAATCCAGACTAAGAGAGGGGACTGTAAGGTGAAATATGGACATGAGGGAAACCAGTAATATTTATCTTTGAAGCTATAAACTATATTCTGTATTTACTATAATTGATTACTAGACCCATTTTTATCTTTAGATTACCCTTATTGTTTAAAGGATGCTACAATTTGTCAAAAGTGTTATCACTATTAACATGTCCATATATTATATACACACATGCATATATACACACATATATACATACATAGAAACACACATTATACAAAAATATCACCATTATATAATATACATTTGTGTGTATATAT